>NW_026989779.1:0-1200000 GCF_036321535.1 Camelus dromedarius | reverse complement strand
AAAATGAGGCACATTTCACAGAAAAATCCTCTTCAAAACGGTTCTACCCAATAGACATGTAACTTACACTGTTTCCTTCACTATGACATTCCATATTCTGAACACGTTACATGCATCACGAATTCGGCAAACATTCTTTAATGAGTGTGAGCATGTGGATTACCAAACTTTCATCCACCATACAAGGCATATTTACACCTAGAAGTAGTTATTCTGATTTCGCAGGTTTTTCCTAACATCCAGTTTCGAAAATCATGAAATTTTCACAGAAACATTCAATTCAAGCTAGTTCTATCCTGTAGAGTTGTTATTTTCAGAGTTTCACTCACCGATACATTCCGTGTTCTGAAAACGTTACATTCATTACGGCTTCGACCTATATTATTTAATGACTGTGAGCATGTGGCTTACCGATTTTTCAACCACAATTCATGGCATATTTACACCTAGAAACATTTACTTAGATTTCGCAGCTTTTTCCTAACATCAGTTTAGAAAATCAGGCAGTTTTCGCAGAAAAACTCTCTTGGTGCGTGTTCTATACAATAGACATCTCACTTTCATAGATACCGTCACCGTAACATTCCATGTTCCGAAAACGGTACATGCACCACGGATTCAACAAATATTCACTCCTGAGTTGTTAGCATGTGAATTACACATCTTTACTAAACCATTGAAGATATATTGTCACCTTAAAGCATTTACTCAGATATTGCAGCGTTTTCATAACACCAGTTTCCAAACTGAGGCTGATTTTTCAGTAAAACTCCTGGATTTGGTTCTAACCAATAGATATGTAATTTTCATAGTTTCCCTCAACGTGACATTCCGTGTTCCAAACACACTATATAAATCATTGTTTTGAGAAACATTTGTAATGAGTTGTGTACATGTATATTACATAACTTTCATCCACCATACAAGGCATATTTACACCTAGAAACATTTACTCTGAGTTCACAGCTGTTTCCTTACAGCAGATTCGAAAATCAGGCAGTTTTCAATGGAAAAAAATGTTGGAGCGTGTTCTACCCAATAGATATGTAAATTACATAAATTCCCTCACTGTTAAATTACGTGTCTTGAACACGCTAAATGCAGAAAGGATTCGACAAAAATACACTACAGGGTTTTTTGCATGAGGATTACAGGGGTTTCATCACAATACAAGGCATATTGATGCTTAGAAGCATTTTCTCTGATTTCACAGAGCTTTCCAAACGCCAGTTTCGAAAATGAGGCAGATTTCCCGGCAAAATCTCTTGGAACGCATTCTCACCAATAGACCTGTAATTTACATGGATTCACTCAGCGTGAAATTCCGTGTTCTGAACACGATACATGCATCACGGATTCGACACTTATTCACTACAGAGTTGTTAGCAAGTGTATTACAGCACTATCATCCACCATACAAGGCTTAATGATACTTTGAATAATTTTCTCACTTTTCACAGGTTAGATTTAACACCAGATTTGAAAATGAGGCAGATTTGTCAGAAAAATGCTCTTGGAGCAAGTTGTACACAAAAGATATGTAATTTATCTAGTTTCACTCACCATGACATTCTGTATTCTGAACACGTTCCACGCATCACGGATTCAACAAACATTCTTTAATGAGTTGTGAACATGTGTATTACCGAACTTTCATCCACCTTACAATGCATATATATACATAGAAAGTTTTATTCTGATTTAGTAGATTTCTCCTAATGTCAGATTCTATAATCATGCAGTTTTAGCAGAAAAATTCTCTTGGAGCGAGTTCTACCCAATAGTCATGCAATTGACATAGAACCCGTCATTGTAAAATTCCATGTTCCGAAAAATCTACATGCATCACGGATTCGACAAACATTCATTACTCAGTTGTGTGCATGTGGGTTACAGTACTTTCACCCACCATAAAATGCATATTTACACCTGGAAACCAGTATTCTGAGTTTGCAGCATTTTCCTAATGGCAGTTTAGAAAATCAGGCAATTTTCACAGGAAAATTCTCTTGGAGCATGTTCTATCCAATAGAAATGTAATTTATTAGATTCCGTCACTTTGACATTCCATGTTCCGAACAAGATACATTCACCTCAGTTTCGACCAATATGCACTTCTGCATTGTTAACATGTGGATTACCAAAATTCCATCCACCATACAACGCTTATTTACACCTAGAGTCATGTACTCAGATTTTGCAGCTTTTTCCTTATGCCAGTTATGAAAATCAGGCCGTTTTCACAGAAAAATCCTCTTGGAGCGAGTTTTCTCCATTAGAAATGTAATTTACATAGTTTCAGTTACCATGACATTCCTTGTTCCGAACACGCTACATGCATCACGAATTCGAAAAACATTCAAAACTGAGTTCTGAGCATGTGGATTACTGAAATTTCATCCACCATACAAGACATATTGACACCTAAAAGCATTTACAAAAATTTTGGAGAATTTTCCTAGCATCAGTTTCAAAACTCAGGCTGTTTTCTCAAGAAAAATCTGTTGTAGCGAGGGCTACCCAAAAGAAATTTAATTTACTTAGTTTCCCTCACCGTGACTATCCATGCGGTGAACAAGCTGCATGCATCACAGATTAGACAAAAATTGTTTAATGAGTTCTGATTATGTGGATTACTGAACTTTCAAACTCCATAAAGGAATAATTACATCTAGAAAAATTTACCGTGGTTTCAATAATTTTTCCTAACGCCAATATCGAAAAACATGCAGTTTTCCAGAAAAAAACTTTTGCAGCAAGTTCTACCCAGTAGAAATGTAATTTACATACTTTCCCTCACCATGATATTCCGTGTTCCTAACACAATACATGCATCACGAATTCGAAAACCATTCATTACTGAGTTGTGATCGTGTGTATTACAAACTGTCATCCACAATACAAGGCATATTAACACCTAGAAACCTTAACTCTGTGTTTGCACTTTTTCATAACGGCAGTTTTGATAATCAGGCATTTATTGCAGGAAAATTCTCTTGGATAGAGTTCTACCCAATAGACATGTAATTAACATAGACTCCCTTACCGTGAAATTCCGTGTTCCGAACACGCTACATGCATCACGGACTCGACAAGTATTCACTACATAGTTGTTAGCATGTGGATTACCGAACTCCAATCACAATACAATGCATATTGAAACTTAGACGCATTTTCTCAGATTTCACAGCGTTTTCCATATGCCCATTTGAAAAATGAGGCAGATTTCACAGAAAAATCCTCTTGGAGATGGTTCTACCATATACACATGTAATTTTCAGTTTCCCTCCCCGTGACATTCAATGTTCGAACACGGTACTTTCATCAAGGATTTCATAAACTTTCGTTACTGAGTTTTTGAGCATGGGGATTAGCGAACTTTCATCCACCATACAAAGCATATTTACACCTAGAATCATTTATTATCAGTTCGCAGCATTTTCCTTATGCCAGTTTTGTAAATCATGATTTTTTCGCAGAAAATCTTCTTGGAGTGAGTTGTACCCAGTAGAAAGGTAATTTACATAGCTTCCCTCACCATGATATTCCATATTCTGAACACGCTACATGCATCATGTATGCGACAAACATTAATTACTGAGTTGTGAACATGTAGATTAGCGAACTTTCATCCACCATACAAGACATATTTACACCTAGAAACATTTACACTGATTTCACAAGTTGTTCCTTATGCCAACTTCAAAAATCAGGCAGTTTTCAAAAGAATTCTCTTGGAGAGAGTTCTACCCTATAGGCATATAATTTACATAGTTTCCTTCACCGCGACATTCTGTGTTGCAAACATGCTACTTGCATCAAGGATTCGACAAACATCCATTACTGAGTGGTGAACATGTGATTACCAAACTTTCATCCACCATACAATGCATATATACACCTAGAAGCATTTACTTTTATTTCAGAGATTTCTCGTAACGCCACATCCAAAAATGAGGCCGATTTCACAGTAAAATCCTCTTTGAGTTTTTTCTACCCAATAGACATCTTATTTACATATTTTTACTCACCGTCACATTCCACGTTCCGAACATGCTACATGCATTATGGATTGTAAAATCATTCAATACTGAGTTGTAAGCATGTGGATTAGCGAACATTCATCCACCATAAAAGGCATATTTACAGCTAGAAATATTTACTCTGAGTTCGAATGTTTTACATAACACCAGATTCGAAAAACAGGCAGTATTCACAGAAAAACCCTCTTGGAGCGTATTTACCCAATGGACATGGAATTTACAGTGCTTCCCTCACGTGACATTCCATGTTATGAACACACTGCATGCCTCACGGATACGACAACCATTCATTACTGAGTTCTGAGCATGTGGATTACCGAAATTTCATCACCATATAAGGCATATTTTCACCTAGATCTATTGAAAGCGATTTTGCAGCTTTTCATAATGGTAGTTTCGAAAATGAAGCATGTTACATGGAACCATTTTCTTGGAGAAAGTTCTACCAAATACACATGTAATTTACATAGTATTTCTCACCGTAACATTGTGTATTCTGAACACGCTGCATGCATCACTGATTAGACAAATATTCTCTTCTGAGTTGTTATAATTCGGATTACAGAATTTTCATATATCATATAAGGTTTATTGACACTTAGAAGCATTTACTCAGATTTCACAGCTTTTTCCTTACACCAGTTTCAAAAATCAGGCCATTTTCATGGACAAATTTCCCTGCAGCGAGTTCTACCCAATATACATGTAATTTACATTGTGTCCCTCACCGTGACATTCCATGTTCCAAACAAGCTACATGGATCACAGATTCGACAAACATTCTTTAATGATTTGTGAGCATGTGGTTTAGCAAACTTTCATCCACCATACAAGGCATATTTCCACCTAGAAATATTTTCTCCGATTTCGCAGCTTTTTCCTAACACAACATCTGAAAATGAGGTAGATTTTGAGGAAAAATCCTCTTAGTAGCGATTTCTACCCGAAGAAATATAATTTTCATAGTTTCCCTCACCGTGATTTTCCGTGGTTTGAACACGCTTCATGCATCTCTGATTCGACAAATATTCATTACTGAGTTGTGGACATGTGGATTACCAAACTTTCATCACCGTACAGGGGATACTTACACATAGAAACATTTACTCAGATTTCGTAGATTTTCCAAATACCAGTATCAAAAATAATGCAGATTTCGCAGAGAAAATTCTTGCTACGAATTCTACAAAATAGACTTTAATTGACTTACATTCTCCCATTGTGACATTCCGTGATCAGAACACGCTACATGCATCACGGATTCGACAGACAATCATTACTGAGTTGCGTTCATGTGGATTATCAATCTTTCATCATCATACAGGTCATATTTACAAATTGAAACATTTACTCTTTTTTCTCAGATTTTCCTATCACCGGTGAGGAAAATGAGGGAGATATTGCAGAAAAATTCTCTTAGAACGATTTCTACCCAATAGACATGTAATTTCCATAGTTTCCCTCACCGTGACATTCCGTGTTCCGAGCACGCTACATGCATCATGGATTTAACAAACATTCATTACTCAGTTGTGTGCATGTGGGTTACAGTACTTTCATCCACCATACTACGCATATTTATACCTAGAAACCATTATTCTGAGTTTGCAGCATTTTCCTAATGGCAGTTTAGAAAATCAGGCAATTTTCACAGGAAAATTCTCTTGGAGCGTGTTGTATCCAATAGACATGTAATTTATTAGATTCCGTCACCGTGACATTCCATGTTCCGAACATGATACATTCACCAAATTTTCGACCAATATTCACTTCTGAGTTGTTAGCATGTGGATTACCGAAATTTCATCCACCATACAAGGCTTATTTACACCTAGAGTCATGTACTCAGAATTTGCAGCTTTTTCCTTATGCCAGTTATGAGAATCAGGCAGTTTTCACAGAAAAATCTTCTTGGAGCGAGTTTTCTCCATTAGAAATGTAATTTACATAGTTTCAGTTACCAGGCCATTCCTTGTTCCGAACACGCTACATGCATCACGAATTCGAAAAACATTCAAAACTGAGTTCTGAGCATGTGGGTTACTGAAATTTCATCAACCATACAAGACATATTGACACCTAAAAGCATTTACTCAAATTTTGTAGCATTTTCCTAGCTTCAGTTTCAAAACTCAGGCAGTTTTCTCAAGAAAAATCGGTTGTAGCGAGAGCTACCCAAAAGAAATTTAATTTACTTAGTTGCCCTCACCGTGACTATCCATGTTGTGAACAAGCTGCATGCATCACAGATTCGACAAAAATTGTTTAATGAGATCTGATCATGTGGATAACTTAACTTTCAACCTCCATAAAAGAATACTTACTGTAGAAAAATTTACCCTGATTTCGAAAATTTTTCCTAACGCCAGTTATGAAAATCATGCAGTTTTCCATAAAAATAATTTTGCAGCAAGTTCTACCCAGTAGAAATGTAATTTACATACTTTCCCTCACCGTGACATTCCGTGTTCCTAACACACTACATGCATCACGAATTCGAAAACCATTCATTACTGAGTTGTGATCGTGTGTATTACAATCTGTCATCCACAATACAAGGCATATTAACACCTAGAAACATTAACTCTGGGTTTGCACTTTTTCATAACAGCAGTTTCGATAATCAGGCATTTATTGCAGGAAAAATCTCTTGGAGAGAGTTCTACCCAATAGACATGTAAATAACATAGACTCCCTTACCGTGAAATTCCTTGTTCCGAACACGCTACATGCATCACGGACTTGACAAGTATTCACTACATAGTTGTTAGCATTTGGATTACCGAACTCCAATCACAATACAATGCATATTGAAACTTAGACGCATTTTCTGATTTCACAGCGTTTTCCATATGCCCCTTTGATAAATGAGGCAGATTTCTCAAAAAAATCCTCTTGCAGATGGTTCTACCCAATAGACATGTAATTTTCAGTTTCCCTCACCGTGACATTCAATGTTGGAACACGGTAGTTTCATCAAGGATTTGATAAACATTATTTACTGAGTATTGAGCATGGGGATTAGCGAACTTTCATCCACCATACAAAGCATATTTACACCAAGAATCATTTACTATCAGTTCGCAGCATTTTCCTTATGCCAGTTTTGTAAATCATGAGTTTTTCGCAGAAAATCTTCTTGGAGTGAGTTGTACCCAGTAGAAAGGTAATTTACATAGCTTCCATCACCATGATATTTCATGTTCCGAACACGCTACATGCATCATGGATGCGACAAACATTCATTACTGAGTTGTGAACATGTAGATTAGTGAACTTTCATCCACCATACAATGCATATATACACCTAGAAGCATTTACTCTTATTTCACAGCTTTCTCCTAATGCCACATCCAAAAATGAGGCTGATTTCACAGTAAAATACTCTTTGTGTGTTTTTTACCCAATAGACTTCTTATTTACATATTTTTCCTCACCGTCGCATTCCACGTTCCGAACATTCTACATGCATTATGGATTCTAAAATCATTCAATACTGAGTTGTAAGCATGTGGATTAGCGAACGTTCATCCACCATACAAGGCATATTTACAGCTAGAAATATTTACTCTGAGTTCGAATGTTTTACATAACATCAGATTCTAAAAACATGCAGTATTCACAGAAAAACCCTCTTGGAGCGTATTTACCCAATGGACATGGAATTTACAGTGCTTCCCTCCCGTGACTTTCCATGTTATGAACACGCTGCATGCCTCACGGATACGACAAATATTCATTACTGAGTTCTGAGCATGTGGATTACCGAAATTTCATCACCAAATAAGGCATATTTTCACCTAGATCTATTGAAAGGCATTTTGCAGCTTTTCATAAAGGCAGTTTCGAAAATGAAGCATATAACATGGAACCAATTTCTTGGAGAAAATTCTACCAAATACACATGTAATTTACATAGTTTTCCTCACTGTAACATTCTGTATTCTGAACACGCTGCGTGCAACACTGATTAGACAAATATTCTCTTCTGAGTTGTTATAATGCGGATTACAGAATTTTCAAAAATCATATAAGGTTTATTGACACTTAGAAGCATTTACTCAGATTTCACAGCTTTTTCCTTACACCAGTTTCAAAAATCAGGCCATTTTCACGGACAAATCCCCCTGGAGAGTGTTCTAACCAATATACATGTAATTTACATTGTGTCCCTCACCGTGACATTCCATGTTCCAAACAAGCTACATGGATCACAGATTCGACAAACATTCTTTAATGATTTGTGAGCATGTGGATTAGCAATCTTTCATCCACCATACAAGGCATATTTCCACCTAGAAATATTTTCTCCAATTTCGCAGCTTTTTCCTAACACAACATCTGAAAATGAGGTAGATTTTGAGGAAAAATCCTCTTAGTAGCGATTTCTACCCGAACGAAATGTAATTTTCATAGTTTCCCTCACCGTGACCTTCCATGGTTTGAACACGTTTCATGCAACTCTGATTCGACAAATATTCATTACTGAGTTGTGGACATGTGGATTACCGAACTTTCATCACCGTACAGGGCATACTTAACACATAGAAACATTTACTCAGATTTCGTAGATTTTTCAAATGCCAGTATCAAAAATAATGCAGATTTTGCAGAGAAAACTTCTTGGAACATATTCTACAAAATAAACTTTTAATTGACTTAGATTCTCCCACTGTGACATTCAGTGATCTGAACATGCTATATGCATCACGGATTCGACAGACAATCATTACTGAGTTGCGTTCATGTGTATTATCAATCTTTCATCATCATACAGGTCATATTTACAAATTGAAACATTTACTCTTTTTTCTCAAATTTTTCCTATCACCGGTGTGTAAAATGAGGGAGATATTGCAGAAAAATACTCTTAGAGCGATTTCTACCCAATAGACATGTAATTTCCATAGTTTCCCTCACCGTGATATTCCGTGTTCCGAGCACGCTACATGCATCACGGATTTGACAAACATTCATTACTCAGTTGTGTGCATGTGGGTTACAGTATTTTCATCCACCATACAACGCATATTTAGACCTAGAAACCATTATTCTGAGTTTGCAGGATTTTCCTAATGGCAGTTTAGAAAATCAGGCAATTTTCACAGGAAAATTCTCTTGGAGCGTGTTGTATCCAATAGACATGTAATTTATTAGATTCCGTCACCGTGACATTCCGTGTTCCGAACATGATACATTCACCACAGGTTCGACCAATATTCACTTCTGAGTTGTTAGTATGTGGATTACCGAAATTTCATCCACCATACAAGGCTTATATAAACCTAGATACATGTACTCAGAATTTGCAGCTTTTTCCTAATGCCAGTTATGAAAATCAGGACGTTTTCACAGAAAAATCCTCTTGGAGCGAGTTTTCTCCATTAGAAATGTAATTTACATAGTTTCCGTTACCAGGCCATTCCTTGTTCCGAACACGCTACATGCATCACGAATTCGAAAAACATTCAAAACTGAGTTCTGAGCATGTGGGTTACCGAAATTTCATCCACCATACAAGACATATTGACAAGTAAAAGCATTTACTCAAATTTTGTAGCATTTTCCTAGCTTCAGTTTCAAAACTCAGGCTGTTTTCTCAAGAAAAATCGGTTGTAGCGAGAGCTACCCAAAAGAAAATTAATTTACTTAGTTTCCCTCACCGTGACTATCCATGTTGTGAACAAACTGCATGCATCACAGATTCGACAATTATTGTTTAATGAGTTCTGATCATGTGGATTACTTAACTTTCAAACTCCATAAAATAATACTTACACGTAGAAAAATTTACCCTGATTTCGATGCATTTTCCTAACTCCAGTTTCGAAAATCATGCAGTTTTCCAGAAAAATCCTTTTGCAGCAAGTTCTACCCAGTAGAAATGTAATTTACATACTTTCCCTCACCGTGAAATTCCGAGTTCCGAACACGCTACATGCATCACGGACTCGACAAGTATTCACTACATAGTTGTTATCATGTGGATTACCGAATTCCAATCACAATACAAAGCATATTGAAACTTAGACGCATTTTCTCAGATTTCACAGCCTTTTCCATATGCCCATTTGAAAAATGAGGCAGTTTTCACAGAAAAATCCTCTTGGAGATGGTTCTACCCTATAGACATGTAATTTTCAGTTTCCCTCACCGTGACATTTAATGTTCGAACACGGTACTTTCATCAAGGATTTCATAAACTTTCTTTACTGAGTTTTTGAGCATGTGGATTAGCGAACTTTCATCCACCACACAAAGCATATTTACACCTAGAATCATTTACTATCAGTTCGCAGCATTTTCCTTATGCCAGTTTTGTAAATCATGAGTTTTTCGCAGAAAATCTTCTTGGAGTGAGTTGTACCCAGTAGAAAGGTAAATTACATAGCTTCCCTCACCATGATATTATATGTTCTGAACACGCTACATGCATCATGTATGCGACAAACATTCATTACTGAGTTGTGAACATGTAGATTAGTGAACTTTCATCCACCATACAAGACATATTTACACCTAGAAACATTTACACTGATTTCACAAGTTTTTCCTAATGCCAACTTCAAAAATCAGGCAGTTTTCAAACCAATTCTCTTGGAGAGAGTTCAACCCTATAGGCATGTAATTTACATAGTTTCCTTCACCGTGACATTCTGTGTTGCAAACATGCTACTTGCATCAAGGATTCAACAAACATCCATTACTGAGTGGTGAACATGTGATTACCAAACTTTCATCCACCATACAATGCATATATACACCTAGAAGCATTTTCTCTTATTTCACAGCTTTCTCCTAACTCCACATCCAAAAATGAGGCCGATTTCACAGTAAAATCCTCTATGAGTGTTTTCTACCCAATAGACATCTTATTTACATATTTTTCCTCACCGTCACATTCCATGATCTGAACATGCTACATGCATCACGGATTCTAAATCATTCAATACTGAGTTGTAAGCATGTGGATTAGCGAGCGTTCATCCACCATACAAGGCATATTTACAGCTAGAATTATTTACTCTGAGTTCGAATGTTTTACATAACATCAGATTCTAAAAACAGGCAGTATTAACAGAAAAACCCTCTTGGAGCGTATTTACCCAATGGACATGGAATTTACAGTGCTTCCCTCATGTGACATTCCATGTTATGAACACGCAGCATGCCTCACGGATACGACAAACATTCATTACTGAGTTCTGAGCATGTGGATTACCGAAATTTCATCACCATATAAGGCATATTTTCAAATAGATCTACTGAAAGGGATTTTGCAGCTTTTCATAAAGGCAGTTTCGAAAATGATGCATATTACATGGAACCATTTTCTTGGAGTATGTTCTACCAAATACACATGTAATTTACATAGTTTTTCTCACCGTATATTTCTGTATACTGAACACGCTGCATGCATCACTGATTAGACAAATATTCTCTTGTGAGTTTTTATAATGCGAATTACAGAATTTTCAAAAATCATATAAGGTTTATTGACACTTACAAGCATTTACTAAGATTTCACAGCTTTTTCCTTACACCAGTTTCGAAAATATGGCAATTTTCATGGACAAATACCCCTGGAGCGAGTTCTACCCAATATACATGTAATTTACATTGTGTCCCTCACCGGGACATTCCATGTTCCAAACAAGCTACATGGATCACTGTTTTGAAAAACATTCTTTAATGATTTGTGACCATCTGGATTAGCAATCTTTCATCCACCATACAAGGCATATCTCCACCTAGGAGAATTTTTTCTGATTTCGCAGATTTTTCCTAAAACAACATCTGTAAATGAGGTAGATTTTGAAGAAAAATCCTCTTAGTAGTGATTTCTACCCAATAGACTTATTATTTACATAGTTTCCCTCACATTGAAATTCTGTGATCTGAACACGCTACATGCATCATGGGTTCAATAAACAATTATTACTGAGTTGCTGACATGTGGATTAGCAAACTTTCATCCACCATACAAGGCACATTTCCACCTAGAAACATTTATTCAGTGTTCGAAAGTTTGTACTAATGCCAGATTCCAAAACAGGCAGTATTCACGGAAATAACCTCTTGGAGCGGGTTTACCCAATAAACACGTAATTTACATAGATTTTCTCATTGGGACATTCTGTGTTCCGAACACGCTACATGCATCACAGATTCGACAAACATTCTTTACTGAGTTGAGGAGATGTAAATTACCAAATTTTCATCAGCATACAGGGAATATTTACTAATATTAGAATTTTCTCTAATTTCATAAATTTTTCATAACACCACATCCGAAAGTGTGGCAGATTTCGCAGAAAAATTCTCTTGGAGTGATTTCAAACCAATAAAAATGTAACTTACATAGTATCGCTCACAGTTTCATTCCGTGTTCTGAACACGGTATATTCATCACGGATTCGACAAACTTTCATTTCAGAGATGTGAGCATCTAGATTACCAAACTTTCATCAACCATACTAGGCATATTTACACCTAGAAATATTTATTGTTTGTTCGCAGGTTTTTCCTAACCCCAGATTCGAAAATCAGGCAGTTTTCTCTGAAAAATCCCCTTGGAGCTAGTTCTACCCAATAGACATGTAATTTCCATAGTTTCCCTCACCGTGACATTCCGTGTTCTGAGCACGCTACATGCATCACGGATTTAACAAACATTAATTACTCAGTTGTGTGCATGTTTGTTACAGTACTTGCATCAACCATACAACGCATATTTACACCTAGAATCATTTACTATCATTTCGCAGCATTTTCCTTATGCCAGTTTTGTAAATCATGAATTTTTCGCAGAAAATCTTCTTGGAGTGACTTGTACCCAGTAGAAAGGTAATTTACATAGCTTCCCTCACCATGATATTCCATGTCCCGAATATGCTACATGCATCATGGATGAGACTAACATCCATTACTGAGTTGTGAACATGTAGATTAGCGAACTCTCATGCACCATATAAGACATATTTACACATAGACACATTTACACTGATTACACAAGATTTTCCTAATGCCAATTTCAAAAATCAGGCAGTTTTCAAAAAAGTACTCTTGGAGTGAGTTCTACCCTATAGGCATGTAATTTACATAGTTTCCTTCACCATGACATTCTGTGTTGCAAACACACTACTTGCATCAAGGATTCGACAAACATCCATTACTGAGTTGTGAACATGTGATTACCAAACTTTCATCCACCATACAATGCATATATACACCTAGAAGAATTTACTCTTATTTCACAGCTTTCTCCTAACGCCACATCAAAAAGTGAGGCCAATTTCACAGTAAAATCCTCTTTGAGTGTTTTCTACCCTATAGACATCTTATTTACATATTTTTCCTCACCGTCACATTCCAAGTTCCGAACATGCTACATGCAACATGGATTCTAAAATCATTCAATAGTGAGTTGTAAGCATGTGGATTAGCGAACGTTCATCCACCATACAAGGCATATTTACAGCTAGAAATATTTACTCTGAGTTGGAATATTTTACATAACACCAAATTCGAAAAACAGGCAGTATTCACAGAAAAACCCTCTTGGAGCGTATTTACCCAATGGACATGGAATTTACAGTGCTTCCCTCATGTGACATTCCAAGTTATGAACACGCTGCATGCCTCACGGATAAGACAAACATTCATTACTGAGTTCTGAGCATGTGGATTACCGAAATTTCATCACCATATAAGGCATATTTTCACCTAGATCTATTGAAAGGGATTTTGCAGCTTTTCATAAAGGCAGTTTCGAAAATGAAGCATATTACATGGAACCATTTTCTTGGAGAAAGTTCGACCAAATACACATGTAATTTACATAGTTTGTCTCACCGTAACATTCTGTATTCTGGACACGCTGCATGGATCACTGATTACAAAAATATTCTCTTCTGAATTTTTATAACGCAGATTACAGAATTTTAAAAAATCATATAAGGTTTATTGACACTTAGAAGCATTTACTCAGATTTCACAGCTTTTTCCTTACACCAGTTTGGAAAATCAGGCAATTTTCATGGAGAACTTCCCCTGGAGCGAGTTCTACCCAATATACATGTAATTTACATTGTGTCCCTCACCGTGACATTCCATGTTTCAAACAAGCTACATGGATCATAGATTCGACAAACATTCTTTAATGATTTGTGAGCATGTGGATTAGCAAACTTTCATCCACCATACAAGGCATATTTCCACCTAGAAGCATTTTCTCTGATTTTGCAGCTTTTTCCTAACACAACATCTGAAAATGAGGTAGATTTTGAAGAAAAATCCTCTTAGTAGCCATTTCTACCCGAAAGAAATGTAATTTACATAGTTTCCTTAACCGTGAACTTCCGTGGTTTGAACACGCTTCATGCATCTCTGATTCGACAAATATTCATTACTGAGTTGTGGACATGTGGATTACCGAACTTTCATCACCGTACAGGGCATACTTACACATAGAAACATTTACTCAGATTTCGTAGATTTTCCAAATGCCAGTATCGAAAATAATGCAGATTTCGCAGAGAAAACTTCTTGGAACGAATTCTACAAAATAGACTTTTAATTGACTTAGATTCTCCCACCGTGACATTCCGTGTTCCAAACATGCTACATGCATCACGGATTCGACAAACATTCATTTCTGAGTTGCGTTCGGGTGGATTAACGATCTTTCAAAATCATACAGGGCATATTTACACATTGAAACATTTACACTTTTTTCTCAGCTTTTTCCTAACACCGGTGTGGAAAATGAGGGAGATTTTGCAGAGAAATACTCTTAGAGCGATTTATAACCAATAGACTTATAATTTACATAGTTTCCCTCACAGTGACCTTCTGTGTTCTGAACAAGCTACATGCATTATGGGTTCAATAAACAATCATTACTGAGTGGTTGACATGTGGATTAGCAAACTTTCATCCACCATACAAGGCACATTTCCACCTAGAAACATTTATTCAGAGTTCGAAAGTTTGTACTAATGCCAGATTCCAAAACAGGAATTATTCACGGAAATATCCACTTGGAGCGGGTTTACCCAATAAACACGTAATTTACATAGATTTTATCATCGGGACATTCTGTGTTCCGAACACGCTACATGCATCACACATTCGACAAACATTCTTTACTGAGTTTTGGATATGTAAATTACAAAATTTTCATCAGCATTCAGGGTATATTTACTCATATTCAATTTTCTCTAATTTCAAAAATTTTTCTTAACACAACATCTGAAAATGTGACAGATTTCGCAGAAAAATTCTCTTGGAGCGATTTCCAACAAATGGAAATGTAATTTACATAGTATCCCTCACAGTTACGTTCCGTGTTCTGAACACGCTATATTCATCACGGATTCGAGAAACTTTCATTTCTGAGATGTCAGCATGTAGATTACCAATCTTTCCTCAAACATACTAGGCATATATACAACTAGAACTATTTATTGTTTGTTCGCAGGTTTTTCCTAACCCCAGATTCGAAAATCAGGCAGTTTTCTCTAAAAATCCCCTTGGGGCTAGTTCTAACCAATAGACATGTAATTTCCATAGTTTCCCTCACCGTGACATTCCGTGATCCAAGCACGCTACATGCATCACGGATTTGACAAACATTCATTACTCACTAGTGTGCATGTGGGTTACAGTACTTTCATCCACCATACAACGCATATTTACACCTAGAAACCATTATTCTGAGTTTGCAGAATTTTCCTAATGGCAGTTTAGGAAATCAGGCAATTTTCACAGGAAAATTCTCTTGGAGCGTGTTCTATCCAATAGACATGTAATTTATTAGATTCCGTCACCGTGACATTCCGTGTTCTGAACATGATACATTCACCGCAGTTTCGACCAATATTCACTTCTCAGTTGTTAGCATGTGGATTACCAAAATTTCATAAACCATGCAAGTCTTATTTACACCTAGAGTCATGTACTCAGAATTTGCAACATTTTCCTTATGCCAGTGATGAAAATCAGGCAGTTTTCACAGAACCTCTTGGAGCGAGGTTTCTCCATTAGAAATGTAATTTACATAGTTTCATTTACGAGGCCATTCATTGTTCCGAACACACTACATGCATCACGAATTCGAAAAACATTCAAAACTGAGTTCTGAGCATGTGGATTACCGAAATTTCATCCACCATACAAGACATATTGACACCTAAAAGCATTTACTCAAATTTTGTAGCATTTTCCTAGCTTCAGTTTCAAAACTCAGGCTGTTTTCTCAAGAAAAATCTGTTGTAGCTAGAGCTACCCAAAAGAAATTTAATTTACTTAGTTTCCCTCACCGTGACTATCCATGTGGTGAACAAGCTGCATGCATCACAGATTCGACAAAAATTGTTTAATGAGTTCTGATCATGTGGATTACTGAACTTTCAAACTCCATAAAAGGAATAATTACACCTAGAAAAATTTACCCTGATTTCGATACTTTTCCTAACGCCAGTTTTGAAAATCATGCAGTTTTCCAGAAAAATACTTTTAAACAAGTTCTACCAAGTAGAAATTTAATTTACATACTTTCCCTCACCGTGACATTCCGTGTTCCTAACACACTACATGCATCACGAATTCGAAAACCATTTATTACTGAGTTGTGATCGTATGTATTACAAACTGTCATCCACAAAACAAGGCATATTAACACCTAAAAACATTAACTCTGGGTTTGCACTTTTTCATAACGGCAGTTTCGATAATCAGGCATTTATTGCAGGAAAATTCTCTTGGAGAGAGTTCTACTTAATAGACATGTAATTAACATACACTCCCTTACCGTGTAATTCTGTGTTCCGAACACGCTACATGCATCACGGACTCGACAAGTATTCACTACATAGTTGTTAGCATGTGGATTACTGAACTCCAATCACAATACAATGCATATTGATACTTAGAAGCATTTTCTCAGATTTCACATTGTTTTCCATATGTCCATTTGAAAAATGAGGCAGATTTCTCAGAAAAATCCTCTTGCAGATGGTTCTACCCAATAGACATGTAATTTTCAGTTTCCCTCACCTAGACATTCAATGTTCGAACACGGTACTTTCATCAAGGATTTGATAAACATTATTTACTGAGTTTTGAGCATGGGGATTAGCAAACTTTCATCCACCATACAAAGCATATTTACACCTAGAATCATTTACTATCAGTTCGCAGCATTTTCCTTATGCCAGTTTTGTAAATCATGAATTTTTCGCAGAAAAACTTCTTGGAGTGAGTTGTACCCAGTAGAAAGGTAATTTACATAGCTTCCCTCACCATGATATTCCATGTTCCGAACACGCTACATGCATCATGGATGTGACAAACATTCATTACTGAGTTGTGAGCATGTAGATTAGCGAACTTTCATCCACCATACAAGACATATTTACACCTAGAAACATTTACACTGATTTCACAAGTTTTTCCTAATGCCAATTTCAAAAATCAGGCAGTTTTCAAAAAAATTCTCTGGGAGAGAGTTCTACCCTATAGGCATATAATTTACATAGTTTCCTTCACCATGACATTCTGTGTTGCAAACATGCTACTTGCATCAAGTATTCGACAAACATCCATTACTGAGTGGTGAACATCAGATTACCAAACTTTCATCCACCATACAATGCATATATACACCTAGAAGCATTTACTCTTATTTCACAGCATTCTCCTAACGCCACATCCAAAAATGAGGCTGATTTCACAGTAAAATCCTCTTTGAGTGTTTTCTACCCAATAGACATCTTATTTACATATTTTTCCTCACCGTCACATTCCACGTTCCGAACATGCTACATGCATTACGGATTCTAAAATCATTCAATATTGAGTTGTAAGCATGTGGATTAGTGAACGTTCATCCACCATACAAGGCATATTTACAGCTAGAAATATTTACTCTGAGTTCGAATGTTTTACATAACATCAGATTCGAAAAATATGCAGTATTCAGTAAAAAACCCCCTTGGATCCTATTTACCCAATGGACATGGAATTTACAGTGCTTCCCTTACGTGACATTCCATGTTATGAACACGCTGCATGCCTCACGGATACGACAAACATTTATTACTGAGTTCTGAGCATGTGGATAACCGAAATTTCATCACCATATAAGGCATATTTTCACCTAGATATATTGAAAGGTATTTTGCAGCTTTTCATAATGGCAGTTTCGAAAATGAAGCATATTACATGGAACCATTTTCTTGGAGAAAGTTCTACCAAATACACATGTAATTTACATAGTTTTTCTCACTGTAACATTCTGTATTCTGAACACGCTGCGTGCAACACTGATTAGACAAATATTCTCTTCTGAGTTGTTATAATGCGGATTACAGAATTTTCAAAAATCATATAAGGTTTATTGACACTTAGAAGCATTTACTCAGATTTCACAGCTTTTTCCTTACACCAGTTTCAAAAATCAGTCCATTTTCACGGACAAATCCCCCTGGAGAGTGTTCTACCCAATATACATGTAATTTACATTGTGTCCCTCACCGTGACATTCCATGTTCCAAACAAGCTACATGGATCACAGTTTCAACAAACATTCTTTAATGATTTGTGAGCATGTGGATTAGCAAACTTTCATCCACCATACAAGGCATATTTCCACCTAGAAATATTTTCTCTGATTTCGCAGCTTTTTCCTAACACAACATCTGAAAATGAGGTAGATTTTGAGGAAAAATCCTCTTAGTAGAGATTTCTACCCGAAAGAAATGTAATTTTCATAGTTTCCCACACCGTGACCTTCTGTGGTTTGAACACGCTTCATGCATCTCTGATTCGACAAATATTCATTACTGAATTGTGGACATGTGGATTACCGAACTTTCATCACCGTACAGGGCATACTTACACATAGAAACATTTACTCAGATTTCGTAGATTTTCCAAATGCCAGTATCAAAAATAATGCAGATTTTGCAGAGAAACATTCTTGGAACAAATTCTACAAAATAGACTTTTATTTGACTTAGATTCTCCCACCGTGACATTCCGTGATCCGAACATGCTACATGCATCACAGATTCGACAAACAATCATTACTGAGTTGCGTTCGTGTGGATTATCAATCTTTCATCATCATACAGGGCATATTTACACACTGAAATATTTACTCTTTTTTCTCAGCTTTTTCCTATCACTGGTGTGGAAAATGAAGGAGATATTGCAGAAAAATTATCTTAGAGCGATTTCTACCCAATAGACATGTAATTTCCATAGTTTCCCTCACCGTGACATTCCGTGTTCCGAGCACGCTACATGCATCACGGATTTGACAAACATTCATTACTCACTAGTGTGCATGTGGGTTACAGTACTTTCATCCACCATACAACGCATATTTACACCTAGAAACCATTATTCTGAGTTTGCAGCATTTTCCTTATGGCAGTTTTGAAAATCAGACAATTTTCACAGGAAAATTCTCTTGGAGCGTTTTCTATCCAATAGACGTGTAATTTATTAGGTTCCGTCACCGTGACATTCCGTGTTTCGAACATGATACATTCACCGCAGGTTCGACCAATATTCACTTCTGAGTTGTTAGCATGTGGATTACCGAAATTTCATAAACCATGCAAGGCTTATTTACACCTAGAGTCATGTGCTCAGAATTTGCAACATTTTCCTTATGCCAGTGATGAAAATCAGGCAGTTTTCACAGAACCTCTTGGAGCGAGGTTTCTCCATTAGAAATGTAATTTACATAGTTTCAATTACCAGGCCATTCCTTGTTCCGAACACGCTACATGCATCACGAATTCGAAAAACATTCATAACTGAGTTCTGAGCATGTTAATTACCGAAATTTCATCCACCATACAAGACATATTGACACCTAAAAGCATTTACTCAAATTTTGTAGCATTTTCCTAGCTTCAGTTTCAAAACTCAGGCTGTTTTCTCAAGAAAAATCTGTTGTAGCTAGAGCTACCCAAAAGAAATTTAATTTACTTAGTTTCCCTCACCGTGACTATCCATGTGGTGAACAAGCTGCATGCATCACAGATTCGACAAAAATTGTTTAATGAGTTCTGATCATGTGGATTACTGAACTTTCAAACTCCATAAAAGGAATAATTACACCTAGAAAAATTTACCCTGATTTCGATACTTTTTCCTAACGCCAGTTTTGAAAATCATGCAGTTTTCCAGAAAAATCCTTTTGCACAAGTTCTACCCAGTAGAAATATAAATTACATACTTTCCCTCACCGTGACATTCCGTGTTCCTAACACACTATATGCATCACGAATTCGAAAACCATTCATTACTGAGTTGTGATCGTGTGTATTACAAACTGTCATCAACAATACAAGGCATATTAACACCTAAAAACATTAACTCTGGGTTTGCACTTTTTCATAACGGCAGTTTCGATAATCAGGCATTTATTGCAGGAAAATTCTCTTGGAGAGAGTTCTACTCAATAGACATGTAATTAACATACATACCCTTACCGTGAAATTCCGTTTTCCGAACACGCTACATGCATCACGGACTCGACAAGTATACACTACATAGTTGTTAGCATGTGGATTACCGAACTCCAATCACAATACAATGCATATTGAAACTTAGACGCATTTTCTCAGATTTCACAGCGTTTTCCATATGCCCATTTGAAAAATGAGGCAGATTTCTCAGAAAAATCCTCTTGCAGATGGTTCTACCCAATAGACATGTAATTTTCAGTTTCCCTCACCGAGACATTCAATGTTCGAACACGGTACTTTCATCAAGGATTTGATAAACATTCTTTACTGAGTTTTAAGCATGGGGATTAGCGAACTTTCATCCACCATAGAAAGCATATTTACACCTAGAATCATTTACTATCAGTTCGCAGAATTTTCCTTATGCCAGTTTTGTAAATCATGAGTTTTTCGCAGAAAAACTTCTTGGAGTGAGTTGTACCCAGTAGAAAGGTAATTTTCATAGCTTCCCTCACCATGATATTCCATGTTCCGAACACGCTACATGCATCATGGATGTGACAAACATTCATTACTGAGTTGTGAGCATGTAGATTAGCGAACTTTCATCCACCATACAAGACATATTTACACCTAGAAACATTTACACTGATTTCACAAGTTTTTCCTAATGCCAATATCAAAAATCAGGCAGTGTTCAAAAAAATTCTCTTGGAGAGAGTTCAACCCTATAGGCATGTAATTTACATAGTTTCCTTCACCATGACATTCTGTGTTGCATACATGCTACTTGCATCAAGGATTCGACAAACATCCATTACTGAGTGGTGAAAATGTGATTACCAAACTTTCTTCCACCAAACAATGCATATATACACCTAGAAGCATTTACTCTTTTTTCACAGCTTTCTCCTAATGCCACATTCAAATGTGAGGCCAATTTCACAGTAAAATCCTCTTTGAGTGTTTTCTACCCAATAGACATCTTATTTACATATTTTTCCTCACCATTACATTCCATGATCCGAACATGCTACATGCATCACGGATTCTAAAATCATTCAATACTGAGTTGTAAGCATGTGGATTAGCGAACGTTCATCCACCATACAAGGCATGTTTACAGCTAGAATTATTTACTCTGATTTCGAATGTTTTACATAACACCAGATTCGAAAAACAGGCAGTATTCACAGAAAAACCCTCTTGGAGCGTATTTACCCAATGGACATGGAATTTACAGTGCTTCCCTCACGTGACATTCCATGTTATGAACACGCTGCATGCATCACGGATACGACAAACATTCTTTACTGAGTTCTGAGCATGTGGATTACTGAAATTTCATCACCATATAAGGCATATTTTCATCTAGATCTATTGAAAGGGATTTTGCAGCTTTTCATAATGGCAGTTTTGAAATGAAGCATGTTACATGGAACCATTTTCTTGGAGAAAGTTCTACCAAATACACATGTAATTTACATAGTATTTCTCACCGTAACATTGTGTATTCTGAACACACTGCATGCATCACAGAGTAGACAAATATACTCTTCTGAATTTTTATAATGCGGATTACAGAATTTTCAAAAATCATATAAGGTTTATTGACCCTTAGAAGCATTTACTAAGATTTCACAGCTTGTTCCTTACACCAGGTTTGAAAATCAGGCAATTTTCATGGACAAATCCCCCTAGAGCTAGTTCTACCCAATATACATTTAATTTACATTGTGTCCCTCACCGTGACATTCCATGTTCCAAACAAGCTACATGGATCACAGATTCGACAAACATTCTTTGATGAGTTGTGAGCATGTGGATTAGAAATCTTTCATCCACATAAAAGGCATATTTCCACCTTGAATCATTTTCTCTGATTTCGCAGATTTTTCCTAACACAACATCTGAAAATGAGGTAGATTTTGAAGAAAAATCCTCTTAGTAGCGATTTCTACCCGAAAGAAATTTAATTTACATAGTTTCCCTCACCGTGACCTTCCGTGGTTTGAACACGCTTCACGCATCTCTGATTTGACAAATATTCATTACTGAGTTGTGGACATGAGGATTACTGAACTTTCATCTCTGTACAGGGCATACTAACACACAGAAATATTTACTCAGATTTCGTAGATTTTCAAATGCCAGTATCGAAAATAATGCAGATTTCGCAGATAAACTTTCTTGGAACGAATTATACAAAATAGACTTGTAATTGACTTAGATTCTCCCACCGTGACATCCGTGTTCCGAACATACTACATGCATCACGGTTTCGACAAACATTCATTACTGAGTTGCGTTCGTGTGGATTAACGATCTTTCATCTTCATACGGGGCATATTTACACATGGAAACATTTACTGTTTTTTCTCAGCTTTTCGTATCACTGGTGTGGAAAATGAGGGAGATTTTGCAGAAAAATCCTCTTACAATGATTTCTACCCAATAGACTTATAATTTACATAGTTTCCCTCACAGTGATATTCTGTGGTCTAAACACGCTACATGCACCATGGGTTCAATAAACAATCATTACTGAGTGGTTCACATGTGGATTAGCAAACTTTCATCCACCATACAAGGCACAATTCCACCTAGAAACATTTATTAAGAGTTCAAAACTTTGTACTAACACCAGATTCCAAAACAGGCAGTATTCACGGAAATATCCTCTTGGAGCGTGTATACCCAATAAACACGTAATTTACATAGATTTTCTCATCGGGACATTCTGTGTTCCGAACATGCTACATGCATCACGGATTCGACAAACATTCTTTACTGAGTTGTGCACATGTAAATTACCAAATTTTCATCAGCATACAGGGTATATTTACTCATATTGAATTTTCTCTAATTTCAAAAATTTTTCTTAACACCACATCCGAAAATGTGGCAGATTTCGCAGAAAAATTCTCTTGGAGCAATTTCCAACAAATAGAAATGTAATTTACATAGTTTCCCTCACAGTTACTTCCGTGTTCTGAACACGCTATATTCATCACGGATTCGACAAACTTCCATTTCTGAGATGTGAGCATGTAGATTACCAATCTTTCATCAACCATACTAGGCATATTTACACCTAGAAATATTTATTGTTTTTTCTCAGGTTTTTCCTAACCCCAGATTCGAAAATCAGGCAGTTTTCTCTGAAAAATTCCCTTGGAGCGAGTTCTACCCAATAGACATGTAATTTCCATAGTTTCCCTCACCGTGACATTCCGTGATCCGAGCACGCTACATGCATCACGGATTTGACAAACATTCATTACTCAGTTGTGTGCATGTGGGTTACAGTACTTTCATCCACCATACAATGCATATTTACACCTAGAAACCATTATTCTGGGTTTGCAGAATTTTCCTTATGGCAGTTTGAAAATCAGGCAATTTTCACAGGAAAATTCTCTTGGAGCGTGTTCTATCCAATAGACATTAATTTATTAGATTCCGTCACCGTGACATTCCGTGTTCTGAACATGATACATTCACTGCAGGTTCGACCAATATTCACTTCTGAGTTGTTAGCATGTGGATTACCGATATTTCATCCACCATACAAGGCTTACTTACACCTAGAGTCATGTACTCAGAATTTGCAGCTTTTTCCTTATGCCAGTGATGAATATCAGGCAGTTTTCACAGAAAAATCCTCTTGGAGCGAGGTTTCTCCATTAGAAATCTAATTTACATAGTTTCAGTTACCAGGCCATTCCTTGTTCCGAACACGCTACATGCAACACGAATTCGAAAAACATTCAAAACTGAGTTCTGAGCATGTGTGTTACCGAAATTTCATTCACCATACAAGACATAATGACACCTAAAGCATTTACTCAAATTTTGTAACATCTTCCTAGCATCAGTTTCAAAACTCAGGCTGTTTTCTCAAGAAAAATCAGTTGTAGCGAGAGCTACCCAAAGGAAATTTAATTTACTTAGTTTCCCTCACCGTGACAATCCATCTTGTGAACAAGCTTCATGCATCACAGATTAGACAAATATTGTTTAATGAGTTCTGATCATGTGGATTACTGAACTTTCAAACTCCATAAAAGGAATAAATACACCTAGAAAAATTTACCCTGATTTCGATACATATTCCTAATGCCAGTTTCGAAAATCATGCAGTTTTCCAGAAAAATACATTTGCTGCAATTTCTTCCCAGTAGAAATGTAATTTACATACTTTCCCTCACCGTGACATTCCGTGTTCCTAACACACTACATGCATCACGAATACGAAAACCATTCATTACTGAGTGGTGATCGTGTGTATTACAAACTGTCATCCACAATACAAGGCATATTAACACCTAGAAACATTAACTCTGGGTTTGCACTTTTCCATAACGGCAGATTCAATAATCAGGCATTTATTGCAGGAAAATTCTCTTGGAGAGAGTTCTACCCAATAGACATGTAATTAACATAAAATCCCTTACCGTGTAATTCCGTGTTCCGAACACGCTACATTTATCACGGAATCGACAAGTATTCACTACAGAGTTGTTAGCATGTGGATTACTGAACTCCAATCACAATACAATGCATATTGAAACTTAGACGCATTTTCTCAGATTTCACAGTGTTTTCCATATGCCCATTTGAAAAATGAGGCAGATTTCTCAGAAAAATCCTCTTGCAGATGGTTCTACCCAATAGACATGTAATTTTCAGTTTCCCTCACCGAGACATTCAATGTTCGAACACGGTACTTTCATCAAGGATTTGATAAACATTCTTTACTGAGTTTTGAGCATGGGGATTAGCAAACTTTCATCCACCATACAAAGCATATTTACACCTAGAATCATTTACTATCAGTTCGCAGCATTTTCCTTATGCCAGTTTTGTAAATCATGAGTTTTTCGCAGAAAATCTTCTTGGAGTGAGTTGTACCCAGTAGAAAAGTAATTTACATAGCTTCCCTCACCATGATATTTCATGTTCCGAACACGCTACATGCATCATGGATGCGACAAACATTCATTACTGAATTGTGAACATGTAGATTAGTGAACTTTCATCCACCATAAAAGACATATTTACACCTAGAAACATTTACACTGATTTCACATGTTTTTCCTAATGCCAATTTCAAAAATCAGGCAGTGTTCAAAAAAATTCTCTGGGAGAGAGTTCTACCCTATAGGCATGTAATTTACATAGTTTCCTTCACCGTGACATTCTGTGTTGCAAACACGCTACTTGCATCAAGGATTCGACAAACATCAATTACTGAGTGGTGAACATGTGATTACCAAACTTTCATCCACCAAACAATGCATATATACACCTAGAAGCATTTACTCTTATTTCACAGCTTTCTCCTAACGCCACATTCAAAAGTGAGGCCGATTTCTCAGTAAAATCCTCTTTGAGTATTTTCTACCCAATAGACATCTTAGTTACATATTTTTCCTCACCGTCACATTCCATGATCCGAACATGCTACATGCATCACGGATTCTAAAATCATTCAATACTGAGTTGTAAGCATGTGGATTAGTGAACGTTCATCCACCATACAAGGCATATTTACAGCTAGAATTATTTACTCTGAGTTCGAATGTTTTACATAACACCAGATTCGAAAACCTGGCAGTATTCACAAAAACCCTCTTGGAGCATATTTACCCAATGGACATGGAATTTACAGTGCTTCCCTCACGTGACATTCCATGTTATGAACATGCTGCATGCATCATGGATACGACAAACATTCTTTACTGAGTTCTGAGCATGTGGATTACCGAAATTTCATCACCATATAAGGCATATTTTCACCTAGATCTATTTAAAGGGATTTTGCAGCTTTTCATAATGGCAGTTTCGAAAATGAAGCATGTTACATGGAACCATTTTCTTGGAGAAAGTTCTACCAAATACACATGTAAATTACATAGTATTTCTCACCGTAACATTGTGTATTCTGAACACGCTGCATGCATCACAGATTAGACAAATATTCTCTTCTGAGTTTTTATAATGCGGATTACAGAATTTTCAAAAATCATATAAGGTTTATTAACACTTAGAAGCATTTACTCAGATTTCACAGCTTTTTCCTTACACCAGTTTCAAAAATCAGGCAATTTTCATGGACAAATTCCCCTGGAGCGAGTTCTACCCAATATACATGTAATTTACATTGTGTCCCTCACCGTGACATTCCATGTTCCAAACAAGCTACATGGATCACAGTTTCAACAAACATTCTTTAATGATTTGTGAGCATGTGGATTAGCAAACTTTCATCCACCATACAAGGCATATTTCCACCTAGAAATATTTTCTCTGATTTCGCAGATTTTTCCTAACACAACATCTGAAAATGAGGTAGTTTTTGAGGAAAAATCCTCTTAGTAGCGATTTCTACCCGAAAGAAATGTAATTTTCATAGTTTCCCTCACCGTGACCTTCCGTGGTTTGAACACGCTTCATGCATCTCTGATTCGACAAATATTCATTACTGAGTTGTGGACATGTGGATTACCGAACTTTCATCACCGTACAGGGCATACTTACACATAGAAACATTTACTCAGATTTCGTAGATTTTCCAAATGCCAGTATCAAAAATAATGCAGATTTTGCAGAGAAAACTTCTTGGAACAAATTCTACAAAATAGACTTTTATTTGACTTAGATTCTCCCACCGTGACATTCCGTGATCAGAACATGCTACATGCATCACGGATTCGACAAACAATCATTACTGAGTTGCGTTCATGTGGATTATCAATCTTTCATCTTCATACAGGCCATATTTACACACTGAAATATTTACTCTTTTTTCTCAGCTTTTTCCTATCACTGGTGTGGAAAATGAGGGAGATATTGCAGAAAAATTATCTTAGAGCGATTTCTACCCAATAGACATGTAATTTCCATAGGTTCCCTCACCGTGACATTCCGTGTTCCGAGCACGCTACATGCATCACGGATTTGACAAACATTCATTACTCACTAGTGTGCATGTGGGTTACAGTACTTTCATCCACCATACAACGCATATTTACACCTAGAAACCATTATTCTGAGTTTGCAGCATTTTCCTTATGGCAGTTTTGAAAATCAGACAATTTTCACAGGAAAATTCTCTTGGAGCGTTTTCTATCCAATAGACGTGTAATATATTAGGTTCCGTCACCGTGACATTCCGTGTTTCGAACATGATACATTCACCGCAGGTTCGACCAATATTCACTTCTGAGTTGTTAGCATGTGGATTACCGAAATTTCATAAACCATGCAAGGCTTATTTACACCTAGAGTCATGTACTCAGAATTTGCAACATTTTCCTTATGCCAGTGATGAAAATCAGGCAGTTTTCACAGAACCTCTTGGAGCGAGGTTTCTCCATTAGAAATGTAATTTACATAGTTTCAGTTACCAGGCCATTCCTTGTTCCGAACACGCTACATGCATCACGAATTCGAAAAACATTCAAAACTGAGTTCTGAGCATGTTAATTACCGAAATTTCATCCACCATACAAGACATATTGACACCTAAAAGCATTTACTCAAATTTTGTAGCATTTTCCTAGCTTCAGTTTCAAAACTCAGGCTGTTTTCTCAAGAAAAATCTGTTGTAGCTAGAGCTACCCAAAAGAAATTTAATTTACTTAGTTTCCCTCACCGTGACTATACATGTGGTGAACAAGCTGCATGCATCACAGATTCGACAAAAATTGTTTAATGAGTTCTGATCATGTGGATTACTGAACTTTCAAACTCCATAAAAGGAATAATTACACCTAGAAAAATTTACCCTGATTTCGATACTTTTTCCTAACGCCAGTTTTGAAAATCATGCAGTTTTCCAGAAAAATCCTTTTGCACAAGTTCTACCCAGTAGAAATATAAATTACATACTTTCCCTCACCGTGACATTCCGTGTTCCTAACACACTACATGCATCACGAATTCGAAAACCATTCATTACTGAGTTGTGATCGTGTGTATTACAAACTGTCATCAACAATACAAGGCATATTAACACCTAAAAACATTAACTCTGGGTTTGCACTTTTTCATAACGGCAGTTTCGATAATCAGGCATTTATTGCAGGAAAATTCTCTTGGAGAGAGTTCTACTCAATAGACATGTAATTAACATACATACCCTTACCGTGAAATTCCGTTTTCCGAACACGCTACATGCATCACGGACTCGACAAGTATACACTACATAGTTGTTAGCATGTGGATTACCGAACTCCAATCACAATACAATGCATATTGAAACTTAGACGCATTTTCTCAGATTTCACAGCGTTTTCCATATGCCCATTTGAAAAATGAGGCAGATTTCTCAGAAAAATCCTCTTGCAGATGGTTCTACCCAATAGACATGTAATTTTCAGTTTCCCTCACCGAGACATTCAATGTTCGAACACGGTACTTTCATCAAGGATTTGATAAACATTCTTTACTGAGTTTTAAGCATGGGGATTAGCGAACTTTCATCCACCATAGAAAGCATATTTACACCTAGAATCATTTACTATCAGTTCGCAGCATTTTCCTTATGCCAGTTTTGTAAATCATGAGTTTTTCGCAGAAAATCTTCTTGGAGTGAGTTGTACCCAGTAGAAAGGTAATTTTCATAGCTTCCCTCACCATGATATTCCATGTTCCGAACACGCTACATGCATCATGGATGTGACAAACATTCATTACTGAGTTGTGAGCATGTAGATTAGCGAACTTTCATCCACCATACAAGACATATTTACACCTAGAAACATTTACACTGATTTCACAAGTTTTTCCTAATGCCAATATCAAAAATCAGGCAGTGTTCAAAAAAATTCTCTTGGAGAGAGTTCAACCCTATAGGCATGTAATTTACATAGTTTCCTTCACCATGACATTCTGTGTTGCAAACATGCTACTTGCATCAAGGATTCGACAAACATCCATTACTGAGTGGTGAAAATGTGATTACCAAACTTTCATCCACCAAACAATGCATATATACACCTAGAAGCATTTACTCTTTTTTCACAGCTTTCTCCTAATGCCACATTCAAATGTGAGGCCAATTTCACAGTAAAATCCTCTTTGAGTGTTTTCTACCCAATAGACATCTTATTTACATATTTTTCCTCACCATTACATTCCATGATCCGAACATGCTACATGCATCACGGATTCTAAAATCATTCAATACTGAGTTGTAAGCATGTGGATTAGCGAACGTTCATCCAGCATACAAGGCATGTTTACAGCTAGAATTATTTACTCTGAGTTCGAATGTTTTACATAACACCAGATTCGAAAAACAGGCAGTATTCACAGAAAAACCCTCTTGGAGCGTATTTACCCAATGGACATGGAATTTACAGTGCTTCCCTCACGTGACATTCCATGTTATGAACACGCTGCATGCATCACGGATACGACAAACATTCTTTACTGAGTTCTGAGCATGTGGATTACTGAAATTTCATCACCATATAAGGCATATTTTCATCTAGATCTATTGAAAGGGATTTTGCAGCTTTTCATAATGGCAGTTTTGAAATGAAGCATGTTACATGGAACCATTTTCTTGGAGAAAGTTCTACCAAATACACATGTAATTTACATAGTATTTCTCACCGTAACATTGTGTATTCTGAACACACTGCATGCATCACAGAGTAGACAAATATACTCTTCTGAATTTTTATAATGCGGATTACAGAATTTTCAAAAATCATATAAGGTTTATTGACCCTTAGAAGCATTTACTAAGATTTCACAGCTTGTTCCTTACACCAGGTTTGAAAATCAGGCAATTTTCATGGACAAATCCCCCTAGAGCTAGTTCTACCCAATATACATGTAATTTACATTGTGTCCCTCACCGTGACATTCCATGTTCCAAACAAGCTACATGGATCACAGATTCGACAAACATTCTTTGATGAGTTGTGAGCATGTGGATTAGAAATCTTTCATCCACATAAAAGGCATATTTCCACCTTGAATCATTTTCTCTGATTTCGCAGATTTTTCCTAACACAACATCTGAAAATGAGGTAGATTTTGAAGAAAAATCCTCTTAGTAGCGATTTCTACCCGAAAGAAATTTAATTTACATAGTTTCCCTCACCGTGACCTTCCGTGGTTTGAACACGCTTCACGCATCTCTGATTTGACAAATATTCATTACTGAGTTGTGGACATGAGGATTACTGAACTTTCATCTCTGTACAGGGCATACTAACACACAGAAATATTTACTCAGATTTCGTAGATTTTCAAATGCCAGTATCGAAAATAATGCAGATTTCGCAGATAAACTTTCTTGGAACGAATTATACAAAATAGACTTGTAATTGACTTAGATTCTCCCACCGTGACATCCGTGTTCCGAACATACTACATGCATCACGGTTTCGACAAACATTCATTACTGAGTTGCGTTCGTGTGGATTAACGATCTTTCATCTTCATACGGGGCATATTTACACATGGAAACATTTACTGTTTTTTCTCAGCTTTTCGTATCACTGGTGTGGAAAATGAGGGAGATTTTGCAGAAAAATCCTCTTACAATGATTTCTACCCAATAGACTTATAATTTACATAGTTTCCCTCACAGTGATATTCTGTGGTCTAAACACGCTACATGCACCATGGGTTTAATAAACAATCATTACTGAGTGGTTCACATGTGGATTAGCAAACTTTCATCCACCATACAAGGCACAATTCCACCTAGAAACATTTATTAAGAGTTCAAAACTTTGTACTAACGCCAGATTCCAAAACAGGAAGTATTCACGGAAATATCCTCTTGGAGCGTGTATACCCAATAAACACGTAATTTACATAGATTTTCTCATCGGGACATTCTGTGTTCCGAACATGCTACATGCATCACGGATTCGACAAACATTCTTTACTGAGTTGTGCACATGTAAATTACCAAATTTTCATCAGCATACAGGGTATATTTACTCATATTGAATTTTCTCTAATTTCAAAAATTTTTCTTAACACCACATCCGAAAATGTGGCAGATTTCGCAGAAAAATTCTCTTGGAGCGATTTCCAACAAATAGAAATGTAATTTACATAGTTTCCCTCACAGTTACTTCCGTGTTCTGAACACGCTATATTCATCACGGATTCGACAAACTTCCATTTCTGAGATGTGAGCATGTAGATTACCAATCTTTCATCAACCATACTAGGCATATTTACACCTAGAAATATTTATTGTTTGTTCTCAGGTTTTTCCTAACCCCAGATTCGAAAATCAGGCAGTTTTCTCTGAAAAATTCCCTTGGAGCGAGTTCTACCCAATAGACATGTAATTTCCATAGTTTCCCTCACCGTGACATTCCGTGATCCGAGCACGCTACATGCATCACGGATTTGACAAACATTCATTACTCAGTTGTGTGCATGTGGGTTACAGTACTTTCATCCACCATACAATGCATATTTACACCTAGAAACCATTATTCTGGGTTTGCAGAATTTTCCTTATGGCAGTTTGAAAATCAGGCAATTTTCACAGGAAAATTCTCTTGGAGCGTGTTCTATCCAATAGACATTAATTTATTAGATTCCGTCACCGTGACATTCCGTGTTCTGAACATGATACATTCACTGCAGGTTCGACCAATATTCACTTCTGAGTTGTTAGCATGTGGATTACCGATATTTCATCCACCATACAAGGCTTACTTACACCTAGAGTCATGTACTCAGAATTTGCAGCTTTTTCCTTATGCCAGTGATGAATATCAGGCAGTTTTCACAGAAAAATCCTCTTGGAGCGAGGTTTCTCCATTAGAAATCTAATTTACATAGTTTCAGTTACCAGGCCATTCCTTGTTCCGAACACGCTACATGCAACACGAATTCGAAAAACATTCAAAACTGAGTTCTGAGCATGTGTGTTACCGAAATTTCATTCACCATACAAGACATAATGACACCTAAAGCATTTACTCAAATTTTGTAACATCTTCCTAGCATCAGTTTCAAAACTCAGGCTGTTTTCTCAAGAAAAATCAGTTGTAGCGAGAGCTACCCAAAGGAAATTTAATTTACTTAGTTTCCCTCACCGTGACAATCCATCTTGTGAACAAGCTTCATGCATCACAGATTAGACAAATATTGTTTAATGAGTTCTGATCATGTGGATTACTGAACTTTCAAACTCCATAAAAGGAATAAATACACCTAGAAAAATTTACCCTGATTTCGATACATATTCCTAATGCCAGTTTCGAAAATCATGCAGTTTTCCAGAAAAATACATTTGCTGCAATTTCTTCCCAGTAGAAATGTAATTTACATACTTTCCCTCACCGTGACATTCCGTGTTCCTAACACACTACATGCATCACGAATACGAAAACCATTCATTACTGAGTGGTGATCATGTGTATTACAAACTGTCATCCACAATACAAGGCATATTAACACCTAGAAACATTAACTCTGGGTTTGCACTTTTCCATAACGGCAGATTCAATAATCAGGCATTTATTGCAGGAAAATTCTCTTGGAGAGAGTTCTACCCAATAGACATGTAATTAACATAAAATCGCTTACCGTGTAATTCCGTGTTCCGAACACGCTACATTTATCACGGAATCGACAAGTATTCACTACAGAGTTGTTAGCATGTGGATTACTGAACTCCAATCACAATACAATGCATATTGAAACTTAGACGCATTTTCTCAGATTTCACAGCGTTTTCCATATGCCCATTTGAAAAATGAGGCAGATTTCTCAGAAAAATCCTCTTGCAGATGGTTCTACCCAATAGACATGTAATTTTCAGTTTCCCTCACCTAGACATTCAATGTTCGAACACGGTACTTTCATCAAGGATTTGATAAACATTCTTTACTGAGTTTTAAGCATGGGGATTAGCGAACTTTCATCCACCATACAAAGCATATTTACACCTAGAATCATTTACTATCAGTTCGCAGCATTTTCCTTATGCCAGTTTTGTAAATCATGAGTTTTTCGCAGAAAATCTTCTTGGAGTGAGTTGTACCCAGTAGAAAGGTAATTTTCATAGCTTCCCTCACCATGATATTCCATGTTCCGAACACGCTACATGCATCATGGATGTGACAAACATTCATTACTGAGTTGTGAGCATGTAGATTAGCGAACTTTCATCCACCATACAAGACATATTTACACCTAGAAACATTTACACTGATTTCACAAGTTTTTCCTAATGCCAATATCAAAAATCAGGCAGTGTTCAAAAAAATTCTCTTGGATGAGTTCAACCCTATAGGCATGTAATTTACATAGTTTCCTTCACCATGACATTCTGTGTTGCAAACATGCTACTTGCATCAAGGATTCGACAAACATCCATTACTGAGTGGTGAAAATGTGATTACCAAACTTTCATCCACCAAACAATGCATATATACACCTAGAAGCATTTACTCTTTTTTCACAGCTTTCTCCTAATGCCACATTCAAATGTGAGGCCAATTTCACAGTAAAATCCTCTTTGAGTGTTTTCTACCCAATAGACATCTTATTTACATATTTTTCCTCACCATTACATTCCATGATCCGAACATGCTACATGCATCACGGATTCTAAAATCATTCAATACTGAGTTGTAAGCATGTGGATTAGCGAACGTTCATCCAGCATACAAGGCATGTTTACAGCTAGAATTATTTACTCTGAGTTCGAATGTTTTACATAACACCAGATTCGAAAAACAGGCAGTATTCACAGAAAAACCCTCTTGGAGCGTATTTACCCAATGGACATGGAATTTACAGTGCTTCCCTCACGTGACATTCCATGTTATGAACACGCTGCATGCATCACGGATACGACAAACATTCTTTACTGAGTTCTGAGCATGTGGATTACTGAAATTTCATCACCATATAAGGCATATTTTCATCTAGATCTATTGAAAGGGATTTTGCAGCTTTTCATAATGGCAGTTTTGAAATGAAGCATGTTACATGGAACCATTTTCTTGGAGAAAGTTCTACCAAATACACATGTAATTTACATAGTATTTCTCACCGTAACATTGTGTATTCTGAACACACTGCATGCATCACAGAGTAGACAAATATACTCTTCTGAATTTTTATAATGCGGATTACAGAATTTTCAAAAATCATATAAGGTTTATTGACCCTTAGAAGCATTTACTAAGATTTCACAGCTTGTTCCTTACACCAGGTTTGAAAATCAGGCAATTTTCATGGACAAATCCCCCTAGAGCTAGTTCTACCCAATATACATGTAATTTACATTGTGTCCCTCACCGTGACATTCCATGTTCCAAACAAGCTACATGGATCACAGATTCGACAAACATTCTTTGATGAGTTGTGAGCATGTGGATTAGAAATCTTTCATCCACATAAAAGGCATATTTCCACCTTGAATCATTTTCTCTGATTTCGCAGATTTTTCCTAACACAACATCTGAAAATGAGGTAGATTTTGAAGAAAAATCCTCTTAGTAGCGATTTCTACCCAAAAGAAATTTAATTTACATAGTTTCCCTCACCGTGACCTTCCATGGTTTGAACACGCTTCACGCATCTCTGATTTGACAAATATTCATTACTGAGTTGTGGACATGAGGATTACTGAACTTTCATCTCTGTACAGGGCATACTAACACACAGAAATATTTACTCAGATTTCGTAGATTTTCAAATGCCAGTATCGAAAATAATGCAGATTTCGCAGATAAACTTTCTTGGAACGAATTATACAAAATAGACTTGTAATTGACTTAGATTCTCCCACCGTGACATCCGTGTTCCGAACATACTACATGCATCACGGTTTCGACAAACATTCATTACTGAGTTGCGTTCGTGTGGATTAACGATCTTTCATCTTCATACGGGGCATATTTACACATGGAAACATTTACTGTTTTTTCTCAGCTTTTCGTATCACTGGTGTGGAAAATGAGGGAGATTTTGCAGAAAAATCCTCTTACAATGATTTCTACCCAATAGACTTATAATTTACATAGTTTCCCTCACAGTGATATTCTGTGGTCTAAACACGCTACATGCACCATGGGTTCAATAAACAATCATTACTGAGTGGTTCACATGTGGATTAGCAAACTTTCATCCACCATACAAGGCACAATTCCACCTAGAAACATTTATTAAGAGTTCAAAACTTTGTACTAACGCCAGATTCCAAAACAGGAAGTATTCACGGAAATATCCTCTTGGAGCGTGTATACCCAATAAACACGTAATTTACATAGATTTTCTCATCGGGACATTCTGTGTTCCGAACATGCTACATGCATCACGGATTCGACAAACATTCTTTACTGAGTTGTGCACATGTAAATTACCAAATTTTCATCAGCATACAGGGTATATTTACTCATATTGAATTTTCTCTAATTTCAAAAATTTTTCTTAACACCACATCCGAAAATGTGGCAGATTTCGCAGAAAAATTCTCTTGGAGCGATTTCCAACAAATAGAAATGTAATTTACATAGTTTCCCTCACAGTTACTTCCGTGTTCTGAACACGCTATTTTCATCACGGATTCGACAAACTTCCATTTCTGAGATGTGAGCATGTAGATTACCAATCTTTCATCAACCATACTAGGCATATTTACACCTAGAAATATTTATTGTTTGTTCTCAGGTTTTTCCTAACCCCAGATTCGAAAATCAGGCAGTTTTCTCTGAAAAATTCCCTTGGAGCGAGTTCTACCCAATAGACATGTAATTTCCATAGTTTCCCTCACCGTGACATTCCGTGTTCCGAGCACGCTACATGCATCACGGATTTGACAAACATTCATTACTCAGTTGTGTGCATGTGGGTTACAGTAATTTCATCCACCATACAATGCATATTTACCCCTAGAAACCATTATTCTGGGTTTGCAGAATTTTCCTTATGGCAGTTTGAAATTCAGGCAATTTTCACAGGAAAATTCTCTTGGAGCGTGTTCTATCCAATAGACATTAATTTATTAGATTCCGTCACCGTGACATTCCGTGTTCTGAACATGATACATTCACTGCAGGTTCGACCAATATTCACTTCTGAGTTGTTAGCATGTGGATTACCGATATTTCATCCACCATACAAGGCTTACTTACACCTAGAGTCATGTACTCAGAATTTGCAGCTTTTTCCTTATGCCAGTGATGAATATCAGGCAGTTTTCACAGAAAAATCCTCTTGGAGCGAGGTTTCTCCATTAGAAATCTAATTTACATAGTTTCAGTTACCAGGCCATTCCTTGTTCCGAACACGCTACATGCAACACGAATTCGAAAAACATTCAAAACTGAGTTCTGAGCATGTGTGTTACCGAAATTTCATTCACCATACAAGACATAATGACACCTAAAGCATTTACTCAAATTTTGTAACATCTTCCTAGCATCAGTTTCAAAACTCAGGCTGTTTTCTCAAGAAAAATCAGTTGTAGCGAGAGCTACCCAAAGGAAATTTAATTTACTTAGTTTCCCTCACCGTGACAATCCATCTTGTGAACAAGCTTCATGCATCACAGATTAGACAAATATTGTTTAATGAGTTCTGATCATGTGGATTACTGAACTTTCAAACTCCATAAAAGGAATAATTACACCTAGAAAAATTTACCCTGATTTCGATACATATTCCTAATGCCAGTTTCGAAAATCATGCAGTTTTCCAGAAAAATACATTTGCTGCAATTTCTTCCCAGTAGAAATGTAATTTACATACTTTCCCTCACCGTGACATTCCGTGTTCCTAACACACTACATGCATCACGAATACGAAAACCATTCATTACTGAGTGGTGATCGTGTGTATTACAAACTGTCATCCACAATACAAGGCATATTAACACCTAGAAACATTAACTCTGGGTTTGCACTTTTCCATAACGGCAAATTCAATAATCAGGCATTTATTGCAGGAAAATTCTCTTGGAGAGAGTTCTACCCAATAGACATGTAATTAACATAAAATCCCTTACCGTGAAATTCCGTGTTCCGAACACGCTACATTTATCACGGAATCGACAAGTATTCACTACAGAGTTGTTAGCATGTGGATTACTGAACTCCAATCACAATACAATGCATATTGAAACTTAGACGCATTTTCTCAGATTTCACAGCGTTTTCCATATGCCCATTTGAAAAATGAGGCAGATTTCTCAGAAAAATCCTCTTGCAGATGGTTCTACCCAATAGACATGTAATTTTCAGTTTCCCTCACCTAGACATTCAATGTTCGAACACGGTACTTTCATCAAGGATTTGATAAACATTCTTTACTGAGTTTTGAGCATGGGGATTAGCAAACTTTCATCCACCATACAAAGCATATTTACACCTAGAATCATTTACTATCAGTTCGCAGCATTTTCCTTATGCCAGTTTTGTAAATCATGAGTTTTTCGCAGAAAATCTTCTTGGAGTGAGTTGTACCCAGTAGAAAAGTAATTTACATAGCTTCCCTCACCATGATATTTCATGTTCCGAACACGCTACATGCATCATGGATGCGACAAACATTCATTACTGAATTGTGAACATGTAGATTAGTGAACTTTCATCCACCATAAAAGACATATTTACACCTAGAAACATTTACACTGATTTCACATGTTTTTCCTAATGCCAATTTCAAAAATCAGGCAGGGTTCAAAAAAATTCTCTGGGAGAGAGTTCTACCCTATAGGCATGTAATTTACATAGTTTCCTTCACCGTGACATTCTGTGTTGCAAACACGCTACTTGCATCAAGGATTCGACAAACATCAATTACTGAGTGGTGAACATGTGATTACCAAACTTTCATCCACCAAACAATGCATATATACACCTAGAAGCATTTACTCTTATTTCACAGCTTTCTCCTAACGCCACAATCAAAAGTGAGGCCGATTTCTCAGTAAAATCCTCTTTGAGTATTTTCTACCCAATAGACATCTTAGTTACATATTTTTCCTCACCGTCACATTCCATGATCCGAACATGCTACATGCATCACGGATTCTAAAATCATTCAATACTGAGTTGTAAGCATGTGGATAAGTGAACGTTCATCCACCATACAAGGCATATTTACAGCTAGAATTATTTACTCTGAGTTCGAATGTTTTACATAACACCAGATTCGAAAACCTGGCAGTATTCACAAAAACCCTCTTGGAGCATATTTACCCAATGGACATGGAATTTACAGTACTTCCCTCACGTGACATTCCATGTTATGAACATGCTGCATGCATCATGGATACGACAAACATTCTTTACTGAGTTCTGAGCATGTGGATTACCGAAATTTCATCACCATATAAGGCATATTTTCACCTAGATCTATTTAAAGGGATTTTGCAGCTTTTCATAATGGCAGTTTCGAAAATGAAGCATGTTACATGGAACCATTTTCTTGGAGAAAGTTCTACCAAATACACATGTAAATTACATAGTATTTCTCACCGTAACATTGTGTATTCTGAACACGCTGCATGCATCACAGATTAGACAAATATTCTCTTCTGAGTTTTTATAATGCGGATTACAAAATTTTCAAAAATCATATAAGGTTTATTGACACTTAGAAGCATTTACTCAGATTTCACAGCTTTTTCCTTACACCAGTTTCAAAAATCAGGCAATTTTCATGGACAAATCCCCCTGGAGCGAGTTCTACCCAATATACATGTAATTTACATTGTGTCCCTCACCGTGACATTCCATGTTCCAAACAAGCTACATGGATCACAGTTTCAACAAACATTCTTTAATGATTTGTGAGCATGTGGATTAGCAAACTTTCATCCACCATACAAGGCATATTTCCACCTAGAAATATTTTCTCTGATTTCGCAGCTTTTTCCTAACACAACATCTGAAAATGAGGTAGTTTTTGAGGAAAAATCCTCTTAGTAGCGATTTCTACCCGAAAGAAATGTAATTTTCATAGTTTCCCACACCGTGACCTTCCGTGGTTTGAACACGCTTCATGCATCTCTGATTCGACAAATCTTCATTACTGAGTTGTGGACATGTGGATTACCGAACTTTCATCACCGTACAGGGCATACTTACACATAGAAACATTTACTCAGATTTCGTAGATTTTCCAAATGCCAGTATCAAAAATAATGCAGATTTTGCAGAGAAACCTTCTTGGAACAAATTCTACAAAATAGACTTTATTTGACTTAGATTCTCCCACCGTGACATTCCGTGATCAGAACATGCTACATGCATCACGGATTCGACAAACAATCATTACTGAGTTGCGTTCATGTGGATTATCAATCTTTCATCTTCATACAGGGCATATTTACACACTGAAATATTTACCCTTTTTTCTCAGCTTTTTCCTATCACTGGTGTGGAAAATGAGGGAGATATTGCAGAAAAATTATCTTAGAGCAATTTCTACCCAATAGACATGTAATTTCCATAGGTTCCCTCACCGTGACATTCCGTGTTCCGAACACGCTACATGCATCACGGATTTGACAAACATTCATTACTCACTAGTGTGCATGTGGGTTACAGTACTTTCATCCACCATACAACGCATATTTACACCTAGAAACCATTATTCTGAGTTTGCAGCATTTTCCTTATGGCAGTTTTGAAAATCAGACAATTTTCACAGGAAAATTCTCTTGGAGCGTTTTCTATCCAATAGACGTGTAATTTATTAGATTCCGTCACCGTGACATTCCGTGTTCTGAACATGATACATTCACCGCAGGTTCGACCAATATTCACTTCTGAGTTGTTAGCATGTGGATTACCAAAATTTCATAAACCATGCAAGGCTTATTTACACCTAGAGTCATGTACTCAGAATTTGCAACATTTTCCTTATGCCAGTGATGAAAATCAGGCAGTTTTCACAGAACCTCTTGGAGCGAGGTTTCTCCATTAGAAATGTAAATTACATAGTTTCAGTTACCAGGCCATTCCTTGTTCCGAACACGCTACATGCATCACGAATTCGAAAAACATTCAAAACTGAGTTCTGAGCATGTGGATTACCAAAATTTCATCCACCATACAAGACATATTGACACCTAAAAGCATTTACTCAAATTTTGTAGCATTTTCCTAGCTTCAGTTTCAAAACTCAGGCTGTTTTCTCAAGAAAAATCTGTTGTAGCTAGAGCTACCCAAAAGAAATTTTATTTACTTAGTTTCCCTCACCGTGACTATTGATGTGGTGAACAAGCTGCATGCATCACAGATTCGACAAAAATTGTTTAATGAGTTCTGATCATGTGGATTAGTGATCATTCAAACTCCATAAAAGAATAATTACACCTAGAAAAATTTACCCTGATTTCGATACTTTTTCCTAACGCCAGTTTCGAAAATCATGCAGTTTTCCAGAAAAATCCTTTTGCAGCAAGTTCTACCCAGTAGAAATGTAATTTACATACTTTCCCTCACCATGACATTCCGTGTTCCTAACACACTACATGCATCACAAATTCGAAAACCATTCATTACTGAGTTGTGATCGTGTGTATTACAAACTGTCATCCACAATACAAGGCATATTAACACCTAGAAACATTAACTCTGGGTTTACACTTTTTCATAACGGCAGTTTCGATTATCAGGCATTTATTGCAGGAAAATTCTCTTGGAGAGAGTTCTACTCAATAGACATGTAATTAACATACATACCCTTACCGTGAAATTCCGTTTTCCGAACACGCTACATGCATCACGGACTCGACAAGTATTCACTACATAGTTGTTAGCATGTGGATTACCGAACTCCAATCAGAATACAATGCATATTGAAACTTAGACGCATTTTCTCAGATTTCACAGCGTTTTCCATATGCCCATTTGAAAAATGAGGCAGATTTCTCAGAAAAATCCTCTTGCAGATGGTTCTACCCAATAGACATGTAATTTTCAGTTTCCCTCACCGAGACATTCAATGTTCGAACACGGTACTTTCATCAAGGATTTGATAAACATTCTTTACTGAGTTTTAAGCATGGGGATTAGCGAACTTTCATCCACCATAGAAAGCATATTTACACCTAGAATCATTTACTATCAGTTCGCAGCATTTTCCTTATGCCAGTTTTGTAAATCATGAGTTTTTCGCAGAAAATCTTCTTGGAGTGAGTTGTACCCAGTAGAAAGGTAATTTACATAGCTTCCCTCACCATGATATTCCATGTTCCGAACACGCTACATGCATCATGGATGTGACAAACATTCATTACTGAGTTGTGAGCATGTAGATTAGCGAACTTTCATCCACCATACAAGACATATTTACACCTAGAAACATTTACACTGATTTCACAAGTTTTTCCTAATGCCAATTTGAAAAATCAGGCAGTGTTCAAAAAAATTCTCTTGGAGAGAGTTCTACCCTATAGGCATGTAATTTACATAGTTTCCTTCACCGTGACATTCTGTGTTGCAAACATGCTTCTTGCATCAAGGATTGGACAAACATCCATTACTGAGTGGTGAACATGTGATTACCAAACTTTCATCCACCAAACAATGCATATATACACCTAGAAGCATTTACTATTTTTTCACAGCTTTCTCCTAATGTCACATTCAAATGTGAGGCCAATTTCACAGTAAAATCCTCTTTGAGTGTTTTCTACCCAATAGACATCTTATTTACATATTTTTCCTCACCATTACATTCCATGATCCGAACATGCTACATGCATCACGGATTCTAAAATCATTCAATATTGAGTTGTAAGCATGTGGATTAGCGAACGTTCATCCACCATACAAGGCATATTTACAGCTAGAAATATTTACTCTGAGTTCGAATGTTTTACATAACATCAGATTCGAAAAATATGCATTATTCAGTAAAAAACCCCCTTGGATCCTATTTACCCAATGGACATGGAATTTACAGTGCTTCCCTTACGTGACATTCCATGTTATGAACACGCTGCATGCCTCACGGATACGACAAACATTTATTACTGAGTTCTGAGCATGTGGATTACCGAAATTTCATCACCATATAAGGCATATTTTCACCTAGATATATTGAAAGGGATTTTGCAGCTTTTCATAATGGCAGTTTCGAAAATGAAGCATATTACATGGAACCATTTTCTTGGAGAAAGTTCTACCAAATACACATGTAATTTACATAGTTTTTCTCACTGTAACATTCTGTATTCTGAACACGCTGTGTGCAACACTGATTAGACAAATATTCTCTTCTGAGTTGTTATAATGCGGATTACAGGATTTTCAAAAATCGTATAAGGTTTATTGACACTTAGAAGCATTTACTCAGATTTCACAGCTTTTTCCTTACACCAGTTTCAAAAATCAGGCCATTTTCACGGACAAATCCCCCTGGAGAGTGTTCTACCCAATATACATGTAATTTACATTGTGTCCCTCACCGTGACATTCCATGTTCCAAACAAGCTACATGGATCACAGTTTCAACAAACATTCTTTAATGATTTGTGAGCATGTGGATTAGCAAACTTTCATCCACCATACAAGGCATATTTCCACCTAGAAATATTTTCTCTGATTTCGCAGCTTTTTCCTAACACAACATCTGAAAATGAGGTAGTTTTTGAGGAAAAATCCTCTTAGTAGCGATTTCTACCCGAAAGAAATGTAATTTTCATAGTTTCCCACACCGTGACCTTCCGTGGTTTGAACACGCTTCATGCATCTCTGATTCGACAAATATTCATTACTGAGTTGTGGACATGTGGATTACCGAACTTTCATCACCGTACAGGGCATACTTACACATAGAAACATTTACTCAGATTTCGTAGATTTTCCAAATGCCAGTATCAAAAATAATGCAGATTTTGCAGAGAAACCTTCTTGGAACAAATTCTACAAAATAGACTTTTATTTGACTTAGATTCTCCCACCGTGACATTCCGTGATCAGAACATGCTACATGCATCACGGATTCGACAAACAATCATTACTGAGTTGCGTTCATGTGGATTATCAATCTTTCAACTTCATACAGGGCATATTTACACACTGAAATATTTACCCTTTTTTCTCAGCTTTTTCCTATCACTGGTGTGGAAAATGAGGGAGATATTGCAGAAAAATTATCTTAGAGCGATTTCTACCCAATAGACATGTAATTTCCATAGGTTCCCTCACCGTGACATTCCGTGTTCCGAGCACGCTACATGCATCACGGATTTGACAAACATTCATTACTCACTAGTGTGCATGTGGGTTACAGTACTTTCATCCACCATACAACACATATTTACACCTAGAAACCATTATTCTGAGTTTGCAGCATTTTCCTTATGGCAGTTTTGAAAATCAGACAATTTTCACAGGAAAATTCTCTTGGAGCGTTTTCTATCCAATAGACGTGTAATTTATTAGATTCCGTCACCGTGACATTCCGTGTTTCGAACATGATACATTCACCGCAGGTTCGACCAATATTCACTTCTGAGTTGTTAGCATGTGGATTACCAAAATTTCATAAACCTTGCAAGGCTTATTTACACCTAGAGTCATGTACTCAGAATTTGCAACATTTTCCTTATGCCAGTGATGAAAATCAGGCAGTTTTCACAGAACCTCTTGGAGCGAGGTTTCTCCATTAGAAATGTAAATTACATAGTTTCAGTTACCAGGCCATTCCTTGTTCCGAACACGCTACATGCATCACGAATTCGAAAAACATTCAAAACTGAGTTCTGAGCATGTGGATTACCAAAATTTCATCCACCATACAAGACATATTGACACCTAAAAGCATTTACTCAAATTTTGTAGCATTTTCCTAGCTTCAGTTTCAAAACTCAGGCTGTTTTCTCAAGAAAAATCTGTTGTAGCTAGAGCTACCCAAAAGAAATTTTATTTACTTAGTTTCCCTCACCGTGACTATTGATGTGGTGAACAAGCTGCATGCATCACAGATTCGACAAAAATTGTTTAATGAGTTCTGATCATGTGGATTAGTGATCATTCAAACTCCATAAATGAATAATTACACCTAGAAAAATTTACCCTGATTTCGATACTTTTTCCTAACGCCAGTTTCGAAAATCATGCAGTTTTCCAGAAAAATCCTTTTGCAGCAAGTTCTACCCAGTAGAAATGTAATTTACATACTTTCCCTCACCATGACATTCCGTGTTCCTAACACACTACATGCATCACAAATTCGAAAACCATTCATTACTGAGTTGTGATCGTGTGTATTACAAACTGTCATCCACAATACAAGGCATATTAACACCTAGAAACATTAACTCTGGGTTTACACTTTTTCATAACGGCAGTTTCGATTATCAGGCATTTATTGCAGGAAAATTCTCTTGGAGAGAGTTCTACTCAATAGACATGTAATTAACATACATACCCTTACCGTGAAATTCTGTTTTCCGAACACGCTACATGCATCACGGACTCGACAAGTATTCACTACATAGTTGTTAGCATGTGGATTACCGAACTCCAATCACAATACAATGCATATTGAAACTTAGACGCATTTTCTCAGATTTCACAGCGTTTTCCATATGCCCATTTGAAAAATGAGGCAGATTTCTCAGAAAAATCCTCTTGCAGATGGTTCTACCCAATAGACATGTAATTTTCAGTTTCCCTCACCGAGACATTCAATGTTCGAACACGGTACTTTCATCAAGGATTTGATAAACATTCTTTACTGAGTTTTAAGCATGGGGATTAGCGAACTTTCATCCACCATAGAAAGCATATTTACACCTAGAATCATTTACTATCAGTTCGCAGCATTTTCCTTATGCCAGTTTTGTAAATCATGAGTTTTTCGCAGAAAATCTTCTTGGAGTGAGTTGTACCCAGTAGAAAGGTAATTTACATAGCTTCCCTCACCATGATATCCCATGTTCCGAACACGCTACATGCATCATGGATGTGACAAACATTCATTACTGAGTTGTGAGCATGTAGATTAGCGAACTTTCATCCACCATACAAGACATATTTACACCTAGAAACATTTACACTGATTTCACAAGTTTTTCCTAATGCCAATTTGAAAAATCAGGCAGTGTTCAAAAAAATTCTCTTGGAGAGAGTTCTACCCTATAGGCATGTAATTTACATAGTTTCCTTCACCGTGACATTCTGTGTTGCAAACATGCTTCTTGCATCAAGGATTGGACAAACATCCATTACTGAGTGGTGAACATGTGATTACCAAACTTTCATCCACCAAACAATGCATATATACACCTAGAAGCATTTACTATTTTTTCACAGCTTTCTCCTAATGTCACATTCAAATGTGAGGCCAATTTCACAGTAAAATCCTCTTTGAGTGTTTTCTACCCAATAGACATCTTATTTACATATTTTTCCTCACCATTACATTCCATGATCCGAACATGCTACATGCATCACGGATTCTAAAATCATTCAATATTGAGTTGTAAGCATGTGGATTAGCGAACGTTCATCCACCATACAAGGCATATTTACAGCTAGAAATATTTACTCTGAGTTCGAATGTTTTACATAACATCAGATTCGAAAAATATGCATTATTCAGTAAAAAACCCCCTTGGATCCTATTTACCCAATGGACATGGAATTTACAGTGCTTCCCTTACGTGACATTCCATGTTATGAACACGCTGCATGCCTCACGGATACGACAAACATTTATTACTGAGTTCTGAGCATGTGGATTACCGAAATTTCATCACCATATAAGGCATATTTTCACCTAGATATATTGAAAGGGATTTTGCAGCTTTTCATAATGGCAGTTTCGAAAATGAAGCATATTACATGGAACCATTTTCTTGGAGAAAGTTCTACCAAATACACATGTAATTTACATAGTTTTTCTCACTGTAACATTCTGTATTCTGAACACGCTGTGTGCAACACTGATTAGACAAATATTCTCTTCTGAGTTGTTATAATGCGGATTACAGGATTTTCAAAAATCGTATAAGGTTTATTGACACTTAGAAGCATTTACTCAGATTTCACAGCTTTTTCCTTACACCAGTTTCAAAAATCAGGCCATTTTCACGGACAAATCCCCCTGGAGAGTGTTCTACCCAATATACATGTAATTTACATTGTGTCCCTCACCGTGACATTCCATGTTCCAAACAAGCTACATGGATCACAGTTTCAACAAACATTCTTTAATGATTTGTGAGCATGTGGATTAGCAAACTTTCATCCACCATACAAGGCATATTTCCACCTAGAAATATTTTCTCTGATTTCGCAGCTTTTTCCTAACACAACATCTGAAAATGAGGTAGTTTTTGAGGAAAAATCCTCTTAGTAGCGATTTCTACCCGAAAGAAATGTAATTTTCATAGTTTCCCACACCGTGACCTTCCGTGGTTTGAACACGCTTCATGCATCTCTGATTCGACAAATCTTCATTACTGAGTTGTGGACATGTGGATTACCGAACTTTCATCACCGTACAGGGCATACTTACACATAGAAACATTTACTCAGATTTCGTAGATTTTCCAAATGCCAGTATCAAAAATAATGCAGATTTTGCAGAGAAACCTTCTTGGAACAAATTCTACAAAATAGACTTTTATTTGACTTAGATTCTCCCACCGTGACATTCCGTGATCAGAACATGCTACATGCATCACGGATTCGACAAACAATCATTACTGAGTTGCGTTCATGTGGATTATCAATCTTTCATCTTCATACAGGGCATATTTACACACTGAAATATTTACCCTTTTTTCTCAGCTTTTTCCTATCACTGGTGTGGAAAATGAGGGAGATATTGCAGAAAAATTATCTTAGAGCGATTTCTACCCAATAGACATGTAATTTCCATAGGTTCCCTCACCGTGACATTCCGTGTTCCGAGCACGCTACATGCATCACGGATTTGACAAACATTCATTACTCACTAGTGTGCATGTGGGTTACAGTACTTTCATCCACCATACAACGCATATTTACACCTAGAAACCATTATTCTGAGTTTGCAGCATTTTCCTTATGGCAGTTTTGAAAATCAGACAATTTTCACAGGAAAATTCTCTTGGAGCGTGTTCTATCCAATAGACGTGTAATTTATTAGATTCCGTCACCGTGACATTCCGTGTTTCGAACATGATACATTCACCGCAGGTTCGACCAATATTCACTTCTGAGTTGTTAGCATGTGGATTACCAAAATTTCATAAACCGTGCAAGGCTTATTTACACCTAGAGTCATGTACTCAGAATTTGCAACATTTTCCTTATGCCAGTGATGAAATTCAGACAATTTTCACAGAACCTCTTGGAGCGAGGTTTCTCCATTAGAAATGTAATTTACATAGTTTCAGTTACCAGGCCATTCCTTGTTCCGAACACGCTACATGCATCACGAATTCGAAAAACATTCAAAACTGAGTTCTGAGCATGTGGATTACCAAAATTTCATCCACCATACAAGACATATTGACACCTAAAAGCATTTACTCAAATTTTGTAGCATTTTCCTAGCTTCAGTTTCAAAACTCAGGCTGTTTTCTCAAGAAAAATCGGTTGTAGCTAGAGCTACCCAAAAGAAATTTTATTTACTTAGTTTCCCTCACCGTGACTATTGATGTGGTGAACAAGCTGCATGCATCACAGATTCGACAAAAATTGTTTAATGAGTTCTGATCATGTGGATTAGTGATCATTCAAACTCCATAAAAGAATAATTACACCTAGAAAAATTTACCCTGATTTCGATACTTTTTCCTAACGCCAGTTTCGAAAATCATGCAGTTTTCCAGAAAAATCCTTTTGCAGCAAGTTCTACCCAGTAGAAATGTAATTTACATACTTTCCCTCACCATGACATTCCGTGTTCCTAACACACTACATGCATCACAAATTCGAAAACCATTCATTACTGAGTTGTGATCGTGTGTATTACAAACTGTCATCCACAATACAAGGCATATTAACACCTAGAAACATTAACTCTGGGTTTACACTTTTTCATAACGGCAGTTTCGATTATCAGGCATTTATTGCAGGAAAATTCTCTTGGAGAGAGTTCTACTCAATAGACATGTAATTAACATACATACCCTTACCGTGAAATTCCGTTTTCCGAACACGCTACATGCATCACGGACTCGACAAGTATTCACTACATAGTTGTTAGCATGTGGATTACCGAACTCCAATCACAATACAATGCATATTGAAACTTAGACGCATTTTCTCAGATTTCACAGCGTTTTCCATATGCCCATTTGAAAAATGAGGCAGATTTCTCAGAAAAATCCTCTTGCAGATGGTTCTACCCAATAGACATGTAATTTTCAGTTTCCCTCACCGAGACATTCAATGTTCGAACACGGTACTTTCATCAAGGATTTGATAAACATTCTTTACTGAGTTTTAAGCATGGGGATTAGCGAACTTTCATCCACCATAGAAAGCATATTTACACCTAGAATCATTTACTATCAGTTCGCAGCATTTTCCTTATGCCAGTTTTGTAAATCATGAGTTTTTCGCAGAAAATCTTCTTGGAGTGAGTTGTACCCAGTAGAAAGGTAATTTACATAGCTTCCCTCACCATGATATTCCATGTTCCGAACACGCTACATGCATCATGGATGTGACAAACATTCATTACTGAGTTGTGAGCATGTAGATTAGCGAACTTTCATCCACCATACAAGACATATTTACACCTAGAAACATTTACACTGATTTCACAAGTTTTTCCTAATGCCAATTTGAAAAATCAGGCAGTGTTCAAAAAAATTCTCTTGGAGAGAGTTCTACCCTATAGGCATGTAATTTACATAGTTTCATTCACCGTGACATTCTGTGTTGCAAACATGCTTCTTGCATCAAGGATTGGACAAACATCCATTACTGAGTGGTGAACATGTGATTACCAAACTTTCATCCACCAAACAATGCATATATACACCTAGAAGCATTTACTATTTTTTCACAGCTTTCTCCTAATGCCACATTCAAATGTGAGGCCAATTTCACAGTAAAATCCTCTTTGAGTGTTTTCTACCCAATAGACATCTTATTTACATATTTTTCCTCACCATTACATTCCATGATCCGAACATGCTACATGCATCACGGATTCTAAAATCATTCAATATTGAGTTGTAAGCATGTGGATTAGCGAACGTTCATCCACCATACAAGGCATATTTACAGCTAGAAATATTTACTCTGAGTTCGAATGTTTTACATAACATCAGATTCGAAAAATATGCATTATTCAGTAAAAAACCCCCTTGGATCCTATTTACCCAATGGACATGGAATTTACAGTGCTTCCCTTACGTGACATTCCATGTTATGAACACGCTGCATGCCTCACGGATACGACAAACATTTATTACTGAGTTCTGAGCATGTGGATTACCGAAATTTCATCACCATATAAGGCATATTTTCACCTAGATATATTGAAAGGGATTTTGCAGCTTTTCATAATGGCAGTTTCGAAAATGAAGCATATTACATGGAACCATTTTCTTGGAGAAAGTTCTACCAAATACACATGTAATTTACATAGTTTTTCTCACTGTAACATTCTGTATTCTGAACACGCTGCGTGCAACACTGATTAGACAAGTATTCTCTTCTGAGTTGTTATAATGCGGATTACAGAATTTTCAAAAATCGTATAAGGTTTATTGACACTTAGAAGCATTTACTCAGATTTCACAGCTTTTTCCTTACACCAGTTTCAAAAATCAGGCCATTTTCATGGACAAATCCCCCTGGAGAGTGTTCTACCCAATATACATGTAATTTACATTGTGTCCCTCACCGTGACATTCCATGTTCCAAACAAGCTACATGGATCACAGTTTCAACAAACATTCTTTAATGATTTGTGAGCATGTGGATTAGCAAACTTTCATCCACCATACAAGGCATATTTCCACCTAGAAATATTTTCTCTGATTTCGCAGCTTTTTCCTAACACAACATCTGAAAATGAGGTAGTTTTTGAGGAAAAATCCTCTTAGTAGCGATTTCTACCCGAAAGAAATGTAATTTTCATAGTTTCCCACACCGTGACCTTCCGTGGTTTGAACACGCTTCATGCATCTCTGATTCGACAAATCTTCATTACTGAGTTGTGGACATGTGGATTACCGAACTTTCATCACCGTACAGGGCATACTTACACATAGAAACATTTACTCAGATTTCGTAGATTTTCCAAATGCCAGTATCAAAAATAATGCAGATTTTGCAGAGAAACCTTCTTGGAACAAATTCTACAAAATAGACTTTTATTTGACTTAGATTCTCCCACCGTGACATTCCGTGATCAGAACATGCTACATGCATCACGGATTCGACAAACAATCATTACTGAGTTGCGTTCATGTGGATTATCAATCTTTCAACTTCATACAGGGCATATTTACACACTGAAATATTTACCCTTTTTTCTCAGCTTTTTCCTATCACTGGTGTGGAAAATGAGGGAGATATTGCAGAAAAATTATCTTAGAGCGATTTCTACCCAATAGACATGTAATTTCCATAGGTTCCCTCACCGTGACATTCCGTGTTCCGAGCACGCTACATGCATCACGGATTTGACAAACATTCATTACTCACTAGTGTGCATGTGGGTTACAGTACTTTCATCCACCATACAACGCATATTTACACCTAGAAACCATTATTCTGAGTTTGCAGCATTTTCCTTATGGCAGTTTTGAAAATCAGACAATTTTCACAGGAAAATTCTCTTGGAGCGTTTTCTATCCAATAGACGTGTAATTTATTAGATTCCGTCACCGTGACATTCCGTGTTTCGAACATGATACATTCACCGCAGGTTCGACCAATATTCACTTCTGAGTTGTTAGCATGTGGATTACCAAAATTTCATAAACCTTGCAAGGCTTATTTACACCTAGAGTCATGTACTCAGAATTTGCAACATTTTCCTTATGCCAGTGATGAAAATCAGGCAGTTTTCACAGAACCTCTTGGAGCGAGGTTTCTCCATTAGAAATGTAAATTACATAGTTTCAGTTACCAGGCCATTCCTTGTTCCGAACACGCTACATGCATCACGAATTCGAAAAACATTCAAAACTGAGTTCTGAGCATGTGGATTACCAAAATTTCATCCACCATACAAGACATATTGACACCTAAAAGCATTTACTCAAATTTTGTAGCATTTTCCTAGCTTCAGTTTCAAAACTCAGGCTGTTTTCTCAAGAAAAATCTGTTGTAGCTAGAGCTACCCAAAAGAAATTTTATTTACTTAGTTTCCCTCACCGTGACTATTGATGTGGTGAACAAGCTGCATGCATCACAGATTCGACAAAAATTGTTTAATGAGTTCTGATCATGTGGATTAGTGATCATTCAAACTCCATAAATGAATAATTACACCTAGAAAAATTTACCCTGATTTCGATACTTTTTCCTAACGCCAGTTTCGAAAATCATGCAGTTTTCCAGAAAAATCCTTTTGCAGCAAGTTCTACCCAGTAGAAATGTAATTTACATACTTTCCCTCACCATGACATTCCGTGTTCCTAACACACTACATGCATCACAAATTCGAAAACCATTCATTACTGAGTTGTGATCGTGTGTATTACAAACTGTCATCCACAATACAAGGCATATTAACACCTAGAAACATTAACTCTGGGTTTACACTTTTTCATAACGGCAGTTTCGATTATCAGGAATTTATTGCAGGAAAATTCTCTTGGAGAGAGTTCTACTCAATAGACATGTAATTAACATACATACCCTTACCGTGAAATTCCGTTTTCCGAACACGCTACATGCATCACGGACTCGACAAGTATTCACTACATAGTTGTTAGCATGTGGATTACCGAACTCCAATCACAATACAATGCATATTGAAACTTAGACGCATTTTCTCAGATTTCACAGCGTTTTCCATATGCCCATTTGAAAAATGAGGCAGATTTCTCAGAAAAATCCTCTTGCAGATGGTTCTACCCAATAGACATGTAATTTTCAGTTTCCCTCACCGAGACATTCAATGTTCGAACACGGTACTTTCATCAAGGATTTGATAAACATTCTTTACTGAGTTTTAAGCATGGGGATTAGCGAACTTTCATCCACCATAGAAAGCATATTTACACCTAGAATCATTTACTATCAGTTCGCAGCATTTTCCTTATGCCAGTTTTGTAAATCATGAGTTTTTCGCAGAAAATCTTCTTGGAGTGAGTTGTACCCAGTAGAAAGGTAATTTACATAGCTTCCCTCACCATGATATCCCATGTTCCGAACACGCTACATGCATCATGGATGTGACAAACATTCATTACTGAGTTGTGAGCATGTAGATTAGCGAACTTTCATCCACCATACAAGACATATTTACACCTAGAAACATTTACACTGATTTCACAAGTTTTTCCTAATGCCAATTTGAAAAATCAGGCAGTGTTCAAAAAAATTCTCTTGGAGAGAGTTCTACCCTATAGGCATGTAATTTACATAGTTTCCTTCACCGTGACATTCTGTGTTGCAAACATGCTTCTTGCATCAAGGATTGGACAAACATCCATTACTGAGTGGTGAACATGTGATTACCAAACTTTCATCCACCAAACAATGCATATATACACCTAGAAGCATTTACTATTTTTTCACAGCTTTCTCCTAATGTCACATTCAAATGTGAGGCCAATTTCACAGTAAAATCCTCTTTGAGTGTTTTCTACCCAATAGACATCTTATTTACATATTTTTCCTCACCATTACATTCCATGATCCGAACATGCTACATGCATCACGGATTCTAAAATCATTCAATATTGAGTTGTAAGCATGTGGATTAGCGAACGTTCATCCACCATACAAGGCATATTTACAGCTAGAAATATTTACTCTGAGTTCGAATGTTTTACATAACATCAGATTCGAAAAATATGCATTATTCAGTAAAAAACCCCCTTGGATCCTATTTACCCAATGGACATGGAATTTACAGTGCTTCCCTTACGTGACATTCCATGTTATGAACACGCTGCATGCCTCACGGATACGACAAACATTTATTACTGAGTTCTGAGCATGTGGATTACCGAAATTTCATCACCATATAAGGCATATTTTCACCTAGATATATTGAAAGGGATTTTGCAGCTTTTCATAATGGCAGTTTCGAAAATGAAGCATATTACATGGAACCATTTTCTTGGAGAAAGTTCTACCAAATACACATGTAATTTACATAGTTTTTCTCACTGTAACATTCTGTATTCTGAACACGCTGTGTGCAACACTGATTAGACAAATATTCTCTTCTGAGTTGTTATAATGCGGATTACAGGATTTTCAAAAATCGTATAAGGTTTATTGACACTTAGAAGCATTTACTCAGATTTCACAGCTTTTTCCTTACACCAGTTTCAAAAATCAGGCCATTTTCACGGACAAATCCCCCTGGAGAGTGTTCTACCCAATATACATGTAATTTACATTGTGTCCCTCACCGTGACATTCCATGTTCCAAACAAGCTACATGGATCACAGTTTCAACAAACATTCTTTAATGATTTGTGAGCATGTGGATTAGCAAACTTTCATCCACCATACAAGGCATATTTCCACCTAGAAATATTTTCTCTGATTTCGCAGCTTTTTCCTAACACAACATCTGAAAATGAGGTAGTTTTTGAGGAAAAATCCTCTTAGTAGCGATTTCTACCCGAAAGAAATGTAATTTTCATAGTTTCCCACACCGTGACCTTCCGTGGTTTGAACACGCTTCATGCATCTCTGATTCGACAAATCTTCATTACTGAGTTGTGGACATGTGGATTACCGAACTTTCATCACCGTACAGGGCATACTTACACATAGAAACATTTACTCAGATTTCGTAGATTTTCCAAATGCCAGTATCAAAAATAATGCAGATTTTGCAGAGAAACCTTCTTGGAACAAATTCTACAAAATAGACTTTTATTTGACTTAGATTCTCCCACCGTGACATTCCGTGATCAGAACATGCTACATGCATCACGGATTCGACAAACAATCATTACTGAGTTGCGTTCATGTGGATTATCAATCTTTCATCTTCATACAGGGCATATTTACACACTGAAATATTTACCCTTTTTTCTCAGCTTTTTCCTATCACTGGTGTGGAAAATGAGGGAGATATTGCAGAAAAATTATCTTAGAGCGATTTCTACCCAATAGACATGTAATTTCCATAGGTTCCCTCACCGTGACATTCCGTGTTCCGAGCACGCTACATGCATCACGGATTTGACAAACATTCATTACTCACTAGTGTGCATGTGGGTTACAGTACTTTCATCCACCATACAACGCATATTTACACCTAGAAACCATTATTCTGAGTTTGCAGCATTTTCCTTATGGCAGTTTTGAAAATCAGACAATTTTCACAGGAAAATTCTCTTGGAGCGTGTTCTATCCAATAGACGTGTAATTTATTAGATTCCGTCACCGTGACATTCCGTGTTTCGAACATGATACATTCACCGCAGGTTCGACCAATATTCACTTCTGAGTTGTTAGCATGTGGATTACCAAAATTTCATAAACCGTGCAAGGCTTATTTACACCTAGAGTCATGTACTCAGAATTTGCAACATTTTCCTTATGCCAGTGATGAAATTCAGACAATTTTCACAGAACCTCTTGGAGCGAGGTTTCTCCATTAGAAATGTAATTTACATAGTTTCAGTTACCAGGCCATTCCTTGTTCCGAACACGCTACATGCATCACGAATTCGAAAAACATTCAAAACTGAGTTCTGAGCATGTGGATTACCAAAATTTCATCCACCATACAAGACATATTGACACCTAAAAGCATTTACTCAAATTTTGTAGCATTTTCCTAGCTTCAGTTTCAAAACTCAGGCTGTTTTCTCAAGAAAAATCGGTTGTAGCTAGAGCTACCCAAAAGAAATTTTATTTACTTAGTTTCCCTCACCGTGACTATTGATGTGGTGAACAAGCTGCATGCATCACAGATTCGACAAAAATTGTTTAATGAGTTCTGATCATGTGGATTAGTGATCATTCAAACTCCATAAAAGAATAATTACACCTAGAAAAATTTACCCTGATTTCGAAACTTTTTCCTAACGCCAGTTTCGAAAATCATGCAGTTTTCCAGAAAAATCCTTTTGCAGCAAGTTCTACCCAGTAGAAATGTAATTTACATACTTTCCCTCACCATGACATTCCGTGTTCCTAACACACTACATGCATCACAAATTCGAAAACCATTCATTACTGAGTTGTGATCGTGTGTATTACAAACTGTCATCCACAATACAAGGCATATTAACACCTAGAAACATTAACTCTGGGTTTACACTTTTTCATAACGGCAGTTTCGATTATCAGGCATTTATTGCAGGAAAATTCTCTTGGAGAGAGTTCTACTCAATAGACATGTAATTAACATACATACCCTTACCGTGAAATTCCGTTTTCCGAACACGCTACATGCATCACGGACTCGACAAGTATTCACTACATAGTTGTTAGCATGTGGATTACCGAACTCCAATCACAATACAATGCATATTGAAACTTAGACGCATTTTCTCAGATTTCACAGCGTTTTCCATATGCCCATTTGAAAAATGAGGCAGATTTCTCAGAAAAATCCTCTTGCAGATGGTTCTACCCAATAGACATGTAATTTTCAGTTTCCCTCACCGAGACATTCAATGTTCGAACACGGTACTTTCATCAAGGATTTGATAAACATTCTTTACTGAGTTTTAAGCATGGGGATTAGCGAACTTTCATCCACCATAGAAAGCATATTTACACCTAGAATCATTTACTATCAGTTCGCAGCATTTTCCTTATGCCAGTTTTGTAAATCATGAGTTTTTCGCAGAAAATCTTCTTGGAGTGAGTTGTACCCAGTAGAAAGGTAATTTACATAGCTTCCCTCACCATGATATCCCATGTTCCGAACACGCTACATGCATCATGGATGTGACAAACATTCATTACTGAGTTGTGAGCATGTAGATTAGCGAACTTTCATCCACCATACAAGACATATTTACACCTAGAAACATTTACACTGATTTCACAAGTTTTTCCTAATGCCAATTTGAAAAATCAGGCAGTGTTCAAAAAAATTCTCTTGGAGAGAGTTCTACCCTATAGGCATGTAATTTACATAGTTTCATTCACCGTGACATTCTGTGTTGCAAACATGCTTCTTGCATCAAGGATTGGACAAACATCCATTACTGAGTGGTGAACATGTGATTACCAAACTTTCATCCACCAAACAATGCATATATACACCTAGAAGCATTTACTATTTTTTCACAGCTTTCTCCTAATGCCACATTCAAATGTGAGGCCAATTTCACAGTAAAATCCTCTTTGAGTGTTTTCTACCCAATAGACATCTTATTTACATATTTTTCCTCACCATTACATTCCATGATCCGAACATGCTACATGCATCACGGATTCTAAAATCATTCAATATTGAGTTGTAAGCATGTGGATTAGCGAACGTTCATCCACCATACAAGGCATATTTACAGCTAGAAATATTTACTCTGAGTTCGAATGTTTTACATAACATCAGATTCGAAAAATATGCAGTATTCAGTAAAAAACCCCCTTGGATCCTATTTACCCAATGGACATGGAATTTACAGTGCTTCCCTCACGTGACATTCCATGTTATGAACACGCTGCATGCCTCACGGATGCGACAAACATTCTTTACTGAGTTCTGAGCATGTGGATTACCGAAATTTCATCACCATATAAGGCATATTTTCACCTAGATCTATTGAAAGGGATTTTGCAGTTTTTCATAATGGCAGTTTTGTAAATGAAGCATATTACATGGAACCATTTTCTTGGAGAAAGTTCTACCAAATACACATGTAATTTACATAGTATTTCTCACTGTAACATTCTGTATTCTGAACACGCTGCATGCATCACAGATTAGACAAATATTCTCTTCTGAGTTTTTATAATGCGGATTACAGAATTTTCAAAAATCATATAAGGTTTATTGACACTTAGAAGCATTTACTCAGATTTCACAGCTTTTTCCTTACACCAGGTTTGAAAATCAGGCAATTTTCATGGACAAATCCCCCTGGAGCGAGTTCTACCCAATATACATTTAATTTACATTGTGTCCCTCACCGTGACATTCCATGTTCCAAACAAGCTACATGGATCACAGATTCGACAAACATTCTTTGATGAGTTGTGAGCATGTGGATTAGAAATCTTTCATCCACCATACAAGTCATATTTCCACCTAGAAGCATTTTCTCTGATTTCGCAGCTTTTTCCTAACACAACATCTGAAAATGAGGTAGATTTTGAAGAAAAATCCTCTTAATAGCGATTTCTACCCGAAAGAAATGTAATTTACATAGTTTCCCTCACCGTGACCTTCCGTGGTTTGAACACGCTTCATGCATCTCTGATTCGACAAATATTCATTACTGAGTTGTGGACATGTGAATTACTGAACTTTCATCACCGTACAGGTCATACTAACACATAGAAATATTTACTCAGATTTCGTAGATTTTCAAATGCCAGTATCGAAAATAATGCAGATTTCACAGATAAAATTTCTTGGAATGAATTATACAAAATAGACTTTTAATTGACTTAGATTCTCCCACCGTGACATCCGTGGAATTGCGTTCGTGTGGATTAACGTTCTTTCATGTTCATACAGGGCATATTTACACATGGAAAGTTTTACTGTTTTTTCTCAGCTTTTCCTATCACTGGTTTTGAAAATGAGGGAGATTTTGCAGAAAAATCCTCTTACAACGATTTCTACCCAATAGACTTATAATTTACGTAGTTTCCCTCACAGTGACATTCTGTGGTCTTAACACTCTACATGCATCATGGGTTCAATAAACAATCATTACTGAGTGGTTCACATGTGGATTAGCAAACTTTCATCCACCATTCAAGGCACAATTCCACCTAGAAACATTTATTAAGAGTTCGAAATTTTGTACTAACGCCAGATTCCAAAACAGGCAGTATTCACGGAAATATCCTCTTGGAGCGGGTATACCCAATAAACACGTAATTTACATAGATTTTCTCATCGGGACATTCTGTGTTCTGAACACGCTACATGCATCACGGATTCGACAAACATTCTTTACTGAGTTGCGTTCGTGTGGAGTAATGACCTTTCAACTTCATACAAGGTATATTTACTCATATTGAATTTTCTCTAATTTCAAAAATTTTTCTTAACACCACATCCGAAAATGTGGCAGATTTCGCAGAAAAATTCTCTTGGAGCGATTTCCAACCAATAAAAATGTAATTTACATAGTTTCCCTCACAGTTACATTACGTGTTCTGAACACGCTATATTCATCACGGATTCGAGAACCTTTCATTTCTGAGATGTGAGCATGTAGATTACCAACCTTTCATCAACCATACTAGGCATATTTACACCTAGAAATATTTATTGTTTGTTCTCAGGTTTTTCCAAATCTCAGATTCGAAAATCAGGCAGTTTTCTCTGAAAAATCCTCTTGGAGCTAGTTCTACCCAATAGACATGTAATTTCCATAGTTTCCCTCACCGTGACATTCCGTGTTCCGAGCACGCTACATGCATCACGGATTTGACAAACATTCATTATTCAGTTGTGTGCATGTGTGTTACAGTACTTTCATCCACCATACAACGCATATTTACACCTAGAAACCATTATTCTGAGTTTGCAGCATTTTCCTAATGGCAGTTTAGAAAATCAGGCAATTTTCACAGGAAAATTCTCTTGGAGCGTGTTCTATCCAATAGACATGTAATTTATTAGATTCCGTCACCGTGACATTCCGTGTTTTGAACATGATACATTCACCGCAGGTTCGACCAATATTCACTTCTGAGTTGTTACTATGTGGATTACCGAAAATTCATCCACCATACAAGGCTTACTTACACCTAGAGTCATGTACTCAGAATTTGCAGGTTTTTCCTTATGCCAGTTATGAAAATCAGGCAGTTTTCACAAAAAAATCCTCTTGGAGAGAGTTTTCTCCGTTAGAAATTTAATTTACATAGTTTCAGTAACCAGGCCATTCCTTGTTCCGAACACGCTACATGCATCACGAATTCGAAAAACATTCAAAACTGAGTTCTGAGCATGTGGATTACTGAAATTTCATCCACCATACAAGACATATTGACACCTAAAAGTATTTACTCAAATTTTGTAGCATTTTCCTAGCATCAGTTTCAAAACTCAGGCTTTTTCTCAAGAAAAATCTGTTGTAGCGAGAGCTACCCAAAGGAAATTTAGTTTACTTAGTTTCCCTCACCGTGACAATCCATCTTGTGAACAAGCTGCATGCATCACAGATTCGACAATTATTGTTTAATGAGTTCTGATCATGTGGATAACTGAACTTTCAAACTCCATAAAAGGAATAATTACACCTAGAAAAATTTACCCTGATTTCGATACATTGTCCTAAAACCAGTTTCGAAAATCATGCAGTTTCCAGAAAAATCCATTTGCAGCAAGTTCTTCCCAGTAGAAATGTAATTTACATACTTTCCCTCACCGTGACATTCCATGTTCCTAACACACTACATGCATCACGAATTCGAAAACCATTCATTACTGAGTTGTGATCGTGTGTATTACAAACTGTCATCCACAATACAAGGCATATTAACACCTAGAAACATTAACTCTGGGTTTGCACTTTTTCATAACAGCAGATTCGATAATCAGGCATTTATTGCAGGAAAATTCTCTTGGAGAGAGTTCTACCCAATAGACATGTAATTAACATAAAATCCCTTACCGTGTAATTCCGTGTTCCGAACACGCTACATGCATCTCGGACTCGACAAGTATTCACTACAGAGTTGTTAGCATGTGGATTACTGAACTCCAATCACAATACAATGCATATTGATACTTAGACGCATTTTCTCAGATTTCACAGTGTTTTCCATATGCCCATTTGAAAAATGAGGCAGATTTCTCAGAAAAATCCTCTTGCAGATGGTTCTACCCAATAGACATGTAATTTTCAGTTTCCCTCACCTAGACATTCAATGTTCGAATACGGTACATTCATCAAGGATTTGATAAACATTATTTACTGAGTTTTGAGCATGGGGATTAGCAAACTTTCATCCACCATACAAAGCATATTTACACCTAGAATCATTTACTATCAGTTCGCAGCATTTTCCTTATGCCAGTTTTGTAAATCATGAGTTTTTCGCAGAAAATCTTCTTGGAGTGAGTTGTACCCAGTAGAAAGGTAATTTACATAGCTTCCCTCACCATGATATTACATGTTCCGAACACACTACATGCATCATGGATGCGACAAACATTCATTACTGAGTTGTGAACATGTAGATTAGTGAACTTTCATCCACCATACAAGACATATTTACAACTAGAAACATTTGCACTGATTTCACTTGTTTTTCCTAATGCCAATTTCAAAAATCAGGCAGTGTTCAAAAAAATTCTCTGGGAGAGAGTTCTACCCTATAGGCATGTAATTTACATAGTTTCCTTCACCGTGACATTCTGTGTTGCAAACACGCTACTTGCTTCAAGGATTCGACAAACATCCATTACTGAGTGGTGAACATGTGATTACCAAACTTTCATCCACCAAACAATGCATATATACACCTAGAAGCATTTACTCTTATTTCACAGCTTTCTCCTAACGCCACATTCAAAAGTGAGGCCGATTTCACAGTAAAATCCTCTTTGAGTATTTTCTACCCAATAGACATCTTAGTTACATATTTTTCCTCACCGTCACATTCCATGATCCGAACATGCTACATGCATCACGGATTCTAAAATCATTCAATACTGAGTTGTAAGCATGTGGATTAGTGAACGTTCATCCACCATACAAGGCATATTTACAGCTAGAATTATTTACTCTGAGTTCTTATATTTTACATAACACCAGATTCGAAAACCTGGCAGTATTCACAAAAACCCTCTTGGAGCGTATTTACCCAATGGACATGGAATTTACAGTGCTTCCCTCACGTGACATTCCATGTTATGAACATGCTGCATGCATCATGGATACGACAAACATTCTTTACTGAGTTCTGAGCATGTGGATTACCGAAATTTCATCACCATATAAGGCATATTTTCAGCTAGATTTATTGAAAGGGATTTTGCAGCTTTTCATAATGGCAGTTTCGAAAATGTAGCATGTTACATGGAACCATTTTCTTGGAGAAAGTTCTACCAAATACACATGTAAATTACATAGTATTTCTCACCGTAACATTGTGTATTCTGAACACGCTGCATGCATCACAGATTAGACAAATATTCTCTTCTGAGTTTTTATAATGCGGATTACAGAATTTTCAAAAATCATATAAGGTTTATTGACACTTAGAAGCATTTACTCAGATTTCACAGCTTTTTCTTTACACCAGTTTCGAAAATCAGGCAATTTTCATGGACAAATCCCCCTGGAGCGAGTTCTACCCAATATACATGTAATTTACATTGTGTCCCTCACCGTGACATTCCATGTTCCAAACAAGCTACATGGATCACAGATTCGACAAACATTCTTTGATGAGTTGTGAGCATGTGGATTAGAAATCTTTCATCCACCATAAAAGGCATAATTCCACCTAGAAGCATTTTCTCTGATTTTGCAGCTTTTTCCTAACACAACATCTGAAAATGAGGTAGATTTTGAAGAAAAATCCTCTTAGTAGCGGTTTCTACCCGAAAGAAATTTAATTTACATAATTTCCCTCACCGTGACCTTCCGTGGTTTGAACACGCTTCATGCATCTCTGATTTGACAAATATTCATTACTGAGTTGTGGACATGTGGATTACTGAACTTTCATCACCGTACAGGGCATACTAACACATAGAAATATTTACGCAGATTTCGTAGATTTTCAAATGCCAGTATCGAAAATAATGCAGATTTCGCAGATAAACTTTCTTGGAACGAATTATACAAAATAGACTTTTAATTGACTAAGATTCTCCCACCGTGACATCCGTGTTCCGAACATACTACAAGCATCACGGTTTCGACAAACATTCATTACTGAGTTGCGTTCGTGTGGATTAACGATCTTTCATCTTCATACAGGGCATATTTACACATGGAAACATTTACTGTTTTTTCTCAGCTTTTCGTATCACTGGTGTGGAAAATGAGGGAGATTTTGCAGAAAAATCCTCTTACAACGATTTCTACCCAATAGACTTATAATTTACATAGTTTCCCTCACAGTGATATTCTGTGGTCTGAACACGCTACATGCATCATGGGTTCAATAAACAATCATTACTGAGTGGTTCACATGTGGATTAGCAAACTTTCATCCACCATACAAGGCACAATTCCACCTAGAAACATTTATTAAGAGTTCAAAACTTTGTACTAACGCCAGATTCCAAAACAGGCAGTATTCACGGAAATATCCTCTTGGAGCTTGTATACCCAATAAACACGTAATTTACATAGATTTTCTCATCGGGACATTCTGTGTTCCGAACATGCTACATGCATCACGGATTCGACAAACATTCTTTACTGAGTTGTGGACATGTAAATTACCAAATTTTCATCAGCATACAGGGTATATTTACTCATATTGAATTTTCTCTAATTTCAAAAATTTTTCTTAACACCACATCCGAAAATGTGGCAGATTTCGCAGAAAAATTCTCTTGGAGCGATTTCCAACACATAGAAATGTAATTTACATAGTTTCCCTCACAGTTACTTCCGTGTTCTGAACACGCTATATTCATCACGGATTCGAGAAACTTTCATTTCTGAGATGTGAGCATGTAGATTACCAATCTTTCATCAACCATACTAGGCATATTTACACCTAGAAATATTTATTGTTTTTTCTCAGGTTTTTCCTAACCCCAGATTCGAAAATCAGGCAGTTTTCTCTGAAAAATCCCCTTGGAGCGAGTTCTACCCAATAGACATGTAATTTCCATAGTTTCCCTCACCGTGACATTCCGTGTTCCGAGCACGCTACATGCATTCACGGATTTGACAAACATTCATTACTCAGTTGTGTGCATTTGGGTTACAGTACTTTCATCCACCATACAACGCATATTTACACCTAGAAACCATTATTCTGAGTTTGCAGCATTTTCCTTATGGCAGTTTTGAAAATCAGGCAATTTTCACAGGAAAATTCTCTTGGAGCGTGTTCTACCCAATAGACATGTAATTTATTAGATTCCGTCACCGTGACATTCCGTGTTCCGAACATGATACATTCACTGCAGGTTCGACCAATATTCACTTCTGAGTTGTTAGCATGTGGATTACCAAATTTTCATCCACCATACAATGCTTACTTACACCTAGAGTCATGTACTCAGAATTTGCAGCTTTTTCCTTATGCCAGTGATGAAAATCAGGCATTTTTCACAGAAAAATCCTCTTGGAGCGAGTTTTCTCCATTAGAAATGTAATTTACATAGTTTCATTTACCAGGCTATTCCTTGTTCCGAACACGCTACATGCATCACGAATTCGAAAAACATTCAAAACTGAGTTCTGAGCATGTGGGTTACCGAAATTTCATTCACCATACAAGGCATATTGACACCTAAAGCATTTACTCAAATTTTGTAGCATTTTCCTAGCATCAGTTTCAAAACTCAGGCGGTTTTCTCAAGAAAAATCGGTTGTAGCGAGAGCTACCCAAAAGAAATTTAATTTACTTAGTTTCCCTCACCGTGACAATCCATCTTGTGAACAAGCTTCATGCATCACAGATTCGACAAATATTGTTTAATGAGTTCTGATCATGTGGATTACTGAACTTTCAAACTCCATAAAATGAATAATTACACCTAGAAAAATGTACCCTGATTTCGATACATATTCCTAACGCCAGTTTCGAAAATCATGCAGTTTTCCAGAAAAATCCATTTGCTGAAATTTCTTCCCAGTAGAAATGTAATTTACATACTTTCCCTCACCGTGACATTCCGTTTTCCTAACACACTACATGCATCACGAATACGATAACCATTCATTACTGAGTTGTGATCGTGTGTATTACAAACTGTCATCCACAATACAAGGCATATTAACACCTAGAAACATTAACTCTGGGTTTGCACTTTTCCATAACGGCAGTTTCGATAATCAGGCATTTATTGCAGGAAAATTCTCTTGGAGAGAGTTCTACCCAATAGACATGTAATTAACATAGAATCACTTACCGTGTAATTCCGTGTTCCGAACACGCTACATGCATACCGGACTCGACAAGTATTCACTACATAGTTGTTAGCATGTGGATTACCGAACTCCAATCACAATACAATGCATATTGAAACTTAGACGCATTTTCTCAGATTTCACAGCGATTTCCATATGCCCATTTGAAAAATGAGGCAGATTTCTCAGAAAAATCCTCTTGCAGATGGTTCTACCCAATAGACATGTAATTTTCAGTTTCCCTCACCTAGACATTCAATGTTCGAACACGGTACATTCATTAATGATTTGATAAACATTCTTTACTGAGTTTTGAGCATGGGGATTAGCGAACTTTCATCCACCATACAAAGGATATTTACACCTAGAATCATTTACTATCAGTTCGCAGCATTTTCCTTATGCCAGTTTTGTAAATCATAAGTTTTTCGCAGAAAATCTTCTTGGAGTGAGTTGTACCGAGTAGAAAGGTAATTTACATAGCTTCCCTCACCATGATATTCCATCTTCCGAACACGCTACATGCATCATGGATGCGACCAACTTTCATTATTGAGTTGTGAACATGTAGATTAGCGAACTTTCATCCAGCATACTAGACATACTTACACCTAGAAACATTTACACTGATTTCACAAGTTTTTCCTAATGCCAATTTCAAAAATCAAGCAGTAATCAAAAAAATTCTCTTGGAGAGAGTACTACCCTATAGGCATGTAATTTACATAGTTTCCTTCACCGTGACATTCTGTGTTGCAAACACGCTACTTGCTTCAAGGATTCGACAAACATCCATTACTGAGTTCTGAACATGTGATTACCAAACTTTCATCCACCATACAATGCATATATACACCTAGAAGCATTTACTCTTATTTCACAGCTTTCTTCTAATGCCACATCCATAAATGAGGCCGATTTCACAGTAAAATCTTCTTTGAGTGTTTTCTACCCAATAGACATCTTATTTACATATTTTTCCTCACCGTCACATTCCATGATCCGAAAATGCTACATGCATCATGGATTCTAAAATCATTCAATACTGAGTTGTAAGCATGTGGATTAGCGAACGTTCATCCACCATACAAGGCATATTTATAGCTATAAATATTTACTCTGATTTCGAATGTTTTACATAACACCAGATTCGAAAAACAGGCAGTATTCACAGAAAAACCCCCCTGGAGCGTATTTACCCAATGGACATGGAATTTACAGTGCTTCCCTCTCGTGACATTCCATGTTATGAACATGCTGCATGCATCACGGATACGACAAACATTCTTTACTGAGTTCTGAGCATGTGGATTACCGAAATTTCATCACCATATAAGGCATATTTTCACCTAGATTTATTGAAAGGGATTTTGCAGCTTTTCATAATGGCAGTTTCGAAAATGTAGCATGTTACATGGAACCATTTTCTTGGAGAAAGTTCTACCAAATACACATGTAAATTACATAGTATTTCTCACCGTAACATTGTGTATTCTGAACACGCTGCATGCATCACAGATTAGACAAATATTCTCTTCTGAGTTTTTATAATGCGGATTACAGAATTTTCAAAAATCATATAAGGTTTATTGACACTTAGAAGCATTTACTCAGATTTCACAGCTTTTTCTTTACACCAGTTTCGAAAATCAGGCAATTTTCATGGACAAATCCCCCTGGAGCGAGTTCTACCCAATATACATGTAATTTACATTGTGTCCCTCACCGTGACATTCCATGTTCCAAACAAGCTACATGGATCACAGATTCGACAAACATTCTTTGATGAGTTGTGAGCATGTGGATTAGAAATCTTTCATCCACCATAAAAGGCATAATTCCACCTAGAAGCATTTTCTCTGATTTTGCAGCTTTTTCCTAACACAACATCTGAAAATGAGGTAGATTTTGAAGAAAAATCCTCTTAGTAGCGGTTTCTACCCGAAAGAAATTTAATTTACATAATTTCCCTCACCGTGACCTTCCGTGGTTTGAACACGCTTCATGCATCTCTGATTTGACAAATATTCATTACTGAGTTGTGGACATGTGGATTACTGAACTTTCATCACCGTACAGGGCATACTAACACATAGAAATATTTACGCAGATTTCGTAGATTTTCAAATGCCAGTATCGAAAATAATGCAGATTTCGCAGATAAACTTTCTTGGAACGAATTATACAAAATAGACTTTTAATTGACTAAGATTCTCCCACCGTGACATCCGTGTTCCGAACATACTACAAGCATCACGGTTTCGACAAACATTCATTACTGAGTTGCGTTCGTGTGGATTAACGATCTTTCATCTTCATACAGGGCATATTTACACATGGAAACATTTACTGTTTTTTCTCAGCTTTTCGTATCACTGGTGTGGGAAATGAGGGAGATTTTGCAGAAAAATCCTCTTACAACGATTTCTACCCAATAGACTTATAATTTACATAGTTTCCCTCACAGTGATATTCTGTGGTCTGAACACGCTACATGCATCATGGGTTCAATAAACAATCATTACTGAGTGGTTCACATGTGGATTAGCAAACTTTCATCCACCATACAAGGCACAATTCCACCTAGAAACATTTATTAAGAGTTCAAAACTTTGTACTAACGCCAGATTCCAAAACAGGCAGTATTCACGGAAATATCCTCTTGGAGCTTGTATACCCAATAAACACGTAATTTACATAGATTTTCTCATCGGGACATTCTGTGTTCCGAACATGCTACATGCATCACGGATTCGACAAACATTCTTTACTGAGTTGTGGACATGTAAATTACCAAATTTTCATCAGCATACAGGGTATATTTACTCATATTGAATTTTCTCTAATTTCAAAAATTTTTCTTAACACCACATCCGAAAATGTGGCAGATTTCGCAGAAAAATTCTCTTGGAGCGATTTCCAACACATAGAAATGTAATTTACATAGTTTCCCTCACAGTTACTTCCGTGTTCTGAACACGCTATATTCATCACGGATTCGAGAAACTTTCATTTCTGAGATGTGAGCATGTAGATTACCAATCTTTCATCAACCATACTAGGCATATTTACACCTAGAAATATTTATTGTTTTTTCTCAGGTTTTTCCTAACCCCAGATTCGAAAATCAGGCAGTTTTCTCTGAAAAATCCCCTTGGAGCGAGTTCTACCCAATAGACATGTAATTTCCATAGTTTCCCTCACCGTGACATTCCGTGTTCCGAGCACGCTACATGCATTCACGGATTTGACAAACATTCATTACTCAGTTGTGTGCATTTGGGTTACAGTACTTTCATCCACCATACAACGCATATTTACACCTAGAAACCATTATTCTGAGTTTGCAGCATTTTCCTTATGGCAGTTTTGAAAATCAGGCAATTTTCACAGGAAAATTCTCTTGGAGCGTGTTCTACCCAATAGACATGTAATTTATTAGATTCCGTCACCGTGACATTCCGTGTTCCGAACATGATACATTCACTGCAGGTTCGACCAATATTCACTTCTGAGTTGTTAGCATGTGGATTACCAAATTTTCATCCACCATACAATGCTTACTTATACCTAGAGTCATGTACTCAGAATTTGCAGCTTTTTCCTTATGCCAGTGATGAAAATCAGGCATTTTTCACAGAAAAATCCTCTTGGAGCAAGTTTTCTCCATTAGAAATGTAATTTACATAGTTTCATTTACCAGGCTATTCCTTGTTCCGAACACGCTACATGCATCACGAATTCGAAAAACATTCAAAACTGAGTTCTGAGCATGTGGGTTACCGAAATTTCATTCACCATACAAGGCATATTGACACCTAAAGCATTTACTCAAATTTTGTAGCATTTTCCTAGCATCAGTTTCAAAACTCAGGCGGTTTTCTCAAGAAAAATCGGTTGTAGCGAGAGCTACCCAAAAGAAATTTAATTTACTTAGTTTCCCTCACCGTGACAATCCATCTTGTGAACAAGCTTCATGCATCACAGATTCGACAAATATTGTTTAATGAGTTCTGATCATGTGGATTACTGAACTTTCAAACTCCATAAAATGAATAATTACACCTAGAAAAATGTACCCTGATTTCGATACATTGTCCTAACGCCAGTTTCAAAAATCATGCAGTTTTCCAGAAAAATCCATTTGCTGAAATTTCTTCCCAGTAGAAATGTAATTTACATACTTTCCCTCACCGTGACATTCCGTTTTCCTAACACACTACATGCATCACGAATACGATAACCATTCATTACTGAGTTGTGATCGTGTGTATTACAAACTGTCATCCACAATACAAGGCATATTAACACCTAGAAACATTAACTCTGGGTTTGCACTTTTCCATAACGGCAGTTTCGATAATCAGGCATTTATTGCAGGAAAATTCTCTTGGAGAGAGTTCTACCCAATAGACATGTAATTAACATAGAATCACTTACCGTGTAATTCCGTGTTCCGAACACGCTACATGCATACCGGACTCGACAAGTATTCACTACATAGTTGTTAGCATGTGGATTACCGAACTCCAATCACAATACAATGCATATTGAAACTTAGACGCATTTTCTCAGATTTCACAGCGATTTCCATATGCCCATTTGAAAAATGAGGCAGATTTCTCAGAAAAATCCTCTTGCAGATGGTTCTACCCAATAGATATGTAATTTTCAGTTTCCCTCACCTAGACATTCAATGTTCGAACACGGTACATTCATTAATGATTTGATAAACATTCTTTACTGAGTTTTGAGCATGGGGATTAGCGAACTTTCATCCACCATACAAAGGATATTTACACCTAGAATCATTTACTATCAGTTCGCAGCATTTTCCTTATGCCAGTTTTGTAAATCATAAGTTTTTCGCAGAAAATCTTCTTGGAGTGAGTTGTACCGAGTAGAAAGGTAATTTACATAGCTTCCCTCACCATGATATTCCATCTTCCGAACACGCTACATGCATCATGGAAGCGACAAACTTTAATTATTGAGTTGTGAACATGTAGATTAGCGAACTTTCATCCAGCATACTAGACATATTTACACCTAGAAACATTTACACTGATTTCACAAGTTTTTCCTAATGCCAATTTCAAAAATCAGGCAGTAATCAAAAAAATTCTCTTGGAGAGAGTACTACCCTATAGGCATGTAATTTACATAGTTTCCTTCACCGTGACATTCTGTGTTGCAAACACGCTACTTGCTTCAAGGATTCGACAAACATCCATTACTGAGTTCTGAACATGTGATTACCAAACTTTCATCCACCATACAATGCATATATACACCTAGAAGCATTTACTCTTATTTCACAGCTTTCTTCTAATGCCACATCCATAAATGAGGCCGATTTCACAGTAAAATCTTCTTTGAGTGTTTTCTACCCAATAGACATCTTATTTACATATTTTTCCTCACCGTCACATTCCATGATCCGAAAATGCTACATGCATCATGGATTCTAAAATCATTCAATACTGAGTTGTAAGCATGTGGATTAGCGAACGTTCATCCACCATACAAGGCATATTTATAGCTATAAATATTTACTCTGATTTCGAATGTTTTACATAACACCAGATTCGAAAAACAGGCAGTATTCACAGAAAAACCTTCCTGGAGCGTATTTACCCAATGGACATGGAATTTACAGTGCTTCCCTCTCGTGACATTCCATGTTATGAACACGCTGCATGCCTCACGGATGCGACAAACATTCTTTACTGAGTTCTGAGCATGTGGATTACCGAAATTTCATCACCATATAAGGCATATTTTCACCTATATCTATTGAAAGGGATTTTGCAGCTTTTCCTAATGGCAGTTTTGAAAATGAAGCATATTACATGGAACCATTTTCTTGGAGAAAGTTCTACCAAATACACATGTAATTTACATAGTATTTCTCACTGTAACATTCTGTATTCTGAACACGCTGCGTGCATCACAGATTAGACAAATATTCTCTTCTGAGTTTTTATAATGCGGATTACAGAATTTTCAAAAATCATATAAGGTTTATTGACACTTAGAAGCATTTACTCAGATTTCACAGCTTTTTCCTTACACCAGGTTTGAAAATCAGGCAATTTTCATGGACAAATCCCCCTGGAGCGAGTTCTACCCAATATACATTTAATTTACATTGTGTCCCTCACCGTGACATTCCATGTTCCAAAAAAGCTACATGGATCACAGATTCGACAAACATTCTTTGATGAGTTGTGAGCATGTGGATTAGAAATCTTTCATCCACCATACAAGTCATATTTCCACCTAGTAGCATTTTCTCTGATTTCGCAGCTTTTTCCTAACACAACATCTGAAAATGAGGTAGATTTTGAAGAAAAATCCTCTTAGTAGCGATTTCTACCCGAAAGAAATGTAATTTACATAGTTTCCCTCACCGTGACCTTCCGTGGTTTGAACACGCTTCATGCATCTCTGATTCGACAAATATTCATTACTGAGTTGTGGACATGTGGATTACTGAACTTTCATCACCGTACAGGGCATACTAACACATAGAAATATTTACTCAGATTTCGTAGATTTTCAAATGCCAGTATCGAAAATAATGCAGATTTCACAGATAAAATTTCTTCGAACGAATTATACAAAATAGACTTTTAATTGACTTAGATTCTCCCACCGTGACATCCGTGGAATTGCGTTCGTGTGGATTAACTTTCTTTCATCTTCATACAGGGCATATTTACAAATGGAAACATTTACAGTTTTTTCTCAGCTTTTCCTATCACTGGTTTTGAAAATGAGGGAGATTTTGCAGAAAAATCCTCTTACAACGATTTCTACCCAATAGACTTATAATTTACATAGTTTCCCTCACAGTGACATTCTGTGGTCTTAAGACGCTACATGCATCATGGGTTCAATAAACAATCATTACTGAGTGGTTCACATGTGGATTAGCAAACTTTCATCCACCATTCAAGGCACAATTCCACCTAGAAACATTTATTAAGAGTTCGAAACTTTGTACTAACGCCAGATTCCAAAACAGGCAGTATTCACGGAAATATCCTCTTGGAGCGGGTATACCCAATAAACACGTAATTTACATAGATTTTCTCATCGGGACATTCTGTGTTCCGAACACGCTACATGCATCACGGATTCGACAAACATTCTTTACTGAGTTACGTTCGTGTGGATTAATGACCTTTCATCTTCATACAAGGTATATTTACTCATATTGAATTTTCTCTAATTTCAAAAATTTTTCTTAACACCACATCCGAAAATGTGGCAGATTTCACAGAAAAATTCTCTTGGAGCGATTTCCAACCAATAAAAATGTAATTTACATAGTTTCCCTCACAGTTACATTCCGTGTTCTGAACACGCTATATTCATCACGGATTCGAGAAACTTTCATTTCTGAGATGTGAGCATGTAGATTACCAATCTTTCATCAACCATACTAGGCATATTTACACCTAGAATTATTTATTGTTTGTTCTCAGGTTTTTCCTAATCTCAGATTCCAAAATCAGGCAGTTTTCTCTGAAAAATTCTCTTGGAGCTAGTTCTACCCAATAGACATGTAATTTCCATAGTTTCCCTCACCGTGACATTCCGTGTTCCGAGCACGCTACATGCATCACGGATTTGACAAACATTCATTACTCAGTTGTGTGCATGTGTGTTACAGTACTTTCAACCACCATACAACGCATATTTACACCTAGAAACCATTATTCTGAGTTTGCAGCATTTTCCTAATGGCAGTTTAGAAAATCAGGCAATTTTCACAGGAAAATTCTCTTGGAGCGTGTTCTATCCAATAGACATGTAATTTATTAGATTCCGTCACCATGACATTCCGTGTTTTGAACATGATACATTCACCACAGGTTCGACCAATATTCACTTCTGAGTTGTTACTATGTGGATTACCGAAAATTCATCCACCATACAAGGCTTACTTACACCTAGAGTCATGTACTCAGAATTTGCAGCTTTTTCCTTATGCCAGTTATGAAAATCAGGCAGTTTTCACAGAAAAATCCTCTTGGAGAGAGTTTTCTCCGTTAGAAATTTAATTTACATAGTTTCAGTAACCAGGCCAAAACTTGTTCCGAACACGCTACATGCATCACGAATTCGAAAAACATTCAAAACTGAGTACTGAGCATGTGGATTACCGAAATTTCATCCACCATACAAGACATATTGACACCTAAAAGTATTTACTCAAATTTTGTAGCATTTTCCTAGCATCAGTTTCAAAACTCAGGCGGTTTTCTCAAGAAAAATCTGTTGTAGCGAGAGCTACCCAAAGAAAATTTAATTTACTTAGTTTCCCTCACCGTGACAATCCATCTTGTGAACAAGCTGCATGCATCACAGATTCGACAATTATTGTTTAATGAGTTCTGATCATGTGGATTACTGAACTTACAAACTCCATAAAAGGAATAATTACACCTAGAAAAATTTACCCTGATTTCGATACATTGTCCTAAAACCAGTTTCGAAAATCATGCAGTTTCCAGAAAAATCCATTTGCAGCAAGTTCTTCCCAGTAGAAATGTAATTTACATACTTTCCCTCACTGTGACATTCCATGTTCCTAACACACTACATGCATCACGAATTCGAAAACCATTCATTACTGAGTTGTGATCGTGTGTATTACAAACTGTCATCCACAATACAAGGCATATTAACACCTAGAAACATTAACTCTGGGTTTGCACTTTTTCATAACGGCAGATTCGATAATCAGGCATTTATTGCAGGAAAATTCTCTTGGAGAGAGTTCTACCCAATAGACATGTAATTAACATAAAATCCCTTACCGTGTTATTCCGTGTTCCGAACACGCTACATGCATCACGGACTCGACAAGTATTCACTACAGAGTTGTTAGCATGTGGATTACTGAACTCCAATCACAATACAATGCATATTGATACTTAGAAGCATTTTCTCAGATTTCACAGTGTTTTCCATATGTCCATTTGAAAAATGAGGCAGATTTCTCAGAAAAATCCTCTTGCAGATGGTTCTACCCAATAGACATGTAATTTTCAGTTTCCCTCACCTAGACATTCAATGTTCGAACACGGTACTTTCATCAAGGATTTGATAAACATTATTTACTGAGTTTTGAGCATGGGGATTAGCAAACTTTCATCCACCATACAAAGCATATTTACACCTAGAATCATTTACTATCAGTTCGCAGCATTTTCCTTATGCCAGTTTTGTAAATCATGAGTTTTTCGCAGAAAATCTTCTTGGAGTGAGTTGTACCCAGTAGAAAGGTAATTTACATAGCTTCCCTCACCATGATATCACATGTTCTGAACACGCTACATGCATCATGGATGCGACAAACATTCATTACTGAGTTGTGAACATGTAGATTAGTGAACTTTCATCCACCATACAAGACATATTTACACCTAGAAACATTTGCACTGATTTCACTTGTTTTTCCTAATGCCAATTTCAAAAATCAGGCAGTGTTCAAAAAAATTTTCTGGGAGAGAGTTCTACCCTATAGGCATGTAATTTACATAGTTTCCTTCACCGTGACATTCTGTGTTGCAAACACGCTACTTGCATCAAGGATTCGACAAACATCCATTACTGAGTGGTGAACATGTGATTACCAAACTTTCATCCACCAAACAATGCATATATACACCTAGAAGCATTTACTCTTATTTCACAGCTTTCTCCTAACGCCACATTCAAAAGTGAGGCCGATTTCACAGTAAAATCCTCTTTGAGTATTTTCTACCCAATAGACATCTTAGTTACATATTTTTCCTCACCATTACATTCCATGATCCGAACATGCTACAGGCATCACGGATTCTAAAATCATTCAATACTGAGTTGTAAGCATGTGGATTAGTGAACGTTCATCCACCATACAAGGCATATTTACAGCTAGAATTATTTACTCTGAGTTCGAATGTTTTACATAACACCAGATTCGAAAAACAGGCAGTATTCACAAAAACCCTCTTGGAGCTTATTTACCCAATGGACATGGAATTTACAGTGCTTCCCTCACGTGACATTCCATGTTATGAACATGCTGCATGCGTCATGGATACGACAAACATTCTTTACTGAGTTCTGAGCATGTGGACTACCGAAATTTCATCACCATATAAGGCATATTTTCACCTAGATCTATTGAAAGGGATTTTGCAGCTTTTCATAATGGCAGTTTCGAAACTGAAGCATGTTACATGGAACCATTTTCTTGGAGAAAGTTCTACCAAATACACATGTAATTTACATAGTACTTCTCACCGTAACATTGTGTATTCTGAACACGCTGCATGCATCACAGATTAGACAAATATTCTCTTCTGAGTTTTTATAATGCAGATTACAGAATTTTCAAAAATCATATAAGGTTTATTGACACTTAGAAGCATTTACTCAGATTTCACAGCTTTTTCCTTACACCAGTTTCGAAAATCAGGCAATTTTCATGGACAAATAACCCTGGAGCGAGTTCTACCCAATATACATGTAATTTACATTGTGTCCCTCACCGTGACATTCCATGTTCTAAACAAGCTACATGGATCACAGATTCGACTAACATTCTTTGATGAGTTGTGAGCATGTGGATTAGAAATCTTTCATTCACCATAAAAGGCATATTTCCACCTTGAATCATTTTCTCTGATTTCGCAACTTTTTCCTAACACAACATCTGAAAATGAGGTAGATTTTGAAGAAAAATCCTCTTAGTAGCGATTTCTACCCTAAAGGAATTTAATTTACATAGTTTCCCTCACCGTGACCTTCCGTGGTTTGAACACGCTTCATGCATCTCTGATTTGACAAATATTCATTACTGAGTTGTGGACATGTGGATTACTGAACTTTCATCACCGTACAGGGCATACTAACACATAGAAATATTTACTCAGATTTCGTAGATTTTCAAATGCCAGTATCGAAAATAATGCAGATTTCGCAGATAAACTTTCTTCGAACGAATTATACAAAATAGACTTTTAATTGACTAAGATTCTCCCACCGTGACATCCGTGTTCCGAACATACTACATGCATCACGGTTTCGACAAACATTCATTACTGAGTTGCGTTCGTGTGGATTAACGATCTTTCATCTTCATACAGGGCATATTTACACATGGAAACATTTACTGTTTTTTCTCAGCTTTTCGTATCACTGGTGTGGAAAATGAGGGAGATTTTGCAGAAAAATCCTCTTACAACGATTTCTACCCAATAGACTTATAATTTACATAGTTTCCTTCACAGTGATATTCTGTGTTCTGAACACGCTACATGCATCATGGTTTCAATAAACAATTATTACTGAGTCGTTCACATGTGGATTAGCAAACTTTCATTCACCATACAAGGCACAATTCCACCTAGAAATATTTATTAAGAGTTCAAAACTTTGTACTAACGCCAGATTCCAAAACAGGCAGTATTCACGGAAATATCCTCTTGGAGCTTGTATACCCAATAAACACGTAAATTACATAGATTTTCTCATCGGGACATTCTGTGTTCCGAACATGCTACATGCATCACGGATTCGACAAACATTCTTTACTGAGTTGTGGACATGTAAATTACCAAATTTTCATCAGCATACATGGTATATTAACTCATATTGAATTTTCTCTAATTTCAAAAATTTTTCTTAACACCACATCCGAAAATGTGGCAGATTTCGCAGAAAAATTCTCTTGGAGCGATTTCCAACAAATACAAATGTAATTTACATAGTTTCCCTCACAGTTACTTCCGTGTTCTGAACACGCTATATTCATCACGGATTCGAGAACCTTTCATTTCTGAGATGTGAGCATGTAGATTACCAATCTTTCATCAACCATACTAGGCATATTTACACCTAGAAATATTTATTGTTTGTTCTCAGGTTTTCCTAACCCCAGATTCGAAAATCAGGCAGTTTACTCTGAAATAACCCCTTGGAGCGAGTTCTACCCAATAGACATGTAATTTCCATAGTTTCCCTAACCGTGACATTCCGTGTTCCGAGCACGCTACATGCATCACGGATTTGACAAACATTCATTACTCAGTTGTGTGCATTTGGGTTACAGTACTTTCATCCACCATACAACGCATATTTACACCTAGAAACCATTATTCTGAGTTTGCAGCATTTTCCTTATGGCAGTTTTGAAATCAGGCAATTTTCACAGGAAAATTCTCTTGGATCGTGTTCTACCCAAGAGACATGTAATTTATTAGATTCCGTCACCGTGACATTCCGTGTTCCGAACATGATACATTCACTGCAGGTTCGACCAATATTCACTTCTGAGTTGTTAGCATGTGGATTACCGAATTTTCATCCACCATACAATGCTTACTTACACCTAGAGTCATGTACTCAGAATTTGCAGCTTTTTCCTTATGCCAGTGATGAAAATCAGGCATTTTTCACAGAAAAATCCTCTTGGAGCGAGTTTTCTCCATTAGAAATGTAATTTACATAGTTTCAGTTACCAGGCTATTCCTTGTTCCCAACATCTACATGCATCACGAATTCGAAAAACATTCAAAACTGAGTTCTGAGCATGTGGGTTACCGAAATTTCATTCACCATACAAGGCATATTGACACCTAAAGCATTTACTCAAATTTTGTAGCATTTTCCTAGCATCAGTTTCAAAACTCAGGCGGTTTTCTCAAGAAAAATCGGTTGTAGCGAGAGCTACCCAAAAGAAATTTAATTTACTTAGTTTCCCTCACCGTGACAATCCATCTTGTGAACAAGCTTTATGCATCACAGATTCGACAAATATTGTTTAATGAGTTCTGATCATGTGGATTACTGAACTTTCAAACTCCATAAAATGAATAATTACACCTAGAAAAATGTACCCTGATTTCGATACATATTCCTTACGCCAGTTTCGAAAATCATACAGTTTTCCAGAAAAATCCATTTGCTGAAATATCTTCCCAGTAGAAATGTAATTTACATACTTTCCCTCACCGTGACATTCCGTTTTCCTAACACACTACATGCATCACGAATACGAAAACCATTCATTACTGAGTTGTGATCGTGTGTATTACAAACTGTCATCCACAATACAAGGCATATTAACACCTAGAAACATTAACTCTGGGTTTGCACTTTTCCATAAAGGCAGTTTCGATAATCAGGCATTTATTGCAGGAAAATTCTCTTGGAGAGAGTTCTACCCAATAGACTTGTAATTAACATAGAATCACTTACCGTGTAATTCCGTGTTCCGAACACGCTACATGCATCACGGACTCGACAAGTATTCACTACATAGTTGTTAGCATGTGGATTACGAACTCCAATCACAATACAATGCATATTGAAACTTAGACGCATTTTCTCAGATTTCACAGCGTTTTCCATATGCCCATTTGAAAAATGAGGCAGATTTCTCAGAAAAATCCTCTTGCAGATGGTTCAACGTAATAGACATGTAATTTTCAGTTTCCCTCACCTAGACATTCAATGTTCGAACACGGTACTTTCATCAAGGATTTGATAAACATTCTTTACTGAGTTTTGTGCATGGGGATTAGCGAACTTTCATCCACCATACAAAGGATATTTACACCTAGAATCATTTACTATCAGTTCGCAATATTTTCCTTATGCCAGTTATGTAAATCATGAGTTTTTTGCAGAAAATCTTCTTGGATTGAGTTGTACCGAGTAGAAAGGTAATTTACATAGCTTCCCTCACCATGATATTCCATATTCCGAACACGCTACATGCATCATGGATGTGACAAACTTTCATTATTGAGTTGTGAACATGTAAATTAGCGAACTTTCATGCAGCATACTAGACATACTTACACCTAGAAACATTTACACTGATTTCACAAGTTTTTCCTAATGCCAATTTCAAAAATCTGGCAGTGTTCAAAAAAATTCTCTTGGAGAGAGTTCTACCCTATAGGCATGTAATTTACATAGTTTCCTTCACCGTGACATTCTGTGTTGCAAACATGCTACTTGCATCAAGGATTCGACAAACATCCATTACTGAGTGGTGAACATGTGATTACCAAACTTTCATCCACCAAAAAATGCATATATACACCTAGAAGCATTTACTATTTTTTAACAGCTTTCTTCTAACGCCACATCCATAAATGAGGCGGATTTCACAGTAAAAACTTCTTTGAATGTTTTCTACCCAATAGACATCTTATTTACATATTTTTCCTCACCGTCACATTCCATGATCCGAACATGCTACATGCATCATGGATTCTATAATCATTCAATACTGAGTTGTAAGCATGTGGATTAGCGAACGTTCATCCACCATACAAGGCATATTTATAGCTATAAATATTTACTCTGATTTCGAATGTTTTACATAACAGCAGATTCGAAAAACAGGCAGTATTCACAGAAAAACCCTCCTGGAGCGTATTTACCCAATGGACATGGAATTTACAGTGCTTCCCTCACGTGACATTCCATGTTATGAACACGCTGCATGCCTCACGGATGCGACAAACATTCATTACTGAGTTCTGAGCATGTGGATTACCGAAATTTCATCACCATATAAGGCATATATTCACCTATATCTATTGAAAGGGATTTTGCAGCTTTTCATAATGGCAGTTTCGAAAATGAAGCATATTACATGGAACCAATTTCTTGGAGAAAGTTCTACCAAATACACATGTAATTTACATAGTATTTCTCACTGTAACATTCTGTATTCTGAACACGCTGCATGCATCACAGATTAGACAAATATTCTCTTCTGAGTTTTTATAATGCGGATTACAGAATTTTCAAAAATCATATAAGGTTTATTGACACTTAGAAGCATTTACTTAGATTTCACAGCTTTTTCCTTACACCAGGTTTGAAAATCAGGCAATTTTCATGGACAAATTCCCCTGGAGCGAGTTCTACCCAATATACATTTAATTTACATTGTGTCCCTCACCGTGAAATTCCATGTTCCAAACAAGCTACATGGATCACAGATTCGACAAACATTCTTTGATGAGTTGTGAGCATGTGGATTAGAAATCTTTCATCAACCATACAAGTCATATTTCCACCTAGAAGCATTTTCTCTGATTTCGCAGCTTTTTCCTAACACAACATCTGAAAATGAGGTAGATTTTGAAGAAAAATCCTCTTAGTAGCGATTTCTACCCGAAAGAAATGTAATTTACATAGTTTCCCTCACCGTGACCTTCCGTGGTTTGAACACGCTTCATGCATCTCTGATTCGACAAATATTCATTACTGAGTTGTGGACATGTGGATTACTGAACTTTCATCACCGTACAGGGCATACTAACACATAGAAATATTTACGCAGGTTTCGTAGATTTTCAAATGCCAGTATCGAAAATAATGCAGATTTCACAGATAAAATTTCTTCGAACGAATTATACAAAATAGACTTTTAATTGACTTAGATTCTCCCACCGTGACATCCGTGGGATTGCGTTCGTGTGGATTAACGTTCTTTCATCTTCATACAGGGCATATTTACACATTGAAACATTTACTGTTTTTTCTCAGCTTTTCCTATCACTGGTTTTGAAAATGAGGGAGATTTTGCAGAAAAATACTCTTACAACGATTTCTACCCAATAGACTTATAATTTACATAGTTTCCCTCACAGTGACATTCTGTGTTCTTAACACGCTACATGCATCATGGGTTCAATAAACAATCATTACTGAGTGGTTCACATGTGGATTAGCAAGCTTTCATCCACCATTCAAGGCACAATTCCACCTAGAAACATTTATTAAGAGTTCGAAACTTTGTACTAACGCCAGATTCCAAAACAGGCAGTATTCACGGAAATAACCTCTTGAAGCGGGTATACCCAATAAACACGTAATTTACATAGATTTTCTCATCGGGACATTCTGTGTTCCGAACAAGCTACATGCATCACGGATTCGACAAACATTCTTTACTGAGTTGCGTTCGTGTGGATTAATGACCTTTCATCTTCATACAAGGTATATATACTCATATTGAATTTTCTCTAATTTCAAAAATTTTTCTAAACACCACATCCAAAAATGTGGCAGATTTCGCAGAAAAATTCTCTTGGAGCGATTTCCAACCAATAAAAATGTAATTTACATAGTTTCCCTCACAGTTACATTCCGTGTTCTGAACACGCTATATTCATCAAGGATTCGAGAACCTTTCATTTCTGAGATGTGAGCATGTAGATTACCAATCTTTCATCAACCATACTAGGCATATTTACACCTAGAAATATTTATTGTTTGTTCTCAGGTTTTTCCTAATCTCAGATTCGAAAATCAGGCAGTTTTCTCTGAAAAATCCTCTTGGAGCTAGTTCTACCCAATAGACATGTAATTTCCATAGTTTCCCTCACCGTGACATTCCGTGTTCCGAGCACGCTACATGCATCACGAATTCGAAAAACATTCAAAACTGAGTCCTGAGCATGTGGATTACCGATATTTCATCCACCATACAAGACATATTGACACCTAAAAGTATTTACTCAAATTTTGTAGCATTTTCCTAGCATCAGTTTCAAAACTCAGGCTGTTTTCTCAAGAAAAATCTGTTGTAGCGAGATCTACCCAAAGGAAATTTAATTTACTTAGTTTCCCTCACCGTGACAATCAATCATGTGAACAAGCTGAATGCATCACAGATTCGACAATTATTGTTTAATGAGTTCTGATCATGTGGATTACTGAACTTTCAAACTCCATAAAAGGAATAATTACACCTAGAAAAATTTACCCTGATTTCGATACATTGTCCTAACACCAGTTTCGAAAATCATGCAGTTTCCAGAAAAATCCATTTGCAGCAAGTTCTTCCCAGTAGAAATGTAATTTACATACTTTCCCTCACCGTGACATTCCATGTTCCTAACACACTACATGCATCACGAATTCGAAAACCATTCATTACTGAGTTGTGATCGTGTGTATTACAAACTGTCATCCACAATACAACGCATATTAACACCTAGAAACATTAACTCTGGGTTTGCACTTTTTCATAACGGCAGTTTTGATAATCAGGCATTTATTGCAGGAAAATACTCTTGGAGAGAGTTCTACCCAATAGACATGTAATTAACATAGACTCCCTTACCGTGAAATTCCGTGTTCCGAACACGCTACATGCATCACGGACACGACAAGTATTCACTACATAGTTGTTATCATGTGGATTACCTAACTCCAAACACAATACAATGCATATTGAAACTTAGACGCATTTTCTCAGATTTCACAGCGTTTTCCATATGCCCATTTGAAAAATGAGGCAGATTTCTCAGAAAAATCCTCTTGCAGATGGTTCTACCCAATAGACATGTAATTTTCAGTTTCCCTCACTTAGACATTCAAAGTTCGAACACGGTACTTTCATCAAGGATTTGATAAACATTCTTTACTGAGTATTGAGCATGGGGATTAGCAAACTTTCATCCACCATAGAAAGCATATTTACACCTAGAATCATTTACTATCAGTTCGCAGCATTTTGCTTATGCCAGTTTTGTAAATCATGAGTTTTTCGCAGATAATCTTCTTGGAGTGAGTTGTACCGAGTAGAAAGGTAATTTACATAGCTTCCCTCACCATGATATTCCATGTTCCGAACACGCTACCTGCATCATGGTTGTGACAAACATTCATTACTGAGTTGTGAACATGTAGATTAGCGAACTTTCATCCACCATACAAGACATATTTACACCTAGAAACATTTACACTGATTTCACAAGCTTTTTCCTGATGCCAATTTCAAAAATCAGGCAGTTATCAAAAAAATTCTCTGGGAGAGAGTTCTACCCTATAGGCATATAATTTACATGGTTTCCTTCACCATGACATTCTGTGATGCAAACATGCTACTTGCATCAAAGATTCAACAAACATCCATTACTGAGTTGTGAACATGTGATTACCAAACTTTCATCCACCATACAATGCACATATACACCTAGAAGCATTTATTCTTATTTCACAACTTTCTCCTAACGCCAAATCCAAAAGTTAGGCCGATTTCACAGTAAAATCCTCTTTGAATGTTTTCTACCCAATAGATATCTTATTTACATATTTTTCATAACCGTCACATTCCATGATCCGAACATGCTACATGCATCACGGATTCTAAATTTATTCAATACTGAGTTGTAAGCATGTGGATTAGCGAAAGTTCATCCACCATACAAGATATATTTACAGCTATAAATATTTACTCTGAGTTCGAATGTTTTACATAACACCAGATTCGAAAAACAGGCAGTATTCACAGAAAAACCCTCCTGGAGCGTATTTACCCAATGGACATGGAATTTACAGTGCTTCCCTCACGTGACATTCCATGTTATGAACACGCTGCATGCCTCACGGATGCGACAAACATTCATTACTGAGTTCTGAGCATGTGGATTACCGAAATTTCATCACCATATAAGGCATATTTTCACCTAGATATATTGAAAGGGATTTTGCAGCTTTTCATAATGGCAGTTTCGAAAATGAAGCATGTTACATGGAACAATTTTCTTGGAGAAAGTTCTACCAAATACACATGTAATTTACATAGTTTTTCACACCGTAACATGGTGTAATCTGAACACGCTGCATGCATCACTGATTAGACAAATATTCTCTTCTGAGTTTTTATAATGCGGATTACAAAATTTTCAAAAATCATATAAGGTTTATTGACACTTAGAAGCATTTACTCAGATTTCACAGCTTTTTCCTTACACCAGTTTCGAAAATCAGGCAATTTTCATGGACAAATCCCCCTGGAGCGAGTTCTACCCAATATACATGTAATTTACATTGTGTCCCTCACCGTGACATTCCATGTTCCAAACAAGCTACATGGATCACAGATTCAACAAACATTCTTTCATTAGTACTGAGCATGTGGATTAGCAAACTTTCATCCACCATACAAGGCATATTTCCACCTAGAAGCATTTTCTCTGATTTCGCAGCTTTTTCCTAACACAACATCTGAAAATGAGGTAGATTTTGAAGAAAAATCCTCTTAGTAGTGATTTCTACCCGAAAGAAATGTAATTAACATATTTTCCCTCACCGTGACCTTCCGTGGTTTGAACACGCTTCATGCATCTCTGATTCGACAAATATTCATTACTGAGTTGTGGACATGTGGATTACTGAACTTTCATCACCGTCCAGGGCATACAAACACATAGAAATATTTACACAGTTTTCTTAGATTTTCAAATGCCAGTATCAAAAATAATGCAGATTTCACAGATAAAATTTCTTGGAACGAATTATACAAAATAGACTTTTAATTGACTTAGATTCTCCCACCGTGACATTCCGTGTTCAGAACATGCTACATGCATCACGGTTTCGACAAACATTCATTACTGAGTTGCGTTCTTTTGTATTATCCATCTTTCATCTTCAAACAGGGCATATTTACACATTGAAACATTTACTCTTTTTTCTCAGCTTTTTCCTATCACTGGTGTGGAAAATGAGGGAGATTTTGCAGAAAAATCCTCTTACAGCGATTTCTACCCAATAGACTTTTAATTTACATAGTTTCCCTCACCGTGACATTCCGTGTTCCGAACATGATACATTCACCGCAGGTTCGACCAATATTCACTTCTGAGTTGTTAGCATGTGTATTACCAAAATTTCATGCACCATACAAGGCTTACTTACACCTAGAGTCATGTAATCAGAATTTTCAGATTTTTCTTATGCCAGTTATGAAAATCAGGCAGTTTTCACAGAAAAATCCTCTTGGAGCGAGTTTTCTCCATTAGAAATATAATTTACATAGTTTCAGTTACCAGGCCATTCGTTGTTCGGAACACGCTACATGCATCACGAATTCGAAAAACATTCAAAACTGAGTTCTGAGCATGTGGATTACCGATATTTCATCCACCATACAAGACATATTGACACCTAAAATTATTTACTCAAATTTTGTAGCATTTTCCAAGCATCAGTTTCAAAACTCAGGCTGTTTTCTCAAGAAAAATCGGTTGTAGCGAGAGCTACCCAAAAGAAATTTAATTTACTTAGTTTCCCTAACCGTGACAATCCATCTTGTGAACAAGCTTCATGCATCACAGATTCGACAAAAATTGTTTAATGAGTTCTGATCATGTGGATTACTGAACTTTCAAACTCCATAAAAGGAATAATTACACCTAGAAAAATTTACCCTGATTTCGATACATAGTATTAACACCAGTTTCGAAAATCATGCAGTTTCCAGAAAAATCCATTTGCAGCAAGTTCTTCCCAGTAGAAATATAATTTACATACTTTCCCTCACCGTGACATTCCGTGTTCCTAACACACTACATGCATCACGAATTCGAAAACCATTCATTACTGAGTTGTGATCGTGTGTATTACAAACTGTCATCCACAATACAAGGCATATTAACACCTAGAAACATTAACTCTGGGTTTGCACTTTTTCATAATGGCAGTTTCGTTAATCAGGCATTTATTGCAGGAAAATTCTCTTGGAGAGAGTTCTACTCAATAGACATGTAATTAACATACACACCCTTACCGTGAAATTCCGTGTTCCGAACACGCTACATGCATCACGGACTCGACAAGTATTCACTACATAGTTGTTAGCATGTGGATTACCGAACTCCAATCACAATACAATGCATATTGAAACTTAGACGCATTTTCTCAGATTTCACAGCGTTTTCCATATGCCCATTTGAAAAATGAGGCAGATTTCTCAGAAAAATCCTCTTGCAGATGGTTCTACCCAATAGACATGTAATTTTCAGTTTCCCTCACCGAGACATTCAATGTTCGAACACGGTACTTTCATCAAGGATTTGATAAACATTCTTTACTGAGTTTTGAGCATGGGGATTAGCGAACTTTCATCCACCATAGAAAGCATATTTACACCTAGAATCATTTACTATCAGTTCGCAGAATTTTCCTTATGCCAGTTTTGTAAATCATGAATTTTTCGCAGAAAAACTTTTGGAGGGAGTTGTACCCAGTAGAAAGGTAATTTAAATAGCTTCCCTCACCATGATATTCCATGTTCCGAACACGCTACATGCATTATGGATTCTAAAATCATTCAATACTGAGTTGTAAGCATGTGGATTAGCGAATGTTCATCCACCATACAAGGCATATTTACAGCTAGAAATATTTACTCTGAGTTCGAATGTTTTACATAACATCAGATTCGAAAAATATGCAGTATTCAGTAAAAAACCCTCTTGGAGCCTATTTACCCAATGGACTTGGAATTTACAGTGCTTCCCTCACGTGACATTCCATGTTATGAACACGCTGCATGCCTCACGGATACGACAAACATTCATTACTGAGTTCTGACCATGTGGATTACCGAAATTTCATCACCATATAAGGCATATTTTCACCTAGATCTATTGAAAGGGATTTTGCAGCTTTTCCTAATGGCAGTTTCGAAAATGAAGCATATTACATGGAACCATTTTCTTGGAGAAAGTTCTACCAAATACACATGTAATTTACATAGTTTTTCTCACTGTAACATTCTGTATTCTGAACACGCTGCGTGCAACACTGATTAGACAAATATTCTCTTCTGAGTTGTTATAATGCGGATTACAGAATTTTCAAAAATCATATAAGGTTTATTGACACTTAGAAGCATTTACTCAGATTTCACAGCTTTTTCCTTACACCAGATTCAAAAATCAGGCCATTTTCACGGACAAATCCCCCTGGAGAGAGTTCTACCCAATATACATGTAATTTACATTGTGTCCCTCACCGTGACATTCCATGTTCCAAACAAGCTACATGGATCACAGTTTCGACAAACATTCTTTAATGATTTGTGAGCATGTTGATTAGCAAACTTTCATCCACCATACAAGGCATATTTCCCCCTAGAAATATTTTCTCTGATTTCGCAGCTTTTTCCTAACACAACATCTGAAAATGAGGTAGATTTTGAGGAAAAATCCTCTTAGTAGCGATTTCTACCCGAAAGAAATGTAATTTTCATAGTTTCCCTCACCGTGACCTTCCGTGGTTTGAACACGCTTCATGCATCTCTGATTCGACAAATATTCATTACTGAGTTGTGGACATGTGGATTACCGAACTTTCATCACCGTACAGGGCATACTTACACATAGAAACATTTACTCAGATTTCGTAGATTTTCCAAATGCCAGTATCAAAAATAATGCAGATTTTGCAGAGAAACATTCTTGGAACAAATTCTACAAAATAGACTTTTATTTGACTTAGATTCTCCCACCGTGACATTCCGTGATCCGAACATGCTACATGCATCACAGATTCGACAAACAATCATTACTGAGTTGCGTTCGTGTGGATTATCAATCTTTCATCATCATACAGGGCATATTTACACACTGAAATATTTACTCTTTTTTCTCAGCTTTTTCCTATCACTGGTGTGGAAAATGAAGGAGATATTGCAGAAAAATTATCTTAGAGCGATTTCTACCCAATAGACATGTAATTTCCATAGTTTCCCTCACCGTGACAGTCCGTGTTCCGAGCACGCTACATGCATCACGGATTTGACAAACATTCATTACTCACTAGTGTGCATGTGGGTTACAGTACTTTCATCCACCATACAACGCATATTTACACCTAGAAACCATTATTCTGAGTTTGCAGCATTTTCCTTATGGCAGTTTTGAAAATCAGACAATTTTCACAGGAAAATTCTCTTGGAGCGTTTTCTATCCAATAGACGTGTAATTTATTAGATTCCGTCACCGTGACATTCCGTGTTTCGAACATGATACATTCACCGCAGGTTCGACCAATATTCACTTCTGAGTTGTTAGCATGTGGATTACAGAAATTTCATAAACCATGCAAGGCTTATTTACACCTAGAGTCATGTACTCAGAATTTGCAACATTTTCCTTATGCCAGTGATGAAAATCAGGCAGTTTTCACAGAACCTCTTGGAGCGAGGTTTCTCCATTAGAAATGTAATTTACATAGTTTCAGTTACCAGACCATTCCTTGTTCCGAACACGCTACATGCATCACGAATTCGAAAAACATTCAAAACTGAGTTCTGAGCATGTGGATTACCGAAATTTCATCCACCATACAAGACATATTGACACCTAGAAGAATTTACCCAAATTTTGTAGCATTTTCTTAGCTTCAGTTTCAAAACTCAGGCTGTTTTCTCAAGAAAAATCTGTTGTAGCTAGAGCTACCCAAAAGAAATTTAATTTACTTAGTTTCCCTCACCGTGACTATCCATGTGGTGAACAAGCTGCATGCATCACAGATTCGACAAAAATTGTTTAATGAGTTCTGATCATGTGGATTACTGAACTTTCAAAATCCATAAAAGGAATAATTACACCTAGAAAAATTTACCCTGATTTCGATACATTGTCCTAACGCCAGTTTCAAAAATCATGCAGTTTTCCAGAAAAATCCATTTGCAGCAAGTTCTTCCCAGTAGAAATGTAATTTACATACTTTCCCTCACCGTGACATTCCGTGTTCCTAACACACTACATGCATCACGAATTCGAAAACCATTCATTACTGAGTTGTGATCGTGTGTATTACAAACTGTCATCCACAATACAACGCATATTAACACCTAGAAACATTAACTCTGGGTTTGCACTTTTTCATAACGGCAGTTTCGATAATCAGGCATTTATTGCAGGAAAATTCTCTTGGAGAGAGTTCTACTCAATAGACATGTAATTAACATACACACCCTTACCGTGAAATTCCGTGTTCCGAACACGCTACATGCATCACGGACTCGACAAGTATTCACTACATAGTTGTTAGCATGTGGATTACCGAACTCCAATCACAATACAATGCATATTGAAACTTAGACGCATTTTCTCAGATTTCACAGCGTTTTCCATATGCCCATTTGAAAAATGAGGCAGATTTCTCAGAAAAATCCTCTTGCAGATGGTTCTACCCAATAGACATGTAATTTTCAGTTTCCCTCACCGAGACATTCAATGTTCGAACACGGTACTTTCATCAAGGATTTGATAAACATTCTTTACTGAGTTTTGAGCATGGGGATTAGCGAACTTTCATCCACCATAGAAAGCATATTTACACCTAGAATCATTTACTATCAGTTCGCAGCATTTTCCTTATGCCAGTTTTGTAAATCATGAGTTTTTCCCAGAAAAACTTTTGGAGGGAGTTGTACCCAGTAGAAAGGTAATTTACATAGCTTCCCTCACCATGATATTCCATGTTCCGAACACGCTACATGCATTATGGATTCTAAAATCATTCAATACTGAGTTGTAAGCATGTGGATTAGCGAATGTTCATCCACCATACAAGGCATATTTACAGCTAGAAATATTTACTCTGAGTTCGAATGTTTTACATAACATCAGATTCGAAAAATATGCAGTATTCAGTAAAAAACCCTCTTGGAGCCTATTTACCCAATGGACTTGGAATTTACAGTGCTTCCCTCACGTGACATTCCATGTTATGAACACGCTGCATGCCTCACGGATACGACAAACATTCATTACTGAGTTCTGAGCATGTGGATTACCGAAATTTCATCACCATATAAGGCATATTTTCACCTAGATCTATTGAAAGGGATTTTGCAGCTTTTCCTAATGGCAGTTTCGAAAATGAAGCATATTACATGGAACCATTTTCTTGGAGAAAGTTCTACCAAATACACATGTAATTTACATAGTTTTTCTCACTGTAACATTCTGTATTCTGAACACGCTGCGTGCAACACTGATTAGACAAATATTCTCTTCTGAGTTGTTATAATGCGGATTACAGAATTTTCAAAAATCATATAAGGTTTATTGACACTTAGAAGCATTTACTCAGATTTCACAGCTTTTTCCTTACACCAGATTCAAAAATCAGGCCATTTTCACGGACAAATCCCCCTGGAGAGAGTTCTACCCAATATACATGTAATTTACATTGTGTCCCTCACCGTGACATTCCATGTTCCAAACAAGCTACATGGATCACAGTTTCGACAAACATTCTTTAATGATTTGTGAGCATGTTGATTAGCAAACTTTCATCCACCATACAAGGCATATTTCCCCCTAGAAATATTTTCTCTGATTTCGCAGCTTTTTCCTAACACAACATCTGAAAATGAGGTAGATTTTGAGGAAAAATCCTCTTAGTAGCGATTTCTACCCGAAAGAAATGTAATTTTCATAGTTTCCCTCACCGTGACCTTCCGTGGTTTGAACACGCTTCATGCATCTCTGATTCGACAAATATTCATTACTGAGTTGTGGACATGTGGATTACCGAACTTTCATCACCGTACAGGGCATACTTACACATAGAAACATTTACTCAGATTTCGTAGATTTTCCAAATGCCAGTATCAAAAATAATGCAGATTTTGCAGAGAAACATTCTTGGAACAAATTCTACAAAATAGACTTTTATTTGACTTAGATTCTCCCACCGTGACATTCCGTGATCCGAACATGCTACATGCATCACAGATTCGACAAACAATCATTACTGAGTTGCGTTCGTGTGGATTATCAATCTTTCATCATCATACAGGGCATATTTACACACTGAAATATTTACTCTTTTTTCTCAGCTTTTTCCTATCACTGGTGTGGAAAATGAAGGAGATATTGCAGAAAAATTATCTTAGAGCGATTTCTACCCAATAGACATGTAATTTCCATAGTTTCCCTCACCGTGAGAGTCCGTGTTCCGAGCACGCTACATGCATCACGGATTTGACAAACATTCATTACTCACTAGTGTGCATGTGGGTTACAGTACTTTCATCCACCATACAACGCATATTTACACCTAGAAACCATTATTCTGAGTTTGCAGCATTTTCCTTATGGCAGTTTTGAAAATCAGACAATTTTCACAGGAAAATTCTCTTGGAGCGTTTTCTATCCAATAGACGTGTAATTTATTAGATTCCGTCACCGTGACATTCCGTGTTTCGAACATGATACATTCACCGCAGGTTCGACCAATATTCACTTCTGAGTTGTTAGCATGTGGATTACAGAAATTTCATAAACCATGCAAGGCTTATTTACACCTAGAGTCATGTACTCAGAATTTGCAACATTTTCCTTATGCCAGTGATGAAAATCAGGCAGTTTTCACAGAACCTCTTGGAGCGAGGTTTCTCCATTAGAAATGTAATTTACATAGTTTCAGTTACCAGACCATTCCTTGTTCCGAACACGCTACATGCATCACGAATTCGAAAAACATTCAAAACTGAGTTCTGAGCATGTGGATTACCGAAATTTCATCCACCATACAAGACATATTGACACCTAAAAGCATTTACCCAAATTTTGTAGCATTTTCTTAGCTTCAGTTTCAAAACTCAGGCTGTTTTCTCAAGAAAAATCTGTTGTAGCTAGAGCTACCCAAAAGAAATTTAATTTACTTAGTTTCCCTCACCGTGACTATCCATGTGGTGAACAAGCTGCATGCATCACAGATTCGACAAAAATTGTTTAATGAGTTCTGATCATGTGGATTACTGAACTTTCAAACTCCATAAAAGGAATAGTTACACCTAGAAAAATTTACCCTGATTTCGATACATTGTCCTAACGCCAGTTTCAAAAATCATGCAGTTTTCCAGAAATATCCATTTGCAGCAAGTTCTTCCCAGTAGAAATGTAATTTACATACTTTCCCTCACCGTGACATTCCGTGTTCCTAACACACTACATGCATCACGAATTCGAAAACCATTCATTACTGAGTTGTGATCGTGTGTATTACAAACTGTCATCCACAATACAATGCATATTAACACCTAGAAACATTAACTCTGGGTTTGCACTTTTTCATAACGGCAGTTTCGATAATCAGGCATTTATTGCAGGAAAATTCTCTTGGAGAGAGTTCTACTCAATAGACATGTAATTAACATACACACCCTTACCGTGAAATTCCATGATCTGAACACGCTACATGCATCACGGACTCGACAAGTATTCACTACATAGTTGTTAGCATGTGGATTACAGAACTCCAATCACAATACAATGCATATTGAAACTTAGACGCATTTTCTCAGATTTCACAGCGTTTTCCATATGCCCATTTGAAAAATGAGGCAGATTTCTCAGAAAAATCCTCTTGCAGATGGTTCTACCCAATAGACATGTAATTTTCAGTTTCCCTCACCGAGACATTCAATGTTCGAACACGGTACTTTCATCAAGGATTTGATAAACATTCTTTACTGAGTTTTGAGCATGGGGATTAGCGAACTTTCATCCACCATAGAAAGCATATTTACACCTAGAATCATTTACTATCAGTTCGCAGCATTTTCCTTATGCCAGTTTTGTAAATCATGAATTTTTCGCAGAAAAACTTTTGGAGGGAGTTGTACCCAGTAGAAAGGTAATTTACATAGCTTCCCTCACCATGATATTCCATGTTCCGAACACGCTACATGCATTATGGATTCTAAAATCATTCAATACTGAGTTGTAAGCATGTGGATTAGCGAATGTTCATCCACCATACAAGGCATATTTACAGCTAGAAATATTTACTCTGAGTTCAAATGTTTTACATAACATCAGATTCGAAAAATATGCAGTATTCAGTAAAAAACCCTCTTGGAGCCTATTTACCCAATGGACTTGGAATTTACAGTGCTTCCCTCACGTGACATTCCATGTTATGAACACGCTGCATGCCTCACGGATACGACAAACATTCATTACTGAGTTCTGAGCATGTGGATTACCGAAATTTCATCACCATATAAGGCATATTTTCACCTAGATCTATTGAAAGGGATTTTGCAGCTTTTCCTAATGGCAGTTTCGAAAATGAAGCATATTACATGGAACCATTTTCTTGGAGAAAGTTCTACCAAATACACATGTAATTTACATAGTTTTTCTCACTGTAACATTCTGTATTCTGAACACGCTGCGTGCAACACTGATTAGACAAATATTCTCTTCTGAGTTGTTATAATGCGGATTACAGAATTTTCAAAAATCATATAAGGTTTATTGACACTTAGAAGCATTTACTCAGATTTCACAGCTTTTTCCTTACACCAGATTCAAAAATCAGGCCATTTTCACGGACAAATCCCCCTGGAGAGAGTTCTACCCAATATACATGTAATTTACATTGTGTCCCTCACCGTGACATTCCATGTTCCAAACAAGCTACATGGATCACAGTTTCGACAAACATTCTTTAATGATTTGTGAGCATGTTGATTAGCAAACTTTCATCCACCATACAAGGCATATTTCCCCCTAGAAATATTTTCTCTGATTTCGCAGCTTTTTCCTAACACAACATCTGAAAATGAGGTAGATTTTGAGGAAAAATCCTCTTAGTAGCGATTTCTACCCGAAAGAAATGTAATTTTCATAGTTTCCCTCACCGTGACCTTCCGTGGTTTGAACACGCTTCATGCATCTCTGATTCGACAAATATTCATTACTGAGTTGTGGACATGTGGATTACCGAACTTTCATCACCGTACAGGGCATACTTACACATAGAAACATTTACTCAGATTTCGTAGATTTTCCAAATGCCAGTATCAAAAATAATGCAGATTTTGCAGAGAAACATTCTTGGAACAAATTCTACAAAATAGACTTTTATTTGACTTAGATTCTCCCACCGTGACATTCCGTGATCCGAACATGCTACATGCATCACAGATTCGACAAACAATCATTACTGAGTTGCGTTCGTGTGGATTATCAATCTTTCATCATCATACAGGGCATATTTACACACTGAAATATTTACTCTTTTTTCTCAGCTTTTTCCTATCACTGGTGTGGAAAATGAAGGAGATATTGCAGAAAAATTATCTTAGAGCGATTTCTACCCAATAGACATGTAATTTCCATAGTTTCCCTCACCGTGACAGTCCGTGTTCCGAGCACGCTACATGCATCACGGATTTGACAAACATTCATTACTCACTAGTGTGCATGTGGGTTACAGTACTTTCATCCACCATACAACGCATATTTACACCTAGAAACCATTATTCTGAGTTTGCAGCATTTTCCTTATGGCAGTTTTGAAAATCAGACAATTTTCACAGGAAAATCCTCTTGGAGCGTTTTCTATCCAATAGACGTGTAATTTATTAGATTCCGTCACCGTGACATTCCGTGTTTCGAACATGATACATTCACCGCAGGTTCGACCAATATTCACTTCTGAGTTGTTAGCATGTGGATTACAGAAATTTCATAAACCATGCAAGGCTTATTTACACCTAGAGTCATGTACTCAGAATTTGCAACATTTTCCTTATGCCAGTGATGAAAATCAGGCAGTTTTCACAGAACCTCTTGGAGCGAGGTTTCTCCATTAGAAATGTAATTTACATAGTTTCAGTTACCAGACCATTCCTTGTTCCGAACACGCTACATGCATCACGAATTCGAAAAACATTCAAAACTGAGTTCTGAGCATGTGGATTACCGAAATTTCATCCACCATACAAGACATATTGACACCTAAAAGCATTTACCCAAATTTTGTAGCATTTTCTTAGCTTCAGTTTCAAAACTCAGGCTGTTTTCTCAAGAAAAATCTGTTGTAGCTAGAGCTACCCAAAAGAAATTTAATTTACTTAGTTTCCCTCACCGTGACTATCCATGTGGTGAACAAGCTGCATGCATCACAGATTCGACAAAAATTGTTTAATGAGTTCTGATCATGTGGATTACTGAACTTTCAAACTCCATAAAAGGAATAGTTACACCTAGAAAAATTTACCCTGATTTCGATACATTGTCCTAACGCCAGTTTCAAAAATCATGCAGTTTTCCAGAAATATCCATTTGCAGCAAGTTCTTCCCAGTAGAAATGTAATTTACATACTTTCCCTCACCGTGACATTCCGTGTTCCTAACACACTACATGCATCACGAATTCGAAAACCATTCATTACTGAGTTGTGATCGTGTGTATTACAAACTGTCATCCACAATACAATGCATATTAACACCTAGAAACATTAACTCTGGGTTTGCACTTTTTCATAACGGCAGTTTCGATAATCAGGCATTTATTGCAGGAAAATTCTCTTGGAGAGAGTTCTACTCAATAGACATGTAATTAACATACACACCCTTACCGTGAAATTCCATGATCTGAACACGCTACATGCATCACGGACTCGACAAGTATTCACTACATAGTTGTTAGCATGTGGATTACAGAACTCCAATCACAATACAATGCATATTGAAACTTAGACGCATTTTCTCAGATTTCACAGCGTTTTCCATATGCCCATTTGAAAAATGAGGCAGATTTCTCAGAAAAATCCTCTTGCAGATGGTTCTACCCAATAGACATGTAATTTTCAGTTTCCCTCACCGAGACATTCAATGTTCGAACACGGTACTTTCATCAAGGATTTGATAAACATTCTTTACTGAGTTTTGAGCATGGGGATTAGCGAACTTTCATCCACCATAGAAAGCATATTTACACCTAGAATCATTTACTATCAGTTCGCAGCATTTTCCTTATGCCAGTTTTGTAAATCATGAATTTTTCGCAGAAAAACTTTTGGAGGGAGTTGTACCCAGTAGAAAGGTAATTTACATAGCTTCCCTCACCATGATATTCCATGTTCCGAACACGCTACATGCATTATGGATTCTAAAATCATTCAATACTGAGTTGTAAGCATGTGGATTAGCGAATGTTCATCCACCATACAAGGCATATTTACAGCTAGAAATATTTACTCTGAGTTCAAATGTTTTACATAACATCAGATTCGAAAAATATGCAGTATTCAGTAAAAAACCCTCTTGGAGCCTATTTACCCAATGGACTTGGAATTTACAGTGCTTCCCTCACGTGACATTCCATGTTATGAACACGCTGCATGCCTCACGGATACGACAAACATTCATTACTGAGTTCTGAGCATGTGGATTACCGAAATTTCATCACCATATAAGGCATATTTTCACCTAGATCTATTGAAAGGGATTTTGCAGCTTTTCCTAATGGCAGTTTCGAAAATGAAGCATATTACATGGAACCATTTTCTTGGAGAAAGTTCTACCAAATACACATGTAATTTACATAGTTTTTCTCACTGTAACATTCTGTATTCTGAACACGCTGCGTGCAACACTGATTAGACAAATATTCTCTTCTGAGTTGTTATAATGCGGATTACAGAATTTTCAAAAATCATATAAGGTTTATTGACACTTAGAAGCATTTACTCAGATTTCACAGCTTTTTCCTTACACCAGATTCAAAAATCAGGCCATTTTCACGGACAAATCCCCCTGGAGAGAGTTCTACCCAATATACATGTAATTTACATTGTGTCCCTCACCGTGACATTCCATGTTCCAAACAAGCTACATGGATCACAGTTTCGACAAACATTCTTTAATGATTTGTGAGCATGTTGATTAGCAAACTTTCATCCACCATACAAGGCATATTTCCCCCTAGAAATATTTTCTCTGATTTCGCAGCTTTTTCCTAACACAACATCTGAAAATGAGGTAGATTTTGAGGAAAAATCCTCTTAGTAGCGATTTCTACCCGAAAGAAATGTAATTTTCATAGTTTCCCTCACTGTGACCTTCCGTGGTTTGAACACGCTTCATGCATCTCTGATTCGACAAATATTCATTACTGAGTTGTGGACATGTGGATTACCGAACTTTCATCACCGTACAGGGCATACTTACACATAGAAACATTTACTCAGATTTCGTAGATTTTCCAAATGCCAGTATCAAAAATAATGCAGATTTTGCAGAGAAACATTCTTGGAACAAATTCTACAAAATAGACTTTTATTTGACTTAGATTCTCCCACCGTGACATTCCGTGATCCGAACATGCTACATGCATCACAGATTCGACAAACAATCATTACTGAGTTGCGTTCGTGTGGATTATCAATCTTTCATCATCATACAGGGCATATTTACACACTGAAATATTTACTCTTTTTTCTCAGCTTTTTCCTATCACTGGTGTGGAAAATGAAGGAGATATTGCAGAAAAATTATCTTAGAGCGATTTCTACCCAATAGACATGTAATTTCCATAGTTTCCCTCACCGTGACAGTCCGTGTTCCGAGCACGCTACATGCATCACGGATTTGACAAACATTCATTACTCACTAGTGTGCATGTGGGTTACAGTACTTTCATCCACCATACAACGCATATTTACACCTAGAAACCATTATTCTGAGTTTGCAGCATTTTCCTTATGGCAGTTTTGAAAATCAGACAATTTTCACAGGAAAATTCTCTTGGAGCGTTTTCTATCCAATAGACGTGTAATTTATTAGATTCCGTCACCGTGACATTCCGTGTTTCGAACATGATACATTCACCGCAGGTTCGACCAATATTCACTTCTGAGTTGTTAGCATGTGGATTACAGAAATTTCATAAACCATGCAAGGCTTATTTACACCTAGAGTCATGTACTCAGAATTTGCAACATTTTCCTTATGCCAGTGATGAAAATCAGGCAGTTTTCACAGAACCTCTTGGAGCGAGGTTTCTCCATTAGAAATGTAATTTACATAGTTTCAGTTACCAGACCATTCCTTGTTCCGAACACGCTACATGCATCACGAATTCGAAAAACATTCAAAACTGAGTTCTGAGCATGTGGATTACCGAAATTTCATCCACCATACAAGACATATTGACACCTAGAAGCATTTACCCAAATTTTGTAGCATTTTCTTAGCTTCAGTTTCAAAACACAGGCTGTTTTCTCAAGAAAAATCTGTTGTAGCTAGAGCTACCCAAAAGAAATTTAATTTACTTAGTTTCCCTCACCGTGACTATCCATGTGGTGAACAAGCTGCATGCATCACAGATTCGACAAAAATTGTTTAATGAGTTCTGATCATGTGGATTACTGAACTTTCAAACTCCATAAAAGGAATAATTACACCTAGAAAAATTTACCCTGATTTCGATACATTGTCCTAACGCCAGTTTCAAAAATCATGCAGTTTTCCAGAAAAATCCATTTGCAGCAAGTTCTTCCCAGTAGAAATGTAATTTACATACTTTCCCTCACCGTGACATTCCGTGTTCCTAACACACTACATGCATCACGAATTCGAAAACCATTCATTACTGAGTTGTGATCGTGTGTATTACAAACTGTCATCCACAATACAACGCATATTAACACCTAGAAACATTAACTCTGGGTTTGCACTTTTTCATAACGGCAGTTTCGATAATCAGGCATTTATTGCAGGAAAATTCTCTTGGAGAGAGTTCTACTCAATAGACATGTAATTAACATACACACCCTTACCGTGAAATTCCGTGTTCCGAACACGCTACATGCATCACGGACTCGACAAGTATTCACTACATAGTTGTTAGCATGTGGATTACCGAACTCCAATCACAATACAATGCATATTGAAACTTAGACGCATTTTCTCAGATTTCACAGCGTTTTCCATATGCCCATTTGAAAAATGAGGCAGATTTCTCAGAAAAATCCTCTTGCAGATGGTTCTACCCAATAGACATGTAATTTTCAGTTTCCCTCACCGAGACATTCAATGTTCGAACACGGTACTTTCATCAAGGATTTGATAAACATTCTTTACTGAGTTTTGAGCATGGGGATTAGCGAACTTTCATCCACCATAGAAAGCATATTTACACCTAGAATCATTTACTATCAGTTCGCAGCATTTTCCTTATGCCAGTTTTGTAAATCATGAATTTTTCGCAGAAAAACTTTTGGAGGGAGTTGTACCCAGTAGAAAGGTAATTTACATAGCTTCCCTCACCATGATATTCCATGTTCCGAACACGCTACATGCATTATGGATTCTAAAATCATTCAATACTGAGTTGTAAGCATGTGGATTAGCGAATGTTCATCCACCATACAAGGCATATTTACAGCTAGAAATATTTACTCTGAGTTCGAATGTTTTACATAACATCAGATTCGAAAAATATGCAGTATTCAGTAAAAAAACCCTCTTGGAGCCTATTTACCCAATGGACTTGGAATTTACAGTGCTTCCCTCACGTGACATTCCATGTTATGAACACGCTGCATGCCTCACGGATACGACAAACATTCATTACTGAGTTCTGAGCATGTGGATTACCGAAATTTCATCACCATATAAGGCATATTTTCACCTAGATCTATTGAAAGGGATTTTGCAGCTTTTCCTAATGGCAGTTTCGAAAATGAAGCATATTACATGGAACCATTTTCTTGGAGAAAGTTCTACCAAATACACATGTAATTTACATAGTTTTTCTCACTGTAACATTCTGTATTCTGAACACGCTGCGTGCAACACTGATTAGACAAATATTCTCTTCTGAGTTGTTATAATGCGGATTACAGAATTTTCAAAAATCATATAAGGTTTATTGACACTTAGAAGCATTTACTCAGATTTCACAGCTTTTTCCTTACACCAGATTCAAAAATCAGGCCATTTTCACGGACAAATCCCCCTGGAGAGAGTTCTACCCAATATACATGTAATTTACATTGTGTCCCTCACCGTGACATTCCATGTTCCAAACAAGCTACATGGATCACAGTTTCGACAAACATTCTTTAATGATTTGTGAGCATGTTGATTAGCAAACTTTCATCCACCATACAAGGCATATTTCCCCCTAGAAATATTTTCTCTGATTTCGCAGCTTTTTCCTAACACAACATCTGAAAATGAGGTAGATTTTGAGGAAAAATCCTCTTAGTAGCGATTTCTACCCGAAAGAAATGTAATTTTCATAGTTTCCCTCACCGTGACCTTCCGTGGTTTGAACACGCTTCATGCATCTCTGATTCGACAAATATTCATTACTGAGTTGTGGACATGTGGATTACCGAACTTTCATCACCGTACAGGGCATACTTACACATAGAAACATTTACTCAGATTTCGTAGATTTTCCAAATGCCAGTATCAAAAATAAGGCAGATTTTGCAGAGAAACATTCTTGGAACAAATTCTACAAAATAGACTTTTATTTGACTTAGATTCTCCCACCGTGACATTCCGTGATCCGAACATGCTACATGCATCACAGATTCGACAAACAATCATTACTGAGTTGCGTTCGTGTGGATTATCAATCTTTCATCATCATACAGGGCATATTTACACACTGAAATATTTACTCTTTTTTCTCAGCTTTTTCCTATCACTGGTGTGGAAAATGAAGGAGATATTGCAGAAAAATTATCTTAGAGCGATTTCTACCCAATAGACATGTAATTTCCATAGTTTCCCTCACCGTGACAGTCCGTGTTCCGAGCACGCTACATGCATCACGGATTTGACAAACATTCATTACTCACTAGTGTGCATGTGGGTTACAGTACTTTCATCCACCATACAACGCATATTTACACCTAGAAACCATTATTCTGAGTTTGCAGCATTTTCCTTATGGCAGTTTTGAAAATCAGACAATTTTCACAGGAAAATCCTCTTGGAGCGTTTTCTATCCAATAGACGTGTAATTTATTAGATTCCGTCACCGTGACATTCCGTGTTTCGAACATGATACATTCACCGCAGGTTCGACCAATATTCACTTCTGAGTTGTTAGCATGTGGATTACAGAAATTTCATAAACCATGCAAGGCTTATTTACACCTAGAGTCATGTACTCAGAATTTGCAACATTTTCCTTATGCCAGTGATGAAAATCAGGCAGTTTTCACAGAACCTCTTGGAGCGAGGTTTCTCCATTAGAAATGTAATTTACATAGTTTCAGTTACCAGACCATTCCTTGTTCCGAACACGCTACATGCATCACGAATTCGAAAAACATTCAAAACTGAGTTCTGAGCATGTGGATTACCGAAATTTCATCCACCATACAAGACATATTGACACCTAGAAGCATTTACCCAAATTTTGTAGCATTTTCTTAGCTTCAGTTTCAAAACACAGGCTGTTTTCTCAAGAAAAATCTGTTGTAGCTAGAGCTACCCAAAAGAAATTTAATTTACTTAGTTTCCCTCACCGTGACTATCCATGTGGTGAACAAGCTGCATGCATCACAGATTCGACAAAAATTGTTTAATGAGTTCTGATCATGTGGATTACTGAACTTTCAAACTCCATAAAAGGAATAATTACACCTAGAAAAATTTACCCTGATTTCGATACATTGTCCTAACGCCAGTTTCAAAAATCATGCAGTTTTCCAGAAAAATCCATTTGCAGCAAGTTCTTCCCAGTAGAAATGTAATTTACATACTTTCCCTCACCGTGACATTCCGTGTTCCTAACACACTACATGCATCACGAATTCGAAAACCATTCATTACTGAGTTGTGATCGTGTGTATTACAAACTGTCATCCACAATACAACGCATATTAACACCTAGAAACATTAACTCTGGGTTTGCACTTTTTCATAACGGCAGTTTCGATAATCAGGCATTTATTGCAGGAAAATTCTCTTGGAGAGAGTTCTACTCAATAGACATGTAATTAACATACACACCCTTACCGTGAAATTCCGTGTTCCGAACACGCTACATGCATCACGGACTCGACAAGTATTCACTACATAGTTGTTAGCATGTGGATTACCGAACTCCAATCACAATACAATGCATATTGAAACTTAGACGCATTTTCTCAGATTTCACAGCGTTTTCCATATGCCCATTTGAAAAATGAGGCAGATTTCTCAGAAAAATCCTCTTGCAGATGGTTCTACCCAATAGACATGTAATTTTCAGTTTCCCTCACCGAGACATTCAATGTTCGAACACGGTACTTTCATCAAGGATTTGATAAACATTCTTTACTGAGTTTTGAGCATGGGGATTAGCGAACTTTCATCCACCATAGAAAGCATATTTACACCTAGAATCATTTACTATCAGTTCGCAGCATTTTCCTTATGCCAGTTTTGTAAATCATGAATTTTTCGCAGAAAAACTTTTGGAGGGAGTTGTACCCAGTAGAAAGGTAATTTACATAGCTTCCCTCACCATGATATTCCATGTTCCGAACACGCTACATGCATTATGGATTCTAAAATCATTCAATACTGAGTTGTAAGCATGTGGATTAGCGAATGTTCATCCACCATACAAGGCATATTTACAGCTAGAAATATTTACTCTGAGTTCGAATGTTTTACATAACATCAGATTCGAAAAATATGCAGTATTCAGTAAAAAAACCCTCTTGGAGCCTATTTACCCAATGGACTTGGAATTTACAGTGCTTCCCTCACGTGACATTCCATGTTATGAACACGCTGCATGCCTCACGGATACGACAAACATTCATTACTGAGTTCTGAGCATGTGGATTACCGAAATTTCATCACCATATAAGGCATATTTTCACCTAGATCTATTGAAAGGGATTTTGCAGCTTTTCCTAATGGCAGTTTCGAAAATGAAGCATATTACATGGAACCATTTTCTTGGAGAAAGTTCTACCAAATACACATGTAATTTACATAGTTTTTCTCACTGTAACATTCTGTATTCTGAACACGCTGCGTGCAACACTGATTAGACAAATATTCTCTTCTGAGTTGTTATAATGCGGATTACAGAATTTTCAAAAATCATATAAGGTTTATTGACACTTAGAAGCATTTACTCAGATTTCACAGCTTTTTCCTTACACCAGATTCAAAAATCAGGCCATTTTCACGGACAAATCCCCCTGGAGAGAGTTCTACCCAATATACATGTAATTTACATTGTGTCCCTCACCGTGACATTCCATGTTCCAAACAAGCTACATGGATCACAGTTTCGACAAACATTCTTTAATGATTTGTGAGCATGTTGATTAGCAAACTTTCATCCACCATACAAGGCATATTTCCCCCTAGAAATATTTTCTCTGATTTCGCAGCTTTTTCCTAACACAACATCTGAAAATGAGGTAGATTTTGAGGAAAAATCCTCTTAGTAGCGATTTCTACCCGAAAGAAATGTAATTTTCATAGTTTCCCTCACCGTGACCTTCCGTGGTTTGAACACGCTTCATGCATCTCTGATTCGACAAATATTCATTACTGAGTTGTGGACATGTGGATTACCGAACTTTCATCACCGTACAGGGCATACTTACACATAGAAACATTTACTCAGATTTCGTAGATTTTCCAAATGCCAGTATCAAAAATAAGGCAGATTTTGCAGAGAAACATTCTTGGAACAAATTCTACAAAATAGACTTTTATTTGACTTAGATTCTCCCACCGTGACATTCCGTGATCCGAACATGCTACATGCATCACAGATTCGACAAACAATCATTACTGAGTTGCGTTCGTGTGGATTATCAATCTTTCATCATCATACAGGGCATATTTACACACTGAAATATTTACTCTTTTTTCTCAGCTTTTTCCTATCACTGGTGTGGAAAATGAAGGAGATATTGCAGAAAAATTATCTTAGAGCGATTTCTACCCAATAGACATGTAATTTCCATAGTTTCCCTCACCGTGACATTCCGTGTTCCGAGCACGCTACATGCATCACGGATTTGACAAACATTCATTACTCACTAGTGTGCATGTGGGTTACAGTACTTTCATCCACCATACAACGCATATTTACACCTAGAAACCATTATTCTGAGTTTGCAGCATTTTCCTTATGGCAGTTTTGAAAATCAGACAATTTTCACAGGAAAATTCTCTTGGAGCGTTTTCTATCCAATAGACGTGTAATTTATTAGATTCCGTCACCGTGACATTCCGTGTTTCGAACATGATACATTCACCGCAGGTTCGACCAATATTCACTTCTGAGTTGTTAGCATGTGGATTACAGAAATTTCATAAACCATGCAAGGCTTATTTACACCTAGAGTCATGTACTCAGAATTTGCAACATTTTCCTTATGCCAGTGATGAAAATCAGGCAGTTTTCACAGAACCTCTTGGAGCGAGGTTTCTCCATTAGAAATGTAATTTACATAGTTTCAGTTACCAGACCATTCCTTGTTCCGAACACGCTACATGCATCACGAATTCGAAAAACATTCAAAACTGAGTTCTGAGCATTTGGATTACCGAAATTTCATCCACCATACAAGACATATTGACACCTAGAAGCATTTACCCAAATTTTGTAGCATTTTCTTAGCTTCAGTTTCAAAACACAGGCTGTTTTCTCAAGAAAAATCTGTTGTAGCTAGAGCTACCCAAAAGAAATTTAATTTACTTAGTTTCCCTCACCGTGACTATCCATGTGGTGAACAAGCTGCATGCATCACAGATTCGACAAAAATTGTTTAATGAGTTCTGATCATGTGGATTACTGAACTTTCAAACTCCATAAAAGGAATAATTACACCTAGAAAAATTTACCCTGATTTCGATACATTGTCCTAACGCCAGTTTCAAAAATCATGCAGTTTTCCAGAAAAATCCATTTGCAGCAAGTTCTTCCCAGTAGAAATGTAATTTACATACTTTCCCTCACCGTGACATTCCGTGTTCCTAACACACTACATGCATCACGAATTCGAAAACCATTCATTACTGAGTTGTGATCGTGTGTATTACAAACTGTCATCCACAATACAACGCATATTAACACCTAGAAACATTAACTCTGGGTTTGCACTTTTTCATAACGGCAGTTTCGATAATCAGGCATTTATTGCAGGAAAATTCTCTTGGAGAGAGTTCTACTCAATAGACATGTAATTAACATACACACCCTTACCGTGAAATTCCGTGTTCCGAACACGCTACATGCATCACGGACTCGACAAGTATTCACTACATAGTTGTTAGCATGTGGATTACCGAACTCCAATCACAATACAATGCATATTGAAACTTAGACGCATTTTCTCAGATTTCACAGCGTTTTCCATATGCCCATTTGAAAAATGAGGCAGATTTCTCAGAAAAATCCTCTTGCAGATGGTTCTACCCAATAGACATGTAATTTTCAGTTTCCCTCACCGAGACATTCAATGTTCGAACACGGTACTTTCATCAAGGATTTGATAAACATTCTTTACTGAGTTTTGAGCATGGGGATTAGCGAACTTTCATCCACCATAGAAAGCATATTTACACCTAGAATCATTTACTATCAGTTCGCAGCATTTTCCTTATGCCAGTTTTGTAAATCATGAATTTTTCGCAGAAAAACTTTTGGAGGGAGTTGTACCCAGTAGAAAGGTAATTTACATAGCTTCCCTCACCATGATATTCCATGTTCCGAACACGCTACATGCATTATGGATTCTAAAATCATTCAATACTGAGTTGTAAGCATGTGGATTAGCGAATGTTCATCCACCATACAAGGCATATTTACAGCTAGAAATATTTACTCTGAGTTCGAATGTTTTACATAACATCAGATTCGAAAAATATGCAGTATTCAGTAAAAAAACCCTCTTGGAGCCTATTTACCCAATGGACTTGGAATTTACAGTGCTTCCCTCACGTGACATTCCATGTTATGAACACGCTGCATGCCTCACGGATACGACAAACATTCATTACTGAGTTCTGAGCATGTGGATTACCGAAATTTCATCACCATATAAGGCATATTTTCACCTAGATCTATTGAAAGGGATTTTGCAGCTTTTCCTAATGGCAGTTTCGAAAATGAAGCATATTACATGGAACCATTTTCTTGGAGAAAGTTCTACCAAATACACATGTAATTTACATAGTTTTTCTCACTGTAACATTCTGTATTCTGAACACGCTGCGTGCAACACTGATTAGACAAATATTCTCTTCTGAGTTGTTATAATGCGGATTACAGAATTTTCAAAAATCATATAAGGTTTATTGACACTTAGAAGCATTTACTCAGATTTCACAGCTTTTTCCTTACACCAGATTCAAAAATCAGGCCATTTTCACGGACAAATCCCCCTGGAGAGAGTTCTACCCAATATACATGTAATTTACATTGTGTCCCTCACCGTGACATTCCATGTTCCAAACAAGCTACATGGATCACAGTTTCGACAAACATTCTTTAATGATTTGTGAGCATGTTGATTAGCAAACTTTCATCCACCATACAAGGCATATTTCCCCCTAGAAATATTTTCTCTGATTTCGCAGCTTTTTCCTAACACAACATCTGAAAATGAGGTAGATTTTGAGGAAAAATCCTCTTAGTAGCGATTTCTACCCGAAAGAAATGTAATTTTCATAGTTTCCCTCACCGTGACCTTCCGTGGTTTGAACACGCTTCATGCATCTCTGATTCGACAAATATTCATTACTGAGTTGTGGACATGTGGATTACCGAACTTTCATCACCGTACAGGGCATACTTACACATAGAAACATTTACTCAGATTTCGTAGATTTTCCAAATGCCAGTATCAAAAATAAGGCAGATTTTGCAGAGAAACATTCTTGGAACAAATTCTACAAAATAGACTTTTATTTGACTTAGATTCTCCCACCGTGACATTCCGTGATCCGAACATGCTACATGCATCACAGATTCGACAAACAATCATTACTGAGTTGCGTTCGTGTGGATTATCAATCTTTCATCATCATACAGGGCATATTTACACACTAAAATATTTACTCTTTTTTCTCAGCTTTTTCCTATCACTGGTGTGGAAAATGAAGGAGATATTGCAGAAAAATTATCTTAGAGCGATTTCTACCCAATAGACATGTAATTTCCATAGTTTCCCTCACCGTGACATTCCGTGTTCCGAGCACGCTACATGCATCACGGATTTGACAAATATTCATTACTCACTAGTGTGCATGTGGGTTACAGTACTTTCATCCACCATACAACGCATATTTACACCTAGAAACCATTATTCAGAGTTTGCAGCATTTTCCTTATGGCAGTTTTGAAAATCAGACAATTTTCACAGGAAAATTCTCTTGGAGCGTTTTCTATCCAATAGACGTGTAATTTATTAGATTCCGTCACCGTGACATTCCGTGTTTCGAACATGATACATTCACCGCAGGTTCGACCAATATTCACTTCTGAGTTGTTAGCATGTGGATTACAGAAATTTCATAAACCATGCAAGGCTTATTTACACCTAGAGTCATGTACTCAGAATTTGCAACATTTTCCTTATGCCAGTGATGAAAATCAGGCAGTTTTCACAGAACCTCTTGGAGCGAGGTTTCTCCATTAGAAATGTAATTTACATAGTTTCAGTTACCAGACCATTCCTTGTTCCGAACAAGCTACATGCATCACGAATTCGAAAAACATTCAAAACTGAGTTCTGAGCATGTGGATTACCGAAATTTCATCCACCATACAAGACATATTGACACCTAAAAGCATTTACCCAAATTTTGTAGCATTTTCTTAGCTTCAGTTTCAAAACACAGGCTGTTTTCTCAAGAAAAATCTGTTGTAGCTAGAGCTACCCAAAAGAAATTTAATTTACTTAGTTTCCCTCACCGTGACTATCCATGTGGTGAACAAGCTGCATGCATCACAGATTCGACAAAAATTGTTTAATGAGTTCTGATCATGTGGATTACTGAACTTTCAAACTCCATAAAAGGAATAATTACACCTAGAAAAATTTACCCTGATTTCGATACATTGTCCTAACGCCAGTTTCAAAAATCATGCAGTTTTCCAGAAAAATCCATTTGCAGCAAGTTCTTCCCAGTAGAAATGTAATTTACATACTTTCCCTCACCGTGACATTCCGTGTTCCTAACACACTACATGCATCACGAATTCGAAAACCATTCATTACTGAGTTGTGATCGTGTGTATTACAAACTGTCATCCACAATACAACGCATATTAACACCTAGAAACATTAACTCTGGGTTTGCACTTTTTCATAACGGCAGTTTCGATAATCAGGCATTTATTGCAGGAAAATTCTCTTGGAGAGAGTTCTACTCAATAGACATGTAATTAACATACACACCCTTACCGTGAAATTCCGTGTTCCGAACACGCTACATGCATCACGGACTCGACAAGTATTCACTACATAGTTGTTAGCATGTGGATTACCGAACTCCAATCACAATACAATGCATATTGAAACTTAGACGCATTTTCTCAGATTTCACAGCGTTTTCCATATGCCCATTTGAAAAATGAGGCAGATTTCTCAGAAAAATCCTCTTGCAGATGGTTCTACCCAATAGACATGTAATTTTCAGTTTCCCTCACCGAGACATTCAATGTTCGAACACGGTACTTTCATCAAGGATTTGATAAACATTCTTTACTGAGTTTTGAGCATGGGGATTAGCAAACTTTCATCCACCATAGAAAGCATATTTACACCTAGAATCATTTACTATCAGTTCGCAGCATTTTCCTTATGCCAGTTTTGTAAATCATGAATTTTTCGCAGAAAAACTTTTGGAGGGAGTTGTACCCAGTAGAAAGGTAATTTACATAGCTTCCCTCACCATGATATTCCATGTTCCGAACACGCTACATGCATTATGGATTCTAAAATCATTCAATACTGAGTTGTAAGCATGTGGATTAGCGAATGTTCATCCACCATACAAGGCATATTTACAGCTAGAAATATTTACTCTGAGTTCGAATGTTTTACATAACATCAGATTCGAAAAATATGCAGTATTCAGTAAAAAACCCTCTTGGAGCCTATTTACCCAATGGACTTGGAATTTACAGTGCTTCCCTCACGTGACATTCCATGTTATGAACACGCTGCATGCCTCACGGATACGACAAACATTCATTACTGAGTTCTGAGCATGTGGATTACCGAAATTTCATCACCATATAAGGCATATTTTCACCTAGATCTATTGAAAGGGATTTTGCAGCTTTTCCTAATGGCAGTTTCGAAAATGAAGCATATTACATGGAACCATTTTCTTGGAGAAAGTTCTACCAAATACACATGTAATTTACATAGTTTTTCTCACTGTAACATTCTGTATTCTGAACACGCTGCGTGCAACACTGATTAGACAAATATTCTCTTCTGAGTTGTTATAATGCGGATTACAGAATTTTCAAAAATCATATAAGGTTTATTGACACTTAGAAGCATTTACTCAGATTTCACAGCTTTTTCCTTACACCAGATTCAAAAATCAGGCCATTTTCACGGACAAATCCCCCTGGAGAGAGTTCTACCCAATATACATGTAATTTACATTGTGTCCCTCACCGTGACATTCCATGTTCCAAACAAGCTACATGGATCACAGTTTCGACAAACATTCTTTAATGATTTGTGAGCATGTTGATTAGCAAACTTTCATCCACCATACAAGGCATATTTCCCCCTAGAAATATTTTCTCTGATTTCGCAGCTTTTTCCTAACACAACATCTGAAAATGAGGTAGATTTTGAGGAAAAATCCTCTTAGTAGCGATTTCTACCCGAAAGAAATGTAATTTTCATAGTTTCCCTCACCGTGACCTTCCGTGGTTTGAACACGCTTCATGCATCTCTGATTCGACAAATATTCATTACTGAGTTGTGGACATGTGGATTACCGAACTTTCATCACCGTACAGGGCATACTTACACATAGAAACATTTACTCAGATTTCGTAGATTTTCCAAATGCCAGTATCAAAAATAATGCAGATTTTGCAGAGAAACATTCTTGGAACAAATTCTACAAAATAGACTTTTATTTGACTTAGATTCTCCCACCGTGACATTCCGTGATCCGAACATGCTACATGCATCACAGATTCGACAAACAATCATTACTGAGTTGCGTTCGTGTGGATTATCAATCTTTCATCATCATACAGGGCATATTTACACACTGAAATATTTACTCTTTTTTCTCAGCTTTTTCCTATCACTGGTGTGGAAAATGAAGGAGATATTGCAGAAAAATTATCTTAGAGCGATTTCTACCCAATAGACATGTAATTTCCATAGTTTCCCTCACCGTGACATTCCGTGTTCTGAGCACGCTACATGCATCACGGATTTGACAAACATTCATTACTCACTAGTGTGCATGTGGGTTACAGTACTTTCATCCACCATACAACGCATATTTACACCTAGAAACCATTATTCTGAGTTTGCAGCATTTTCCTTATGGCAGTTTTGAAAATCAGACAATTTTCACAGGAAAATTCTCTTGGAGCGTTTTCTATCCAATAGACGTGTAATTTATTAGATTCCGTCACCGTGACATTCCGTGTTTCGAACATGATACATTCACCGCAGGTTCGACCAATATTCACTTCTGAGTTGTTAGCATGTGGATTACAGAAATTTCATAAACCATGCAAGGCTTATTTACACCTAGAGTCATGTACTCAGAATTTGCAACATTTTCCTTATGCCAGTGATGAAAATCAGGCAGTTTTCACAGAACCTCTTGGAGCGAGGTTTCTCCATTAGAAATGTAATTTACATAGTTTCAGTTACCAGACCATTCCTTGTTCCGAACACGCTACATGCATCACGAATTCGAAAAACATTCAAAACTGAGTTCTGAGCATGTGGATTACCGAAATTTCATCCACCATACAAGACATATTGACACCTAAAAGCATTTACCCAAATTTTGTAGCATTTTCTTAGCTTCAGTTTCAAAACACAGGCTGTTTTCTCAAGAAAAATCTGTTGTAGCTAGAGCTACCCAAAAGAAATTTAATTTACTTAGTTTCCCTCACCGTGACTATCCATGTGGTGAACAAGCTGCATGCATCACAGATTCGACAAAAATTGTTTAATGAGTTCTGATCATGTGGATTACTGAACTTTCAAACTCCATAAAAGGAATAATTACACCTAGAAAAATTTACCCTGATTTCGATACATTGTCCTAACGCCAGTTTCAAAAATCATGCAGTTTTCCAGAAAAATCCATTTGCAGCAAGTTCTTCCCAGTAGAAATGTAATTTACATACTTTCCCTCACCGTGACGTTCCGTGTTCCTAACACACTACATGCATCACGAATTCGAAAACCATTCATTACTGAGTTGTGATCGTGTGTATTACAAACTGTCATCCACAATACAACGCATATTAACACCTAGAAACATTAACTCTTGGTTTGCACTTTTCCATAAAGGCAGTTTCGATAATCAGGCATTTATTGCAGGAAAATTCTCTTGGAGAGAGTTCTACTCAATAGACATGTAATTAACATACACACCCTTACCGTGAAATTCCGTGTTCCGAAAACGCTACATGCATCACGGACTCGACAAGTATTCACTACATAGTTGTTAGCATGTGGATTACCGAACTCCAATCACAATACAATGCATATTGAAACTTAGACGCATTTTCTCAGATTTCACAGCGTTTTCCATATGCCCATTTGAAAAATGAGGCAGATTTCTCAGAAAAATCCTCTTGCAGATGGTTCTACCCAATAGACATGTAATTTTCAGTTTCCCTCACCGAAACATTCAATGTTCGAACACGGTACTTTCATCAAGGATTTGATAAACATTCTTTACTGAGTTTTGAGCATGGGGATTAGCAAACTTTCATCCACCATAGAAAGCATATTTACACCTAGAATCATTTACTATCAGTTCGCAGCATTTTCCTTATGCCAGTTTTGTAAATCATGAATTTTTCGCAGAAAAACTTTTGGAGGGAGTTGTACCCAGTAGAAAGGTAATTTACATAGCTTCCCTCACCATGATATTCCATGTTCCGAACACGCTACATGCATTATGGATTCTAAAATCATTCAATACTGAGTTGTAAGCATGTGGATTAGCGAATGTTCATCCACCATACAAGGCATATTTACAGCTAGAAATATTTACTCTGAGTTCGAATGTTTTACATAACATCAGATTCGAAAAATATGCAGTATTCAGTAAAAAACCCTCTTGGAGCCTATTTACCCAATGGACTTGGAATTTACAGTGCTTCCCTCACGTGACATTCCATGTTATGAACACGCTGCATGCCTCACGGATACGACAAACATTCATTACTGAGTTCTGAGCATGTGGATTACCGAAATTTCATCACCATATAAGGCATATTTTCACCTAGATCTATTGAAAGGGATTTTGCAGCTTTTCCTAATGGCAGTTTCGAAAATGAAGCATATTACATGGAACCATTTTCTTGGAGAAAGTTCTACCAAATACACATGTAATTTACATAGTTTTTCTCACTGTAACATTCTGTATTCTGAACACGCTGCGTGCAACACTGATTAGACAAATATTCTCTTCTGAGTTGTTATAATGCGGATTACAGAATTTTCAAAAATCATATAAGGTTTATTGACACTTAGAAGCATTTACTCAGATTTCACAGCTTTTTCCTTACACCAGATTCAAAAATCAGGCCATTTTCACGGACAAATCCCCATGGAGAGAGTTCTACCCAATATACATGTAATTTACATTGTGTCCCTCACCGTGACATTCCATGTTCCAAACAAGCTACATGGATCACAGTTTCGACAAACATTCTTTAATGATTTGTGAGCATGTTGATTAGCAAACTTTCATCCACCATACAAGGCATATTTCCCCCTAGAAATATTTTCTCTGATTTCGCAGCTTTTTCCTAACACAACATCTGAAAATGAGGTAGATTTTGAGGAAAAATCCTCTTAGTAGCGATTTCTACCCGAAAGAAATGTAATTTTCATAGTTTCCCTCACCGTGACCTTCCGTGGTTTGAACACGCTTCATGCATCTCTGATTCGACAAATATTCATTACTGAGTTGTGGACATGTGGATTACTGAACTTTCATCACCGTACAGGGCATACTTACACATAGAAACATTTACTCAGATTTCGTAGATTTTCCAAATGCCAGTATCAAAAATAATGCAGATTTTGCAGAGAAACATTCTTGGAACAAATTCTACAAAATAGACTTTTATTTGACTTAGATTCTCCCACCGTGACATTCCGTGATCCGAACATGCTACATGCATCACAGATTCGACAAACAATCATTACTGAGTTGCGTTCGTGTGGATTATCAATCTTTCATCATCATACAGGGCATATTTACACACTGAAATATTTACTCTTTTTTCTCAGCTTTTTCCTATCACTGGTGTGGAAAATGAAGGAGATATTGCAGAAAAATTATCTTAGAGCGATTTCTACCCAATAGACATGTAATTTCCATAGTTTCCCTCACCGTGACATTCCGTGTTCCGAGCACGCTACATGCATCACGGATTTGACAAACATTCATTACTCACTAGTGTGCATGTGGGTTACAGTACTTTCATCCACCATACAACGCATATTTACACCTAGAAACCATTATTCTGAGTTTGCAGCATTTTCCTTATGGCAGTTTTGAAAATCAGACAATTTTCACAGGAAAATTCTCTTGGAGCGTTTTCTATCCAATAGACGTGTAATTTATTAGATTCCGTCACCGTGACATTCCGTGTTTCGAACATGATACATTCACCACAGGTTCGACCAATATTCACTTCTGAGTTGTTAGCATGTGGATTACAGAAATTTCATAAACCATGCAAGGCTTATTTACACCTAGAGTCATGTACTCAGAATTTGCAACATTTTCCTTATGCCAGTGATGAAAATCAGGCAGTTTTCACAGAACCTCTTGGAGCGAGGTTTCTCCATTAGAAATGTAATTTACATAGTTTCAGTTACCAGACCATTCCTTGTTCCGAACACGCTACATGCATCACGAATTCGAAAAACATTCAAAACTGAGTTCTGAGCATGTGGATTACCGAAATTTCATCCACCATACAAGACATAATGACACCTAAAGCATTTACTCAATTTTTGTAGCATTTTCCTAGCATCAGTTTCAAAAGTCAGGCTGTTTTGTCAAGAAAAATCTGTTGTAGCGAGAGCTACCCAAAGGAAATTTAATTTACTTAGTTTCCCTCACCGTGACAATCCATCTTGTGAACAAGATTCATGCATCACAGATTCGACAAATATTGTTTAATGAGTTCTGATCATGTGGATTACCGAACTTTCTAACTCCATAAAATGAATAATTACACCTAGAATAATTTACACTGATTTCGATACTTTTTCCTAACGCCAGTTTCAAAAATCATGCAGTTTTCCAGAAAAATACATTTGCTGCAATTTCTTCCCAGTAGAAATGTAATTTACATACTTTCCCTCACCGTGACATTCCGTGTTCCTAACACACTATAAGCATCACGAATACGAAAACCATTCATTACTGAGTTGTGATCGTGTGTATTTCAAACTGTCATCCACAATACAAGGCATATTAACACCTAGAAACATTAACTCTGGGTTTGCACTTTTTCATAATGGCAGTTTCGATAATCAGGCATTTATTGCAGGAAAATTCTCTTGGAGAGAGTTCTACCCAATAGACATGTAATTAACATAGACACCCTTACCGTGTAATTCCGTGTTCCGAACACTCTACATGCATCACGGCCTCGACAAGTATTCACTACATAGTTGTTAGCATGTGGATTACAGAACTCTAATCACAATACAATGCATATTGATACTTAGACGCATTTTCTCAGATTTCACAGCGTTTTCCATATGCCCATTTGAAAAATGAGGCAGATTTCTCAGAAAAATCCTCTTGCAGATGGTTCTACCCAATAGACATGTAATTTTCAGTTTCCCTCACCTAGACATTCAATGTTCGAACACGGTACTTTCATCAAGGATTTGATAAACATTCTTTACTGAGTTTTGAGCATGGGGATTAGCAAACTTTCATCCACCATAGAAAGCATATTTACACCTAGAATCATTTACTATCAGTTCGCAGCATTTTCCTTATGCCAGTTTTGTAAATCATGAATTTTTCCCAGAAAAACTTTTGGAGGGAGTTGTACCCAGTAGAAAGGTAATTTACATAGCTTCCCTCACCATGATATTCCATGTTCCGAACACGCTACATGCATTATGGATTCTAAAATCATTCAATACTGAGTTGTAAGCATGTGGATTAGCGAATGTTCATCCACCATACAAGGCATATTTACAGCTAGAAATATTTACTCTGAGTTCGAATGTTTTACATAACATCAGATTCGAAAAATATGCAGTATTCAGTAAAAAACCCTCTTGGAGCCTATTTACCCAATGGACTTGGAATTTACAGTGCTTCCCTCACGTGACATTCCATGTTATGAACACGCTGCATGCCTCACGGATACGACAAACATTCATTACTGAGTTCTGAGCATGTGGATTACCGAAATTTCATCACCATATAAGGCATATTTTCACCTAGATCTATTGAAAGGGATTTTGCAGCTTTTCCTAATGGCAGTTTCGAAAATGAAGCATATTACATGGAACCATTTTCTTGGAGAAAGTTCTACCAAATACACATGTAATTTACATAGTTTTTCTCACTGTAACATTCTGTATTCTGAACACGCTGCGTGCAACACTGATTAGACAAATATTCTCTTCTGAGTTGTTATAATGCGGATTACAGAATTTTCAAAAATCATATAAGGTTTATTGACACTTAGAAGCATTTACTCAGATTTCACAGCTTTTTCCTTACACCAGATTCAAAAATCAGGCCATTTTCACGGACAAATCCCCATGGAGAGAGTTCTACCCAATATACATGTAATTTACATTGTGTCCCTCACCGTGACATTCCATGTTCCAAACAAGCTACATGGATCACAGTTTCGACAAACATTCTTTAATGATTTGTGAGCATGTTGATTAGCAAACTTTCATCCACCATACAAGGCATATTTCCCCCTAGAAATATTTTCTCTGATTTCGCAGCTTTTTCCTAACACAACATCTGAAAATGAGGTAGATTTTGAGGAAAAATCCTCTTAGTAGCGATTTCTACCCGAAAGAAATGTAATTTTCATAGTTTCCCTCACCGTGACCTTCCGTGGTTTGAACACGCTTCATGCATCTCTGATTCGACAAATATTCATTACTGAGTTGTGGACATGTGGATTACTGAACTTTCATCACCGTACAGGGCATACTTACACATAGAAACATTTACTCAGATTTCGTAGATTTTCCAAATGCCAGTATCAAAAATAATGCAGATTTTGCAGAGAAACATTCTTGGAACAAATTCTACAAAATAGACTTTTATTTGACTTAGATTCTCCCACCGTGACATTCCGTGATCCGAACATGCTACATGCATCACAGATTCGACAAACAATCATTACTGAGTTGCGTTCGTGTGGATTATCAATCTTTCATCATCATACAGGGCATATTTACACACTGAAATATTTACTCTTTTTTCTCAGCTTTTTCCTATCACTGGTGTGGAAAATGAAGGAGATATTGCAGAAAAATTATCTTAGAGCGATTTCTACCCAATAGACATGTAATTTCCATAGTTTCCCTCACCGTGACATTCCGTGTTCCGAGCACGCTACATGCATCACGGATTTGACAAACATTCATTACTCACTAGTGTGCATGTGGGTTACAGTACTTTCATCCACCATACAACGCATATTTACACCTAGAAACCATTATTCTGAGTTTGCAGCATTTTCCTTATGGCAGTTTTGAAAATCAGACAATTTTCACAGGAAAATTCTCTTGGAGCGTTTTCTATCCAATAGACGTGTAATTTATTAGATTCCGTCACCGTGACATTCCGTGTTTCGAACATGATACATTCACCACAGGTTCGACCAATATTCACTTCTGAGTTGTTAGCATGTGGATTACAGAAATTTCATAAACCATGCAAGGCTTATTTACACCTAGAGTCATGTACTCAGAATTTGCAACATTTTCCTTATGCCAGTGATGAAAATCAGGCAGTTTTCACAGAACCTCTTGGAGCGAGGTTTCTCCATTAGAAATGTAATTTACATAGTTTCAGTTACCAGACCATTCCTTGTTCCGAACACGCTACATGCATCACGAATTCGAAAAACATTCAAAACTGAGTTCTGAGCATGTGGATTACCGAAATTTCATCCACCATACAAGACATAATGACACCTAAAGCATTTACTCAATTTTTGTAGCATTTTCCTAGCATCAGTTTCAAAAGTCAGGCTGTTTTGTCAAGAAAAATCTGTTGTAGCGAGAGCTACCCAAAGGAAATTTAATTTACTTAGTTTCCCTCACCGTGACAATCCATCTTGTGAACAAGATTCATGCATCACAGATTCGACAAATATTGTTTAATGAGTTCTGATCATGTGGATTACCGAACTTTCTAACTCCATAAAATGAATAATTACACCTAGAATAATTTACACTGATTTCGATACTTTTTCCTAACGCCAGTTTCAAAAATCATGCAGTTTTCCAGAAAAATACATTTGCTGCAATTTCTTCCCAGTAGAAATGTAATTTACATACTTTCCCTCACCGTGACATTCCGTGTTCCTAACACACTATAAGCATCACGAATACGAAAACCATTCATTACTGAGTTGTGATCGTGTGTATTTCAAACTGTCATCCACAATACAAGGCATATTAACACCTAGAAACATTAACTCTGGGTTTGCACTTTTTCATAATGGCAGTTTCGATAATCAGGCATTTATTGCAGGAAAATTCTCTTGGAGAGAGTTCTACCCAATAGACATGTAATTAACATAGACACCCTTACCGTGTAATTCCGTGTTCCGAACACTCTACATGCATCACGGCCTCGACAAGTATTCACTACATAGTTGTTAGCATGTGGATTACAGAACTCTAATCACAATACAATGCATATTGATACTTAGACGCATTTTCTCAGATTTCACAGCGTTTTCCATATGCCCATTTGAAAAATGAGGCAGATTTCTCAGAAAAATCCTCTTGCAGATGGTTCTACCCAATAGACATGTAATTTTCAGTTTCCCTCACCTAGACATTCAATGTTCGAACACGGTACTTTCATCAAGGATTTGATAAACATTCTTTACTGAGTTTTGAGCATGGGGATTAGCAAACTTTCATCCACCATAGAAAGCATATTTACACCTAGAATCATTTACTATCAGTTCGCAGCATTTTCCTTATGCCAGTTTTGTAAATCATGAATTTTTCCCAGAAAAACTTTTGGAGGGAGTTGTACCCAGTAGAAAGGTAATTTACATAGCTTCCCTCACCATGATATTCCATGTTCCGAACACGCTACATGCATTATGGATTCTAAAATCATTCAATACTGAGTTGTAAGCATGTGGATTAGCGAATGTTCATCCACCATACAAGGCATATTTACAGCTAGAAATATTTACTCTGAGTTCGAATGTTTTACATAACATCAGATTCGAAAAATATGCAGTATTCAGTAAAAAACCCTCTTGGAGCCTATTTACCCAATGGACTTGGAATTTACAGTGCTTCCCTCACGTGACATTCCATGTTATGAACACGCTGCATGCCTCACGGATACGACAAACATTCATTACTGAGTTCTGAGCATGTGGATTACCGAAATTTCATCACCATATAAGGCATATTTTCACCTAGATCTATTGAAAGGGATTTTGCAGCTTTTCCTAATGGCAGTTTCGAAAATGAAGCATATTACATGGAACCATTTTCTTGGAGAAAGTTCTACCAAATACACATGTAATTTACATAGTTTTTCTCACTGTAACATTCTGTATTCTGAACACGCTGCGTGCAACACTGATTAGACAAATATTCTCTTCTGAGTTGTTATAATGCGGATTACAGAATTTTCAAAAATCATATAAGGTTTATTGACACTTAGAAGCATTTACTCAGATTTCACAGCTTTTTCCTTACACCAGATTCAAAAATCAGGCCATTTTCACGGACAAATCCCCCTGGAGAGAGTTCTACCCAATATACATGTAATTTACATTGTGTCCCTCACCGTGACATTCCATGTTCCAAACAAGCTACATGGATCACAGTTTCGACAAACATTCTTTAATGATTTGTGAGCATGTTGATTAGCAAACTTTCATCCACCATACAAGGCATATTTCCCCCTAGAAATATTTTCTCTGATTTCGCAGCTTTTTCCTAACACAACATCTGAAAATGAGGTAGATTTTGAGGAAAAATCCTCTTAGTAGCGATTTCTACCCGAAAGAAATGTAATTTTCATAGTTTCCCTCACCGTGACCTTCCGTGGTTTGAACACGCTTCATGCATCTCTGATTCGACAAATATTCATTACTGAGTTGTGGACATGTGGATTACTGAACTTTCATCACCGTACAGGGCATACTTACACATAGAAACATTTACTCAGATTTCGTAGATTTTCCAAATGCCAGTATCAAAAATAATGCAGATTTTGCAGAGAAACATTCTTGGAACAAATTCTACAAAATAGACTTTTATTTGACTTAGATTCTCCCACCGTGACATTCCGTGATCCGAACATGCTACATGCATCACAGATTCGACAAACAATCATTACTGAGTTGCGTTCGTGTGGATTATCAATCTTTCATCATCATACAGGGCATATTTACACACTGAAATATTTACTCTTTTTTCTCAGCTTTTTCCTATCACTGGTGTGGAAAATGAAGGAGATATTGCAGAAAAATTATCTTAGAGCAATTTCTACCCAATAGACATGTAATTTCCATAGTTTCCCTCACCGTGACATTCCGTGTTCCGAGCACGCTACATGCATCACGGATTTGACAAACATTCATTACTCACTAGTGTGCATGTGGGTTACAGTACTTTCATCCACCATACAATGCATATTTACACCTAGAAACCATTATTCTGAGTTTGCAGCATTTTCCTTATGGCAGTTTTGAAAATCAGACAATTTTCACAGGAAAATTCTCTTGGAGCGTTTTCTATCCAATAGACGTGTAATTTATTAGATTCCGTCACCGTGACATTCCGTGTTTCGAACATGATACATTCACCACAGGTTCGACCAATATTCACTTCTGAGTTGTTAGCATGTGGATTACAGAAATTTCATAAACCATGCAAGGCTTATTTACACCTAGAGTCATGTACTCAGAATTTGCAACATTTTCCTTATGCCAGTGATGAAAATCAGGCAGTTTTCACAGAACCTCTTGGAGCGAGGTTTCTCCATTAGAAATGTAATTTACATAGTTTCAGTTACCAGACCATTCCTTGTTCCGAACACGCTACATGCATCACGAATTCGAAAAACATTCAAAACTGAGTTCTGAGCATGTGGATTACCGAAATTTCATCCACCATACAAGACATAATGACACCTAAAGCATTTACTCAATTTTTGTAGCATTTTCCTAGCATCAGTTTCAAAAGTCAGGCTGTTTTGTCAAGAAAAATCTGTTGTAGCGAGAGCTACCCAAAGGAAATTTAATTTACTTAGTTTCCCTCACCGTGACAATCCATCTTGTGAACAAGATTCATGCATCACAGATTCGACAAATATTGTTTAATGAGTTCTGATCATGTGGATTACCGAACTTTCTAACTCCATAAAATGAATAATTACACCTAGAATAATTTACACTGATTTCGATACTTTTTCCTAACGCCAGTTTCAAAAATCATGCAGTTTTCCGGAAAAATACATTTGCTGCAATTTCTTCCCAGTAGAAATGTAATTTACATACTTTCCCTCACCGTGACATTCCGTGTTCCTAACACACTATAAGCATCACGAATACGAAAACCATTCATTACTGAGTTGTGATCGTGTGTATTTCAAACTGTCATCCACAATACAAGGCATATTAACACCTAGAAACATTAACTCTGGGTTTGCACTTTTTCATAATGGCAGTTTCGATAATCAGGCATTTATTGCAGGAAAATTCTCTTGGAGAGAGTTCTACCCAATAGACATGTAATTAACATAGACACCCTTACCGTGTAATTCCATGTTCCGAACACTCTACATGCATCACGGCCTCGACAAGTATTCACTACATAGTTGTTAGCATGTGGATTACAGAACTCCAATCACAATACAATGCATATTGATACTTAGACGCATTTTCTCAGATTTCACAGCGTTTTCCATATGCCCATTTGAAAAATGAGGCAGATTTCTCAGAAAAATCCTCTTGCAGATGGTTCTACCCAATAGACATGTAATTTTCAGTTTCCCTCACCTAGACATTCAATGTTCGAACACGGTACTTTCATCAAGGATTTGATAAACATTCTTTACTGAGTTTTGAGCATGGGGATTAGCGAACTTTCATCCACCGTACAAAGGATATTTACACCTAGAATCATTTACTATCAGTTCGCAGCATTTTCCCTATGCCATTTTATAAATCATGAGTTTTTCGCAGAAAATCTTCTTGGAGTGAGTTGTACCTAGTAGAAAGGTAATTTACATAGCTTCCCTCACCATGATATTCCATGTTCCGAACACGCTACATGCATTATGCATGCGACAAACATTCATTACTGAGTTGTGAATATGTAGATTAGCGAACTTTCATCCAACATACTAGACATACTTACACCTAGAAACATTTACACTGATTTCACAAGTTTTTCCTAATGCCAATTTCAAAAATAAGGCAGTTATCAAAAAAATTCTCTTGGATAGAGTTCTACATTATAGGCATGTAATTTACATAGTTTCCTTCACCGTGACATTCTGGGTTGCAAACACGCTACTTGCTTCAAGGATTCGACAAACATCCATTACTGAGTTGTGAACATGTGATTACCAAACTTTCATCCACCATAAAATGCATACATACACCTAGAAGCATTTACTCTTATTTCACAGCTTTCTTCTAACGCCACATTCATAAATGAGGCCGATTTTACAGTAAAATCTTCTTTGAGTGTTTTCTACCCAATAGACATCTTATTTACATATTTTTCCTCACCGTCACATTCCATGATCCGAATATGCTACATGCATCATGGATTCTAAAATCATTCAATACTGAGTTGTAAGCATGTGGATTAGTGAACGTTCATCCACCATACAAGGCATATTTACAGCTATAAATATTTACTCTGAGTTCGAATGATTTACATAACACCAGATTCGAAAAACAGGCAGTATTCACAGAAAAACCCTCCTGGAGCGTATTTACCCAATGGACATGGAATTTACAGTGCTTCCATCACGTGACATTCCATGTTATGAACACGCTGCCTGCCTCACGGATGCGACAAACATTCTTTACTGAGTTCTGATTATGTGGATTACCGAAATTTCATCACCATATAAGGCATATTTTCACCTAGATATATTGAAAGGGATTTTGCAGCTTTTCATAATGGCAGTTTCGAAAATGAAGCATGTTACATGGAACAATTTTCTTGGAGGAAGTTCTACCAAATACACATGTAATTTACATAGTTTTTCTCACCGTAACATTGTGTATTCTGAACACGCTGCATGCTTCACTGATTTGACAAATATTCTCTTCTGAGTTTTTATAATGCGGATTACAGAATTTTCAAAAATCATATAAGGTTTATTGACACTTAGAATCCTTTACTCAGATTTCACAGCTTTTTCCTTACACCAGTTTCGAAAATCAGGCAATTTTCATGGACAAATCCCCCTGGAGCGAGTTAAACGCAATATACATGTAATTTACATTGTGTCCCTCACCGTGACATTCCATGTTCCAAACAAGCTACATGGATCACAGATTCGACAAACATTCTTTAATGAGTTGTGAGCATGTGGATTAGCAAACTGTCATCAACCTTACAAGGCATATTTCCACCTAGAAGCATTTTCTCTGATTTCGCAGCTTTTTCCTAACACAACATCTGAAAATGAGGTTGATTTTGAGTAAAAATCCTCTTAGTAGCGATTTATACCCGAAAGAAATGTAATTTACATAGTTTCCCTCACTGTGACCTTTCGTGGTTTGAACACGCTTCATGCATCTCTGATTCGACAAATATTCATTACTGAGTTGTGGACATGTGGATTACCGAACTTTCATCACCGTACAGGGCATACTTACACATAGAAACATTTACTCAGATTTCGTAGATTTTCCAAATGCCAGTATCGATAATAATGCAGATTTTGCAGAGAAACATTCTTGGAACAAATTCTACAAAATAGACTTTTAATTGACTTAGATTCTCCCACCGTGACATTCCGTGTTCCGAACATGCTACATGCATCAAGGTTTCGACAAACATCCATTACTGATTTGGGTTCATGTGGATTATCGATCTTTCATCATCATAAAGGGCATATATACACATTGAAATATTTACTCTTTTTTCTCAGCTTTTTCCTATCACCGGTGTTGAAAATGAGGGAGATTTTGCAGAAAAATTCTCTTAGATCGATTTCTACCCAATAGACTTATAATTTACATAGTTTCCCTCACAGTGACATTCTCTGTTCTGAACAAGCTACATGCATCATGGGATCAATAAACAATCATTACTGAGTGGTTGACATGTGGATTAGCAAACTTTCATCCACCATACAAGGCACATTTCCACCTAGAAACATTTATTCAGATTTCGAATGTTTGTACTAACCCCAGATTGCAAAACAGGCAGTAATTACGGAAATATCCTCTTGGAGCGGGTTTACCCAATAAACACGTAATTTACATAGATTTTCTCATCAGGACATTCTGTGTTCTGAAAACGCTACATGCATCACGGATTTGACAAACATTCTTTACTGAGTTGTGGAAATGTAAATTACCAAATTTTCATCAGCATGCAGGGTATATTTACTCATATTGAATTTTCTCTAATTTCAAAAATTTTTCTTAACACCACATCCGAAAATGTGGCAGATTTCGCAGAAAAATTCTCTTGGAGAGATTTCCAACCAATAAAATTGTAATTTACATAGTTTCCCTCACAGTTACATTCCGTGTTCTGAACACGCTATATTCATCACGGATTCGACAAACTTTTATTTGTGAGATGTGAGCATGTAGATTACCAATCTTTCATCAACCATACTAGGCATATTTACACCTAGAAATATTTATTGTTTGTTCGCAGGTTTTTCCTAAACCCAGATTCAAAAATCAGGCAGTTTTCTCTGAAAAATCCTCTTGGAGCGAGTTCTACCCATTAGACATGTAATTCCCATAGTTTCCCTCACCGTGACATTCCGTGTCCTGAGCACGCTACATGCATCACGGATTTGACAAACATTCATTACTCAGTTGTGTGCATGTGGGTTACAGTACTTTCATTCACCATACAACGCATATTTACACGTAGAAACCATTATTCTGAGTTTGCAGCATTTTCCTTATGGCAGTTTAGAAAATCAGGCAATTTTCACAGGAAAATTCTCTTGGAGCGTGTTCTATCCAATAGACATGTAATTTATGAGATTCCGTCACCGTGACATTCCGTGTTCCAACATGATATATTCACTGCAGCTTCGACCAATATTCACTTCTGAGTTGTTATCATGTGGATTACCGAAATTTCATCCACCATACAAGGCTTACTTACACCTAGAGTCATGTACTCAGAATTTGCAGCTTCTTCCTTATGCCAGTAATGAAAATCAGGCAGTTTTCTCAGAAAAATCCTCTTGGAGCGAGTTTTCTCCATTAGAAATGTAATTTACATTGTTTCAGTTACCAGGCCATTCTTTGTTCTGAACACGCTACATGCATCACGAATTCGAAAAACATTCAAAACTGAGTTCTGAGCATGTGGGTTACCGAAATTTCATCCACCATACAAGACATATTGAAACCTAAAAGCATTTACTCAAATTTTGTAGCATTTTCCTAGCATCAGTTTCAAAACTTAGGCTGTTTTCTCAAGAAAAATCGGTTGTAGCGAGAGCTACCCAAAGAAATTTAATTTACTTAGTTTCCCTCACCGTGACAATCCATCTTGTGAACAAGCTGCATGCATCACATTTTCGACAAAACTTGTTTAATTAGTTCTGATCATGTGGGTTACTGAACTTTCAAACTCCATAAAAGGAATAATTACACCTAGAAAAATTTACCCTGATTTCGATACTTTTTCCTAACGCCAATTTCAAAAATCATGCAGTTTTCCAGAAAAATCCTTTTGCAGCAAGTTCTACCCAGTAGAAATGTAATTTACATACTTTCCCTCACCGTGACATTCCGTGTTCCTAACTCACTACATGAATCATGAATTCGAAAACCATTCATTACTGAGTTGTGATCGTGTGTATTACAAACTGTCATCCACAAAACAAGGCATATTAACACCTAGAAAAATTAACTCTGAGTTTGAAATTCTTCATAACGGCAGTTTTGATAATCAGGCATTTATTGCAGGAAATTTCTCTTGGAGAGAGTTCTACCCAATAGACATGTAATTAACATAGAATCCCTTGCCATGAAATTCCGTGTTCCGAACATGCTACATGCATCACGGATTCTAAAATCATTCAATACTTAGTTGTAAGCATGTGGATTAGCGAACTTTCATCCACCATACAAGGCATATTTACAGCTAGAAATATTTACTCTGAGTTCGAATGTTTTACATAACACCAGATTAGAAAAACAGGCAGTATTCACAGAAAAACCCTCTTGGAGCGTATTTACCCAATGGACATGGAATTTACAGTGTTTCCTTCACGAGACATTCCATGTTATGAATACGCTGCATTACTCAAGGATACGACAAACATTCATTTCTGAGTTCTGAGCATGTGGATTACCGAAATTTCGTCACCATTTAAGGCATATTTTCACCTAGATCTATTGAAAGGGATTTTGCAGCTTTTCATAATGGCAGTTTCGAAAATGAAGCATATTACATGGAACAATTCTCTTGGAGAAATTTCTACCAAATACACATGTAATTTACATAGTTTTTCTCACCGTAACATTCTGTAATGTGAACACGCTGCATGCATCACTGATTAGACAAATATTCTCTTCTGAGTTTTTATAAAGCAGATTACAGAATTTTCAAAAATCATATAAGGTTTATTGACACTTAGAAGCATTTACTCAGATTTCACAGCTTTTTCCTTACACCAGTTTCGAAAATCAGGCCATTTTCATGGACATAACCCCCTGGAGCGATTTCTACCCAATAGACCTGTAATTTACATTGTGTCCCTCACCGTGACATTCCATGATCCAAACAAGCTACATGGATCACAGATTCGACAAACATTCTTTGATGAGTTGTGAGCATGTGTATTAGCAGTCTTTCATCCACCATACAATGCATATTTCCACCTAGAAGCATTTTCTCTGATTTCGCAGCTTTTTCCTAAAACAACATCTGAAAATGAGGTAGATTTTGAAGAAAAATCAACTTAGTAGCGATTTCTACCCGAACGAATTGTAATTTTCATAGATTCATTCACCGTGACCTTCCGTGGTTTGAACACGCTTCATGCATCTCTGATTCGACAAATATTCATTATTGAGTTGTGGACATGTGGATTACTGAACTTTCATCACCGTACAGGGCATACTTACACATAGAAACATTTACTCATAGTTCGTAGATTTTCCTAATGCCCGTATCGAAAATAATGCAGATTTTGCAGAGAAATCTTCTTGGAACGAATTCTACAAAATAGACTTTTAATTGACTTAGATTCTCCCACCGTGACATTCCGTGTTCCGAACATGCTACATGCATCACGGTTTCGACAAACATTCATTACCTAGTTGCATTCGTGTGGATTATCGATCTTTCATCATCATACAAGGCATATATACACATTGAAACATTTACTCTTTCTTCTCAGCTTTTTCGTATCACTGGAGTGGGAAATCAGGGAGATTTTGCAGAAAATTCCTCTAAGAGCGATTTCTACCCAATAGACTTATAATTTACATAGTTTCCCTCACAGTGACATTCTGTGGTCTGAACACGCTACATGCAGCATGGTTTCAATAAACAATCATTACTGAGTTGTTGACATGTGGATTAGCAAACTTTCATCCACCATACAAGGCACATTTCCACCTAGAAACATTTATTCAGTGTTCGAAAGTTTGTACTAACGCCAGATTCCAAAAAAGGCTGTATTCACGGAAATATCCTCTTGGAGCGGGTTTACCCAATAACACGTAAATTACATAGATTTTCTCATCGGGACATTCTGTGTTCCGAACACGCTACATGCATCACGGATACGACAATCATTCTTTACTGAGTTGTGAACATGTAAATTACCAAATTTTCATCAGCATACAGGGTATATTTACTCATATTGAATTTTCTCTAATTTCAAAAATTTTTCTTAACACCACATCCGAAAATGTTTCAGATTTCGCAGAAAAATTCTCTTGGGGAAATTTCCAACCAATAGAATTGTAATTTACATAGTTTCCCTCACAGTTACATTCCGTGTTCTGAACACGCTATATTCATCACGGATTCGACAAACTTTCATTTCTGAGATGTGAGCATGTAGATTACCAATCTTTCATCAACCATACTAGGCATATTTACACCTAGAAATATTTATTCTTTGTTCTCAGGTTTTTCCTAACCCCAGATTAGAAAATCAGGCAGTTTTCTCTGAAATATCCCCTTGGAGTGAGTTTTACCCAATAGACATTTAATTTCCATTGTTTCCCTCACCGTGACATTCCATGTTCCGAGCACGCCAAATGCATCACGGATTTGACAAACATTCATTACTCAGTTGTGTGCATGTGGGTTACAGTACTTTCATCCACCATACGACGCATATTTACACCTAGAAACCATTATTATGTGTTTGCAGCATTTTCCTAATGTCAGTTTAGAAAATCAGGCAATTTTCACAGGAAAATTCTCTTGGAGCGTGTTCTATCCAATAGACATGTAATTTATTAGATTCCGTCACCATGACATTCCGTGTTCCGAACATGATACATTCACCGCAGGTTCGACCAATATTCACTTCTGAGTTGTTACCATGTGGATTACCGAAATTTCTTCCACCATACAAGGCTTATTTACACCTAGAGTCATGTACTCAGAATTTGCAGCTTTTTCCTTATGCCAGTTATGAAAATCAGGCAGTTTTCACAGAATAATCTTCTTGGAGCGAGTTTTCTCCATTAGAAATGTAATTTACATAGTTTAAGTTACCAGGCCATTCCTTGTTCCGAACACGCTACATGCATCACGAATTCGAAAAACATTCAAAACTGAGTTCTGAGCATGTGGATTACCGAAATTTCATCCACCATACAAGACATATTGACAAGTAAAAGCATTTACTCAAATTTTGTAGCATTTTCCAAGCTCCGTTTCAAAACTCAGGCTGTTTTCTCAACAAAAATCGGTTGTAGCGAGAGCTACCCAAAAGAAATTTAATTTTCTTAGTTTCCCTCACTGTGACTATCCATGTTGTGAACAAGCTGCATGCATCACAGAATCGACAAAAATTGTTTAATGAGTTCTGATCATGTGGATTAGTGAACTTTCAAACTCCATAAAAGAATAATTACACCTAGAAAAATTTACCCTGATTTCGATACTTTTTCCTAACGCCACTTTCGAAAATCATGCAGTTTTCCAGAAAAATCCTTTTGCAGCAAGTTCTACCCAGTAGAAATGTAATTTACATACTTTCCCTCACCGTAACATTCCGTGTTGCTAACACACTACATGCATCACGAATTCGAAAACCATTCATTACTGAGTTGTGATCGTGTGTATTACAAACGGTCATCCACAATACAAGGCATATTAACACCTAGAAACATTAACTCTGGGTTTGCACTTTTTCATAACGGCAGTTTCGATAATCAGGCATTTATTGCAGGAAAATTCTCTTGGAGAGAGTTCTACCCAATAGACATGTAATTAACATAGACTCCCTTACCGTGAAATTCCGTGTTCCGAACACGCTACATGCATCACGGACTCGACAAGTATTCACTACATAGTTGTTAGCATGTGGATTACCGAACTCCAATCACAGTACAATGCATATTGAAACTTAGACGCATTTTCTCAGATTTCACAGCGTTTTCCATATGCCCATTTGAAAAATGAGGCAGATTTCTCAGAAAAATCCTCTTGCAGATGGTTCTACCCAATAGACATGTAATTTTCAGTTTGCCTCACCGAGACATTCAATGTTGGAACACGGTACTTTCATCAAAGATTTGATAAACATTCTTTACTGAGTTTTGAGCATGGGGATTAGCTAACTTTCATCCACCATACAAAGCACATTTACACCTAGAATCATTTACTATCAGTTCGCAGCATTTTCCTTATGAAAGTTTTGTAAATCATGAGTTTTTCGCAGAAAATCTTCTTGGAGTGGGTTGTACCCAGTAGAAAGGTAATTTACATAGCTTCCCTCACCATGATATTCCATGTTCCGAACACGCTACATGCATCATGGATGTGACAAAAATTCATTACTGAGTTGTGAACATGTAGGTTAGCAAAATTTCATGCACCGTAAAAGACATATTTACACCTAGAAACATTTACACTGATTTCACAAGTTTTTCCTAATGCCAATTTCAAAAAACAGGCAGTTTTCATAAAAAATTCTCTTGGAGAGATTTCTACCCTTTGGCATGTAATTTACATAGTTTCCTTCACCGTGACATTCTGTGTTGCAAACACGCTACTTGCATCAAGTATTCGACAAACATCCATTACTGAGTGGTGAACATGTGATTACCAAACTTTCATCCACCATATAATACATATATACATCTAGAAGCATTTACCCTTATTTCACAGATTTCTCCTAACGTCACATCCAAAAGTGAGGCCGATTTCACAGTAAAATACTCTTTGTGTGTTTTCTACCCAGTAGACATCTTATTTACATATTTTTCCTCACCGTCACATTCAACGATCCGAACATGCTACATGCAACACGGATTCTAAAATCATTCATTACTGAGTTGTATGCATGTGGATTAGCGAACGTTCATCCACCATAAAAGGCATATTTACAGCTAGAAATATTTACTCTGAGTTCGAATGTTTTACACAACACCAGATTCGAAAACAGGCAGTATTCACAGAAAAACCCTCTTGGAGCGTATTTACCCAATGGACATGTAATTTACAGTGTTTCCCTCACGTGACATTCCATGCTATGAACACGCTGCATGACTCACGGCTGCGACAAACATTCATTACTGAGTTCTGAGCATGTGGATTACTGAAATTTCATCACCATATAAGGCATATTTTCACCTAGATCTATTGAAAGGGATTTTGCAGCTTTTCATAAAGGCAGTTTCGAAAATGAAGCATATTACATGGAACAATTCTCTTGGAGAAAGTTCTACCAAATACACATGTAATTTACATACTTTGTCTCACCGTAACATTCTGTATTCTGATCACGCTGCATGCATCACTGATTAGACAAATATTCTCTTCTGAGTATTTTTAATGAAGATTACAGAATTTTAAAAAATCATATAAGTTTTATTGACACTGAGATGCATGTACTCAGATTTCACAGCTTTTTCCGTACACCAGTTTTAAAAATTAGGCACTTTTCATGGACAAATCCCCCTGGAGCGAGTTCTACCCAATATACATGTAATTTACTTTGTGTCCCTCACCGTGACATTCCATGTTCCAAACAAGCTACATGGATCAGAGATTCGACATACATTCTTTAATGAGTTGTGAGCATGTGGATTAGCAAACTTTCATCCACCATAGAAGTCATATTTCCACCTAGAAGCATTTTCTCTGATTTCGCAGCTTTTTCCTAACACAACATCTGAAAATGAGGTAGATTTTGAAGAAAAATCCTCTTAGTAGCAATTTCTACCCGAAAGAAATGTAATTTACATAGTTTCCCTCACCGTGACCTTCCATGGTTTGAACACGCTTCATGCATCTCTGATTCGACAAATATTCATTACTGAGTTGTGGACATGTGAATTACCAAACTTTCATCACCGTACAGGGCATACTTACACATAGAAACATTTACTTAGATTTCGTAGATTTTCCAAATGCCAGTATCAAAAATATTGAAGATTTCGCAGAGAAAATTCTTGGAACTAATTTTAACAAAATAGACTTTTAATTGACTTAGATTCTCCCACCGTGACATTCCGTGTACCGAACATGCTACATGCATCACAGTTTAGACAAACATTAGTTACTGAGTTGCGTTCGTGTTGATTATCGATCTTCCATCATCATAAAGGGCATAAATACACATTGAAACATGTACTATTTTTTCTCAGCTTTTTCCTATCTCCGGTGTGGAAAATGAGGTAGATTTTGCAGAAAAATCCTCTTAGAGCGATTTCTACACAAAAGACTTATAATTTACATAGTTTCCCTCACAGTGACATTCTGTGGTCTGAACACGCTACATGCATCATGGTTTCAATAAACAATCATTACTGAGTTGTTGACATGTTGATTAGCAAACTTTCATCCACTATAGAATGCACATTTCCACCTAGAAGCATTTATTCAGAGTTCGAATGTTTGTAATAAAGACAGATTCCAAAACAGGCAGTATTCATGGAAATATCCTCTTGGAGCGGGTTTACCCAATAAACACGTAATTTACATAGATTTTCTCATCGGGACATTCTGTGTTCCGAACACGCTACATGCATCACGGATTCGACAATCATTCTTAACTGAGTTGTGGACATGTAAATTACCAAACTTTCATCAGCATACAGGGTATATTTACTCATATTGAATTTTCTCTAATTTCAAAAATTTTTCTTAACACCACATCCAAAAATGTGGCAGATTTCGCAGAAAAATACTCTTGGAGCGATTTCCAACCAATAAAAATGTAATTTACATAGTTTCCCTCACAGTTACATTCTGTGTTCTGAACACGCTATATTCATCACGGATTCGAGAAACTTTCATTTCTGAGATGTGAGCATGTAGATTACCAATCTTTCATCAACCATACTAGGCATATTTACACCTAGAAATATTTATTGTTTGTTCTCAGGTTTTCCTAACCCCAGATTCGAAAATCAGGCAGTTTTCTCTGAAAAATTCTCTTGGAGCGAGTTCTACCCAATAGACATGTAATTTCCATAGTTTCCCTCACCATGACATTCCGTGTCCTGAGCACGCTACATGCATCACGGATTTGACAAACATTCATTACTCAGTTGTGTGCATGTGGGTTACAGTACTTTCATCCACCATACAACGCATATTTACACCTAGAAACCATTATTCGGAGTTTGCAGCATTTTCCTAATGGCAGTTTAGAAAATCAGGCAATTTTCACAGGAAAATTCTCTTGGAGCGTGTTCTATCCAAGAGACTTTTAATTTATTAGATTCCGTCACCGTGACATTCCATGTTCCGAACATGATACATTCACCGCAGGTTCGACCAATATTCACTTCTGAGTTGTTAGCATGTGGATTACCGAAATTTCTTCCACCATACAAGGCTTATTTACACCTAGAGTCATGTACTCAGAATTTGCAGCTTTTTCCTTATGCCAGTTATGAAAATCAGGCAATTTTCACAGAATAATACTCTTGGAGCGAGATTTCTCCATTAGAAATGTAATTTACATAGTTTCAGTTACCAGGCCATTCCTTGTTCCGAACACGCTACATGCATCACGAATTCGAAAAACATTCAAAACTGAGTTCTGAGCATGTGGGTTACCGAAATTTCATCCACCATACAAGACATATTGACAAGTAAAAGCATTTACTCAAATTTTGTGGCATTTTCCTAGCTCCGTTTCAAAACTCAGGCTGTTTTCTCAAGAAAAATCGGTTATAGTGAGAGCTACCCAAAAGAAATTTAATTTACTAAGTTTCCCTCACCGTGACTATCCATGTTGTGAACAAACTGCATGCATCACAGAATCGACAAAAATTGTTTAATGAGTTCTGATCATGTGGATTAGTGAACTTTCAAACTCCATAAAAAAATAATTACACCTAGAAAAATTTACCCTGATTTCGATACTTTTTCCTAACGCCAGTTTCGAAAATCATGCAGTTTTCCAGAAAAATCCTTTTGCAGCAAGTTCTACCCAGTAGAAATGTAATTTACATACTTTCCCTCACCGTGACATTCCGTGTTGCTAACACACTACATGCATCACGAATTCGAAAACCATTCATTACTGAGTTGTGATCGTGTGTATTACAAATGGTCATCCACAATACAAGGCATATTAACACCTAGAAACATTAACTCTGGGTTTGCACTTTTTCATAACGGCAGTTTCGATAATCAGGCATTTATTGCAGGAAAATTCTCTTGGAGAGAGTTCTACCCAATAGACATGTAATTAACATAGACTCCCTTACCGTGAAATTCCGTGTTCCGAACACGCTACATGCATCACGGACTCGAAAAGTATTCACTACATAGTTGTTAGCATGTGGATTATCGAACTCCAATCACAATACAATGCATATTTAAACTTAGACGCTTTTTCTCAGATTTCACAGCGTTTTCCATATGCCCATTTGAAAAATGAGGCAGATTTCTCAGAAAAATCCTCTTGCAGATGGTTCTACCCAATAGACATGTAATTTTCAGTTTCCCTCACCGTGACATTCAATGTTGGAACACGGTACTTTCATCAAAGATTTGATAAACATTATTTACTGAGTTTTGAGCATGGGGATTAGCGAACTTTCATCCACCATACAAAGCATATTTACACCTAGAATCATTTACTATCAGTTCGCAGCATTTTCCTTATGCCAGTTTTGTATATCATGAGTTTTTCGCAGAAAATCTTCTTGGAGTGAGTTGTACCCAGTAGAAAGGTAATTTACATAGCTTCCCTCACCATGATATTCCATGTTCAGAACACGCTACATGCATCATGGATGTGACAAATATTCATTACTGAGTTGTGAACATGTAGGTTAGCGAAATTTCATGCACCGTAAAAGACATGTTTACACCTAGAAACATTTACACTGATTTCACAAGTTTTTCCTAATGCCACTTTCAAAAAACAGGCAGTTTTCAAAAAAAATTCTCTTGGAAAGAGTTCAACCCTTTTTCATGTAATTTACATAGTTTCCTTCACCGTGACATTCTGTGTTGCAAACACGCTACTTGCATCAAGTATTCGACAAACATCCATTACTGAGTGGTGAACATGTGATTACCAAACTTTCATCCACCATATAATGCATATGTACATCTAGAAGCATTTACCTTTATTTCACAGATTTCTCCTAACGCCACATCCAAAAGTGAGGCCGATTTCACAGTAAAATACTTTTTGAGTGTTTTCTACCCAGTAGACATCTTATTTACATATTTTTCCTCACCGTCACATTCCATGATCCGAAAATGCTACATGCAACACAGACTCTAATATCATTCATTAGTGAGTTGTAAGCATGTGGATTAGCGAACGTTCATCCACTATATAAGGCATATTTACAGCTAGAAATATTTACTCTGAGTTCGAATGTTTTACATAACACCAGATTCGAAAAACAGGCATTATTCCCAGAAAAACCCCCTTGGAGTGTATTTACCCAATGGACATGGAATTTACAGTGCTTCCCTCACGTGACATTCCATGTTATGAACACGCTGCATGCCTCACGGATACGACAAACATTCATTACTGAGTTCTGAGCATGTGGATTACCGAAACTTCATCACCATATAAGGCATATTTTCACCTAGACCTATTGAAAGGGATTTTGCAGCTTTTCATAATGGCAGTTTCGAACATGAAGCATATTTCATGGAACCATTTTCTTGGAGAAAGTTCTACCAAATACACATGTAATTTTCATAGTTTTTCTCACCATAACATTCTGTATTCTGAACACGCTGAATGCATCACTGATTAGACAAATATTCTCTTCTGAGTATTTATAACGCAGATTACAGGATTTTAAAAAATCATGTAAGTTTTATTGACACTTAGAAGCATGTACTCAGATTTCACAGCTTTTTCCTTACACCAGTTTCGAAAATCAGGCAATTTTCATGGACAAATCCCCCTGGAGCGAGTTCTACCCAATATAAATGTAATTTACATTGTGTCCCTCACTGACATTCCATGTTCCAAACAAGCTACATGGATCACAGATTCGACATACATTCTTTAATGAGTTGTGAGCATGTGGATTAGCAAACTTTCATCCACCATAAAGTCATATTTCCACCTAGAAGCATTTTCTATGATTTCACCGCTTTTTCCTTACACAACATCTGAAATTGAGGTAGATTTTGAAGAAAAATCCTCTTAGTAGCGATTTCTACCCGAAAGAAATGTAATTTACATAGTTTCACTCACCGTGACCTTCCATGGTTTGAACACGCTTCATGCATCTCTGATTCGACAAATATTCATTACTGAGTTGTGGACATGTGAATTACCGAACTTTCATCACCGTACAGGGCATACTTACACATAGAAACATTTACTCAGATTTTGTAGCTTTTCCAAAAGTCAGTATCGAAAATAATGCAGATTTTGCAGAGAAAATTCTTGGAACGAATTCTACAAAATAGACTTTTAATTGACTTAGATTCTCCCACCGTGACATTCCATGTTCCGAACGTGCTACATGCATCACAGTTTCGACAAACATTCATTACTGATTTGCGTTCGTGTGGATTATCGATCTTTCATCATCATACAAGGCATATATACACATTGAAACGTTTACTCTTTTTTCTCAGTTTTTTCCTATCACCAGTGTGGAAAATGAGGGAGATTTTGCAGAAAAATTCTCTTAGAACGATTTCTACCCAATAGACTTATAATTTACATAGTTTCCCTCACAGTGACATTCTGTGGTCTGAACACGCTACATGCATCATGGGTTCAATAAACAATCATTACTGACTTGTAGACATGTGGATTAGCAATCTTTCATCCACCATACAAGGCACATTTCCACCTAGAAACATTTATTCAGAGTTCGAAAGTTTGTACTAACGCCAGATTCAAAAACAGGCAGTATTCATGGAAATATACTCTTGGAGTGGGTTTACCCAATAAACACGTAAATTACATAGATTTTCTCATCGGGACATTCTGTGTTCTGAACACGCTACATGCATCACGGTTTCGACAAAAATTCTTTACTGAGTTGTGGACATGTAAATTACCAAATTTTCATCAGCATACAGGGGATATTTACTCATTTTGAATTTTCTCTAATTTCAAAAGTTTTTCTTAACACCACATCCGAAAATGTGGCAGATTTCGCAGAAAAATTCTCTTGGAGCGATTTCCAACCAATAAAAATGTAATTTACATAGTTTCCCTCACAGTTACATTCTGTGTTCTGAACACGCTATATTCATCACGGATTCGGGAACCTTTCATTTCTGAGATGTGAGCATGTAGATTACCAATCTTTCATCAACCATACTAGGCATATTTACACCTAGAAGTATTTATTGTTTGTTCTCAGGTTTTTCCTAACCCCAGATTCGAAAATCAGTCTGTTTTCTCTGAAAAATCCTCTTGGAGCGAGTTCTACCCAATAGGCATTTAATTTCCATAGTTTCCCTCACCGTGACATTCCGTGTTCCGAGCACGCTACATGCATCACTGATTTGACAAACATTCATTATTCAGTTGTGTGCATGTGTGTTACAGTACTTTCATCCACCATACAACGCATATTTACACCTAGAAACCATTATTCTGAGTTTGCAGCATTTTCCTAATGGCAGTTTAGAAAATCAGGCAATTTTCACAGGAAAATTCTCTTGGAGCGTGTTCTATCCAATAGACATGTAATTTATTAGATTCCGTCACCGTGACATTCCATGTTCCGAACATGATACATTCACCGCAGGTTCGACCAATATTCACTTCTGAGTTGTTAGCATGTGGATTACCGAAATTTCATCCATCATACAAGGCTTACTTACACCTAGAGTCATGTACTCAGAATTTGCAGGTTTTCCTTATGCCAGTTATGAAAATCAGGCAGTTTTCACAGAAAAATCCTCTTGGAGCGAGTTTTCTCCATTAGAAATGTAATTTACATAGTTTCAGTTACCAGACCATTCCTTGTTCCGAACACACTACATGCATCACGAATTCGAAAAACATTCAAAACTGAGTGCTGAGCATGTGGATTACCGAAATTTCATCCACCATACAAGACATATTGACAAGTAAAAGCATTTACTCAAATTTTGTAGCATTTTCCTAGCTCCGTTTCAAAACTCAGGCTGTTTTCTCAAGAAAAATCGGTTGTAGCGAGAGCTACCCAAAAGAAATTTAATTTTCTTAGTTTCCCTCTCTGTGACTATCCATGTTGTGAACAAGCTGCATGCATCACAGAATCGACAAAAATTGTTTAATGAGTTCTGATCATGTGGATTAGTGAACTTTCAAACTCCATAAATGAATAATTACACCTAGAAAAATTTACCCTGATTTCGATACTTTTTCCTAATGCCAGTTTCGAAAATCATGCAGTTTTCCAGAAAAATCCTTTTGCAGCAAGTTCTACCCAGTAGAAATGTAATTTACATACTTTCCCTCACCGTGACATTCCGTGTTGCTAACACACTACATGCATCACGAATTCGAAAACCATTCATTACTGAGTTGTGATCGTGTGTATTACAAACGGTCATCCACAATACAAGGCATATTAACACCTAGAAACATTAACTCTGGGTTTGCACTTTTTCATAACGGCAGTTTCGATAATCAGGCATTTATTGCAGGAAAATTCTCTTGGAGAGAGTTCTACCCAATAGACATGTAATTAACATAGACTCCCTTACCGTGAAATTCCGTGTTCCGAACACGCTACATGCATCACGGACTCGAAAATTATTCACTACATAGTTGTTAGCATATGTATTATCGAACTCCAATCACAATACAATGCATATTGAAACTTAGACGCTTTTTCTCAGATTTCACAGCGTTTTCCATATGCCCATTTGAAAAATGAGGCAGATTTCTCAGAAAAATCCTCTTGCAGATGGTTCTACCCAATAGACATGTAAATTTCAGTTTCCCTCACCGTGACATTCAATGTTGGAACACAGTACTTTCATCAAAGATTTGATAAACATTCTTTACTGAGTTTTGAGCATGGGGATTAGCGAACTTTCATCCACCATACAAAGCATATTTACACCTAGAATCATTTACTATCAGTTCGCAGCATTTTCCTTATGCCAGTTTTGTAAATCATGAGTTTTTCGCAGAAAATCTTCTTGGAGTGAGTTGTACCCAGTAGAAAGGTAATTTACATAGCTTCCCTCACCATGATATTACATGTTCCGAACACGCTACATGCATCATGGATGCGACAAAAATTCATTACTGAGTTGTGAACATGTAGGTTAGCGAAATTTCATGCACCGTAAAAGACATGTTTACACCTAGAAACATTTACACTGATTTCACAAGTTTTTCCTAATGCCACTTTCAAAAAACAGGCAGTTTTCAAAAAAAATTCTCTTGGAGAGAGTTCAACCCTTTTTCATGTAATTTACATAGTTTCCTTCACCGTGACATTCTGTGTTGCAAACACGCTACTTGCATCAAGTATTCGACAAACATCCATTACTGAGTGGTGAACATGTGATTACCAAACTTTCATCCACCATATAATGCATATATACATCTAGAAGCATTTACCCTTATTTCACAGATTTCTCCTAACGCCACATCCAAAAGTGAGGCCGATTTCACAGTAAAATACTCTTTGAGTGTTTTCTACCCAATAGACATCTTATTTACATATTTTTCCTCACCGTCACATTCCATGATCCGAAAATGCTACATGCAACACGGACTCTAAAATCATTCATTAGTGAGTTGTAAGCATTTGGATTAGCGAACGTTCATCCACCATAAAAGGCATATTTACAGCTAGAAATATTTACTCTGAGTTCGAATGTTTTACATAACACCAGATTCGAAAAACAGGCAGTATTCCCAGAAAAACCCCCTTGGAGTGTATTTACCCAACGGACATGGAATTTACAGTGCTTCCCTCACGTGACATTCCATGTTATGAACACGCTGCATGCCTCACGGATACGACAAACATCCATTACTGAGTTCTGAGCATGTGGATTACCGAAATTTCATCACCATATAAGGCATATTTTCACCTAGATCTATTGAAAGGGATTTTGCAGCTTTTCAAAATGGCAGTTTCGAACATGAAGCATATTACATGGAACCATTATCTTGGAGAAAGTTCTACCAAATACACATGTAATTTACATAGATTTTCTCACCATAACATTCTGTATTCTGAACACGCTGAATGCATCACTGATTAGACAAATATTCTCTTCTGAGTATTTATAACGCAGATTACAGGATTTTAAAAAATCATATAAGGTTTATTGACACTTAGAATCCTTTACTCAGATTTCACAGCTTTTTCCTTACACCAGTTTCGAAAATCAGGCAATTTTCATGGACAAATACCCCTGGAGAGAGTTCTACCCAATATACATGTAATTTACATTGTGTCACTCACTGTGACATTCCATGTTCCAAACAAGCTACATGGATCACAGATTCGACATACATTCTTTAATGAGTTGTGAGCATGTGGATTAGCAAACTTTCATCCACCATAAAGTCATATTTCCACCTAGAAGCATTTTCTATGATTTCACAGCTTTTTCCTTACACAACATCTGAAAATGAGGTAGATTTTGAAGAAAAATCCTCTTAGTAGCGATTTCTACCCGAAAGAAATGTAATTTACATAGTTTCACTCACCGTGACCTTCCATGGTTTGAACACGCTTCATGCATCTCTGATTCGACAAATATTCATTACTGAGTTGTGGACATGTGAATTACCGAACTTTCATCACCGTACAGGGCATACTTACACATAGAAACATTTACTCAGATTTTGTAGCTTTTCCAAAAGTCAGTATCGAAAATAATGCAGATTTTGCAGAGAAAATTCTTGGAACGAATTCTACAAAATAGACTTTTAATTGACTTAGATTCTCCCACCGTGACATTCCGTGTTCCGAACATGATACATGCATCACAGTTTCGACAAACATTCATTACTGATTTGCGTTCGTGTGGATTATCGATCTTTCATCATCATACAAGGCATATATACACATTGAAACATTTACTCTTTTTTCTCAGTTTTTTCCTATCACCAGTGTGGAAAATGAGGGAGATTTTGCAGAAAAATCCTCTTAGAGCGATTTCTACCCAATAGACTTATAATTTACATAGTTTCCCTCACAGTGACATTCTGTGGTCTGAACACGCTACATGCATCATGGGTTCAGTAAACAATCATTACTGACTTGTAGACATGTGGATTAGCAATCTTTCATCCACCATACAAGGCACATTTCCACCTAGAAACATTTATTCAGAGTTCGAAAGTTTGTACTAACGACAGATTCAAAAACAGGCAGTATTCACGGAAATATACTCTTGGAGTGGGTTTAACCAATAAACACGTAAATTACATAGATTTTCTCATCGGGACATTCTGTGTTCTGAACACGCTACATGCATCACGGTTTCGACAAATATTCTTTACTGAGTTGTGGACATGTAAATTACCAAATTTTCATCAGCATACAGGGGATATTTACTCATATTGAATTTTCTCTAATTTCAAAAATTTTTCTTAACACCACATCCGAAAATGTGGCAGATTTCGCAGAAAAATTCTCTTGGAGCGATTTCCAACCAATAAAAATGTAATTTACATAGTTTCCCTCACAGTTACATTCTGTGTTCTGAACACGCTATATTCATCACGGATTCGAGAACCTTTCATTTCTGAGATGTGAGCATGTAGATTACCAATCTTTCATCAACCATACTAGGCATATTTACACCTAGAAGTATTTATTGTTTGTTCTCAGGTTTTTCCTAACCCCAGATTCGAAAATCAGTCTGTTTCCTCTGAAAAATCCTCTTGGAGCGAGTTCTACACAATACGCATTTAATTTCCATAGTTTCCCTCACCGTGACATTCCGTGTTCCGAGCACGCTACATGCATCACGGATTTGACAAACATTCATTACTCAGTTGTGTGCATGTGTGTTACAGTACTTTCATCCACCATACAACGCATATTTACACCTAGAAACCATTATTCTGAGTTTGCAGCATTTTCCTAAAGGCAGCTTAGAAAATCAGGCAATTTTCACAGGAAAATTCTCTTGGAGCGTGTTCTATCCAATAGACATGTAATTTATTAGATTCCGTCACCGTGACATTCCATGTTCCGAACATGATACATTCACCGCAGGTTCGACCAATATTCACTTCTGAGTTGTTAGCATGTGGATTACCGAAATTTCATCCACCATACAAGGCTTACTTACACCTAGATTCATGTACTCAGAATTTGCAGATTTTTCCTTATGCCAGTTATGAAAATCAGGCAGTTTTCACAGAAAAATCCTCTTGGAGCGAGTTTTATCCATTAGAAATGTAATTTACATAGTTTAGGTCACCAGGCCATTCCTTGTTCCGAACACGCTACATGCATCACGAATTCGAAAAACATACAAAAGTGAGTTCTGAGCATGTGGATTACCAAAATTTCATCAACAATACAAGACATATTGACACCTAAAAGCATTTACTCAAGTTTTGTAGAATTTTCCTAGCATCTGTTTTAAAACTCAGGCTGTTTTCTCAAGAAAAATCGGTTGTAGCGAGAGCTACCCAAAAGAAATTTAATTTTCTTAGTTTCCCTCACTGTGACTATCCATGTTGTGAACAAGCTGCATGCATCACAGAATCGACAAAAATTGTTTAATGAGTTCTGATCATGTGGATTAGTGAACTTTCAAACTCCATAAAAGAATAATTACACCTAGAAAAATTTACCCTGATTTCGATACTTTTTCCTAACGCCAGTTTCGAAAATCATGCAGTTTTCCAGAAAAATCCTTTTGCAGCAAGTTCTACCCAGGAGAAATGTAATTTACATACTTTCCCTCACCGTGATATTTCGTGTTCCTAACACACTACATGCATCACGAATTCGAAAACCATTCATTACTGAGTTGTGATCGTGTGTATTACAAACGGTCATCCACAATAAAAGGCATATTAACACCTAGAAACATTAACTCTGGGTTTGCACTTTTTCATAACGGCAGTTTCGATAATCAGGCATTTATTGCAGGAAAATTCTCTTGGAGAGAGTTCTACCCAATAGACATGTAATTAACATAGACTCCCTTTCCGTGAAATTCTGTGTTCCGAACACGCTACATGCATCACGGACTCGACAAGTATTCACTACATAGTTGTTAGCATGTGGATTACCGAACTCCAATCACAATACAATGCATATTGAAACTTAGACTCATTTTCTCAGATTTCACAGCGTTTTCCATATGCCCATTTGAAAAATGAGGCAGATTTCTCAGAAAAATCCTCTTGCAGATGGTTCTACCCAATAGACATGTAATTTTCAGTTTCCCTCACCGTGACATTCAATGTTGGAACACAGTACTTTCATCAAAGATTCGATAAACATTCTTTACTGAGTTTTGAGCATGGGGATTAGCGAACTTTCATCCACCATACAAAGCATATTTACACCTAGAATCATTTACTATAAGTTCGCAGCATTTTCCTTTTGCCACTTTTGTAAATCATGAGTTTTTCGCAGAAAATCTTCTTGGAGTGAGTTGTACCCAGTAGTAAGGTAATTTACATAGCTTCCCTCACCATGATATCCCATGTTCCGAACACGCTACATGCATCGTGGATGCGACAAAAATTCATTACTGAGTTGTGAACATGTAGATTAGCGAAATTTCATGCACCGTAAAAGACATATTTACACCTAGAAACATTTACACTGATTTCACAAGTTTTTCCTAATGCCAATTTCAAAAAACAGGCAGTTTTCAAAAAAAATTCTCTTGGAGAGAGTTCTACCCTTTGGCATGTAATTTACATAGTTTCCTTCACCGTGACATTCTGTGTTGCAAACACGCTACTTGCATCAAGGATTCGACAAACATCCATTACTGAGTGGTGAACATGTGATTACCAAACTTTCATCAACCATATAATGCATATATACATCTAGAAGCATTTACTCTTATTTCACAGATTTCTCCTAACGCCACATCCAAAAGTGAGGCCGATTTCACAGTAAAATCCTCTTTGAGTGTTTTCTACCCAATAGACATCTTAGTTACATATTTTTCCTCACCGTCACATTCCACGTCTGAACATGCTACATGCATCACGGACTCTAAAATCATTCAATACTGAGTTGTAAGCATGTGGATTAGCGAACGTTCATCCACCATATAAGGCATATTTACAGCTAGAAATATTTACTCTGATTTTGAATGTTTTACACAACACCAGAGTCGAAAAACATGCAGTATTCCCAGAAAAACCCACTTGGAGCGTATTTACCCAATGGACATGGAATTTACAGTGCTTCCCTCATGTGACATTCCATGTTATGAACACGCTGCATGCCTCACGGATACGACAAACATTCATTACTGAGTTCTGAGCATGTGGATTACCGAAATTTCATCATCATATAAGGCATATTTTCACCTAGATGTTTTGAAAGGGATTTTGCAGCTTTTCATAATGGCAGTTTCGAAAATGAAGCATGTTACATGGAACAATTTTCTTGGAGGAAGTTCTACCAAATACACATGTAATTTACATAGTTTTTCTCACCATAACATTCTGTATTATGAACACGTTGAATGCATCACTGATTCGACAAATATTCTCTTCTGAGTTTTTATAACGCAGATTACAGGATTTTAAAAAATCATATAAGGTTTATTGACACTTGGAATCCTTTACTCAGATTTCACAGCTTTTTCCTTACACCAGTCTCGAAAATCAGGCAATTTTCATGGACAAATCACCCTGGAGCGAGTTCTACCCAATATACATGTAATTTACATTGTGTCCCTCACCGTGACATTCCATGTTCCAAACAAGCTACATGGATCACAGATTCGACAAACATTCTTTGATGAGTTGTGAGCATGTGGATTAGCAAACTTTCATCCACCATACAATGCATATTTCCACCTAGAAGCATTTTCTCTGATTTCGCAGCTTTTTCCTTATGCCAGTTATGAAAATCAGGCAGTTTTCACAGAAATATCCTCTTGGAGCGCGTTTTCTCCATTAGAAATGTAATTTACATAGTTTAGGTTACCAGGCCATTCCTTGTTCCGAACACGCTACATGCATCACGAATTCGAAAAACATACGAAACTGAGTTCTGAGCATGTGGATTACCGAAATTTCATCAACCATACAAGACATATTGACACCTAAAAGCATTTACTCAAATTTTGTAGCATTTTCCTAGCATCAGTTTCAAAACTCATGCTGTTTTCTCAAGAAAAATCGGTTGTAGCGAGAGCTACCCAAAAGGAATTTAATTTTCTTAGTTTCCCTCCCCGTGACTATCCATGTTGTGAACAAGCTGCATGCATCACAGATTGGACAAAAATTGTTTAATGAGTTCTGTTCATGTGAAGTAGTGAACTTTCAAACTCCATAAAAGAATAATTACACCTAGAAAAATTTACCCTGATTTCGATACTTTTTCCTAACGCCAGTTTCGAAAATCATGCAGTTTTCCAGAAAAATCCTTTTGCAGCAAGTTCTACCCAGTAGAAATGTAATTTACATACTTTCCCTCACCGTGACATTTCATGTTCCTAACACACTACATGCATCACGAATTCGAAAACCATTCATTACTGAGTTGTGATCGTGTGTATTACAAACGGTCATCCACAATACAACGCATACTAACACCTAGAAACATTAACTCTTGGTTTGCACTTTTTCATAACGGCAGATTCGATAATCAGGCATTTATTGCAGGAAAATTCTCTTGGAGAGAGTTCTACCCAATAGACATGTAATTAACATATACTCCCTTACCGTGAAATTCCGTGTTCCGAACACGCTACATGCATCACGGACTCGACAAGTATTCAGTACATAGTTGTTAGCATGTGGATTATCGAACTCCAATCACAATACAATGCATATTGAAACTTAGACGCATTTTCTCAGATTTCACAGCGTTTTCCATATGCCCATTTGAAAAATGAGGCAGATTTCTCAGAAAAATCCTCTTGCAGATGGTTCTACCCAATAGACTTGTAATTTTCAGTTTCCCTCACCGTGACATTCAATGTTGGAACACGGTACTTTCATCAAAGATTTGATAAACATTCTTTACTGAGTTTTGAGCATGGGGATTAGCGAACTTTCATCCACCATACAAAGCATATATACATCTAGAAGCATTTACCCTTATTTCACAGCTTTCTCCTAACGCCACATCCAAAAGTGAGGCCGATTTCACAGTAAAATCCTCTTTGAGTGTTTTCTACCCAATAGACATCTTATTTACATATTTTTCCTCACCATCACATTCCACGTCTGAACATGCTACATGCATCACGGATTCTAAAATCATTCAATACTGAGTTGTAAGCATGTGGATTAGCGAAAGTTCATCCACCATACAAGGCATATTTACAGCTAGAAATATTTACTCTGTGTTCGAATATTTTACACAACACCAGATTCGAAAAACAGGCAGTATTCACAGAAAAACCCCCTTGGAGCGTATTAACCCAATGGACATGGAATTTACAGTGCTTCCCTCACGTGACATTCCATGCTATGAACACGCTGCATGCCTCACGGCTACGACAAACATTCATTACTGAGTTCTGAGCATGTGGATTACCGAAATTTCATCACCATATAAGGCATATTTCCACCTAGATCTATTGAAAGGAATTTTGCAGCTTTTCATAATGGCAGTTTCGAAAATGAAGCATATTACATGGAACAATTCTCTTGGAGAAAGTTCTACCAAATACACATGTAATTTACATAGTTTGTCTCACCGTAACATTCTGTATTCTGAACACGCTGCATGCATCACTGATTCGACAAATATTCTCTTCTGAGTTTTTATAACGCAGATTACAGGATTTTAAAAAATCATATAAGGTTTATTGACACTTAGAATCCTTTACTCAGATTTCACAGCTTTTTCCTTACACCAGTTTCGAAAATCAGGCAATTTTCATGGACAAATAACCCTGGAGAGATTTCTACCCAATATACATGTAATTTACATTGTGTCCCTCACCGTGACATTCCATGTTCCAAACAAGCTACATGGATCACAGATTCGACAAACATTCTTTGATGAGTTGTGAGCATGTGGATTAGCAAACTTTCATCCACCATACAATGCATATTTCCACCTAGAAGCATTTTCTCTGATTTCGCAGTTTTTTCCTAACCTAACATCTGAAAATGAGGTAGATTTTGAAGAAAAATCCTCTTAGTAGCGATTTCTACCCGAAAGAAATGTAATTTACATAGTTTCCCTCACCGTGACCTTCCATGGTTTGAACACGCTTCATGCATCTCTGATTCGACAAATATTCATTACTGAGTTGTGGACATGTGGTTTACCGAACTTTCATCACCGTACAGGGCATACTTACACATAGAAACATTTACTCAGATTTCGTAGATATTCCAAATGCCAGTATCGAAAATAATGCAGATTTCGCAGAGAAACTTTCTTGGAACGAATTCTACAAAATAGACTTTTAATTGAGTTAAATAATCCCACCGTGACTTTCCGTGTTCCGAACGTGCTACATGCATCACAGTTTCGACAAACATTCATTACTGATTTGCGTTCGTGTGGATTATCGATCTTTCATCATCATACAGGGCATATATACACATTGAAACATTTACTCTTTTTTCTCAGCTTTTTCCTATCACCGGTGTGGATAACGAGTGAGATTTTGCAGAAAAATCCTCATAGAGCGATTTCTACCCAATAGACTTATAATTTACATAGTTTCCCGAACAGTGACATTCTGTGGTCTGAACACGCTACATGCATCATGGGTTCAATAAACAATCATTACTGAGTTGTTGACATGTGGATTAGCAATCTTTCATCCACTATACAAGGCACATTTCCACCTAGAAACATTTATTCAGAGTTCGAAAGTTTGTGCTAACGCCAGATACCAAAACAGGCAGTGTTCACGGAAATATCCTCTTGGAGCGGGTTTAACCAATAAACACGTAATTTACATAGATTTTCTCATCGGGACATTCTGTGTTCCGAACATGCTACATGCATCACGGATTCGACAAACATTCTTTACTGAGTTGTGGACATGTAAATTATCAAATTTTCATCATCATACAGGGTATATTTACTCATATTGAATTTTCTCTAATTTCAAAAATTTTTCTTAACACCACATCCGAAAATGTGGCAGATTTCGCAGAAAAATTCTCTTGGAGCGATTTCCAACCAATAGAAATGTAATTTACATAGTTTCCCTCACAGTTAAATTCCGTGATCTGAACACGCTATATTCATCACGGATTCGACAAACTTTCATTTCTGAGATGTGAGCATGTAGATTACCAATCTTTCATCAACCATACTAGGCATATTTACACCTAGAAATGTTTATTGTTTGTTCTCAGGTTTTTCCTAACCCCAGATTCGAAAATCAGGCAGTTTTCTCTGAAAAATCCTCTTGGAGCGATTTCTACCCAATACACATTTAATTTCCATAGTATCCCTCACCGTGACATTCCGTGTTCCGAGCACGCTACATGCATCACGGATTTGACAAACATTCATTACTCAGTTGTGTGCATGTGTGTTACAGTACTTTCATCCACCATACAACGCATATTTACACCTAGAAACCATTATTCCGAGTTTGCAGCAATTTCCTAATGGCAGTATAGAAAATCAGGCAATTTTCACAGGAAAATTCTCTTGGAGCATGTTCTATCCAATAGACATGTAATTTATTAGATTCCGTCACCGTGACATTCCGTGTTCCGAACATGATACATTCACCGCAGGTTCGACCAATATTCACTTCTGAGTTGTTAGCATGTGGATTACCAAAATTTCATCCACCATACAAGGCTTACTTACACCTAGAGTCATGTACTCAGAATTTGCAGCTTTTTCCTTATGCCAGTTATGAAAATCAGGCAGTTTTCACAGAAAATTTCTCTTGGAGCGTGTTTCTTTCATTAGAAGTGTAATTTACATAGTTTCAGTTACCAGGCCATTCCTTGCTCCGAACACGCTACATGCATCACGAATTCGAAAAACATTCAAAACTGAGTTCTGAGCATGTGGATTACCGAAATTTCATCCACCACAGAAGACATATTGACACCTAAAAGCATTTACTCAAATTTTGTAGCATTTTCATAGCATCCGTTTCAAAACTCAAGCTGTTTTCTCAAGAAAAATCGGTTGTAGCGAGAGCTACTCAAAAGAAATTTAATTTAATTAGTTTCCCTCACCGTGACAATCCATGTTATGAACAAGCTGCATGTATCACATATTCGACAAAACTTGTTTAATGAGTTCTGATCATGTGGATTAGTGAACTTTCCAACTCCATAAAAGAATAATTACACCTAGAAAAATTTACCCTGGTTTCGATACTTTTTCCTAACGCCAGTTTCGAAATTCATGCAGTTTTCCAGAAAAATTCTTTTGCAGCAAGTTCTACCCAGTAGAAATATAATTTACATACTTTCCCTCACCGTGACCTTCCGTGTTCCTAACACACTACATGCATCACGAATTCGAAAACCATTCATTACTGAGTTGTGATCGTGTAGTACAAACGGTCATCCACAAAACAAGGCATATTAACACCTAGAAACATTAACTCTGGGTTTGCACTTTTTCATAACGGCAGTTTCGATAATCAGGCATTTATTGCAGGAAAATTCTCTTGGAGAGAGTTCTAACAATAGACATGTAATTAACATAGACTCCCTTACCGTGAAATTCCGTGTTCCGAACACGCTACATGCATCACGGACTCGACAAGTATTCACTACATAGATGTTAGCATGTGAATTACCGAACTCCAATCACAATACAATGCATATTGAAACTTAGACGCATTTTCTCAGATTTCACAGCGTTTTCCATATGCCCATTTGAAAAATGAGGCAGATTTCTCAGAAAAATCCTCTTGCAGATGGTTCTACCCAATAGACATGTAATTTTCAGTTTCCCTCACCGTGACATTCAATGTTCGAACACGGTACTTTCATCAAGGATTTGATAAACATTCTTTACTGAGTTTTGAGCATGGGGATTAGCGAACTTTCATCCACCATACAAAGCATATTTACACCTAGAATCATTTACTATCAGTTCGCAGCATTTTCCTTATGCCAGTTTTGTAAATCATGAGTTTTTCGCAGAAAATCTTCTTGGAGTGAGTTGTACCCAGTAGAATGGTAATTTACATAGCTTCCCTCACCATGATATCCCATGTTCCGAACACGCTACTTGCATCGTGGGTGCGACATTCATTACTGAGTTGTGAACATGTAGATTAGCGAACTTTCATCCACCATACAAGACATATTTACACCTAGAAACATTTACACTGATTTCACAAGTTTTTCCTAATGCCAATTTCAAAAATCAGGCAGTTTTCAAAAAAATTCTCTTGGAGAGAGTTCTACCCTTTGGCATGTAATTTACATAGTTTCCTTCACCGTGACATTCTGTGTTGCAAACACGCTACTTGCATCAAGGATTCAACAAACATCCATTACTGAGTTCTGAACATGTGATTACCAAACTTTCATCCACCATACAATGCATATATACACCTAGAAGCATTTACTCTTATTTCACAGCTTTCTCCTAACGCCACATCCAAAACTGAGGCCGATTTCACAGTAAAACCCTCTTTGAGTGTTTTCTACCCAATAGACATCTTATTTACATATTTTACCTCACCGTCACATTCAACGATCCGAACATGCTACATGCATCACGGATTCTAAAATCATTCAATACTGAGTTGTAAGCATGTGGATTAGCGAACGTTCATCCACCATACAAGGCATATTTACAGCTAGAAATATTTACTCTGAGTTCGAATGTTTTACATAACACCAGATTCGAAAAACAGGCATTATTCCCAGAAAAACCCCCTTGGAGTGTATTTACCCAATGGAAATGGAATTTACAGTGCTTCTCTCATGTGACATTCCATGTTATGAACACGCTGCATGCCTCACGGATACAATAAACATTCATTACTGAGTTCTGAGCATGTGGATTACCGAAATTTCATCACCATATAAGGCATATTTTCACCTAGATATATTGAAAGGGATTTTGCAGCTTTTATTAATGGCAGTTTCAAAAATGAAGCATATTACATGGAAACATTATCTTGGAGAATGTTCTACCAAATACACATGTAATTTACATAGTTTGTCTCACTTTAACATTCTGTATTCTGAACAAGCTGCATGCATCACTGATTCGACAAATATTCTCTTCTGAGTTTTTATAACGCAGATTAATGGATTTTAAAAAATCATATAAGGTTTATTGACACTTAGAATCCTTTACTCAGATTTCACAGCTTTTTCCTTACACCAGTTTTGAAAATCAGGCAATTTTCATGGACAAATCACCCTGGAGCGAGTTCTACCCAATATACATGTAATTTACATTGTGTCCCTCACCGTGACATTCCATGTTCAAAACAAGCTACATGGATCAAAGATTCGACAAACATTCTTTAATGATTTGTGAGCATGTGGATTAGCAATCTTTCATCCACCATAAAATGCATATTTCAACCTAGAAGCATTTTCTCTGATTTCACAGCTTTTTCCTTACCCAACATCTGAAAATGAGGTAGATTTTGAAGAAAATCCTCTTAGTAGCGATTTCTACCCTAAAGAAATGTAATTTACATAGTTTCCCTCACCGTGACCTTCCATGGTTTGAACACGCTTCATGCATCTCTGATTCGACAAATATTCATTATTGAATTTTGGACATGTGGATTACCAAACTTTCATCACCGTACAGGGCATACTTACACATAGAAACATTTACTCAGATTTCGTATATTTTCCAAATGCCAGTATCGGAAATAATGCAGATTTCGCAGAGAAAACTTCTTGGAACGAATTTTACAAAATAGACTTTTAATTGACTAAGATTCTCCCACCTTGACATTCCGTGTTCCGAACATGGTACATGCATCACAGTTTCGACAAACATTCATTACTGAGTTGCGTTCTTGTGGATTATCGATCTTTCATCCTCATACAGGGCATATATACACATTGAAACATTTACTATTTTTTCTCAGCTTTTTCCTATCACCGGTGTCAAAAATGAGGGAGATTTTGCAGAAAAATCCTCTTAGAGCGATTTCTACCCAATAGACTTATAATTTACATAGTTTCCCTCCCAGTGGCATTCTGTGGTCTGAACACGCTACATGCATCATGGGTTCAATAAACAATCATTACTGAGTGGTTGACATGTGGATTAGCAAACTTTCATCCACCATACAAGGCACATTTCCACCTAGAAACATTTATTCAGAGTTCGAAAATTTGTACTAACGCCAGATTCCAAAACAGGCAGTATTCACGGAAATATCCTATTGGAGTGGGTTTACCCAATAAACACGTAATTTACATAGATTTTCTCATCGGGACATTCTGTGTACCGAACACGCTACATTCATCACGGATTAGACAAACATTCTTTACTGAGTTGTGGACATGTAAATTATCAAATTTTCATCAGCATACAGGGTATATTTACTCATATTGAATTTTCTCTAATTTCAAAAATTTTTCTTAACACCAGATCTGAAAATGTGGCAGATTTCACAGAAAAATTCTCTAGGAGCAATTTCCAACCAATAGAAATGTAATTTACATAGTTTCCCTCACAGTTACATCCTGTGTTCTAAACACGCTATATTCATCACGGATTCGAGAAACTTACAATTCTGAGATGTGAGCACGTAGATTACCAATCTTTCATCAACCATACTAGGCATATTTACACCTAGAAATATTTATTGTTTGTTCTCAGGTTTTTCCTAACCCCAGATTCGAAAATCAGGCAGTTTTCTCTGAAAAATACTCTTGGAGCAAGTTCTACCCAATAGACATTTAATTTCCATAGTTTCCCTCACCGTGACATTCCGTGTTCCGAGCACGCTACATGCATCACGGATTTGACAAACATTCATTACTCAGTTGTGTGCATGTGGGTTACAGTTCTTTCATCCACCATACAACGCATATTTACACCTAGAAACCATTATTCTGAGTTTGCAGCATTTTCCTAATGGCAGTATAGAAAATCAGGCAATTTTCACAGGAAAATTCTCTTGGAGCGTGTTCTATCCAATAGACATGCAATTTATTAGATTCCGTCACCGTGACATTCCGTGTTCCGAACATGATACATTCCACGCAGGTTCGACCAATATTCACTTCTGAGTTGTTAGCATGTGGATTACCGAAATTTCATCCACCATACAAGGCTTACTTACACCTAGAGTCATGTACTCAGAATTTGCAGCTTTTTCCTTATGCCAGTTATGAAAATCAGGCAGTTTTCACGGAAAAATACTCTTGGAGCAAGTTTTCTTCATTAGAAGTGTAATTTACATAGTTTCAGTTACCAGGCCATTCCTTGCTCCGAACACACTACATGCATCACGAATTCGAAAAACATTCAAAACTGAGTTCTGAGCATGTGGTTTACCGAAATTTCATCCACCATACAAGACATATTGACACCTAAAAGCATTTACTCAAATTTTGTAGCATTTTCCTAGCATCAGTTTCAAAACTCAGGCTGTTTTCTCAAGAAAAATCGGTTATAGTGAGAGCTACCCAAAAGAAATTTAATTTACTAAGTTTCCCTCACTGTGACTATCCATGTTGTGAACAAACTGCATGCATCACAGATTCGACAAAAATTGTTTAATGAGTTCTGATCATGTGGATTAGTGAACTTTCAAACTCCATAAAAGAATAATTACACCTAGAAAAATTTACTCTGATTTCGATACTTTTTCCTAACGCCAGTTTCGAAATTCATGCAGTTTTCCAGAAAAATTCTTTTGCAGCAAGTTCTACCCAGTAGAAATGTAATTTACATACTTTCCCTCACCATGACATTCCGTGTTCCTAACACACTACATGCATCACGAATTTGAAAACCATTCATTACTGAGTTGTGATCATGTGTATTACAATCTGTCATCCACAATACAAGGCATATTAACACCTAGAAACATTAACTCTGGGTTTGCACTTTTTCATAACGGCAGTTTTGATAATCAGGCATTTATTGCAGGAAAATTCTCTTGGAGAGAGTTCTACCCAATAGACATGTAATTAACATAGACTCCCTTACCGTGAAATTCCGTGTTCTGAACACGCTACATGCATCACGGACTCGACAATTATTCACTACATAGTTGTTAGCATGTGGATTACCGAACTCCAATCACAATAAAATGCATGTTGAAACTTAGACGCATTTTCTCAGATTTCACAGCGTTTTCCATATGCCCATTTGAAAAATGAGGCATATTTCTCAGAAAAATCCTCCTGCAGATGGTTCTACCCAATAGACATGTAATTTTCAGTTTCCCTCACCGTGACATTCAATGTTCGAACACGGTACTTTCATCAAAGATTTGATAAACATTCTTTACTGAGTTTTGAGCATGGGGATTAGCGAACTTTCATCCACCATACAAAGCATATTTACACCTAGAATCATTTGCTCTCAGTTCGCAGCATTTTCCTTATGCCAGTTTTGTAATTCATGAGTTTTTCGCAGAAAATCTTCTTGGAGTGAGTTGTACCCAGTAGAAAGGTAATTTACATAGCTTCCCTCACCATGATATCCCATGTTCCGAACACGCTACATGCATCATGCATGCGACAAAAATTCATTACTGAGTTGTGAACATGTAGATTAGCGAAATTTCATGCACCATACAAGACATATTTACACCTAGAAACATTTAAACTTATTTCACAAGATTTTCCTAATGCCAATTTCAAAAAACAGGCAGTTTTCAAAAAAAATTCCCTTGGATAGAGTTCTAACCTATAGGGATGTAATTTACATAGATTCCTTCCCCGTGACATTCTGTGTTGCAAACACGCTACTTGCATCAAGGATTCGACAAACATCCATTACTGAGTGGTGAACATGTGATTACCAAACTTTCATCCACCATATAATGCGTATATACATCTAGAAGCATTTACCCTTATTTCACAGCTTTCTCCTAACGCCACATCCAAAAGTGAGGCCGATTTCACAGTAAAATACTCTTTGAGTTTTTTCTACCCAATAGACATCTTATTTACATTTTTTTCCTCACCGTCATATTCCATGATCCGAACATGCTACATGCAATACGGATTCTAAAATCATTCATTACTGAGTTGTAAGCATGTGGATTAGCGAACGTTCATCCACCATACAAGACATATTTACAGCTAGAAATATTTACTCTGAGTTCGAATGTTTTACACAACACCAGATTCGAAAAACAGGCAGTATTCACAGAAAAACCCTCTTGGAATGTATTTACCCAATGGACATGGAATTTACAGTGCTTCCCTCACGTGACATTCCATGTTATGAACACGCTGCATGCCTCACGGATACGACAAACATTCATTACTGAGTTCTGAGCATGTGGATTACCGAAATTTCATCACCATATAAGGCATATTTTCACCTAGATCTATTGAAAGGGATTTTGCAGCTTTTCATAATGGCAGTTTCGAAAATGAAGCATATTACATGGAACCATTTTCTTGGAGAAAGTTCTACCAAATTCACATGTAATTTACATACTTTTTCTCACCGTAACATTCTGTATTATGAACACGCTGCATGCATCACAGATTAGACAAATATTCTCTTCTGAGTTTTCATAACGCAGATTACAGAGTTTTAAAAAATCATGTAAGGTTTATTGACACTTAGAAGCATGTACTCAGATTTCACAGCTTTTTCCTTACACCAGTTTTGAAAATCAGGCAATTTTCATGGACAAATCCCCCTGGAGCGAGTTCTACCCAATATACATGTAATTTACATTGTGTCCCTCACCGTGACATTCCATGTTCCAAACAAGCTACATGGATCACATATTCGACATGCATTCTTTAATGAGTTGTGAGCATGTGGATTAGCAAACTTTCATCCACCATACAAGTCATATTTCAACCTAGAAACATTTTCTCTGATTTCGCAGCTTTTTCTTAACACAACATCTGATAATGAGTTAGATTTTGAAGAAAAATCCTCTTAGTAGCGATTTCTACCCGAAAGAAATGGAATTTACATAGTTTCCCTCACCGTGACCTTCCATGGTTTGAACACGCTTCATGCATCTCTGATTCGACAAATATTCATTACTGAGTTGTGGACATGTGGATTACCGAACTTTCATCACCGTACAGGGCATACTTACACATAGAAACATTTACTCAGATTTCGTACATTTCCAAATGCCAGTATCGAAAATAATGCAGATTTCGCAGAGAAAACTTCTTGGAACGAATTCTACAAAATAGAATTTTAATTGACTTAGATTCTCCCACCGTGACATTCCGTGTTCCTAACACGCTATACGCATCACAGTTTCCGACAAACATTCATTACTGATTTGCGTTCATGTGGATTATCAATCTTTCATCATCATACAGGGCATATATACACATTGAAACATTTACTCTTTTTTCTCAGCTTTTTCCTATCACCGGTGTGGATAATGAGGGAGATTTTGCAGAAAAATCCTCTTAGAGCGATTTCTACCCAATAGACTTATAATTTACATAGTTCCCCTCCCAGTGGCATTCTGTGGTCCTAAAACGCTACATGCATCATGGGTTCAATAAACAATCATTACTGAGTGTTTGACATGTGGATTAGCAAACTTTCATCCACCATACAAGGCACATTTCCACCTAGAAACATTTATTCAGAGTTCGAAAGTTTGTACTAACGCCAGATTCCAAAACAGCAGTATTCACGGAAATACCCTCTTGGAGCGGGTTTACCCAATAAATACGTAATTTACATAGATTTTCTCATCGGGACATTCTGTGTTCCGAACACGCTACATGCATCACGGATTCGACATTCTTTACTGAGTTGTGGACATGTAAATTACCAAATTTTCATCAGCATACAGGGTATATTTACTCATATTGAATTTTCTCTAATTTCAAAAATTTTTCTTAACACCACATCCGAAAATGTGGCAGATTTCACAGAAAAATTCTCTTGGAGCGATTTCCAACCAATAGAAATATAATTTACATAGTTTCCCTCACAGTTACATTCTGTGTTCTGAACACACTATATTCATCACGGATTCGAGAAACTTACATTTCTGAGATGTGAGCATGTAGATTACAAATGATTCATCAACCATACTAGGCATATTTACACCTAGAAATATTTATTGTTTGTTCTCAGGTTTTTCCTAACCCCAGATTCGAAAAACAGGCAGTTTTCTCTGAAAAATTCTCTTGGAGCGAGTTCTACCCAATAGACATTTAATTCCCATAGTTTCCCTCACCGTGACATTCCGTGTTCTGAGCACGCTACATGCATCACGGATTTGACAAACATTCATTACTCAGTTGTGTGCATGTGTGTTACAGTACTTTCATCCAGCATACAACGCATATTTACACCTAGAAACCATTATTCTGAGTTTGCAGCATTTTCCTAATGGCAGTATAGAAAATCAGGCAATTTTCACAGAAAAATTCTCTTGGAGCGTGTTCTATCCAATAGACATGTAATTTATTAGATTCCATCACCGTGACATTCCGTGTTCCGAACATGATACATTCACCGCAGGTTCGACCAATATTCACTTCTGAGTTGTTAGCATGTGGATTACCGAAATTTCATCCACCATACAAGGCTTACTTACACCTAGATTCATGTACTCAGAATTTGCAGCATTTTCCTTATGCCAGTTATGAAAATCAGGCAGTTTTCACAGAAAAATCCTCTTGGAGCGAGTTTTCTCCATTAGAAATGTAATTACATAGTTTCAGTTACCAGGCCATTCCTTGTTCCGAACACACTACATGCATCACGAATTCGAAAAACATTCAAAACTGAGTTCTGAGCATGTGGATTACCGAAATTTCATCCACCATACAAGACATATTGACACCTAAAAGCATTTACTCAAAATTTGTAGCATTTTCCTAGCATCAGTTTCAAAACACAGGCTGTTTTCTCAAGAAAAATCTGTTGTAGCCAGAGCTACCCAAAAGAAATTTAAATTACTTAGTTTCCCTCACCGTGACTATTCATTTGGTGTACAAGCTGCATGCATCACAGATTCGACAAAAATTGTGTAATGAGTTCTGATCATGTGGATTAGTGAACATTCAAACTCCATAAATGAATAATTACACCTAGAAAAATTTATCCTGTGTTCGATACTTTTTCCTAACGCCAGTTTCGAAATTCATGCAGTTTTCCAGAAAAATCCTTTTGCAGCAAGTTCTACCCAGTAGAAATGTAATTTACATACTTTCCCTCATCGTGACATTCCGTGTTCCTAACACACTACATGCATCACGAATTCGAAAACCATTCATTACTGAGTTGTGATCGTGTGTATTACAAACTGTCATCCACAATACAAGGCATATTAACACCTAGAAACATTAACACTGGGTTTGCACTTTTTCATAACGGCAGTTTCGATAATCAGGCATTTATTGCAGGAAAATTCTCTTGGAGAGAGTTCTACCCAATAGACATGTAATTAACATAGACTCCCTTACCGTGAAATTCCTTGTTCCGAACACGCTACATGCATCACGGACTCGACAAGTATACACTACATAGTTGTTAGCAGGTGGATTACCGAACTCCAATCACAATACAATGCATATTGAAACTTAGACGCATTTTCTCAGATTTCACAGTGTTTTCCATATGCCCATTTGAAAAATGAGGCAGATTTCTCAGAAAAATCCTCTTGCAGATGGTTCTACCCAATAGACATGTAATTTTCAGTTTCCCTCACCATGACATTCAATGTTCGAACACGGTACTTTCATCAAGGATTTGATAAACATTCTTTACTGAGTTTTGAGCATGGGGATTAGCGAACTTTCATCCACCATACAAAGCATATTTACACCTAGAACCATTTACTATCAGTTCGCAGCATTTTCCTTATGCCAGTTTTGTAAATCATGAGTTTTTCGCAGAAAATCTTCTTGGAGTGAGTTGTACCCAGTAGAAAGGTAATTTACATAGCTTCCCTCACCATGATATCCCATGTTCCGAACACGATACATGCATCATGGATGGGACAAACATTCATTACTGGGTTGTGAACATGTAGATTAGCGAACTTTCATCCACCATACAAGACATATTTACACCTAGAAACATTTACACTGATTTCACAAGTTTTCCCTAATGCCAATTTCAAAAATCAGGCAGTTTTCAATAAAATACTCTTGGAGAGATTTCTACCCTATAGGCATGTAATTTACATAGTTTCCTTCACCGTGACATTCTGTGTTGCAAACACTCTACTTGCATCAAGGATTCAACAAACATCCATTACTGAGTTCTGAACATGTGATTAAGAAACTTTCATCCACCATACAATGCATATATACACCTAGAAGCATTTACTCTTATTTCACAGCTTTCTCCTAACGCCACATCCAAAAGTGAGGCCGATTTCACAGTAAAATCCTCTTTGAGTGTTTTCTACCCAATAGACATCTTATTTACATATTTTACCTCACCGTCACATTCAACGATCCGAACATGCTACATGCATCACTGATTCTAAAATCATTCAATACTGAGTTGTAAGCATGTGGATTAGCGAACGTTCATCCACCATACAAGGCATATTTAGAGCTAGATATATTTACTCTGAGTTCGAATGATTTACATAACACCAGATTCCATAAACAGGCAGTATTCACAGAGAAACTCTCTTGGAGTGTATTTACCCAATGGACTTGGAATTTACAGTGCTTCCCTCTCGTGATATTCCATGTTATGAACACGCTGCATGCCTCACGGATACGACAAACATTCATTACTGAGTTCTGAGCATGTGGATTACCGAAATTTCATCACCATATAAGGCATATTGTCACCTAGATCTATTGAAAGGGATTTTGCAGCTTTCCATAATGGCAGTTTCGAAAATGAAGCATATTACATGGAACCATTATCTTGGAGAAAGTTCTACCAAATACACATGTAATTTACATACTTTTTCTCACCGTAACATTCTGTATTCTGAACACGCTGCATGCATCACTGATTAGACAAATATTCTCTTCTGAATTTTTATAACGCAGATTACAGAATTTTAAAAAATCATATAAGGTTTATTGACACTTAGAAGCATTTACTCAGATTTCACAGCTTTTTCCTTACACCAGTTTCGAAAATCAGGCAATTTTCATGGACAAATACCCCTGGAGCGAGTTCTACCCAATATACATGTAATTTACATTGTGTCCCTCACCGTGACATTCCATGTTCCAAACAAGCTACATGGAACACAGATTCGACATGCATTCTTTAATGAGTTGTGAGCATGTGGATTAGCAAACTTTCATCCACCATACAAGTCATATTTCCACCTAGAACCATTTTCTCTGATTTCGCAGCTTTTTCTTAACACAACATCTGATAATGAGGTAGATTTTGAAGAAAAATACTCTTAGTAGCGATTTCTACCCGAAAGAAATGGAATTTACATAGTTTCCCTCACCGTGAACTTCCATGGTTTGAACACGCTTCATGCATCTCTGATTCGACAAATATTCATTACTGAGTTGTGGACATGTGGATTACCGAACTTTCATCACCGTACAGGGCATACTTACACATAGAAACATTTACTCAGATTTCGTACATTTCCAAATGCCAGTATCGAAAATAATGCAGATTTCGCAGAGAAACCTTCTTGGAACGAATTCTACAAAATAGACTTTTAATTGACTTAGATTCTCCCACTGTGACATTCCGTGTTCCGAACATGCTACATGCATCACAGTTTTGATAATCATTCATTACTGAGTTGCGTTCGTGTGGATTATCGATCTTTCATCATCATACGGGGCATATATACACATTGAAACATTTACTCTTTTTTCTCAGCTTTTTCCTATCACCGGTGTGGAAAATGAGGGAGATTTTGCAGAAAAATCCTCTTAGAGCGATTTCTACCCAATAGACTTATAATTTACATAGTTTCCCTCACAGTGACATTCTGTGGTCTGAACACGCTACATGCATTATGGATTCAATAAACAATCATTACTGAGTGGTTGACATGTGGATTAGCAAACTTTCATCCACCATACAAGGCACATTTCCACCTAGAAACTTTTATTCAGATTTCAAAAGTTTGTACTAACGCCAGATTCCAAAACAGGCAGTGTTCACGGAAATATCCTCTTGGAGCGGGTTTACCCAATAAACACGTAATTTACATACAGTTTCTCATCGGGACATTCTGTGTTCCGAACACGCTACATGCATCACGGATTCGACAAACATTCTTTACTGAGTTGTGGACATGTAAATTACCAAATTTTCATCAGCATGCAGGGTATATTTACTCATATTGAATTTTCTCTAATTTCAAAAATTTTTCTTAACACCACATCCGAAAATGTGGCAGATTTCGCAGAAAAATTCTCTTGGAGCGATTTCCAACCAATAGAAATGTAATTTACAGTTTCCTGACAGTTACATTCCGTGATCTAAACACGCTATATTCATCACGGATTCGAGAACCTTTCATTTCTGAGATGTGAGCATGTAGATTACCAATCTTTCATCAACCATACTAGGCATATTTACACCTAGAAATATTTATTGTTTGTTCTCAGGTTTTTCCTAACCCCAGATTCGAAAATCAGGCAGTTTTCTCTGAAAAATTCTCTTGGAGGGAGTTATAACCAATACACATTTAATTTCCATAGTTTCCCTCACCGTGACATTCCGTGTTCCGAACACGCTACATGCATCACGGATTTGACAAACATTCATTACTCAGTTGTGTGCATGTGTGTTACAGTACTTTCATCCAGCATACAACGCATATTTACACCTAGAAACCATTATTCTGAGTTTGCAGCATTTTCCTAATGGCAGTATAGAAAATCAGGCAATTTTCACAGGAAAATTCTCTTGGAGCATGTTCTATCCAATAGACATGTAATTTATTAGATTCCATCACCGTGACATTCCGTGTTCCGAACATGATACATTCACCGCAGGTTCGACCAATATTCACTTCTGAGTTGTTAGCATGTGGATTACCGAAATTTCATCCACCATACAAGGCTTACTTTCACCTAGAGTCATGTACTCAGAATTTGCAGGTTTTTCCTTATGCCAGGTATGAAAATCAGGCAGTTTTCACAGAAAAATCCTCTTGGAGCGAGTTTTCTCCATTAGAAATGTAATTAACATAGTTTCAGTTACCAGGCCATTCTTCGTTCCGAACACGCTACATGCATCACGAATTCGAAAAACATTCAAAACTGAGTTCTGAGCATGTGGATTCCCGAAATTTCATCCACCATACAAGACATATTGACACCTAAAAGCATTTACTCAAATTTTGTAGCATTTTCCTAGCATCAGTTTCAAAACTCAGGCTGTTTTCTCAAGAAAAATCTGTTGTAGCCAGAGCTACCCAAAAGAAATTTAATTTACTTAGTTTCCCTCACCGTGACTATCCATGTTGTGAACAAGCAGCATGCATCACAGATTCGACAAAAATTGTGTAATGAGTTCTGATCATGTGGATTAGTGAACTTTCAAACTCCATAAAAGAATAATTACACCTAGAAAAATTTACCCTGATTTCGATACTTTTTCCTAACGCCAGTTTTGAAAATCATGCAGTTTTCCAGAAAAATCCTTTTGCAGCAAGTTCTACCCAGTAGAAATGTAATTTACATACTTTCCCTCACCATGACATTCCGTGTTCCTAACACACTACATGCATCATGAATTCAAAAACCATTCATTACTGAATTGTGATCGTGTGTATTACAAACTGTCATCCACAATACAAGGCATATTAACACCTAGAAACATTAACTCTGGGTTTGAACTATTTCATAACGGCAGTTTCGATAATCAGGCATTTATTGCAGGAAAATTCTCTTGGAGAGAGTTCTACCCAATAGACATGTAATTAACATAGACTCCCTTACCGTGAAATTCCGTGTTCCGAACACGCTACATGCATCACGGACTCGACAAGTATTCACTACATAGTTGTTAGCATGTGGATTACCGAACTCCAATCCCAATACAATGCATATTGAAACTTAGACGCATTTTCTCAGATTTCACAGCGTTTTCCATATGCCCATTTGAAAAATGAGGCAGATTTCTCAGAAAAATCCTCTTGCAGATGGTTCTACCCAATAGACATGTAATTTTCAGTTTCCCTCACCGTGACATTCAATGTTCGAACACGGTACTTTCATCAAGGATTTGATAAACATTCTTTACTGAGTTTTGAGCATGGGGATTAGCGAACTTTCATCCACCATACAAAGCATATTTACACCTAGAACCATTTACTATCAGTTCGCAGCATTTTCCTTATGCCAGTTTTGTAAATCATGAGTTTTTCGCAGAAAATCTTCTTGGAGTGAGTTGTACCCAGTAGAAAGGTAATTTACATAGCTTCCCTCACCATGATATCCCATGTTCCGAACACGATACATGCATCATGGATGGGACAAACATTCATTACTGGGTTGTGAACATGTAGATTAGCGAACTTTCATCCACCATACAAGACATATTTACACCTAGAAACATTTACACTGATTTCACAAGTTTTCCCTAATGCCAATTTCAAAAATCAGGCAGTTTTCAATAAAATACTCTTGGAGAGATTTCTACCCTATAGGCATGTAATTTACATAGTTTCCTTCACCGTGACATTCTGTGTTGCAAACACTCTACTTGCATCAAGGATTCAACAAACATCCATTACTGAGTTCTGAACATGTGATTAAGAAACTTTCATCCACCATACAATGCATATATACACCTAGAAGCATTTACTCTTATTTCACAGCTTTCTCCTAACGCCACATCCAAAAGTGAGGCCGATTTCACAGTAAAATCCTCTTTGAGTGTTTTCTACCCAATAGACATCTTATTTACATATTTTACCTCACCGTCACATTCAACGATCCGAACATGCTACATGCATCACTGATTCTAAAATCATTCAATACTGAGTTGTAAGCATGTGGATTAGCGAACGTTCATCCACCATACAAGGCATATTTAGAGCTAGATATATTTACTCTGAGTTCGAATGATTTACATAACACCAGATTCCATAAACAGGCAGTATTCACAGAGAAACTCTCTTGGAGTGTATTTACCCAATGGACTTGGAATTTACAGTGCTTCCCTCTCGTGATATTCCATGTTATGAACACGCTGCATGCCTCACGGATACGACAAACATTCATTACTGAGTTCTGAGCATGTGGATTACCGAAATTTCATCACCATATAAGGCATATTGTCACCTAGATCTATTGAAAGGGATTTTGCAGCTTTCCATAATGGCAGTTTCGAAAATGAAGCATATTACATGGAACCATTATCTTGGAGAAAGTTCTACCAAATACACATGTAATTTACATACTTTTTCTCACCGTAACATTCTGTATTCTGAACACGCTGCATGCATCACTGATTAGACAAATATTCTCTTCTGAATTTTTATAACGCAGATTACAGAATTTTAAAAAATCATATAAGGTTTATTGACACTTAGAAGCATTTACTCAGATTTCACAGCTTTTTCCTTACACCAGTTTCGAAAATCAGGCAATTTTCATGGACAAATACCCCTGGAGCGAGTTCTACCCAATATACATGTAATTTACATTGTGTCCCTCACCGTGACATTCCATGTTCCAAACAAGCTACATGGAACACAGATTCGACATGCATTCTTTAATGAGTTGTGAGCATGTGGATTAGCAAACTTTCATCCACCATACAAGTCATATTTCCACCTAGAACCATTTTCTCTGATTTCGCAGCTTTTTCTTAACACAACATCTGATAATGAGGTAGATTTTGAAGAAAAATACTCTTAGTAGCGATTTCTACCCGAAAGAAATGGAATTTACATAGTTTCCCTCACCGTGAACTTCCATGGTTTGAACACGCTTCATGCATCTCTGATTCGACAAATATTCATTACTGAGTTGTGGACATGTGGATTACCGAACTTTCATCACCGTACAGGGCATACTTACACATAGAAACATTTACTCAGATTTCGTACATTTCCAAATGCCAGTATCGAAAATAATGCAGATTTCGCAGAGAAACCTTCTTGGAACGAATTCTACAAAATAGACTTTTAATTGACTTAGATTCTCCCACTGTGACATTCCGTGTTCCGAACATGCTACATGCATCACAGTTTTGATAATCATTCATTACTGAGTTGCGTTCGTGTGGATTATCGATCTTTCATCATCATACGGGGCATATATACACATTGAAACATTTACTCTTTTTTCTCAGCTTTTTCCTATCACCGGTGTGGAAAATGAGGGAGATTTTGCAGAAAAATCCTCTTAGAGCGATTTCTACCCAATAGACTTATAATTTACATAGTTTCCCTCACAGTGACATTCTGTGGTCTGAACACGCTACATGCATTATGGATTCAATAAACAATCATTACTGAGTGGTTGACATGTGGATTAGCAAACTTTCATCCACCATACAAGGCACATTTCCACCTAGAAACTTTTATTCAGATTTCAAAAGTTTGTACTAACGCCAGATTCCAAAACAGGCAGTGTTCACGGAAATATCCTCTTGGAGCGGGTTTACCCAATAAACACGTAATTTACATACAGTTTCTCATCGGGACATTCTGTGTTCCGAACACGCTACATGCATCACGGATTCGACAAACATTCTTTACTGAGTTGTGGACATGTAAATTACCAAATTTTCATCAGCATGCAGGGTATATTTACTCATATTGAATTTTCTCTAATTTCAAAAATTTTTCTTAACACCACATCCGAAAATGTGGCAGATTTCGCAGAAAAATTCTCTTGGAGCGATTTCCAACCAATAGAAATGTAATTTACAGTTTCCTGACAGTTACATTCCGTGATCTAAACACGCTATATTCATCACGGATTCGAGAACCTTTCATTTCTGAGATGTGAGCATGTAGATTACCAATCTTTCATCAACCATACTAGGCATATTTACACCTAGAAATATTTATTGTTTGTTCTCAGGTTTTTCCTAACCCCAGATTCGAAAATCAGGCAGTTTTCTCTGAAAAATTCTCTTGGAGGGAGTTATAACCAATACACATTTAATTTCCATAGTTTCCCTCACCGTGACATTCCGTGTTCCGAACACGCTACATGCATCACGGATTTGACAAACATTCATTACTCAGTTGTGTGCATGTGTGTTACAGTACTTTCATCCAGCATACAACGCATATTTACACCTAGAAACCATTATTCTGAGTTTGCAGCATTTTCCTAATGGCAGTATAGAAAATCAGGCAATTTTCACAGGAAAATTCTCTTGGAGCATGTTCTATCCAATAGACATGTAATTTATTAGATTCCATCACCGTGACATTCCGTGTTCCGAACATGATACATTCACCGCAGGTTCGACCAATATTCACTTCTGAGTTGTTAGCATGTGGATTACCGAAATTTCATCCACCATACAAGGCTTACTTTCACCTAGAGTCATGTACTCAGAATTTGCAGGTTTTTCCTTATGCCAGGTATGAAAATCAGGCAGTTTTCACAGAAAAATCCTCTTGGAGCGAGTTTTCTCCATTAGAAATGTAATTAACATAGTTTCAGTTACCAGGCCATTCTTCGTTCCGAACACGCTACATGCATCACGAATTCGAAAAACATTCAAAACTGAGTTCTGAGCATGTGGATTCCCGAAATTTCATCCACCATACAAGACATATTGACACCTAAAAGCATTTACTCAAATTTTGTAGCATTTTCCTAGCATCAGTTTCAAAACTCAGGCTGTTTTCTCAAGAAAAATCTGTTGTAGCCAGAGCTACCCAAAAGAAATTTAATTTACTTAGTTTCCCTCACCGTGACTATCCATGTTGTGAACAAGCAGCATGCATCACAGATTCGACAAAAATTGTGTAATGAGTTCTGATCATGTGGATTAGTGAACTTTCAAACTCCATAAAAGAATAATTACACCTAGAAAAATTTACCCTGATTTCGATACTTTTTCCTAACGCCAGTTTTGAAAATCATGCAGTTTTCCAGAAAAATCCTTTTGCAGCAAGTTCTACCCAGTAGAAATGTAATTTACATACTTTCCCTCACCATGACATTCCGTGTTCCTAACACACTACATGCATCATGAATTCAAAAACCATTCATTACTGAATTGTGATCGTGTGTATTACAAACTGTCATCCACAATACAAGGCATATTAACACCTAGAAACATTAACTCTGGGTTTGAACTATTTCATAACGGCAGTTTCGATAATCAGGCATTTATTGCAGGAAAATTCTCTTGGAGAGAGTTCTACCCAATAGACATGTAATTAACATAGACTCCCTTACCGTGAAATTCCGTGTTCCGAACACGCTACATGCATCACGGACTCGACAAGTATTCACTACATAGTTGTTAGCATGTGGATTACCGAACTCCAATCCCAATACAATGCATATTGAAACTTAGACGCATTTTCTCAGATTTCACAGCGTTTTCCATATGCCCATTTGAAAAATGAGGCAGATTTCTCAGAAAAATCCTCTTGCAGATGGTTCTACCCAATAGACATGTAATTTTCAGTTTCCCTCACCGTGACATTCAATGTTCGAACACGGTACTTTCATCAAGGATTTGATAAACATTCTTTACTGAGTTTTGAGCATGGGGATTAGTGAACTTTCATCCACCATACAAAGCATATTTACACCTAGGACCATTTACTATCTGTTCGCAGCATTTTCCTTATGCCAGTTTTGTAAATCATGAGTTTTTCGCAGAAAATCTTCTTGGAGTGAGTTGTACCCAGTAGAAAGGTAATTTACATAGCTTCCCTCACCATGATATCCCATGTTCCGAACACGCTACATGCATCATGGATGCGACAAACATTCATTACTGACTTGTGAACATGTAGATTAGCGAACTTTCATCCACCATACAAGACATATTTACACCTAGAAACATTTACACTGATTTCACAAGTTTTTCCTAATGCCAATTTCAAAAATCAGGCAGTTTTCAAAAAAATTCTCTTGGAGAGATTTCTACCCTATAGGCATGTAATTTACATAGTTTCCTTCACCGTGACATTCTGTGTTGCAAACACGCTACTTGCATCAAGGATTCAACAAACATCCATTACTGAGTTCTGAACATGTGATTAAGAAACTTTCATCCACCATACAATGCATATATACACCTAGAAGCATTTACTCTTATTTCACAGCTTTCTCCTAACGCCACATCCAAAAGTGAGGCCGATTTCACAGTAAAATCCTCTTTGAGTGTTTTCTACCCAATAGACATCTTACTTACATATTTTTCCTCACCGTCACATTCAACGATCCGAACATGCTACATGCATCACGGATTCTAAAATCATTCATAACTGAGTTGTATGCATGTGGATTAGCGAACGTTCATCCACCATACAAGGCATATTTACAGCTAGAAATATTTACTCTGAGTTCGAATGATTTACATAACACCAGATTCGAAAAACAGGCAGTATTCCCAGAAAAACCCTCTTGGAGCGTATTTACCCAATGGACATGGAATTTACAGTGCTTCCCTCACGTGACATTCCATGTTATGAACACGCTGCATGCCTCACGGATACGACAAACATTCATTACTGAGTTCTGAGCATGTGGATTACCGAAATTTCATCACCATATAAGGCATATTTTCACCTAGATCTATTGAAAGGGATTTTGCAGCTTTTCATAATGGCAGTTTCGAAAATGAAGCATATTACATGGAACCATTATCTTGGAGAAAGTTCTACCAAATACACATGTAATTTACATACTTTTTCTCACAGTAACTTTCTGTATTCTGAACACGCTGCATGCATCACTGATTAGACAAATATTCTCTTCTGAATTTTTATAACGCAGATTACAGAATTTTAAAAAATCATATAAGGTTTATTGACACTTAGAAGCATTTACTCAGATTTCACAGCTTTTTCCTTACACCAGTTTCGAAAATCAGGCAATTTTCATGGACAAATCCCCCTGGAGCGAGTTCTACCCAATATACATGTAATTTACATTGTGTCCCTCACCGTGACATTCCATGTTCCAAACAAGCTACATGGAACACAGATTCGACATGCATTCTTTAATGAGTTGTGAGCATGTGGATTAGCAAACTTTCATCCACCATACAAGTCATATTTCCACCTAGAACCATTTTCTCTGATTTCGCAGCTTTTTCTTAACACAACATCTGATAATGAGGTAGATTTTGAAGAAAAATACTCTTAGTAGCGATTTCTACCCGAAAGAAATGGAATTTACATAGTTTCCCTCACCGTGAACTTCCATGGTTTGAACACGCTTCATGCATCTCTGATTCGACAAATATTCATTACTGAGTTGTGGACATGTGGATTGCCGAACTTTCATCACCGTACAGGGCATACTTACACATAGAAACATTTACTCAGATTTCGTACATTTCCAAATGCCAGTATCGAAAATAATGCAGATTTCGCAGAGAAACCTTCTTGGAACGAATTCTACAAAATAGACTTTTAATTGACTTAGATTCTCCCACTGTGACATTCCGTGTTCCGAACATGCTACATGCATCACAGTTTTGATAATCATTCATTACTGAGTTGCGTTCGTGTGGATTATCGATCTTTCATCATCATACGGGGCATATATACACATTGAAACATTTACTCTTTTTTCTCAGCTTTTTCCTATCACCGGTGTGGAAAATGAGGGAGATTTTGCAGAAAAATCCTCTTAGAGCGATTTCTACCCAATAGACTTATAATTTACATAGTTTCCCTCACAGTGACATTCTGTGGTCTGAACACGCTACATGCATTATGGATTCAATAAACAATCATTACTGAGTGGTTGACATGTGGATTAGCAAACTTTCATCCACCATACAAGGCACATTTCCACCTAGAAACTTTTATTCAGATTTCAAAAGTTTGTACTAACGCCAGATTCCAAAACAGGCAGTGTTCACGGAAATATCCTCTTGGAGCGGGTTTACCCAATAAACACGTAATTTACATACAGTTTCTCATCGGGACATTCTGTGTTCCGAACACGCTACATGCATCACGGATTCGACAAACATTCTTTACTGAGTTGTGGACATGTAAATTACCAAATTTTCATCAGCATGCAGGGTATATTTACTCATATTGAATTTTCTCTAATTTCAAAAATTTTTCTTAACACCACATCCGAAAATGTGGCAGATTTCGCAGAAAAATTCTCTTGGAGTGATTTCCAACCAATAGAAATGTAATTTACATAGTTTCCTCACAGTTACATTCCGTGTTCTGAACACGCTATATTCATCACGGATTCGAGAACCTTTCATTTCTGAGATGTGAGCATGTAGATTACCAATCTTTCATCAACCATACTAGGCATATTTACACCTAGAAATATTTATTGTTTGTTCTCAGGTTTTTCCTAACCCCAGATTCGAAAATCAGGCAGTTTTCTCTGAAAAATTCTCTTGGAGGGAGTTATAACCAATACACATGTAATTTCCATAGTTTCCCTCACCGTGACATTCCGTGTTCCGAACACGCTACATGCATCACGGATTTGACAAACATTCATTACTCAGTTGTGTGCATGTGTGTTACAGTACTTTCATCCAGCATACAACGCATATTTACACCTAGAAACCATTATTCTGAGTTTGCAGCATTTTCCTAATGGCAGTATAGAAAATCAGGCAATTTTCACAGAAAAATTCTCTTGGAGCGTGTTCTATCCAATAGACATGTAATTTATTAGATTCCGTCACCGTGACATTCCGTGTTCCGAACATGATACATTCACCGCAGGTTCGACCAATATTCACTTCTGAGTTGTTAGCATGTGGATTACCGAAATTTCATTCACCATACAAGGCTTACTTACACCTAGAGTCATGTACTCAGAATTTGCAGCTTTTTCCTTATGCCAGTTATGAAAATCAGGCAGTTTTCACAGAAAAATCCTCTTGGAGCGAGTTTTCTCCATTAGAAATGTAATTTACATAGTTTCAGTTACCAGGCCATTCCTTGTTCCGAACACGCTACATGCATCACGAATTCGAAAAACATTCAAAACTGAGTTCTGAGCATGTGGATTACCGAAATTTCATCCACCATACAAGACATATTGACACCTAAAAGCATTTACCCAAATTTTGTAGCATTTTCCTAGCATCAGTTTCAAAACTCAGGCTGTTTTCTCAAGAAAAATCTGCTGTAGCCAGAGCTACCCAAAAGAAATTTAATTTACTAAGTTTCCCTCACCGTGACTATCCATGTGGTGAACAAGCTGCATGCATCACAGATTCGACAAAAATTGTGTAATGAGTTCTGATCATGTGGATTAGTGAACATTCAAACTCCATAAAAGAATAATTACACCTAGAAAAATTTACCCTGATTTCGATATTTTTCCTAACGCCAGTTTCGAAAATCATGCAGTTTTCCAGAAAAATCCTTTTGCAGCAAGTTCTACCCAGTAGAAATGTAATTTACATACTTTCCCTCACCATGACATTCCGTGTTCCTAACACACTACATGCATCACAAATTCGAAAACCATTCATTACTGAGTTGTGATCGTGTGTATTACAAACTGTCATCCACAATACAAGGCATATTAACACCTAGAAACATTAACTCTGGGTTTGCACTTTTCCATAAAGGCAGTTTCGATAATCAGGCATTTATTGCAGGAAAATTCTCTTGGAGAGAGTTCTACCCAATAGACATGTAATTAACATAGACTCCCTTACCGTGAAATTCCGTGTTCCGAACACGCTACATGCATCACGGACTCGACAAGTATTCACTACATAGTTGTTAGCATGTGGATTACCGAACTCCAATCACAATACAATGCATATTGAAACTTAGACGCATTTTCTCAGATTTCACAGCGTTTTCCATATGCCCATTTGAAAAATGAGGCAGATTTCTCAGAAAAATCCTCTTGCAGATGGTTCTACCCAATAGACATGTAATTTTCAGTTTCCCTCACCGTGACATTCAATGTTCGAACACGGTACTTTCATCAAGGATTTGATAAACATTCTTTACTGAGTTTTGAGCATGGGGATTAGCGAACTTTCATCCACCATACAAAGCATATTTACACCTAGAATCATTTACTATCTGTTCGCAGCATTTTCCTTATGCCAGTTTTGTAAATCATGAGTTTTTCGCAGAAAATCTTCTTGGAGTGAGTTGTACCCAGTAGAAAGGTAATTTACATAGCTTCCCTCACCATGATATCCCATGTTCCGAACACGCTACATGCATCATGGATGCGACAAACATTCATTACTGACTTGTGAACATGTAGATTAGCGAACTTTCATCCACCATACAAGACATATTTACACCTAGAAACATTTACACTGATTTCACAAGTTTTTCCTAATGCCAATTTCAAAAATCAGGCAGTTTTCAAAAAAATTCTCTTGGAGAGATTTCTACCCTATAGGCATGTAATTTACATAGTTTCCTTCACCGTGACATTCTGTGTTGCAAACACGCTACTTGCATCAAGGATTCAACAAACATCCATTACTGAGTTCTGAACATGTGATTAAGAAACTTTCATCCACCATACAATGCATATATACACCTAGAAGCATTTACTCTTATTTCACAGCTTTCTCCTAACGCCACATCCAAAAGTGAGGCCGATTTCACAGTAAAATCCTCTTTGAGTGTTTTCTACCCAATAGACATCTTACTTACATATTTTTCCTCACCGTCACATTCAACGATCCGAACATGCTACATGCATCACGGATTCTAAAATCATTCATAACTGAGTTGTATGCATGTGGATTAGCGAACGTTCATCCACCATACAAGGCATATTTACAGCTAGAAATATTTACTCTGAGTTCGAATGTTTTACATAACACCAGATTCGAAAAACAGGCAGTATTCCCAGAAAAACCCTCTTGGAGCGTATTTACCCAATGGACATGGAATTTACAGTGCTTCCCTCACGTGACATTCCATGTTATGAACACGCTGCATGCCTCACGGATACGACAAACATTCATTACTGAGTTCTGAGCATGTGGATTACCGAAATTTCATCACCATATAAGGCATATTTTCACCTAGATCTATTGAAAGGGATTTTGCAGCTTTTCATAATGGCAGTTTCGAAAATGAAGCATATTACATGGAACCATTATCTTGGAGAAAGTTCTACCAAATACACATGTAATTTACATACTTTTTCTCACCGTAACATTCTGTATTCTGAACACGCTGCATGCATCACTGATTAGACAAATATTCTCTTCTGAATTTTTATAACGCAGATTACAGAATTTTAAAAAATCATATAAGGTTTATTGACACTTAGAAGCATTTACTCAGATTTCACAGCTTTTTCCTTACACCAGTTTCGAAAATCAGGCAATTTTCATGGACAAATCCCCCTGGAGCGAGTTCTACCCAATAAACATGTAATTTACATTGTGTCCCTCACCGTGACATTCCATGTTCCAAACAAGCTACATGGAACACAGATTCGACATGCATTCTTTAATGAGTTGTGAGCATGTGGATTAGCAAACTTTCATCCACCATACAAGTCATGTTTCCACCTAGAATCATTTTCTCTGATTTCGCAGCTTTTTCTTAACACATCTGATAATGAGGTAGATTTTGAAGAAAAATCCTCTTAGTAGCGATTTCTACCCGAAAGAAATGGAATTTACATAGTTTCCCTCACCGTGACCTTCCATGGTTTGAACACGCTTCATGCATCTCTGATTCGACAAATATTCATTACTGAGTTGTGGACATGTGGATTACCGAACTTTCATCACCGTACAGGGCATAATTACACATAGAAACATTTACTCAAATTTCGTAAATTTCCAAATGCCAGTATCGAAAATAATGCAGATTTCGCAGAGAAACCTTCTTGGAACGAATTCTACAAAATAGACTTTTAATTGACTTAGATTCTCCCACTGTGACATTCCGTGTTCCGAACATGCTACATGCATCACAGTTTCGACAAACATTCATTACTGAGTTGCGTTCGTGTGGATTATTGATCTTTCATCATCATACGGGGCATATATACACATTGAAACATTTACTCTTTTTTCTCAGCTTTTTCCTATCACCGGTGTGGAAAATGAGGGAGATTTTGCAGAAAAATCCTCTTAGAGCGATTTCTACCCAATAGACTTATAATTTACATAGTTTCCCTCACAGTGACATTCTGTGGTCTGAACACGCTACATGCATTATGGATTCAATAAACAATCATTACTGAGTGGTTGACATGTGGATTAGCAAACTTTCATCCACCATACAAGGCACATTTCCACCTAGAAACTTTTATTCAGATTTCAAAAGTTTGTACTAACGCCAGATTCCAAAACAGGCAGTGTTCACGGAAATATCCTCTTGGAGCGGGTTTACCCAATAAACACGTAATTTACATACAGTTTCTCATCGGGACATTCTGTGTTCCGAACACGCTACATGCATCACGGATTCGACAAACATTCTTTACTGAGTTGTGGACATGTAAATTACCAAATTTTCATCAGCATGCAGGGTATATTTACTCATATTGAATTTTCTCTAATTTCAAAAATTTTTCTTAACACCACATCCGAAAATGTGGCAGATTTCGCAGAAAAATTCTCTTGGAGCGATTTCCAACCAATAGAAATGTAATTTACATAGTTTCCTCACAGTTACATTCCGTGTTCTGAACACGCTATATTCATCACGGATTCGAGAACCTTTCATTTCTGAGATGTGAGCATGTAGATTACCAATCTTTCATCAACCATACTAGGCATATTTACACCTAGAAATATTTATTGTTTGTTCTCAGGTTTTTCCTAACCCCAGATTCGAAAATCAGGCAGTTTTCTCTGAAAAATTCTCTTGGAGGGAGTTCTAACCAATATACATGTAATTTCCATAGTTTCCCTCACCGTGACATTCCGTGTTCCGAACACGCTACATGCATCACGGATTTGACAAACATTCATTACTCAGTTGTGTGCATGTGTGTTACAGTACTTTCATCCAGCATACAACGCATATTTACACCTAGAAACCATTATTCTGAGTTTGCAGCATTTTCCTAATGGCAGTATAGAAAATCAGGCAATTTTCACAGAAAAATTCTCTTGGAGCGTGTTCTATCCAATAGACATGTAATTTATTAGATTCCGTCACCGTGACATTCCGTGTTCCGAACATGATACATTCACCGCAGGTTCGACCAATATTCACTTCTGAGTTGTTAGCATGTGGATTACCGAAATTTCATCCACCATACAAGGCTTACTTACACCTAGAGTCATGTACTCAGAATTTGCAGCTTTTTCCTTATGCCAGTTATGAAAATCAGGCAGTTTTCACAGAAAAATCCTCTTGGAGCGAGTTTTCTCCATTAGAAATGTAATTTACATAGTTTCAGTTACCAGGCCATTCCTTGTTCCGAACACGCTACATGCATCACGAATTCGAAAAACATTCAAAACTGAGTTCTGAGCATGTGGATTACCGAAATTTCATCCACCATACAAGACATATTGACACCTAAAAGCATTTACCCAAATTTTGTAGCATTTTCCTAGCATCAGTTTCAAAACTCAGGCTGTTTTCTCAAGAAAAATCTGTTGTAGCCAGAGCTACCCAAAAGAAATTTAATTTACTAAGTTTCCCTCACCGTGACTATCCATGTGGTGAACAAGCTGCATGCATCACAGATTCGACAAAAATCGTGTAATGAGTTCTGATCATGTGGATTAGTGAACATTCAAACTCCATAAAAGAATAATTACACCTAGAAAAATTTACCCTGATTTCGATATTTTTCCTAACGCCAGTTTCGAAAATCATGCAGTTTTCCAGAAAAATCCTTTTGCAGCAAGTTCTACCCAGTAGAAATGTAATTTACATACTTTCCCTCACCATGACATTCCGTGTTCCTAACACACTACATGCATCACAAATTCGAAAACCATTCATTACTGAGTTGTGATCGTGTGTATTACAAACTGTCATCCACAATACAAGGCATATTAACACCTAGAAACATTAACTCTGGGTTTGCACTTTTTCATAACGGCAGTTTCGATAATCAGGCATTTATTGCAGGAAAATTCTCTTGGAGAGAGTTCTACCCAATAGACATGTAATTAACATAGACTCCCTTACCGTGAAATTCCGTGTTCCGAACACGCTACATGCATCACGGACTCGACAAGTATTCACTACATAGTTGTTAGCATGTGGATTACCGAACTCCAATCACAATACAATGCATATTGAAACTTAGACGCATTTTCTCAGATTTCACAGCGTTTTCCATATGCCCATTTGAAAAATGAGGCAGATTTCTCAGAAAAATCCTCTTGCAGATGGTTCTACCCAATAGACATGTAATTTTCAGTTTCCCTCACCGTGACATTCAATGTTCGAACACGGTACTTTCATCAAGGATTTGATAAACATTCTTTACTGAGTTTTGAGCATGGGGATTAGCGAACTTTCATCCACCATACAAAGCATATTTACACCTAGAATCATTTACTATCTGTTCGCAGCATTTTCCTTATGCCAGTTTTGTAAATCATGAGTTTTTCGCAGAAAATCTTCTTGGAGTGAGTTGTACCCAGTAGAAAGGTAATTTACATAGCTTCCCTCACCATGATATCCCATGTTCCGAACACGCTACATGCATCATGGATGCGACAAACATTCATTACTGACTTGTGAACATGTAGATTAGCGAACTTTCATCCACCATACAAGACATATTTACACCTAGAAACATTTACACTGATTTCACAAGTTTTTCCTAATGCCAATTTCAAAAATCAGGCAGTTTTCAAAAAAATTCTCTTGGAGAGATTTCTACCCTATAGGCATGTAATTTACATAGTTTCCTTCACCGTGACATTCTGTGTTGCAAACACGCTACTTGCATCAAGGATTCAACAAACATCCATTACTGAGTTCTGAACATGTGATTAAGAAACTTTCATCCACCATACAATGCATATATACACCTAGAAGCATTTACTCTTATTTCACAGCTTTCTCCTAACGCCACATCCAAAAGTGAGGCCGATTTCACAGTAAAATCCTCTTTGAGTGTTTTCTACCCAATAGACATCTTACTTACATATTTTTCCTCACCGTCACATTCAACGATCCGAACATGCTACATGCATCACGGATTCTAAAATCATTCATAACTGAGTTGTATGCATGTGGATTAGCGAACGTTCATCCACCATACAAGGCATATTTACAGCTAGAAATATTTACTCTGAGTTCGAATGTTTTACATAACACCAGATTCGAAAAACAGGCAGTATTCACAGAAAAACCCTCTTGGAGCGTATTTACCCAATGGACATGGAATTTACAGTGCTTCCCTCACGTGACATTCCATGTTATGAACACGCTGCATGCCTCACGGATACGACAAACATTCATTACTGAGTTCTGAGCATGTGGATTACCGAAATTTCATCACCATATAAGGCATATTTTCACCTAGATCTATTGAATGGGATTTTGCAGCTTTTCATAATGGCAGTTTCGAAAATGAAGCATATTACATGGAACCATTATCTTGGAGAAAGTTCTATCAAATACACATGTAATTTACATACTTTTTCTCACAGTAACATTCTGTATTCTGAACACGCTGCATGCATCACTGATTAGACAAATATTCTCTTCTGAATTTTTATAACGCAGATTACAGAATTTTAAAAAATCATATAAGGTTTATTGACACTTAGAAGCATTTACTCAGATTTCACAGCTTTTTCCTTACACCAGTTTCGAAAATCAGGCAATTTTCATGGACAAATCCCCCTGGAGCGAGTTCTACCCAATATACATGTAATTTACATTGTGTCCCTCACCGTGACATTCCATGTTCCAAACAAGCTACATGGATCACAGATTCGACATGCATTCTTTAATGAGTTGTGAGCATGTGGATTAGCAAACTTTCATCCACCATACAAGTCATGTTTCCACCTAGAATCATTTTCTCTGATTTCGCAGCTTTTTCTTAACACATCTGATAATGAGGTAGATTTTGAAGAAAAATCCTCTTAGTAGCGATTTCTACCCGAAAGAAATGGAGTTTACATAGTTTCCCTCACCGTGACCTTCCATGGTTTGAACACGCTTCATGCATCTCTGATTCGACAAATATTCATTACTGAGTTGTGGACATGTGGATTACCGAACTTTCATCACCGTACAGGGCATAATTACACATAGAAACATTTACTCAAATTTCGTACATTTCCAAATGCCAGTATCGAAAATAATGCAGATTTCGCAGAGAAACCTTCTTGGAACGAATTCTACAAAATAGACTTTTAATTGACTTAGATTCTCCCACTGTGACATTCCGTGTTCCGAACATGCTACATGCATCACAGTTTCGACAAACATTCATTACTGAGTTGCGTTCGTGTGGATTATTGATCTTTCATCATCATACGGGGCATATATACACATTGAAACATTTACTCTTTTTTCTCAGCTTTTTCCTATCACCGGTGTGGAAAATGAGGGAGATTTTGCAGAAAAATCCTCTTAGAGCGATTTCTACCCAATAGACTTATAATTTACATAGTTTCCCTCACAGTGACATTCTGTGGTCTGAACACGCTACATGCATTATGGATTCAATAAACAATCATTACTGAGTGGTTGACATGTGGATTAGCAAACTTTCATCCACCATACAAGGCACATTTCCACCTAGAAACTTTTATTCAGATTTCAAAAGTTTGTACTAACGCCAGATTCCAAAACAGGCAGTGTTCACGGAAATATCCTCTTGGAGCGGGTTTACCCAATAAACACGTAATTTACATACAGTTTCTCATCGGGACATTCTGTGTTCCGAACACGCTACATGCATCACGGATTCGACAAACATTCTTTACTGAGTTGTGGACATGTAAATTACCAAATTTTCATCAGCATGCAGGGTATATTTACTCATATTGAATTTTCTCTAATTTCAAAAATTTTTCTTAACACCACATCCGAAAATGTGGCAGATTTCGCAGAAAAATTCACTTGGAGCGATTTCCAACCAATAGAAATGTAATTTACATAGTTTCCTCACAGTTACATTCCGTGTTCTGAACACGCTATATTCATCACGGATTCGAGAACCTTTCATTTCTGAGATGTGAGCATGTAGATTACCAATCTTTCATCAACCATACTAGGCATATTTACACCTAGAAATATTTATTGTTTGTTCTCAGGTTTTTCCTAACCCCAGATTCGAAAATCAGGCAGTTTTCTCTGAAAAATTCTCTTGGAGGGAGTTCTAACCAATATACATGTAATTTCCATAGTTTCCCTCACCGTGACATTCCGTGTTCCGAACACGCTACATGCATCACGGATTTGACAAACATTCATTACTCAGTTGTGTGCATGTGTGTTACAGTACTTTCAACCAGCATACAACGCATATTTACACCTAGAAACCATTATTCTGAGTTTGCAGCATTTTCCTAATGGCAGTATAGAAAATCAGGCAATTTTCACAGAAAAATTCTCTTGGAGCGTGTTCTATCCAATAGACATGTAATTTATTAGATTCCGTCACCGTGACATTCCGTGTTCCGAACATGATACATTCACCGCAGGTTCGACCAATATTCACTTCTGAGTTGTTAGCATGTGGATTACCGAAATTTCATCCACCATACAAGGCTTACTTACACCTAGAGTCATGTACTCAGAATTTGCAGCTTTTTCCTTATGCCAGTTATGAAAATCAGGCAGTTTTCACAGAAAAATCCTCTTGGAGCGAGTTTTCTACATTAGAAATGTAATTTACATAGTTTCAGTTACCAGGCCATTCCTTGTTCCGAACACGCTACATGCATCACGAATTCGAAAAACATTCAAAACTGAGTTCTGAGCATGTGGATTACCGAAATTTCATCCACCATACAAGACATATTGACACCTAAAAGCATTTACCCAAATTTTGTAGCATTTTCCTAGCATCAGTTTCAAAACTCAGGCTGTTTTCTCAAGAAAAATCTGTTGTAGCCAGAGCTACCCAAAAGAAATTTAATTTACTAAGTTTCCCTCACCGTGACTATCCATGTGGTGAACAAGCTGCATGCATCACAGATTCGACAAAAATTGTGTAATGAGTTCTGATCATGTGGATTAGTGAACATTCAAACTCCATAAAAGAATAATTACACCTAGAAAAATTTACCCTGATTTCGATATTTTTCCTAACGCCAGTTTCGAAAATCATGCAGTTTTCCAGAAAAATCCTTTTGCAGCAAGTTCTACCCAGTAGAAATGAAATTTACATACTTTCCCTCACCATGACATTCCGTGTTCCTAACACACTACATGCATCACAAATTCGAAAACCATTCATTACTGAGTTGTGATCGTGTGTATTACAAACTGTCATCCACAATACAAGGCATATTAACACCTAGAAACATTAACTCTGGGTTTGCACTTTTTCATAACGGCAGTTTCGATAATCAGGCATTTATTGCAGGAAAATTCTCTTGGAGAGAGTTCTACCCAATAGACATGTAATTAACATAGACTCCCTTACCGTGAAATTCCGTGTTCCGAACACGCTACATGCATCACGGACTCGACAAGTATTCACTACATAGTTGTTAGCATGTGGATTACCGAACTCCAATCACAATACAATGCATATTGAAACTTAGACGCATTTTCTCAGATTTCACAGCGTTTTCCATATGCCCATTTGAAAAATGAGGCAGATTTCTCAGAAAAATCCTCTTGCAGATGGTTCTACCCAATAGACATGTAATTTTCAGTTTCCCTCACCGTGACATTCAATGTTCGAACACGGTACTTTCATCAAGGATTTGATAAACATTCTTTACTGAGTTTTGAGCATGGGGATTAGTGAACTTTCATCCACCATACAAAGCATATTTACACCTAGAATCATTTACTATCTGTTCGCAGCATTTTCCTTATGCCAGTTTTGTAAATCATGAGTTTTTCGCAGAAAATCTTCTTGGAGTGAGTTGTACCCAGTAGAAAGGTAATTTACATAGCTTCCCTCACCATGATATCCCATGTTCCGAACACGCTACATGCATCATGGATGCGACAAACATTCATTACTGACTTGTGAACATGTAGATTAGCGAACTTTCATCCACCATACAAGACATATTTACACCTAGAAACATTTACACTGATTTCACAAGTTTTTCCTAATGCCAATTTCAAAAATCAGGCAGTTTTCAAATAAAATCTCTTGGAGAGATTTCTACCCTATAGGCATGTAATTTACATAGTTTCCTTCACCGTGACATTCTGTGTTGCAAACACGCTACTTGCATCAAGGATTCAACAAACATCCATTACTGAGTTCTGAACATGTGATTAAGAAACTTTCATCCACCATACAATGCATATATACACCTAGAAGCATTTACTCTTATTTCACAGCTTTCTCCTAACGCCACATCCAAAAGTGAGGCCGATTTCACAGTAAAATCCTCTTTGAGTGTTTTCTACCCAATAGACATCTTACTTACATATTTTTCCTCACCGTCACATTCAACGATCCGAACATGCTACATGCATCACGGATTCTAAAATCATTCATAACTGAGTTGTATGCATGTGGATTAGCGAACGTTCATCCACCATACAAGGCATATTTACAGCTAGAAATATTTACTCTGAGTTCGAATGATTTACATAACACCAGATTCGAAAAACAGGCAGTATTCACAGAAAAACCCTCTTGGAGCGTATTTACCCAATGGACATGGAATTTACAGTGCTTCCCTCACGTGACATTCCATGTTATGAACACGCTGCATGCCTCACGGATACGACAAACATTCATTACTGAGTTCTGAGCATGTGGATTACCGAAATTTCATCACCATATAAGGCATATTTTCACCTAGATCTATTGAAAGGGATTTTGCAGCTTTTCATAATGGCAGTTTCGAAAATGAAGCATATTACATGGAACCATTATCTTGGAGAAAGTTCTACCAAATACACTTGTAATTTACATACTTTTTCTCACCGTAACATTCTGTATTCTGAACACGCTGCATGCATCACTGATTAGACAAATATTCTCTTCTGAATTTTTATAACGCAGATTACAGAATTTTAAAAAATCATATAAGGTTTATTGACACTTAGAAGCATTTACTCAGATTTCACAGCTTTTTCCTTACACCAGTTTCGAAAATCAGGCAATTTTCATGGACAAATCCCCCTGGAGCGAGTTCTACCCAATATACATGTAATTTATATTGTGTCCCTCACCGTGACATTCCATGTTCCAAACAAGCTACATGGAACACAGATTCGACATGCATTCTTTAATGAGTTGTGAGCATGTGGATTAGCAAACTTTCATCCACCATACAAGTCATATTTCCACCTAGAACCATTTTCTCTGATTTCGCAGCTTTTTCTTAACACAACATCTGATAATGAGGTAGATTTTGAAGAAAAATCCTCTTAGTAGCGATTTCTACCCGAAAGAAATGGAATTTACATAGTTTCCCTCACCGTGAACTTCCATGGTTTGAACACGCTTCATGCATCTCTGATTCGACAAATATTCATTACTGAGTTGTGGACATGTGGATTACCGAACTTTCATCACCGTACAGGGCATACTTACACATAGAAACATTTACTCAGATTTCGTACATTTCCAAATGCCAGTATCGAAAATAATGCAGATTTCGCAGAGAAACCTTCTTGGAACGAATTCTACAAAATAGACTTTTAATTGACTTAGATTCTCCCACTGTGACATTCCGTGTTCCGAACATGCTACATGCATCACAGTTTCGATAATCATACATTACTGAGTTGCGTTCGTGTGGATTATCGATCTTTCATCATCATACGGGTCATATATACACATTGAAACATTTACTCTTTTTTCTCAGCTTTTTCCTATCACCGGTGTGGAAAATGAGGGAGATTTTGCAGAAAAATCCTCTTAGAGCGATTTCTACCCAATAGACTTATAATTTACATAGTTTCCCTCACAGTGACATTCTGTGGTCTGAACACGCTACATGCATTATGGATTCAATAAACAATCATTACTGAGTGGTTGACATGTGGATTAGCAAACTTTCATCCACCATACAAGGCACATTTCCACCTAGAAACTTTTATTCAGATTTCAAAAGTTTGTACTAACGCCAGATTCCAAAACAGGCAGTGTTCACGGAAATATCCTCTTGGAGCGGGTTTACCCAATAAACACGTAATTTACATACAGTTTCTCATCGGGACATTCTGTGTTCCGAACACGCTACATGCATCACGGATTCGACAAACATTCTTTACTGAGTTGTGGACATGTAAATTACCAAATTTTCATCAGCATGCAGGGTATATTTACTCATATTGAATTTTCTCTAATTTCAAAAATTTTTCTTAACACCACATCCGAAAATGTGGCAGATTTCGCAGAAAAATTCTCTTGGAGCGATTTCCAACCAATAGAAATGTAATTTACATAGTTTCCTCACAGTTACATTCCGTGTTCTGAACACGCTATATTCATCACGGATTCGAGAACCTTTCATTTCTGAGATGTGAGCATGTAGATTACCAATCTTTCATCAACCATACTAGGCATATTTACACCTAGAAATATTTATTGTTTGTTCTCAGGTTTTTCCTAACCCCAGATTCGAAAATCAGGCAGTTTTCTCTGAAAAATTCTCTTGGAGGGAGTTCTAACCAATATACATGTAATTTCCATAGTTTCCCTCACCGTGACATTCCGTGTTCCGAACACGCTACATGCATCACGGATTTGACAAACATTCATTACTCAGTTGTGTGCATGTGTGTTACAGTACTTTCATCCAGCATACAACGCATATTTACACCTAGAAACCATTATTCTGAGTTTGCAGCATTTTCCTAATGGCAGTATAGAAAATCAGGCAATTTTCACAGAAAAATTCTCTTGGAGCGTGTTCTATCCAATAGACATGTAATTTATTAGATTCCGTCACCGTGACATTCCGTGTTCCGAACATGATACATTCACCGCAGGTTCGACCAATATTCACTTCTGAGTTGTTAGCATGTGGATTACCGAAATTTCATCCACCATACAAGGCTTACTTACACCTAGAGTCATGTACTCAGAATTTGCAGCTTTTTCCTTATGCCAGGTATGAAAATCAGGCAGTTTTCACAGAAAAATCCTCTTGGAGCGAGTTTTCTCCATTAGAAATGTAATTTACATAGTTTCAGTTACCAGGCCATTCCTTGTTCCGAACACGCTACATGCATCACGAATTCGAAAAACATTCAAAACTGAGTTCTGAGCATGTGGATTACCGAAATTTCATCCACCATACAAGACATATTGACACCTAAAAGCATTTACTCAAATTTTGTAGCATTTTCCTAGCATCAGTTTCAAAACACAGGCTGTTTTCTCAAGAAAAATCTGTTGTAGCCAGAGCTACCCAAAAGAAATTTAATTTACTTAGTTTCCCTCACCGTGACTATCCATGTTGTGAACAAGCAGCATGCATCACAGATTCGACAAAAATTGTGTAATGAGTTCTGATCATGTGGATTAGTGAACATTCAAACTCCATAAATGAATAATTACACCTAGTATAGTTTACCCTGATTTCGATACTTTTTCCTAATGCCAGTTTCGAAAATCATGCAGTTTTCCAGAAAAATCTTTTGCAGCAAGTTCTACCCAGTAGAAATGTAATTTACATACTTTCCCTCACCATGACATTCCGTGTTCCTAACACACTACATGCATCACAAATTCGAAAATCTTTCATTACTGAGTTGTGATCGTGTGTATTACAAACTGTCATCCACAATACAAGGCATATTAACACCTAGAAACATTAACTCTGGGTTTGCACTTTTTCATAACGGCAGTTTCGATAATCAGGCATTTATTGCAGGAAAATTCTCTTGGAGAGAGTTCTACCCAATAGACATGTAATTAACATAGACTCCCTTACCGTGAAATTCCGTGTTCCGAACACGCTACATGCATCACGGACTCGACAAGTATTCACTACATAGTTGTTAGCATGTGGATTACCGAACTCCAATCACAATACAATGCATATTGAAACTTAGACGCATTTTCTCAGATTTCACAGCGTTTTCCATATGCCCATTTGAAAAATGAGGCAGATTTCTCAGAAAAATCCTCTTGCAGATGGTTCTACCCAATAGACATGTAATTTTCAGTTTCCCTCACCGTGACATTCAATGTTCGAACACGGTACTTTCATCAAGGATTTGATAAACATTCTTTACTGAGTTTTGAGCATGGGGATTAGCGAACTTTCATCCACCATACAAAGCATATTTACACCTAGAATCATTTACTATCTGTTCGCAGCATTTTCCTTATGCCAGTTTTGTAAATCATGAGTTTTTCGCAGAAAATCTTCTTGGAGTGAGTTGTACCCAGTAGAAAGGTAATTTACATAGCTTCCCTCACCATGATATCTCATGTTCTGAACACGCTACATGCATCATGGATGCGACAAACATTCATTACTGACTTGTGAACATGTAGATTAGCGAACTTTCATCCACCATACAAGACATATTTACACCTAGAAACATTTACACTGATTTCACAAGTTTTTCCTAATGCCAATTTCAAAAATCAGGCAGTTTTCAAAAAAATTCTCTTGGAGAGATTTCTACCCTATAGGCATGTTATTTACATAGTTTCCTTCACCGTGACATTCTGTGTTGCAAACACGCTACTTGCATCAAGGATTCAACAAACATCCATTACTGAGTTCTGAACATGTGATTAAGAAACTTTCATCCACCATACAATGCATATATACACCTAGAAGCATTTACACTTATTTCACAGCTTTCTCCTAACGCCACATCCAAAAGTGAGGCCGATTTCACAGTAAAATCCTCTTTGAGTGTTTTCTACCCAATAGACATCTTACTTACATATTTTTCCTCACCGTCACATTCAACGATCCGAACATGCTACATGCATCACGGATTCTAAAATCATTCATAACTGAGTTGTATGCATGTGGATTAGCGAACGTTCATCCACCATACAAGGCATATTTACAGCTAGAAATATTTACTCTGAGTTCGAATGTTTTACATAACACCAGATTCGAAAAACAGGCAGTATTCACAGAAAAACCCTCTTGGAGCGTATTTACCCAATGGACATGGAATTTACAGTGCTTCCCTCACGTGACATTCCATGTTATGAACACGCTGCATGCCTCACGGATACGACAAACATTCATTACTGAGTTCTGAGCATGTGGATTACCGAAATTTCATCACCATATAAGGCATATTTTCACCTAGATCTATTGAAAGGGATTTTGCAGCTTTTCATAATGGCAGTTTCGAAAATGAAGCATATTACATGGAACCATTATCTTGGAGAAAGTTCTACCAAATACACATGTAATTTACATACTTTTTCTCACAGTAACATTCTGTATTCTGAACACGCTGCATGCATCACTGATTAGACAAATATTCTCTTCTGAATTTTTATAACGCAGATTACAGAATTTTAAAAAATCATATAAGGTTTATTGACACTTAGAAGCATTTACTCAGATTTCACAGCTTTTTCCTTACACCAGTTTCGAAAATCAGGCAATTTTCATGGACAAATCCCCCTGGAGCGAGTTCTACCCAATATACATGTAATTTACATTGTGTCCCTCACCGTGACATTCCATGTTCCAAACAAGCTACATGGAACACAGATTCGACATGCATTCTTTAATGAGTTGTGAGCATGTGGATTAGCAAACTTTCATCCACCATACAAGTCATGTTTCCACCTAGAATCATTTTCTCTGATTTCGCAGCTTTTTCTTAACACAACATCTGATAATGAGGTAGATTTTGAAGAAAAATACTCTTAGTAGCGATTTCTACCCGAAAGAAATGGAATTTACATAGTTTCCCTCACCGTGAACTTCCATGGTTTGAACACGCTTCATGCATCTCTGATTCGACAAATATTCATTACTGAGTTGTGGACATGTGGATTACCGAACTTTCATCACCGTACAGGGCATACTTACACATAGAAACATTTACTCAGATTTCGTACATTTCCAAATGCCAGTATCGAAAATAATGCAGATTTCGCAGAGAAACCTTCTTGGAACGAATTCTACAAAATAGACTTTTAATTGACTTAGATTCTCCCACTGTGACATTCCGTGTTCCGAACATGCTACATGCATCACAGTTTTGATAATCATTCATTACTGAGTTGCGTTCGTGTGGATTATCGATCTTTCATCATCATACGGGGCATATATACACATTGAAACATTTACTCTTTTTTCTCAGCTTTTTCCTATCACCGGTGTGGAAAATGAGGGAGATTTTGCAGAAAAATCCTCTTAGAGCGATTTCTACCCAATAGACTTATAATTTACATAGTTTCCCTCACAGTGACATTCTCTGTTCTGAACAAGCTACATGCATCATGGGATCAATAAACAATCATTACTGAGTGGTTGACATGTGGATTAGCAAACTTTCATCCACCATACAAGGCACATTTCCACCTAGAAACTTTTATTCAGATTTCAAAAGTTTGTACTAACGCCAGATTCCAAAACAGGCAGTGTTCACGGAAATATCCTCTTGGAGCGGGTTTACCCAATAAACACGTAATTTACATACAGTTTCTCATCGGGACATTCTGTGTTCCGAACACGCTACATGCATCACGGATTCGACAAACATTCTTTACTGAGTTGTGGACATGTAAATTACCAAATTTTCATCAGCATGCAGGGTATATTTACTCATATTGAATTTTCTCTAATTTCAAAAATTTTTCTTAACACCACATCCGAAAATGTGGCAGATTTCGCAGAAAAATTCTCTTGGAGCGATTTCCAACCAATAGAAATGTAATTTACATAGTTTCCTCACAGTTACATTCCGTGTTCTGAACACGCTATATTCATCACGGATTCGAGAACCTTTCATTTCTGAGATGTGAGCATGTAGATTACCAATCTTTCATCAACCATACTAGGCATATTTACACCTAGAAATATTTATTGTTTGTTCTCAGGTTTTTCCTAACCCCAGATTCGAAAATCAGGCAGTTTTCTCTGAAAAATTCTCTTGGAGGGAGTTCTAACCAATATACATGTAATTTCCATAGTTTCCCTCACCGTGACATTCCGTGTTCCGAACACGCTACATGCATCACGGATTTGACAAACATTCATTACTCAGTTGTGTGCATGTGTGTTACAGTACTTTCATCCAGCATACAACGCATATTTACACCTAGAAACCATTATTCTGAGTTTGCAGCATTTTCCTAATGGCAGTATAGAAAATCAGGCAATTTTCACAGAAAAATTCTCTTGGAGCGTGTTCTATCCAATAGACATGTAATTTATTAGATTCCGTCACCGTGACATTCCGTGTTCCGAACATGATACATTCACCGCAGGTTCGACCAATATTCACTTCTGAGTTGTTAGCATGTGGATTACCGAAATTTCATCCACCATACAAGGCTTACTTACACCTAGAGTCATGTACTCAGAATTTGCAGCTTTTTCCTTATGCCAGTTATGAAAATCAGGCAGTTTTCACAGAAAAATCCTCTTGGAGCGAGTTTTCTCCATTAGAAATGTAATTTACATAGTTTCAGTTACCAGGCCATTCCTTGTTCCGAACACGCTACATGCATCACGAATTCGAAAAACATTCAAAACTGAGTTCTGAGCATGTGGATTACCGAAATTTCATCCACCATACAAGACATATTGACACCTAAAAGCATTTACTCAAATTTTGTAGCATTTTCCTAGCATCAGTTTCAAAACTCAGGCTGTTTTCTCAAGAAAAATCTGTTGTAGCCAGAGCTACCCAAAAGAAATTTAATTTACTTAGTTTCCCTCACCGTGACTATCCATGTTGTGAACAAGCTGCATGCATCACAGATTCGACAAAAATTGTGTAATGAGTTCTGATCATGTGGATTAGTGAACATTCAAACTCCATAAAAGAATAATTACACCTAGAAAAGTTTACCCTGATTTCGATACTTTTTCCTAATGCCAGTTTCGAAAATCATGCAGTTTTCCAGAAAAATCCTTTTGCAGCAAGTTCTACCCAGTAGAAATGTAATTTACATACTTTCCCTCACCATGACATTCCGTGTTCCTAACACACTACATGCATCACAAATTCGAAAACCATTCATTACTGAGTTGTGATCGTGTGTATTACAAACTGTCATCCACAATACAAGGCATATTAACACCTAGAAACATTAACTCTGGGTTTGCACTTTTTCATAACGGCAGTTTCGATAATCAGGCATTTATTGCAGGAAAATTCTCTTGGAGAGAGTTCTACCCAATAGACATGTAATTAACATAGACTCCCTTACCGTGAAATTCCGTGTTCCGAACACGCTACATGCATCACGGACTTGACAAGTATTCACTACATAGTTGTTAGCATGTGGATTACCGAACTCCAATCACAATACAATGCATATTGAAACTTAGACGCATTTTCTCAGATTTCACAGCGTTTTCCATATGCCCATTTGAAAAATGAGGCAGATTTCTCAGAAAAATCCTCTTGCAGATGGTTCTACCCAATAGACATGTAATTTTCAGTTTCCCTCACCGTGACATTCAATGTTCGAACACGGTACTTTCATCAAGGATTTGATAAACATTCTTTACTGAGTTTTGAGCATGGGGATTAGCGAACTTTCATCCACCATACAAAGCATATTTACACCTAGAATCATTTACTATCTGTTCGCAGCATTTTCCTTATGCCAGTTTTGTAAATCATGAGTTTTTCGCAGAAAATCTTCTTGGAGTGAGTTGTACCCAGTAGAAAGGTAATTTACATAGCTTCCCTCACCATGATATCCCATGTTCCGAACACGCTACATGCATCATGGATGCGACAAACATTCATTACTGACTTGTGAACATGTAGATTAGCGAACTTTCATCCACCATACAAGACATATTTACACCTAGAAACATTTACACTGATTTCACAAGTTTTTCCTAATGCCAATTTCAAAAATCAGGCAGTTTTCAAAAAAATTCTCTTGGAGAGATTTCTACCCTATAGGCATGTTATTTACATAGTTTCCTTCACCGTGACATTCTGTGTTGCAAACACGCTACTTGCATCAAGGATTCAACAAACATCCATTACTGAGTTCTGAACATGTGATTAAGAAACTTTCATCCACCATACAATGCATATATACACCTAGAAGCATTTACTCTTATTTCACAGCTTTCTCCTAACGCCACATCCAAAAGTGAGGCCGATTTCACAGTAAAATCCTCTTTGAGTGTTTTCTACCCAATAGACATCTTACTTACATATTTTTCCTCACCGTCACATTCAACGATCCGAACATGCTACATGCATCACGGATTCTAAAATCATTCATAACTGAGTTGTATGCATGTGGATTAGCGAACGTTCATCCACCATACAAGGCATATTTACAGCTAGAAATATTTACTCTGAGTTCGAATGTTTTACATAACACCAGATTCGAAAAACAGGCAGTATTCACAGAAAAACCCTCTTGGAGCGTATTTACCCAATGGACATGGAATTTACAGTGCTTCCCTCACGTGACATTCCATGTTATGAACACGCTGCATGCCTCACGGATACGACAAACATTCATTACTGAGTTCTGAGCATGTGGATTACCGAAATTTCATCACCATATAAGGCATATTTTCACCTAGATCTATTGAAAGGGATTTTGCAGCTTTTCATAATGGCAGTTTCGAAAATGAAGCATATTACATGGAACCATTATCTTGGAGAAAGTTCTAACAAATACACATGTAATTTACATACTTTTTCTCACAGTAACATTCTGTATTCTGAACACGCTGCATGCATCACTGATTAGACAAATATTCTCTTCTGAATTTTTATAACGCAGATTACAGAATTTTAAAAAATCATATAAGGTTTATTGACACTTAGAAGCATTTACTCAGATTTCACAGCTTTTTCCTTACACCAGTTTCGAAAATCAGGCAATTTTCATGGACAAATCCCCCTGGAGCGAGTTCTACCCAATATACATGTAATTTACATTGTGTCCCTCACCGTGACATTCCATGTTCCAAACAAGCTACATGGAACACAGATTCGACATGCATTCTTTAATGAGTTGTGAGCATGTGGATTAGCAAACTTTCATCCACCATACAAGTCATGTTTCCACCTAGAATCATTTTCTCTGATTTCGCAGCTTTTTCTTAACACAACATCTGATAATGAGGTAGATTTTGAAGAAAAATCCTCTTAGTAGCGATTTCTACCCGAAAGAAATGGAATTTACATAGTTTCCCTCACCGTGAACTTCCATGGTTTGAACACGCTTCATGCATCTCTGATTCGACAAATATTCATTACTGAGTTGTGGACATGTGGATTACCGAACTTTCATCACCGTACAGGGCATACTTACACATAGAAACATTTACTCAGATTTCGTACATTTCCAAATGCCAGTATCGAAAATAATGCAGATTTCGCAGAGAAACCTTCTTGGAACGAATTCTACAAAATAGACTTTTAATTGACTTAGATTCTCCCACTGTGACATTCCGTGTTCCGAACATGCTACATGCATCACAGTTTTGATAATCATTCATTACTGAGTTGCGTTCGTGTGGATTATCGATCTTTCATCATCATACGGGGCATATATACACATTGAAACATTTACTCTTTTTTCTCAGCTTTTTCCTATCACCGGTGTGGAAAATGAGGGAGATTTTGCAGAAAAATCCTCTTAGAGCGATTTCTACCCAATAGACTTATAATTTACATAGTTTCCCTCACAGTGACATTCTCTGTTCTGAACAAGCTACATGCATCATGGGATCAATAAACAATCATTACTGAGTGGTTGACATGTGGATTAGCAAACTTTCATCCACCATACAAGGCACATTTCCACCTAGAAACTTTTATTCAGATTTCAAAAGTTTGTACTAACGCCAGATTCCAAAACAGGCAGTGTTCACGGAAATATCCTCTTGGAGCGGGTTTACCCAATAAACACGTAATTTACATACAGTTTCTCATCGGGACATTCTGTGTTCCGAACACGCTACATGCATCACGGATTCGACAAACATTCTTTACTGAGTTGTGGACATGTAAATTACCAAATTTTCATCAGCATGCAGGGTATATTTACTCATATTGAATTTTCTCTAATTTCAAAAATTTTTCTTAACACCACATCCGAAAATGTGGCAGATTTCGCAGAAAAATTCTCTTGGAGCGATTTCCAACCAATAGAAATGTAATTTACATAGTTTCCTCACAGTTACATTCCGTGTTCTGAACACGCTATATTCATCACGGATTCGAGAACCTTTCATTTCTGAGATGTGAGCATGTAGATTACCAATCTTTCATCAACCATACTAGGCATATTTACACCTAGAAATATTTATTGTTTGTTCTCAGGTTTTTCCTAACCCCAGATTCGAAAATCAGGCAGTTTTCTCTGAAAAATTCTCTTGGAGGGAGTTCTAACCAATATACATGTAATTTCCATAGTTTCCCTCACCGTGACATTCCGTGTTCCGAACACGCTACATGCATCACGGATTTGACAAACATTCATTACTCAGTTGTGTGCATGTGTGTTACAGTACTTTCATCCAGCATACAACGCATATTTACACCTAGAAACCATTATTCTGAGTTTGCAGCATTTTCCTAATGGCAGTATAGAAAATCAGGCAATTTTCACAGAAAAATTCTCTTGGAGCGTGTTCTATCCAATAGACATGTAATTTATTAGATTCCGTCACCGTGACATTCCGTGTTCCGAACATGATACATTCACCGCAGGTTCGACCAATATTCACTTCTGAGTTGTTAGCATGTGGATTACCGAAATTTCATCCACCATACAAGGCTTACTTACACCTAGAGTCATGTACTCAGAATTTGCAGCTTTTTCCTTATGCCAGTTATGAAAATCAGGCAGTTTTCACAGAAAAATCCTCTTGGAGCGAGTTTTCTCCATTAGAAATGTAATTTACATAGTTTCAGTTACCAGGCCATTCCTTGTTCCGAACACGCTACATGCATCACGAATTCGAAAAACATTCAAAACTGAGTTCTGAGCATGTGGATTACCGAAATTTCATCCACCATACAAGACATATTGACACCTAAAAGCATTTACCCAAATTTTGTAGCATTTTCCTAGCATCAGTTTCAAAACTCAGGCTGTTTTCTCAAGAAAAATCTGTTGTAGCCAGAGCTACCCAAAAGAAATTTAATTTACTTAGTTTCCCTCACCGTGACTATCCATGTTGTGAACAAGCTGCATGCATCACAGATTCGACAAAAATTGTGTAATGAGTTCTGATCATGTGGATTAGTGAACATTCAAACTCCATAAAAGAATAATTACACCTAGAAAAGTTTACCCTGATTTCGATACTTTTTCCTAATGCCAGTTTCGAAAATCATGCAGTTTTCCAGAAAAATCCTTTTGCAGCAAGTTCTACCCAGTAGAAATGTAATTTACATACTTTCCCTCACCATGACATTCCGTGTTCCTAACACACTACATGCATCACAAATTCGAAAACCATTCATTACTGAGTTGTGATCGTGTGTATTACAAACTGTCATCCACAATACAAGGCATATTAACACCTAGAAACATTAACTCTGGGTTTGCACTTTTTCATAACGGCAGTTTCGATAATCAGGCATTTATTGCAGGAAAATTCTCTTGGAGAGAGTTCTACCCAATAGACATGTAATTAACATAGACTCCCTTACCGTGAAATTCCGTGTTCCGAACACGCTACATGCATCACGGACTTGACAAGTATTCACTACATAGTTGTTAGCATGTGGATTACCGAACTCCAATCACAATACAATGCATATTGAAACTTAGACGCATTTTCTCAGATTTCACAGCGTTTTCCATATGCCCATTTGAAAAATGAGGCAGATTTCTCAGAAAAATCCTCTTGCAGATGGTTCTACCCAATAGACATGTAATTTTCAGTTTCCCTCACCGTGACATTCAATGTTCGAACACGGTACTTTCATCAAGGATTTGATAAACATTCTTTACTGAGTTTTGAGCATGGGGATTAGCGAACTTTCATCCACCATACAAAGCATATTTACACCTAGAATCATTTACTATCTGTTCGCAGCATTTTCCTTATGCCAGTTTTGTAAATCATGAGTTTTTCGCAGAAAATCTTCTTGGAGTGAGTTGTACCCAGTAGAAAGGTAATTTACATAGCTTCCCTCACCATGATATCCCATGTTCCGAACACGCTACATGCATCATGGATGCGACAAACATTCATTACTGACTTGTGAACATGTAGATTAGCGAACTTTCATCCACCATACAAGACATATTTACACCTAGAAACATTTACACTGATTTCACAAGTTTTTCCTAATGCCAATTTCAAAAATCAGGCAGTTTTCAAAAAAATTCTCTTGGAGAGATTTCTACCCTATAGGCATGTTATTTACATAGTTTCCTTCACCGTGACATTCTGTGTTGCAAACACGCTACTTGCATCAAGGATTCAACAAACATCCATTACTGAGTTCTGAACATGTGATTAAGAAACTTTCATCCACCATACAATGCATATATACACCTAGAAGCATTTACTCTTATTTCACAGCTTTCTCCTAACGCCACATCCAAAAGTGAGGCCGATTTCACAGTAAAATCCTCTTTGAGTGTTTTCTACCCAATAGACATCTTACTTACATATTTTTCCTCACCGTCACATTCAACGATCCGAACATGCTACATGCATCACGGATTCTAAAATCATTCATAACTGAGTTGTATGCATGTGGATTAGCGAACGTTCATCCACCATACAAGGCATATTTACAGCTAGAAATATTTACTCTGAGTTCGAATGTTTTACATAACACCAGATTCGAAAAACAGGCAGTATTCCCAGAAAAACCCTCTTGGAGCGTATTTACCCAATGGACATGGAATTTACAGTGCTTCCCTCACGTGACATTCCATGTTATGAACACGCTGCATGCCTCACGGATACGACAAACATTCATTACTGAGTTCTGAGCATGTGGATTACCGAAATTTCATCACCATATAAGGCATATTTTCACCTAGATCTATTGAAAGGGATTTTGCAGCTTTTCATAATGGCAGTTTCGAAAATGAAGCATATTACATGGAACCATTATCTTGGAGAAAGTTCTACCAAATACACATGTAATTTACATACTTTTTCTCACAGTAACATTCTGTATTCTGAACACGCTGCATGCATCACTGATTAGACAAATATTCTCTTCTGAATTTTTATAACGCAGATTACAGAATTTTAAAAAATCATATAAGGTTTATTGACACTTAGAAGCATTTACTCAGATTTCACAGCTTTTTCCTTACACCAGTTTCGAAAATCAGGCAATTTTCATGGACAAATCCCCCTGGAGCGAGTTCTACCCAATATACATGTAATTTACATTGTGTCCCTCACCGTGACATTCCATGTTCCAAACAAGCTACATGGATCACAGATTCGACATGCATTCTTTAATGAGTTGTGAGCATGTGGATTAGCAAACTTTCATCCACCATACAAGTCATGTTTCCACCTAGAATCATTTTCTCTGATTTCGCAGCTTTTTCTTAACACAACATCTGATAATGAGGTAGATTTTGAAGAAAAATCCTCTTAGTAGCGATTTCTACCCGAAAGAAATGGAATTTACATAGTTTCCCTCACCGTGAACTTCCATGGTTTGAACACGCTTCATGCATCTCTGATTCGACAAATATTCATTACTGAGTTGTGGACATGTGGATTACCGAACTTTCATCACCGTACAGGGCATACTTACACATAGAAACATTTACTCAGATTTCGTACATTTCCAAATGCCAGTATCGAAAATAATGCAGATTTCGCAGAGAAACCTTCTTGGAACGAATTCTACAAAATAGACTTTTAATTGACTTAGATTCTCCCACTGTGACATTCCGTGTTCCGAACATGCTACATGCATCACAGTTTTGATAATCATTCATTACTGAGTTGCGTTCGTGTGGATTATCGATCTTTCATCATCATACGGGGCATATATACACATTGAAACATTTACTCTTTTTTCTCAGCTTTTTCCTATCACCGGTGTGGAAAATGAGGGAGATTTTGCAGAAAAATCCTCTTAGAGCGATTTCTACCCAATAGACTTATAATTTACATAGTTTCCCTCACAGTGACATTCTCTGTTCTGAACAAGCTACATGCATCATGGGATCAATAAACAATCATTACTGAGTGGTTGACATGTGGATTAGCAAACTTTCATCCACCATACAAGGCACATTTCCACCTAGAAACTTTTATTCAGATTTCAAAAGTTTGTACTAACGCCAGATTCCAAAACAGGCAGTGTTCACGGAAATATCCTCTTGGAGCGGGTTTACCCAATAAACACGTAATTTACATACAGTTTCTCATCGGGACATTCTGTGTTCCGAACACGCTACATGCATCACGGATTCGACAAACATTCTTTACTGAGTTGTGGACATGTAAATTACCAAATTTTCATCAGCATGCAGGGTATATTTACTCATATTGAATTTTCTCTAATTTCAAAAATTTTTCTTAACACCACATCCGAAAATGTGGCAGATTTCGCAGAAAAATTCTCTTGGAGCGATTTCCAACCAATAGAAATGTAATTTACATAGTTTCCTCACAGTTACATTCCGTGTTCTGAACACGCTATATTCATCACGGATTCGAGAACCTTTCATTTCTGAGATGTGAGCATGTAGATTACCAATCTTTCATCAACCATACTAGGCATATTTACACCTAGAAATATTTATTGTTTGTTCTCAGGTTTTTCCTAACCCCAGATTCGAAAATCAGGCAGTTTTCTCTGAAAAATTCTCTTGGAGGGAGTTCTAACCAATATACATGTAATTTCCATAGTTTCCCTCACCGTGACATTCCGTGTTCCGAACACGCTACATGCATCACGGATTTGACAAACATTCATTACTCAGTTGTGTGCATGTGTGTTACAGTACTTTCATCCAGCATACAACGCATATTTACACCTAGAAACCATTATTCTGAGTTTGCAGCATTTTCCTAATGGCAGTATAGAAAATCAGGCAATTTTCACAGAAAAATTCTCTTGGAGCGTGTTCTATCCAATAGACATGTAATTTATTAGATTCCGTCACCGTGACATTCCGTGTTCCGAACATGATACATTCACCGCAGGTTCGACCAATATTCACTTCTGAGTTGTTAGCATGTGGATTACCGAAATTTCATCCACCATACAAGGCTTACTTACACCTAGAGTCATGTACTCAGAATTTGCAGCTTTTTCCTTATGCCAGTTATGAAAATCAGGCAGTTTTCACAGAAAAATCCTCTTGGAGCGAGTTTTCTCCATTAGAAATGTAATTTACATAGTTTCAGTTACCAGGCCATTCCTTGTTCCGAACACGCTACATGCATCACGAATTCGAAAAACATTCAAAACTGAGTTCTGAGCATGTGGATTACCGAAATTTCATCCACCATACAAGACATATTGACACCTAAAAGCATTTACTCAAATTTTGTAGCATTTTCCTAGCATCAGTTTCAAAACTCAGGCTGTTTTCTCAAGAAAAATCTGTTGTAGCCAGAGCTACCCAAAAGAAATTTAATTTACTTAGTTTCCCTCACCGTGACTATCCATGTTGTGAACAAGCTGCATGCATCACAGATTCGACAAAAATTGTGTAATGAGTTCTGATCATGTGGATTAGTGAACATTCAAACTCCATAAAAGAATAATTACACCTAGAAAAGTTTACCCTGATTTCGATACTTTTTCCTAATGCCAGTTTCGAAAATCATGCAGTTTTCCAGAAAAATCCTTTTGCAGCAAGTTCTACCCAGTAGAAATGTAATTTACATACTTTCCCTCACCATGACATTCCGTGTTCCTAACACACTACATGCATCACAAATTCGAAAACCATTCATTACTGAGTTGTGATCGTGTGTATTACAAACTGTCATCCACAATACAAGGCATATTAACACCTAGAAACATTAACTCTGGGTTTGCACTTTTTCATAACGGCAGTTTCGATAATCAGGCATTTATTGCAGGAAAATTCTCTTGGAGAGAGTTCTACCCAATAGACATGTAATTAACATAGACTCCCTTACCGTGAAATTCCGTGTTCCGAACACGCTACATGCATCACGGACTTGACAAGTATTCACTACATAGTTGTTAGCATGTGGATTACCGAACTCCAATCACAATACAATGCATATTGAAACTTAGACGCATTTTCTCAGATTTCACAGCGTTTTCCATATGCCCATTTGAAAAATGAGGCAGATTTCTCAGAAAAATCCTCTTGCAGATGGTTCTACCCAATAGACATGTAATTTTCAGTTTCCCTCACCGTGACATTCAATGTTCGAACACGGTACTTTCATCAAGGATTTGATAAACATTCTTTACTGAGTTTTGAGCATGGGGATTAGTGAACTTTCATCCACCATACAAAGCATATTTACACCTAGAATCATTTACTATCTGTTCGCAGCATTTTCCTTATGCCAGTTTTGTAAATCATGAGTTTTTCGCAGAAAATCTTCTTGGAGTGAGTTGTACCCAGTAGAAAGGTAATTTACATAGCTTCCCTCACCATGATATCCCATGTTCCGAACACGCTACATGCATCATGGATGCGACAAACATTCATTACTGAGTTGTGAGCATGTAGATTAGCGAACTTTCATCCACCATACAAGACATATTTACACCTAGAAACATTTACACTGATTTCACAAGTTTTTCCTAATGCCAATTTCAAAAATCAGGCAGTTTTCAAAAAAATTCTCTTGGAGAGATTTCTACCCTATAGGCATGTTATTTACATAGTTTCCTTCACCGTGACATTCTGTGTTGCAAACACGCTACTTGCATCAAGGATTCAACAAACATCCATTACTGAGTTCTGAACATGTGATTAAGAAACTTTCATCCACCATACAATGCATATATACACCTAGAAGCATTTACTCTTATTTCACAGCTTTCTCCTAACGCCACATCCAAAAGTGAGGCCGATTTCACAGTAAAATCCTCTTTGAGTGTTTTCTACCCAATAGACATCTTACTTACATATTTTTCCTCACCGTCACATTCAACGATCCGAACATGCTACATGCATCACGGATTCTAAAATCATTCATAACTGAGTTGTATGCATGTGGATTAGCGAACGTTCATCCACCATACAAGGCATATTTACAGCTAGAAATATTTACTCTGAGTTCGAATGTTTTACATAACACCAGATTCGAAAAACAGGCAGTATTCCCAGAAAAACCCTCTTGGAGCGTATTTACCCAATGGACATGGAATTTACAGTGCTTCCCTCACGTGACATTCCATGTTATGAACACGCTGCATGCCTCACGGATACGACAAACATTCATTACTGAGTTCTGAGCATGTGGATTACCGAAATTTCATCACCATATAAGGCATATTTTCACCTAGATCTATTGAAAGGGATTTTGCAGCTTTTCATAATGGCAGTTTCGAAAATGAAGCATATTACATGGAACCATTATCTTGGAGAAAGTTCTACCAAATACACATGTAATTTACATACTTTTTCTCACAGTAACATTCTGTATTCTGAACACGCTGCATGCATCACTGATTAGACAAATATTCTCTTCTGAATTTTTATAACGCAGATTACAGAATTTTAAAAAATCATATAAGGTTTATTGACACTTAGAAGCATTTACTCAGATTTCACAGCTTTTTCCTTACACCAGTTTCGAAAATCAGGCAATTTTCATGGACAAATCCCCCTGGAGCGAGTTCTACCCAATATACATGTAATTTACATTGTGTCCCTCACCGTGACATTCCATGTTCCAAACAAGCTACATGGATCACAGATTCGACATGCATTCTTTAATGAGTTGTGAGCATGTGGATTAGCAAACTTTCATCCACCATACAAGTCATGTTTCCACCTAGAATCATTTTCTCTGATTTCGCAGCTTTTTCTTAACACAACATCTGATAATGAGGTAGATTTTGAAGAAAAATCCTCTTAGTAGCGATTTCTACCCGAAAGAAATGGAATTTACATAGTTTCCCTCACCGTGAACTTCCATGGTTTGAACACGCTTCATGCATCTCTGATTCAACAAATATTCATTACTGAGTTGTGGACATGTGGATTACCGAACTTTCATCACCGTACAGGGCATACTTACACATAGAAACATTTACTCAGATTTCGTACATTTCCAAATGCCAGTATCGAAAATAATGCAGATTTCGCAGAGAAACCTTCTTGGAACGAATTCTACAAAATAGACTTTTAATTGACTTAGATTCTCCCACTGTGACATTCCGTGTTCCGAACATGCTACATGCATCACAGTTTTGATAATCATTCATTACTGAGTTGCGTTCGTGTGGATTATCGATCTTTCATCATCATACGGGGCATATATACACATTGAAACATTTACTCTTTTTTCTCAGCTTTTTCCTATCACCGGTGTGGAAAATGAGGGAGATTTTGCAGAAAAATCCTCTTAGAGCGATTTCTACCCAATAGACTTATAATTTACATAGTTTCCCTCACAGTGACATTCTCTGTTCTGAACAAGCTACATGCATCATGGGATCAATAAACAATCATTACTGAGTGGTTGACATGTGGATTAGCAAACTTTCATCCACCATACAAGGCACATTTCCACCTAGAAACTTTTATTCAGATTTCAAAAGTTTGTACTAACGCCAGATTCCAAAACAGGCAGTGTTCACGGAAATATCCTCTTGGAGCGGGTTTACCCAATAAACACGTAATTTACATACAGTTTCTCATCGGGACATTCTGTGTTCCGAACACGCTACATGCATCACGGATTCGACAAACATTCTTTACTGAGTTGTGGACATGTAAATTACCAAATTTTCATCAGCATGCAGGGTATATTTACTCATATTGAATTTTCTCTAATTTCAAAAATTTTTCTTAACACCACATCCGAAAATGTGGCAGATTTCGCAGAAAAATTCTCTTGGAGCGATTTCCAACCAATAGAAATGTAATTTACATAGTTTCCTCACAGTTACATTCCGTGTTCTGAACACGCTATATTCATCACGGATTCGAGAACCTTTCATTTCTGAGATGTGAGCATGTAGATTACCAATCTTTCATCAACCATACTAGGCATATTTACACCTAGAAATATTTATTGTTTGTTCTCAGGTTTTTCCTAACCCCAGATTCGAAAATCAGGCAGTTTTCTCTGAAAAATTCTCTTGGAGGGAGTTCTAACCAATATACATGTAATTTCCATAGTTTCCCTCACCGTGACATTCCGTGTTCCGAACACGCTACATGCATCACGGATTTGACAAACATTCATTACTCAGTTGTGTGCATGTGTGTTACAGTACTTTCATCCAGCATACAACGCATATTTACACCTAGAAACCATTATTCTGAGTTTGCAGCATTTTCCTAATGGCAGTATAGAAAATCAGGCAATTTTCACAGAAAAATTCTCTTGGAGCGTGTTCTATCCAATAGACATGTAATTTATTAGATTCCGTCACCGTGACATTCCGTGTTCCGAACATGATACATTCACCGCAGGTTCGACCAATATTCACTTCTGAGTTGTTAGCATGTGGATTACCGAAATTTCATCCACCATACAAGGCTTACTTACACCTAGAGTCATGTACTCAGAATTTGCAGCTTTTTCCTTATGCCAGTTATGAAAATCAGGCAGTTTTCACAGAAAAATCCTCTTGGAGCGAGTTTTCTCCATTAGAAATGTAATTTACATAGTTTCAGTTACCAGGCCATTCCTTGTTCCGAACACGCTACATGCATCACGAATTCGAAAAACATTCAAAACTGAGTTCTGAGCATGTGGATTACCGAAATTTCATCCACCATACAAGACATATTGACACCTAAAAGCATTTACTCAAATTTTGTAGCATTTTCCTAGCATCAGTTTCAAAACTCAGGCTGTTTTCTCAAGAAAAATCTGTTGTAGCCAGAGCTACCCAAAAGAAATTTAATTTACTTAGTTTCCCTCACCGTGACTATCCATGTTGTGAACAAGCTGCATGCATCACAGATTCGACAAAAATTGTGTAATGAGTTCTGATCATGTGGATTAGTGAACATTCAAACTCCATAAAAGAATAATTACACCTAGAAAAGTTTACCCTGATTTCGATACTTTTTCCTAATGCCAGTTTCGAAAATCATGCAGTTTTCCAGAAAAATCCTTTTGCAGCAAGTTCTACCCAGTAGAAATGTAATTTACATACTTTCCCTCACCATGACATTCCGTGTTCCTAACACACTACATGCATCACAAATTCGAAAACCATTCATTACTGAGTTGTGATCGTGTGTATTACAAACTGTCATCCACAATACAAGGCATATTAACACCTAGAAACATTAACTCTGGGTTTGCACTTTTTCATAACGGCAGTTTCGATAATCAGGCATTTATTGCAGGAAAATTCTCTTGGAGAGAGTTCTACCCAATAGACATGTAATTAACATAGACTCCCTTACCGTGAAATTCCGTGTTCCGAACACGCTACATGCATCACGGACTCGACAAGTATTCACTACATAGTTGTTAGCATGTGGATTACCGAACTCCAATCACAATACAATGCATATTGAAACTTAGACGCATTTTCTCAGATTTCACAGCGTTTTCCATATGCCCATTTGAAAAATGAGGCAGATTTCTCAGAAAAATCCTCTTGCAGATGGTTCTACCCAATAGACATGTAATTTTCAGTTTCCCTCACCGTGACATTCAATGTTCGAACACGGTACTTTCATCAAGGATTTGATAAACATTCTTTACTGAGTTTTGAGCATGGGGATTAGCGAACTTTCATCCACCATACAAAGCATATTTACACCTAGAATCATTTACTATCTGTTCGCAGCATTTTCCTTATGCCAGTTTTGTAAATCATGAGTTTTTCGCAGAAAATCTTCTTGGAGTGAGTTGTACCCAGTAGAAAGGTAATTTACATAGCTTCCCTCACCATGATATCCCATGTTCCGAACACGCTACATGCATCATGGATGCGACAAACATTCATTACTGACTTGTGAACATGTAGATTAGCGAACTTTCATCCACCATACAAGACATATTTACACCTAGAAACATTTACACTGATTTCACAAGTTTTTCCTAATGCCAATTTCAAAAATCAGGCAGTTTTCAAAAAAATTCTCTTGGAGAGATTTCTACCCTATAGGCATGTTATTTACATAGTTTCCTTCACCGTGACATTCTGTGTTGCAAACACGCTACTTGCATCAAGGATTCAACAAACATCCATTACTGAGTTCTGAACATGTGATTAAGAAACTTTCATCCACCATACAATGCATATATACACCTAGAAGCATTTACTCTTATTTCACAGCTTTCTCCTAACGCCACATCCAAAAGTGAGGCCGATTTCACAGTAAAATCCTCTTTGAGTGTTTTCTACCCAATAGACATCTTACTTACATATTTTTCCTCACCGTCACATTCAACGATCCGAACATGCTACATGCATCACGGATTCTAAAATCATTCATAACTGAGTTGTATGCATGTGGATTAGCGAACGTTCATCCACCATACAAGGCATATTTACAGCTAGAAATATTTACTCTGAGTTCGAATGTTTTACATAACACCAGATTCGAAAAACAGGCAGTATTCCCAGAAAAACCCTCTTGGAGCGTATTTACCCAATGGACATGGAATTTACAGTGCTTCCCTCACGTGACATTCCATGTTATGAACACGCTGCATGCCTCACGGATACGACAAACATTCATTACTGAGTTCTGAGCATGTGGATTACCGAAATTTCATCACCATATAAGGCATATTTTCACCTAGATCTATTGAAAGGGATTTTGCAGCTTTTCATAATGGCAGTTTCGAAAATGAAGCATATTACATGGAACCATTATCTTGGAGAAAGTTCTACCAAATACACATGTAATTTACATACTTTTTCTCACAGTAACATTCTGTATTCTGAACACGCTGCATGCATCACTGATTAGACAAATATTCTCTTCTGAATTTTTATAACGCAGATTACAGAATTTTAAAAAATCATATAAGGTTTATTGACACTTAGAAGCATTTACTCAGATTTCACAGCTTTTTCCTTACACCAGTTTCGAAAATCAGGCAATTTTCATGGACAAATCCCCCTGGAGCGAGTTCTACCCAATATACATGTAATTTACATTGTGTCCCTCACCGTGACATTCCATGTTCCAAACAAGCTACATGGAACACAGATTCGACATGCATTCTTTAATGAGTTGTGAGCATGTGGATTAGCAAACTTTCATCCACCATACAAGTCATGTTTCCACCTAGAATCATTTTCTCTGATTTCGCAGCTTTTTCTTAACACATCTGATAATGAGGTAGATTTTGAAGAAAAATCCTCTTAGTAGCGATTTCTACCCGAAAGAAATGGAATTTACATAGTTTCCCTCACCGTGACCTTCCATGGTTTGAACACGCTTCATGCATCTCTGATTCGACAAATATTCATTACTGAGTTGTGGACATGTGGATTACCGAACTTTCATCACCGTACAGGGCATAATTACACATAGAAACATTTACTCAAATTTCGTACATTTCCAAATGCCAGTATCGAAAATAATGCAGATTTCGCAGAGAAACCTTCTTGGAACGAATTCTACAAAATAGACTTTTAATTGACTTAGATTCTCCCACTGTGACATTCCGTGTTCCGAACATGCTACATGCATCACAGTTTCGACAAACATTCATTACTGAGTTGCGTTCGTGTGGATTATTGATCTTTCATCATCATACGGGGCATATATACACATTGAAACATTTATTGTTTTTTCTCAGCTTTTTCCTATCACCGGTGTGGAAAATGAGGGAGATTTTGCAGAAAAATCCTCTTAGAGCGATTTCTACCCAATAGACTTATAATTTACATAGTTTCCCTCACAGTGATATTCTGTGGTCTGAACACGCTACATGCATTATGGATTCAATAAACAATCATTACTGAGTGGTTGACATGTGGATTAGCAAACTTTCATCCACCATACAAGGCACATTTCCACCTAGAAACTTTTATTCAGATTTCAAAAGTTTGTACTAACGCCAGATTCCAAAACAGGCAGTGTTCACGGAAATATCCTCTTGGAGCGGGTTTACCCAATAAACACGTAATTTACATACAGTTTCTCATCGGGACATTCTGTGTTCCGAACACGCTACATGCATCACGGATTCGACAAACATTCTTTACTGAGTTGTGGACATGTAAATTACCAAATTTTCATCAGCATGCAGGGTATATTTACTCATATTGAATTTTCTCTAATTTCAAAAATTTTTCTTAACACCACATCCGAAAATGTGGCAGATTTCGCAGAAAAATTCTCTTGGAGCGATTTCCAACCAATAGAAATGTAATTTACATAGTTTCCTCACAGTTACATTCCGTGTTCTGAACACGCTATATTCATCACGGATTCGAGAACCTTTCATTTCTGAGATGTGAGCATGTAGATTACCAATCTTTCATCAACCATACTAGGCATATTTACACCTAGAAATATTTATTGTTTGTTCTCAGGTTTTTCCTAACCCCAGATTCGAAAATCAGGCAGTTTTCTCTGAAAAATTCTCTTGGAGGGAGTTCTAACCAATATACATGTAATTTCCATAGTTTCCCTCACCGTGACATTCCGTGTTCCGAACACGCTACATGCATCACGGATTTGACAAACATTCATTACTCAGTTGTGTGCATGTGTGTTACAGTACTTTCAACCAGCATACAACGCATATTTACACCTAGAAACCATTATTCTGAGTTTGCAGCATTTTCCTAATGGCAGTATAGAAAATCAGGCAATTTTCACAGAAAAATTCTCTTGGAGCGTGTTCTATCCAATAGACATGTAATTTATTAGATTCCGTCACCGTGACATTCCGTGTTCCGAACATGATACATTCACCGCAGGTTCGACCAATATTCACTTCTGAGTTGTTAGCATGTGGATTACCGAAATTTCATCCACCATACAAGGCTTACTTACACCTAGAGTCATGTACTCAGAATTTGCAGCTTTTTCCTTATGCCAGTTATGAAAATCAGGCAGTTTTCACAGAAAAATCCTCTTGGAGCGAGTTTTCTCCATTAGAAATGTAATTTACATAGTTTCAGTTACCAGGCCATTCCTTGTTCCGAACACGCTACATGCATCACGAATTCGAAAAACATTCAAAACTGAGTTCTGAGCATGTGGATTACCGAAATTTCATCCACCATACAAGACATATTGACACCTAAAAGCATTTACCCAAATTTTGTAGCATTTTCCTAGCATCAGTTTCAAAACTCAGGCTGTTTTCTCAAGAAAAATCTGTTGTAGCCAGAGCTACCCAAAAGAAATTTAATTTACTAAGTTTCCCTCACCGTGACTATCCATGTGGTGAACAAGCTGCATGCATCACAGATTCGACAAAAATTGTGTAATGAGTTCTGATCATGTGGATTAGTGAACATTCAAACTCCATAAAAGAATAATTACACCTAGAAAAATTTACCCTGATTTCGATATTTTTCCTAACGCCAGTTTCGAAAATCATGCAGTTTTCCAGAAAAATCCTTTTGCAGCAAGTTCTACCCAGTAGAAATGTAATTTACATACTTTCCCTCACCATGACATTCCGTGTTCCTAACACACTACATGCATCACAAATTCGAAAACCATTCATTACTGAGTTGTGATCGTGTGTATTACAAACTGTCATCCACAATACAAGGCATATTAACACCTAGAAACATTAACTCTGGGTTTGCACTTTTTCATAACGGCAGTTTCGATAATCAGGCATTTATTGCAGGAAAATTCTCTTGGAGAGAGTTCTACCCAATAGACATGTAATTAACATAGACTCCCTTACCGTGAAATTCCGTGTTCCGAACACGCTACATGCATCACGGACTCGACAAGTATTCACTACATAGTTGTTAGCATGTGGATTACCGAACTCCAATCACAATACAATGCATATTGAAACTTAGACGCATTTTCTCAGATTTCACAGCGTTTTCCATATGCCCATTTGAAAAATGAGGCAGATTTCTCAGAAAAATCCTCTTGCAGATGGTTCTACCCAATAGACATGTAATTTTCAGTTTCCCTCACCGTGACATTCAATGTTCGAACACGGTACTTTCATCAAGGATTTGATAAACATTCTTTACTGAGTTTTGAGCATGGGGATTAGCGAACTTTCATCCACCATACAAAGCATATTTACACCTAGAATCATTTACTATCTGTTCGCAGCATTTTCCTTATGCCAGTTTTGTAAATCATGAGTTTTTCGCAGAAAATCTTCTTGGAGTGAGTTGTACCCAGTAGAAAGGTAATTTACATAGCTTCCCTCACCATGATATCCCATGTTCCGAACACGCTACATGCATCATGGATGCGACAAACATTCATTACTGACTTGTGAACATGTAGATTAGCGAACTTTCATCCACCATACAAGACATATTTACACCTAGAAACATTTACACTGATTTCACAAGTTTTTCCTAATGCCAATTTCAAAAATCAGGCAGTTTTCAAAAAAATTCTCTTGGAGAGATTTCTACCCTATAGGCATGTTATTTACATAGTTTCCTTCACCGTGACATTCTGTGTTGCAAACACGCTACTTGCATCAAGGATTCAACAAACATCCATTACTGAGTTCTGAACATGTGATTAAGAAACTTTCATCCACCATACAATGCATATATACACCTAGAAGCATTTACTCTTATTTCACAGCTTTCTCCTAACGCCACATCCAAAAGTGAGGCCGATTTCACAGTAAAATCCTCTTTGAGTGTTTTCTACCCAATAGACATCTTACTTACATATTTTTCCTCACCGTCACATTCAACGATCCGAACATGCTACATGCATCACGGATTCTAAAATCATTCATAACTGAGTTGTATGCATGTGGATTAGCGAACGTTCATCCACCATACAAGGCATATTTACAGCTAGAAATATTTACTCTGAGTTCGAATGTTTTACATAACACCAGATTCGAAAAACAGGCAGTATTCCCAGAAAAACCCTCTTGGAGCGTATTTACCCAATGGACATGGAATTTACAGTGCTTCCCTCACGTGACATTCCATGTTATGAACACGCTGCATGCCTCACGGATACGACAAACATTCATTACTGAGTTCTGAGCATGTGGATTACCGAAATTTCATCACCATATAAGGCATATTTTCACCTAGATCTATTGAAAGGGATTTTGCAGCTTTTCATAATGGCAGTTTCGAAAATGAAGCATATTACATGGAACCATTATCTTGGAGAAAGTTCTACCAAATACACATGTAATTTACATACTTTTTCTCACAGTAACATTCTGTATTCTGAACACGCTGCATGCATCACTGATTAGACAAATATTCTCTTCTGAATTTTTATAACGCAGATTACAGAATTTTAAAAAATCATATAAGGTTTATTGACACTTAGAAGCATTTACTCAGATTTCACAGCTTTTTCCTTACACCAGTTTCGAAAATCAGGCAATTTTCATGGACAAATCCCCCTGGAGCGAGTTCTACCCAATATACATGTAATTTACATTGTGTCCCTCACCGTGACATTCCATGTTCCAAACAAGCTACATGGATCACAGATTCGACATGCATTCTTTAATGAGTTGTGAGCATGTGGATTAGCAAACTTTCATCCACCATACAAGTCATGTTTCCACCTAGAATCATTTTCTCTGATTTCGCAGCTTTTTCTTAACACATCTGATAATGAGGTAGATTTTGAAGAAAAATCCTCTTAGTAGCGATTTCTACCCGAAAGAAATGGAATTTACATAGTTTCCCTCACCGTGACCTTCCATGGTTTGAACACGCTTCATGCATCTCTGATTCGACAAATATTCATTACTGAGTTGTGGACATGTGGATTACCGAACTTTCATCACCGTACAGGGCATAATTACACATAGAAACATTTACTCAAATTTCGTACATTTCCAAATGCCAGTATCGAAAATAATGCAGATTTCGCAGAGAAACCTTCTTGGAACGAATTCTACAAAATAGACTTTTAATTGACTTAGATTCTCCCACTGTGACATTCCGTGTTCCGAACATGCTACATGCATCACAGTTTCGACAAACATTCATTACTGAGTTGCGTTCGTGTGGATTATCGATCTTTCATCATCATACGGGGCATATATACACATTGAAACATTTACTCTTTTTTCTCAGCTTTTTCCTATCACCGGTGTGGAAAATGAGGGAGATTTTGCAGAAAAATCCTCTTAGAGCGATTTCTACCCAATAGACTTATAATTTACATAGTTTCCCTCACAGTGACATTCTGTGGTCTGAACACGCTACATGCATTATGGATTCAATAAACAATCATTACTGAGTGGTTGACATGTGGATTAGCAAACTTTCATCCACCATACAAGGCACATTTCCACCTAGAAACTTTTATTCAGATTTCAAAAGTTTGTACTAACGCCAGATTCCAAAACAGGCAGTGTTCACGGAAATATCCTCTTGGAGCGGGTTTACCCAATAAACACGTAATTTACATACAGTTTCTCATCGGGACATTCTGTGTTCCGAACACGCTACATGCATCACGGATTCGACAAACATTCTTTACTGAGTTGTGGACATGTAAATTACCAAATTTTCATCAGCATGCAGGGTATATTTACTCATATTGAATTTTCTCTAATTTCAAAAATTTTTCTTAACACCACATCCGAAAATGTGGCAGATTTCGCAGAAAAATTCACTTGGAGCGATTTCCAACCAATAGAAATGTAATTTACATAGTTTCCTCACAGTTACATTCCGTGTTCTGAACACGCTATATTCATCACGGATTCGAGAACCTTTCATTTCTGAGATGTGAGCATGTAGATTACCAATCTTTCATCAACCATACTAGGCATATTTACACCTAGAAGTATTTATTGTTTGTTCTCAGGTTTTTCCTAACCCCAGATTCGAAAATCAGGCAGTTTTCTCTGAAAAATTCTCTTGGAGGGAGTTCTAACCAATATACATGTAATTTCCATAGTTTCCCTCACCGTGACATTCCGTGTTCCGAACACGCTACATGCATCACGGATTTGACAAACATTCATTACTCAGTTGTGTGCATGTGTGTTACAGTACTTTCAACCAGCATACAACGCATATTTACACCTAGAAACCATTATTCTGAGTTTGCAGCATTTTCCTAATGGCAGTATAGAAAATCAGGCAATTTTCACAGAAAAATTCTCTTGGAGCGTGTTCTATCCAATAGACATGTAATTTATTAGATTCCGTCACCGTGACATTCCGTGTTCCGAACATGATACATTCACCGCAGGTTCGACCAATATTCACTTCTGAGTTGTTAGCATGTGGATTACCGAAATTTCATCCACCATACAAGGCTTACTTACACCTAGAGTCATGTACTCAGAATTTGCAGCTTTTTCCTTATGCCAGTTATGAAAATCAGGCAGTTTTCACAGAAAAATCCTCTTGGAGCGAGTTTTCTCCATTAGAAATGTAATTTACATAGTTTCAGTTACCAGGCCATTCCTTGTTCCGAACACGCTACATGCATCACGAATTCGAAAAACATTCAAAACTGAGTTCTGAGCATGTGGATTACCGAAATTTCATCCACCATACAAGACATATTGACACCTAAAAGCATTTACCCAAATTTTGTAGCATTTTCCTAGCATCAGTTTCAAAACTCAGGCTGTTTTCTCAAGAAAAATCTGTTGTAGCCAGAGCTACCCAAAAGAAATTTAATTTACTAAGTTTCCCTCACCGTGACTATCCATGTGGTGAACAAGCTGCATGCATCACAGATTCGACAAAAATTGTGTAATGAGTTCTGATCATGTGGATTAGTGAACATTCAAACTCCATAAAAGAATAATTACACCTAGAAAAATTTACCCTGATTTCGATATTTTTCCTAACGCCAGTTTCGAAAATCATGCAGTTTTCCAGAAAAATCCTTTTGCAGCAAGTTCTACCCAGTAGAAATGTAATTTACATACTTTCCCTCACCATGACATTCCGTGTTCCTAACACACTACATGCATCACAAATTCGAAAACCATTCATTACTGAGTTGTGATCGTGTGTATTACAAACTGTCATCCACAATACAAGGCATATTAACACCTAGAAACATTAACTCTGGGTTTGCACTTTTTCATAACGGCAGTTTCGATAATCAGGCATTTATTGCAGGAAAATTCTCTTGGAGAGAGTTCTACCCAATAGACATGTAATTAACATAGACTCCCTTACCGTGAAATTCCGTGTTCCGAACACGCTACATGCATCACGGACTCGACAAGTATTCACTACATAGTTGTTAGCATGTGGATTACCGAACTCCAATCACAATACAATGCATATTGAAACTTAGACGCATTTTCTCAGATTTCACAGCGTTTTCCATATGCCCATTTGAAAAATGAGGCAGATTTCTCAGAAAAATCCTCTTGCAGATGGTTCTACCCAATAGACATGTAATTTTCAGTTTCCCTCACCGTGACATTCAATGTTCGAACACGGTACTTTCATCAAGGATTTGATAAACATTCTTTACTGAGTTTTGAGCATGGGGATTAGCGAACTTTCATCCACCATACAAAGCATATTTACACCTAGAATCATTTACTATCTGTTCGCAGCATTTTCCTTATGCCAGTTTTGTAAATCATGAGTTTTTCGCAGAAAATCTTCTTGGAGTGAGTTGTACCCAGTAGAAAGGTAATTTACATAGCTTCCCTCACCATGATATCCCATGTTCCGAACACGCTACATGCATCATGGATGCGACAAACATTCATTACTGACTTGTGAACATGTAGATTAGCGAACTTTCATCCACCATACAAGACATATTTACACCTAGAAACATTTACACTGATTTCACAAGTTTTTCCTAATGCCAATTTCAAAAATCAGGCAGTTTTCAAAAAAATTCTCTTGGAGAGATTTCTACCCTATAGGCATGTTATTTACATAGTTTCCTTCACCGTGACATTCTGTGTTGCAAACACGCTACTTGCATCAAGGATTCAACAAACATCCATTACTGAGTTCTGAACATGTGATTAAGAAACTTTCATCCACCATACAATGCATATATACACCTAGAAGCATTTACTCTTATTTCACAGCTTTCTCCTAACGCCACATCCAAAAGTGAGGCCGATTTCACAGTAAAATCCTCTTTGAGTGTTTTCTACCCAATAGACATCTTACTTACATATTTTTCCTCACCGTCACATTCAACGATCCGAACATGCTACATGCATCACGGATTCTAAAATCATTCATAACTGAGTTGTATGCATGTGGATTAGCGAACGTTCATCCACCATACAAGGCATATTTACAGCTAGAAATATTTACTCTGAGTTCGAATGTTTTACATAACACCAGATTCGAAAAACAGGCAGTATTCCCAGAAAAACCCTCTTGGAGCGTATTTACCCAATGGACATGGAATTTACAGTGCTTCCCTCACGTGACATTCCATGTTATGAACACGCTGCATGCCTCACGGATACGACAAACATTCATTACTGAGTTCTGAGCATGTGGATTACCGAAATTTCATCACCATATAAGGCATATTTTCACCTAGATCTATTGAAAGGGATTTTGCAGCTTTTCATAATGGCAGTTTCGAAAATGAAGCATATTACATGGAACCATTATCTTGGAGAAAGTTCTACCAAATACACATGTAATTTACATACTTTTTCTCACAGTAACATTCTGTATTCTGAACACGCTGCATGCATCACTGATTAGACAAATATTCTCTTCTGAATTTTTATAACGCAGATTACAGAATTTTAAAAAATCATATAAGGTTTATTGACACTTAGAAGCATTTACTCAGATTTCACAGCTTTTTCCTTACACCAGTTTCGAAAATCAGGCAATTTTCATGGACAAATCCCCCTGGAGCGAGTTCTACCCAATATACATGTAATTTACATTGTGTCCCTCACCGTGACATTCCATGTTCCAAACAAGCTACATGGAACACAGATTCGACATGCATTCTTTAATGAGTTGTGAGCATGTGGATTAGCAAACTTTCATCCACCATACAAGTCATGTTTCCACCTAGAATCATTTTCTCTGATTTCGCAGCTTTTTCTTAACACATCTGATAATGAGGTAGATTTTGAAGAAAAATCCTCTTAGTAGCGATTTCTACCCGAAAGAAATGGAATTTACATAGTTTCCCTCACCGTGACCTTCCATGGTTTGAACACGCTTCATGCATCTCTGATTCGACAAATATTCATTACTGAGTTGTGGACATGTGGATTACCGAACTTTCATCACCGTACAGGGCATAATTACACATAGAAACATTTACTCAAATTTCGTACATTTCCAAATGCCAGTATCGAAAATAATGCAGATTTCGCAGAGAAACCTTCTTGGAACGAATTCTACAAAATAGACTTTTAATTGACTTAGATTCTCCCACTGTGACATTCCGTGTTCCGAACATGCTACATGCATCACAGTTTCGACAAACATTCATTACTGAGTTGCGTTCGTGTGGATTATTGATCTTTCATCATCATACGGGGCATATATACACATTGAAACATTTACTCTTTTTTCTCAGCTTTTTCCTATCACCGGTGTGGAAAATGAGGGAGATTTTGCAGAAAAATCCTCTTAGAGCGATTTCTACCCAATAGACTTATAATTTACATAGTTTCCCTCACAGTGACATTCTGTGGTCTGAACACGCTACATGCATTATGGATTCAATAAACAATCATTACTGAGTGGTTGACATGTGGATTAGCAAACTTTCATCCACCATACAAGGCACATTTCCACCTAGAAACTTTTATTCAGATTTCAAAAGTTTGTACTAACGCCAGATTCCAAAACAGGCAGTGTTCACGGAAATATCCTCTTGGAGCGGGTTTACCCAATAAACACGTAATTTACATACAGTTTCTCATCGGGACATTCTGTGTTCCGAACACGCTACATGCATCACGGATTCGACAAACATTCTTTACTGAGTTGTGGACATGTAAATTACCAAATTTTCATCAGCATGCAGGGTATATTTACTCATATTGAATTTTCTCTAATTTCAAAAATTTTTCTTAACACCACATCCGAAAATGTGGCAGATTTCGCAGAAAAATTCTCTTGGAGCGATTTCCAACCAATAGAAATGTAATTTACATAGTTTCCTCACAGTTACATTCCGTGTTCTGAACACGCTATATTCATCACGGATTCGAGAACCTTTCATTTCTGAGATGTGAGCATGTAGATTACCAATCTTTCATCAACCATACTAGGCATATTTACACCTAGAAATATTTATTGTTTGTTCTCAGGTTTTTCCTAACCCCAGATTCGAAAATCAGGCAGTTTTCTCTGAAAAATTCTCTTGGAGGGAGTTCTAACCAATATACATGTAATTTCCATAGTTTCCCTCACCGTGACATTCCGTGTTCCGAACACGCTACATGCATCACGGATTTGACAAACATTCATTACTCAGTTGTGTGCATGTGTGTTACAGTACTTTCATCCAGCATACAACGCATATTTACACCTAGAAACCATTATTCTGAGTTTGCAGCATTTTCCTAATGGCAGTATAGAAAATCAGGCAATTTTCACAGAAAAATTCTCTTGGAGCGTGTTCTATCCAATAGACATGTAATTTATTAGATTCCGTCACCGTGACATTCCGTGTTCCGAACATGATACATTCACCGCAGGTTCGACCAATATTCACTTCTGAGTTGTTAGCATGTGGATTACCGAAATTTCATCCACCATACAAGGCTTACTTACACCTAGAGTCATGTACTCAGAATTTGCAGCTTTTTCCTTATGCCAGTTATGAAAATCAGGCAGTTTTCACAGAAAAATCCTCTTGGAGCGAGTTTTCTCCATTAGAAATGTAATTTACATAGTTTCAGTTACCAGGCCATTCCTTGTTCTGAACACGCTACATGCATCACGAATTCGAAAAACATTCAAAACTGAGTTCTGAGCATGTGGATTACCGAAATTTCATCCACCATACAAGACATATTGACACCTAAAAGCATTTACCCAAATTTTGTAGCATTTTCCTAGCATCAGTTTCAAAACTCAGGCTGTTTTCTCAAGAAAAATCTGTTGTAGCCAGAGCTACCCAAAAGAAATATAATTTACTAAGTTTCCCTCACCGTGACTATCCATGTGGTGAACAAGCTGCATGCATCACAGATTCGACAAAAATTGTGTAATGAGTTCTGATCATGTGGATTAGTGAACATTCAAACTCCATAAAAGAATAATTACACCTAGAAAAATTTACCCTGATTTCGATATTTTTCCTAACGCCAGTTTCGAAAATCATGCAGTTTTCCAGAAAAATCCTTTTGCAGCAAGTTCTACCCAGTAGAAATGTAATTTACATACTTTCCCTCACCATGACATTCCGTGTTCCTAACACACTACATGCATCACAAATTCGAAAACCATTCATTACTGAGTTGTGATCGTGTGTATTACAAACTGTCATCCACAATACAAGGCATATTAACACCTAGAAACATTAACTCTGGGTTTGCACTTTTTCATAACGGCAGTTTCGATAATCAGGCATTTATTGCAGGAAAATTCTCTTGGAGAGAGTTCTACCCAATAGACATGTAATTAACATAGACTCCCTTACCGTGAAATTCCGTGTTCCGAACACGCTACATGCATCACGGACTCGACAAGTATTCACTACATAGTTGTTAGCATGTGGATTACCGAACTCCAATCACAATACAATGCATATTGAAACTTAGACGCATTTTCTCAGATTTCACAGCGTTTTCCATATGCCCATTTGAAAAATGAGGCAGATTTCTCAGAAAAATCCTCTTGCAGATGGTTCTACCCAATAGACATGTAATTTTCAGTTTCCCTCACCGTGACATTCAATGTTCGAACACGGTACTTTCATCAAGGATTTGATAAACATTCTTTACTGAGTTTTGAGCATGGGGATTAGCGAACTTTCATCCACCATACAAAGCATATTTACACCTAGAATCATTTACTATCTGTTCGCAGCATTTTCCTTATGCCAGTTTTGTAAATCATGAGTTTTTCGCAGAAAATCTTCTTGGAGTGAGTTGTACCCAGTAGAAAGGTAATTTACATAGCTTCCCTCACCATGATATCCCATGTTCCGAACACGCTACATGCATCATGGATGCGACAAACATTCATTACTGACTTGTGAACATGTAGATTAGCGAACTTTCATCCACCATACAAGACATATTTACACCTAGAAACATTTACACTGATTTCACAAGTTTTTCCTAATGCCAATTTCAAAAATCAGGCAGTTTTCAAAAAAATTCTCTTGGAGAGATTTCTACCCTATAGGCATGTTATTTACATAGTTTCCTTCACCGTGACATTCTGTGTTGCAAACACGCTACTTGCATCAAGGATTCAACAAACATCCATTACTGAGTTCTGAACATGTGATTAAGAAACTTTCATCCACCATACAATGCATATATACACCTAGAAGCATTTACTCTTATTTCACAGCTTTCTCCTAACGCCACATCCAAAAGTGAGGCCGATTTCACAGTAAAATCCTCTTTGAGTGTTTTCTACCCAATAGACATCTTACTTACATATTTTTCCTCACCGTCACATTCAACGATCCGAACATGCTACATGCATCACGGATTCTAAAATCATTCATAACTGAGTTGTATGCATGTGGATTAGCGAACGTTCATCCACCATACAAGGCATATTTACAGCTAGAAATATTTACTCTGAGTTCGAATGTTTTACATAACACCAGATTCGAAAAACAGGCAGTATTCCCAGAAAAACCCTCTTGGAGCGTATTTACCCAATGGACATGGAATTTACAGTGCTTCCCTCACGTGACATTCCATGTTATGAACACGCTGCATGCCTCACGGATACGACAAACATTCATTACTGAGTTCTGAGCATGTGGATTACCGAAATTTCATCACCATATAAGGCATATTTTCACCTAGATCTATTGAAAGGGATTTTGCAGCTTTTCATAATGGCAGTTTCGAAAATGAAGCATATTACATGGAACCATTATCTTGGAGAAAGTTCTACCAAATACACATGTAATTTACATACTTTTTCTCACAGTAACATTCTGTATTCTGAACACGCTGCATGCATCACTGATTAGACAAATATTCTCTTCTGAATTTTTATAACGCAGATTACAGAATTTTAAAAAATCATATAAGGTTTATTGACACTTAGAAGCATTTACTCAGATTTCACAGCTTTTTCCTTACACCAGTTTCGAAAATCAGGCAATTTTCATGGACAAATCCCCCTGGAGCGAGTTCTACCCAATATACATGTAATTTACATTGTGTCCCTCACCGTGACATTCCATGTTCCAAACAAGCTACATGGAACACAGATTCGACATGCATTCTTTAATGAGTTGTGAGCATGTGGATTAGCAAACTTTCATCCACCATACAAGTCATGTTTCCACCTAGAATCATTTTCTCTGATTTCGCAGCTTTTTCTTAACACATCTGATAATGAGGTAGATTTTGAAGAAAAATCCTCTTAGTAGCGATTTCTACCCGAAAGAAATGGAATTTACATAGTTTCCCTCACCGTGACCTTCCATGGTTTGAACACGCTTCATGCATCTCTGATTCGACAAATATTCATTACTGAGTTGTGGACATGTGGATTACCGAACTTTCATCACCGTACAGGGCATAATTACACATAGAAACATTTACTCAAATTTCGTACATTTCCAAATGCCAGTATCGAAAATAATGCAGATTTCGCAGAGAAACCTTCTTGGAACGAATTCTACAAAATAGACTTTTAATTGACTTAGATTCTCCCACTGTGACATTCCGTGTTCCGAACATGCTACATGCATCACAGTTTCGACAAACATTCATTACTGAGTTGCGTTCGTGTGGATTATCGATCTTTCATCATCATACGGGGCATATATACACATTGAAACATTTACTCTTTTTTCTCAGCTTTTTCCTATCACCGGTGTGGAAAATGAGGGAGATTTTGCAGAAAAATCCTCTTAGAGCGATTTCTACCCAATAGACTTATAATTTACATAGTTTCCCTCACAGTGACATTCTGTGGTCTGAACACGCTACATGCATTATGGATTCAATAAACAATCATTACTGAGTGGTTGACATGTGGATTAGCAAACTTTCATCCACCATACAAGGCACATTTCCACCTAGAAACTTTTATTCAGATTTCAAAAGTTTGTACTAACGCCAGATTCCAAAACAGGCAGTGTTCACGGAAATATCCTCTTGGAGCGGGTTTACCCAATAAACACGTAATTTACATACAGTTTCTCATCGGGACATTCTGTGTTCCGAACACGCTACATGCATCACGGATTCGACAAACATTCTTTACTGAGTTGTGGACATGTAAATTACCAAATTTTCATCAGCATGCAGGGTATATTTACTCATATTGAATTTTCTCTAATTTCAAAAATTTTTCTTAACACCACATCCGAAAATGTGGCAGATTTCGCAGAAAAATTCTCTTGGAGCGATTTCCAACCAATAGAAATGTAATTTACATAGTTTCCTCACAGTTACATTCCGTGTTCTGAACACGCTATATTCATCACGGATTCGAGAACCTTTCATTTCTGAGATGTGAGCATGTAGATTACCAATCTTTCATCAACCATACTAGGCATATTTACACCTAGAAATATTTATTGTTTGTTCTCAGGTTTTTCCTAACCCCAGATTCGAAAATCAGGCAGTTTTCTCTGAAAAATTCTCTTGGAGGGAGTTCTAACCAATATACATGTAATTTCCATAGTTTCCCTCACCGTGACATTCCGTGTTCCGAACACGCTACATGCATCACGGATTTGACAAACATTCATTACTCAGTTGTGTGCATGTGTGTTACAGTACTTTCATCCAGCATACAACGCATATTTACACCTAGAAACCATTATTCTGAGTTTGCAGCATTTTCCTAATGGCAGTATAGAAAATCAGGCAATTTTCACAGAAAAATTCTCTTGGAGCGTGTTCTATCCAATAGACATGTAATTTATTAGATTCCGTCACCGTGACATTCCGTGTTCCGAACATGATACATTCACCGCAGGTTCGACCAATATTCACTTCTGAGTTGTTAGCATGTGGATTACCGAAATTTCATCCACCATACAAGGCTTACTTACACCTAGAGTCATGTACTCAGAATTTGCAGCTTTTTCCTTATGCCAGTTATGAAAATCAGGCAGTTTTCACAGAAAAATCCTCTTGGAGCGAGTTTTCTCCATTAGAAATGTAATTTACATAGTTTCAGTTACCAGGCCATTCCTTGTTCCGAACACGCTACATGCATCACGAATTCGAAAAACATTCAAAACTGAGTTCTGAGCATGTGGATTACCGAAATTTCATCCACCATACAAGACATATTGACACCTAAAAGCATTTACCCAAATTTTGTAGCATTTTCCTAGCATCAGTTTCAAAACTCAGGCTGTTTTCTCAAGAAAAATCTGTTGTAGCCAGAGCTACCCAAAAGAAATTTAATTTACTAAGTTTCCCTCACCGTGACTATCCATGTGGTGAACAAGCTGCATGCATCACAGATTCGACAAAAATTGTGTAATGAGTTCTGATCATGTGGATTACTGAACTTTCAAACTCCATAAAAGAATAATTACACCTAGAAAAATTTACCCTGATTTCGATATTTTTCCTAACGCCAGTTTCGAAAATCATGCAGTTTTCCAGAAAAATCCTTTTGCAGCAAGTTCTACCCAGTAGAAATGTAATTTACATACTTTCCCTCACCATGACATTCCGTGTTCCTAACACACTACATGCATCACAAATTCGAAAACCATTCATTACTGAGTTGTGATCGTGTGTATTACAAACTGTCATCCACAATACAAGGCATATTAACACCTAGAAACATTAACTCTGGGTTTGCACTTTTTCATAACGGCAGTTTCGATAATCAGGCATTTATTGCAGGAAAATTCTCTTGGAGAGAGTTCTACCCAATAGACATGTAATTAACATAGACTCCCTTACCGTGAAATTCCGTGTTCCGAACACGCTACATGCATCACGGACTCGACAAGTATTCACTACATAGTTGTTAGCATGTGGATTACCGAACTCCAATCACAATACAATGCATATTGAAACTTAGACGCATTTTCTCAGATTTCACAGCGTTTTCCATATGCCCATTTGAAAAATGAGGCAGATTTCTCAGAAAAATCCTCTTGCAGATGGTTCTACCCAATAGACATGTAATTTTCAGTTTCCCTCACCGTGACATTCAATGTTCGAACACGGTACTTTCATCAAGGATTTGATAAACATTCTTTACTGAGTTTTGAGCATGGGGATTAGCGAACTTTCATCCACCATACAAAGCATATTTACACCTAGAATCATTTACTATCTGTTCGCAGCATTTTCCTTATGCCAGTTTTGTAAATCATGAGTTTTTCGCAGAAAATCTTCTTGGAGTGAGTTGTACCCAGTAGAAAGGTAATTTACATAGCTTCCCTCACCATGATATCCCATGTTCCGAACACGCTACATGCATCATGGATGCGACAAACATTCATTACTGACTTGTGAACATGTAGATTAGCGAACTTTCATCCACCATACAAGACATATTTACACCTAGAAACATTTACACTGATTTCACAAGTTTTTCCTAATGCCAATTTCAAAAATCAGGCAGTTTTCAAAAAAATTCTCTTGGAGAGATTTCTACCCTATAGGCATGTTATTTACATAGTTTCCTTCACCGTGACATTCTGTGTTGCAAACACGCTACTTGCATCAAGGATTCAACAAACATCCATTACTGAGTTCTGAACATGTGATTAAGAAACTTTCATCCACCATACAATGCATATATACACCTAGAAGCATTTACTCTTATTTCACAGCTTTCTCCTAACGCCACATCCAAAAGTGAGGCCGATTTCACAGTAAAATCCTCTTTGAGTGTTTTCTACCCAATAGACATCTTACTTACATATTTTTCCTCACCGTCACATTCAACGATCCGAACATGCTACATGCATCACGGATTCTAAAATCATTCATAACTGAGTTGTATGCATGTGGATTAGCGAACGTTCATCCACCATACAAGGCATATTTACAGCTAGAAATATTTACTCTGAGTTCGAATGTTTTACATAACACCAGATTCGAAAAACAGGCAGTATTCCCAGAAAAACCCTCTTGGAGCGTATTTACCCAATGGACATGGAATTTACAGTGCTTCCCTCACGTGACATTCCATGTTATGAACACGCTGCATGCCTCACGGATACGACAAACATTCATTACTGAGTTCTGAGCATGTGGATTACCGAAATTTCATCACCATATAAGGCATATTTTCACCTAGATCTATTGAAAGGGATTTTGCAGCTTTTCATAATGGCAGTTTCGAAAATGAAGCATATTACATGGAACCATTATCTTGGAGAAAGTTCTACCAAATACACATGTAATTTACATACTTTTTCTCACAGTAACATTCTGTATTCTGAACACGCTGCATGCATCACTGATTAGACAAATATTCTCTTCTGAATTTTTATAACGCAGATTACAGAATTTTAAAAAATCATATAAGGTTTATTGACACTTAGAAGCATTTACTCAGATTTCACAGCTTTTTCCTTACACCAGTTTCGAAAATCAGGCAATTTTCATGGACAAATCCCCCTGGAGCGAGTTCTACCCAATATACATGTAATTTACATTGTGTCCCTCACCGTGACATTCCATGTTCCAAACAAGCTACATGGAACACAGATTCGACATGCATTCTTTAATGAGTTGTGAGCATGTGGATTAGCAAACTTTCATCCACCATACAAGTCATGTTTCCACCTAGAATCATTTTCTCTGATTTCGCAGCTTTTTCTTAACACATCTGATAATGAGGTAGATTTTGAAGAAAAATCCTCTTAGTAGCGATTTCTACCCGAAAGAAATGGAATTTACATAGTTTCCCTCACCGTGACCTTCCATGGTTTGAACACGCTTCATGCATCTCTGATTCGACAAATATTCATTACTGAGTTGTGGACATGTGGATTACCGAACTTTCATCACCGTACAGGGCATAATTACACATAGAAACATTTACTCAAATTTCATACATTTCCAAATGCCAGTATCGAAAATAATGCAGATTTCGCAGAGAAACCTTCTTGGAACGAATTCTACAAAATAGACTTTTAATTGACTTAGATTCTCCCACTGTGACATTCCGTGTTCCGAACATGCTACATGCATCACAGTTTCGACAAACATTCATTACTGAGTTGCGTTCGTGTGGATTATTGATCTTTCATCATCATACGGGGCATATATACACATTGAAACATTTACTCTTTTTTCTCAGCTTTTTCCTATCACCGGTGTGGAAAATGAGGGAGATTTTGCAGAAAAATCCTCTTAGAGCGATTTCTACCCAATAGACTTATAATTTACATAGTTTCCCTCACAGTGACATTCTGTGGTCTGAACACGCTACATGCATTATGGATTCAATAAACAATCATTACTGAGTGGTTGACATGTGGATTAGCAAACTTTCATCCACCATACAAGGCACATTTCCACCTAGAAACTTTTATTCAGATTTCAAAAGTTTGTACTAACGCCAGATTCCAAAACAGGCAGTGTTCACGGAAATATCCTCTTGGAGCGGGTTTACCCAATAAACACGTAATTTACATACAGTTTCTCATCGGGACATTCTGTGTTCCGAACACGCTACATGCATCACGGATTCGACAAACATTCTTTACTGAGTTGTGGACATGTAAATTACCAAATTTTCATCAGCATGCAGGGTATATTTACTCATATTGAATTTTCTCTAATTTCAAAAATTTTTCTTAACACCACATCCGAAAATGTGGCAGATTTCGCAGAAAAATTCACTTGGAGCGATTTCCAACCAATAGAAATGTAATTTACATAGTTTCCTCACAGTTACATTCCGTGTTCTGAACACGCTATATTCATCACGGATTCGAGAACCTTTCATTTCTGAGATGTGAGCATGTAGATTACCAATCTTTCATCAACCATACTAGGCATATTTACACCTAGAAATATTTATTGTTTGTTCTCAGGTTTTTCCTAACCCCAGATTCGAAAATCAGGCAGTTTTCTCTGAAAAATTCTCTTGGAGGGAGTTCTAACCAATATACATGTAATTTCCATAGTTTCCCTCACCGTGACATTCCGTGTTCCGAACACGCTACATGCATCACGGATTTGACAAACATTCATTACTCAGTTGTGTGCATGTGTGTTACAGTACTTTCATCCAGCATACAACGCATATTTACACCTAGAAACCATTATTCTGAGTTTGCAGCATTTTCCTAATGGCAGTATAGAAAATCAGGCAATTTTCACAGAAAAATTCTCTTGGAGCGTGTTCTATCCAATAGACATGTAATTTATTAGATTCCGTCACCGTGACATTCCGTGTTCCGAACATGATACATTCACCGCAGGTTCGACCAATATTCACTTCTGAGTTGTTAGCATGTGGATTACCGAAATTTCATCCACCATACAAGGCTTACTTACACCTAGAGTCATGTACTCAGAATTTGCAGCTTTTTCCTTATGCCAGTTATGAAAATCAGGCAGTTTTCACAGAAAAATCCTCTTGGAGCGAGTTTTCTCCATTAGAAATGTAATTTACATAGTTTCAGTTACCAGGCCATTCCTTGTTCCGAACACGCTACATGCATCACGAATTCGAAAAACATTCAAAACTGAGTTCTGAGCATGTGGATTACCGAAATTTCATCCACCATACAAGACATATTGACACCTAAAAGCATTTACCCAAATTTTGTAGCATTTTCCTAGCATCAGTTTCAAAACTCAGGCTGTTTTCTCAAGAAAAATCTGTTGTAGCCAGAGCTACCCAAAAGAAATTTAATTTACTAAGTTTCCCTCACCGTGACTATCCATGTGGTGAACAAGCTGCATGCATCACAGATTCGACAAAAATTGTGTAATGAGTTCTGATCATGTGGATTAGTGAACATTCAAACTCCATAAAAGAATAATTACACCTAGAAAAATTTACCCTGATTTCGATATTTTTCCTAACGCCAGTTTCGAAAATCATGCAGTTTTCCAGAAAAATCCTTTTGCAGCAAGTTCTACCCAGTAGAAATGTAATTTACATACTTTCCCTCACCATGACATTCCGTGTTCCTAACACACTACATGCATCACAAATTCGAAAACCATTCATTACTGAGTTGTGATCGTGTGTATTACAAACTGTCATCCACAATACAAGGCATATTAACACCTAGAAACATTAACTCTGGGTTTGCACTTTTTCATAACGGCAGTTTCGATAATCAGGCATTTATTGCAGGAAAATTCTCTTGGAGAGAGTTCTACCCAATAGACATGTAATTAACATAGACTCCCTTACCGTGAAATTCCGTGTTCCGAACACGCTACATGCATCACGGACTCGACAAGTATTCACTACATAGTTGTTAGCATGTGGATTACCGAACTCCAATCACAATACAATGCATATTGAAACTTAGACGCATTTTCTCAGATTTCACAGCGTTTTCCATATGCCCATTTGAAAAATGAGGCAGATTTCTCAGAAAAATCCTCTTGCAGATGGTTCTACCCAATAGACATGTAATTTTCAGTTTCCCTCACCGTGACATTCAATGTTCGAACACGGTACTTTCATCAAGGATTTGATAAACATTCTTTACTGAGTTTTGAGCATGGGGATTAGCGAACTTTCATCCACCATACAAAGCATATTTACACCTAGAATCATTTACTATCTGTTCGCAGCATTTTCCTTATGCCAGTTTTGTAAATCATGAGTTTTTCGCAGAAAATCTTCTTGGAGTGAGTTGTACCCAGTAGAAAGGTAATTTACATAGCTTCCCTCACCATGATATCCCATGTTCCGAACACGCTACATGCATCATGGATGCGACAAACATTCATTACTGACTTGTGAACATGTAGATTAGCGAACTTTCATCCACCATACAAGACATATTTACACCTAGAAACATTTACACTGATTTCACAAGTTTTTCCTAATGCCAATTTCAAAAATCAGGCAGTTTTCAAAAAAATTCTCTTGGAGAGATTTCTACCCTATAGGCATGTTATTTACATAGTTTCCTTCACCGTGACATTCTGTGTTGCAAACACGCTACTTGCATCAAGGATTCAACAAACATCCATTACTGAGTTCTGAACATGTGATTAAGAAACTTTCATCCACCATACAATGCATATATACACCTAGAAGCATTTACTCTTATTTCACAGCTTTCTCCTAACGCCACATCCAAAAGTGAGGCCGATTTCACAGTAAAATCCTCTTTGAGTGTTTTCTACCCAATAGACATCTTACTTACATATTTTTCCTCACCGTCACATTCAACGATCCGAACATGCTACATGCATCACGGATTCTAAAATCATTCATAACTGAGTTGTATGCATGTGGATTAGCGAACGTTCATCCACCATACAAGGCATATTTACAGCTAGAAATATTTACTCTGAGTTCGAATGTTTTACATAACACCAGATTCGAAAAACAGGCAGTATTCCCAGAAAAACCCTCTTGGAGCGTATTTACCCAATGGACATGGAATTTACAGTGCTTCCCTCACGTGACATTCCATGTTATGAACACGCTGCATGCCTCACGGATACGACAAACATTCATTACTGAGTTCTGAGCATGTGGATTACCGAAATTTCATCACCATATAAGGCATATTTTCACCTAGATCTATTGAAAGGGATTTTGCAGCTTTTCATAATGGCAGTTTCGAAAATGAAGCATATTACATGGAACCATTATCTTGGAGAAAGTTCTACCAAATACACATGTAATTTACATACTTTTTCTCACAGTAACATTCTGTATTCTGAACACGCTGCATGCATCACTGATTAGACAAATATTCTCTTCTGAATTTTTATAACGCAGATTACAGAATTTTAAAAAATCATATAAGGTTTATTGACACTTAGAAGCATTTACTCAGATTTCACAGCTTTTTCCTTACACCAGTTTCGAAAATCAGGCAATTTTCATGGACAAATCCCCCTGGAGCGAGTTCTACCCAATATACATGTAATTTACATTGTGTCCCTCACCGTGACATTCCATGTTCCAAACAAGCTACATGGAACACAGATTCGACATGCATTCTTTAATGAGTTGTGAGCATGTGGATTAGCAAACTTTCATCCACCATACAAGTCATGTTTCCACCTAGAATCATTTTCTCTGATTTCGCAGCTTTTTCTTAACACATCTGATAATGAGGTAGATTTTGAAGAAAAATCCTCTTAGTAGCGATTTCTACCCGAAAGAAATGGAATTTACATAGTTTCCCTCACCGTGACCTTCCATGGTTTGAACACGCTTCATGCATCTCTGATTCGACAAATATTCATTACTGAGTTGTGGACATGTGGATTACCGAACTTTCATCACCGTACAGGGCATAATTACACATAGAAACATTTACTCAAATTTCGTACATTTCCAAATGCCAGTATCAAAAATAATGCAGATTTCGCAGAGAAACTTTCTTGGAACGAATTCTACAAAATAGACTTTTAATTGACTTAGATTCTCCCACTGTGATATTCCGTGTTCCGAACATGCTACATGCATCACAGTTTCGACAAACATTCATTACTGAGTTGCGTTCGTGTGGATTATTGATCTTTCATCATCATACGGGGCATATATACACATTGAAACATTTACTCTTTTTTCTCAGCTTTTTCCTATCACCGGTGTGGAAAATGAGGGAGATTTTGCAGAAAAATCCTCTTAGAGCGATTTCTACCCAATAGACTTATAATTTACATAGTTTCCCTCACAGTGACATTCTGTGGTCTGAACACGCTACATGCATTATGGATTCAATAAACAATCATTACTGAGTGGTTGACATGTGGATTAGCAAACTTTCATCCACCATACAAGGCACATTTCCACCTAGAAACTTTTATTCAGATTTCAAAAGTTTGTACTAACGCCAGATTCCAAAACAGGCAGTGTTCACGGAAATATCCTCTTGGAGCGGGTTTACCCAATAAACACGTAATTTACATACAGTTTCTCATCGGGACATTCTGTGTTCCGAACACGCTACATGCATCACGAATTCGAAAAACATTCAAAACTGAGTTCTGAGCATGTGGATTACCGAAATTTCATCCACCATACAAGACATATTGACACCTAAAAGCATTTACCCAAATTTTGTAGCATTTTCCTAGCATCAGTTTCAAAACTCAGGCTGTTTTCTCAAGAAAAATCTGTTGTAGCCAGAGCTACCCAAAAGAAATTTAATTTACTAAGTTTCCCTCACCGTGACTATCCATGTGGTGAACAAGCTGCATGCATCACAGATTCGACAAAAATTGTGTAATGAGTTCTGATCATGTGGATTAGTGAACATTCAAACTCCATAAAAGAATAATTACACCTAGAAAAATTTACCCTGATTTCGATATTTTTCCTAACGCCAGTTTCGAAAATCATGCAGTTTTCCAGAAAAATCCTTTTGCAGCAAGTTCTACCCAGTAGAAATGTAATTTACATACTTTCCCTCACCATGACATTCCGTGTTCCTAACACACTACATGCATCACAAATTCGAAAACCATTCATTACTGAGTTGTGATCGTGTGTATTACAAACTGTCATCCACAATACAAGGCATATTAACACCTAGAAACATTAACTCTGGGTTTGCACTTTTTCATAACGGCAGTTTCGATAATCAGGCATTTATTGCAGGAAAATTCTCTTGGAGAGAGTTCTACCCAATAGACATGTAATTAACATAGACTCCCTTACCGTGAAATTCCGTGTTCCGAACACGCTACATGCATCACGGACTCGACAAGTATTCACTACATAGTTGTTAGCATGTGGATTACCGAACTCCAATCACAATACAATGCATATTGAAACTTAGACGCATTTTCTCAGATTTCACAGCGTTTTCCATATGCCCATTTGAAAAATGAGGCAGATTTCTCAGAAAAATCCTCTTGCAGATGGTTCTACCCAATAGACATGTAATTTTCAGTTTCCCTCACCGTGACATTCAATGTTCGAACACGGTACTTTCATCAAGGATTTGATAAACATTCTTTACTGAGTTTTGAGCATGGGGATTAGCGAACTTTCATCCACCATACAAAGCATATTTACACCTAGAATCATTTACTATCTGTTCGCAGCATTTTCCTTATGCCAGTTTTGTAAATCATGAGTTTTTCGCAGAAAATCTTCTTGGAGTGAGTTGTACCCAGTAGAAAGGTAATTTACATAGCTTCCCTCACCATGATATCCCATGTTCCGAACACGCTACATGCATCATGGATGCGACAAACATTCATTACTGACTTGTGAACATGTAGATTAGCGAACTTTCATCCACCATACAAGACATATTTACACCTAGAAACATTTACACTGATTTCACAAGTTTTTCCTAATGCCAATTTCAAAAATCAGGCAGTTTTCAAAAAAATTCTCTTGGAGAGATTTCTACCCTATAGGCATGTTATTTACATAGTTTCCTTCACCGTGACATTCTGTGTTGCAAACACGCTACTTGCATCAAGGATTCAACAAACATCCATTACTGAGTTCTGAACATGTGATTAAGAAACTTTCATCCACCATACAATGCATATATACACCTAGAAGCATTTACTCTTATTTCACAGCTTTCTCCTAACGCCACATCCAAAAGTGAGGCCGATTTCACAGTAAAATCCTCTTTGAGTGTTTTCTACCCAATAGACATCTTACTTACATATTTTTCCTCACCGTCACATTCAACGATCCGAACATGCTACATGCATCACGGATTCTAAAATCATTCATAACTGAGTTGTATGCATGTGGATTAGCGAACGTTCATCCACCATACAAGGCATATTTACAGCTAGAAATATTTACTCTGAGTTCGAATGTTTTACATAACACCAGATTCGAAAAACAGGCAGTATTCCCAGAAAAACCCTCTTGGAGCGTATTTACCCAATGGACATGGAATTTACAGTGCTTCCCTCACGTGACATTCCATGTTATGAACACGCTGCATGCCTCACGGATACGACAAACATTCATTACTGAGTTCTGAGCATGTGGATTACCGAAATTTCATCACCATATAAGGCATATTTTCACCTAGATCTATTGAAAGGGATTTTGCAGCTTTTCATAATGGCAGTTTCGAAAATGAAGCATATTACATGGAACCATTATCTTGGAGAAAGTTCTACCAAATACACATGTAATTTACATACTTTTTCTCACAGTAACATTCTGTATTCTGAACACGCTGCATGCATCACTGATTAGACAAATATTCTCTTCTGAATTTTTATAACGCAGATTACAGAATTTTAAAAAATCATATAAGGTTTATTGACACTTAGAAGCATTTACTCAGATTTCACAGCTTTTTCCTTACACCAGTTTCGAAAATCAGGCAATTTTCATGGACAAATCCCCCTGGAGCGAGTTCTACCCAATATACATGTAATTTACATTGTGTCCCTCACCGTGACATTCCATGTTCCAAACAAGCTACATGGAACACAGATTCGACATGCATTCTTTAATGAGTTGTGAGCATGTGGATTAGCAAACTTTCATCCACCATACAAGTCATGTTTCCACCTAGAATCATTTTCTCTGATTTCGCAGCTTTTTCTTAACACATCTGATAATGAGGTAGATTTTGAAGAAAAATCCTCTTAGTAGCGATTTCTACCCGAAAGAAATGGAATTTACATAGTTTCCCTCACCGTGACCTTCCATGGTTTGAACACGCTTCATGCATCTCTGATTCGACAAATATTCATTACTGAGTTGTGGACATGTGGATTACCGAACTTTCATCACCGTACAGGGCATAATTACACATAGAAACATTTACTCAAATTTCGTACATTTCCAAATGCCAGTATCGAAAATAATGCAGATTTCGCAGAGAAACCTTCTTGGAACGAATTCTACAAAATAGACTTTTAATTGACTTAGATTCTCCCACTGTGACATTCCGTGTTCCGAACATGCTACATGCATCACAGTTTCGACAAACATTCATTACTGAGTTGCGTTCGTGTGGATTATTGATCTTTCATCATCATACGGGGCATATATACACATTGAAACATTTACTCTTTTTTCTCAGCTTTTTCCTATCACCGGTGTGGAAAATGAGGGAGATTTTGCAGAAAAATCCTCTTAGAGCGATTTCTACCCAATAGACTTATAATTTACATAGTTTCCCTCACAGTGACATTCTGTGGTCTGAACACGCTACATGCATTATGGATTCAATAAACAATCATTACTGAGTGGTTGACATGTGGATTAGCAAACTTTCATCCACCATACAAGGCACATTTCCACCTAGAAACTTTTATTCAGATTTCAAAAGTTTGTACTAACGCCAGATTCCAAAACAGGCAGTGTTCACGGAAATATCCTCTTGGAGCGGGTTTACCCAATAAACACGTAATTTACATACAGTTTCTCATCGGGACATTCTGTGTTCCGAACACGCTACATGCATCACGGATTCGACAAACATTCTTTACTGAGTTGTGGACATGTAAATTACCAAATTTTCATCAGCATGCAGGGTATATTTCCTCATATTGAATTTTCTCTAATTTCAAAAATTTTTCTTAACACCACATCCGAAAATGTGGCAGATTTCGCAGAAAAATTCTCTTGGAGCGATTTCCAACCAATAGAAATGTAATTTACATAGTTTCCTCACAGTTACATTCCGTGTTCTGAACACGCTATATTCATCACGGATTCGAGAACCTTTCATTTCTGAGATGTGAGCATGTAGATTACCAATCTTTCATCAACCATACTAGGCATATTTACACCTAGAAATATTTATTGTTTGTTCTCAGGTTTTTCCTAACCCCAGATTCGAAAATCAGGCAGTTTTCTCTGAAAAATTCTCTTGGAGGGAGTTCTAACCAATATACATGTAATTTCCATAGTTTCCCTCACCGTGACATTCCGTGTTCCGAACACGCTACATGCATCACGGATTTGACAAACATTCATTACTCAGTTGTGTGCATGTGTGTTACAGTACTTTCATCCAGCATACAACGCATATTTACACCTAGAAACCATTATTCTGAGTTTGCAGCATTTTCCTAATGGCAGTATAGAAAATCAGGCAATTTTCACAGAAAAATTCTCTTGGAGCGTGTTCTATCCAATAGACATGTAATTTATTAGATTCCGTCACCGTGACATTCCGTGTTCCGAACATGATACATTCACCGCAGGTTCGACCAATATTCACTTCTGAGTTGTTAGCATGTGGATTACCGAAATTTCATCCACCATACAAGGCTTACTTACACCTAGAGTCATGTACTCAGAATTTGCAGCTTTTTCCTTATGCCAGTTATGAAAATCAGGCAGTTTTCACAGAAAAATCCTCTTGGAGCGAGTTTTCTCCATTAGAAATGTAATTTACATAGTTTCAGTTACCAGGCCATTCCTTGTTCCAAACACGCTACATGCATCACGAATTCGAAAAACATTCAAAACTGAGTTCTGAGCATGTGGATTACCGAAATTTCATCCACCATACAAGACATATTGACACCTAAAAGCATTTACCCAAATTTTGTAGCATTTTCCTAGCATCAGTTTCAAAACTCAGGCTGTTTTCTCAAGAAAAATCTGTTGTAGCCAGAGCTACCCAAAAGAAATTTAATTTACTAAGTTTCCCTCACCGTGACTATCCATGTGGTGAACAAGCTGCATGCATCACAGATTCGACAAAAATTGTGTAATGAGTTCTGATCATGTGGATTAGTGAACATTCAAACTCCATAAAAGAATAATTACACCTAGAAAAATTTACCCTGATTTCGATATTTTTCCTAACGCCAGTTTCGAAAATCATGCAGTTTTCCAGAAAAATCCTTTTGCAGCAAGTTCTACCCAGTAGAAATGTAATTTACATACTTTCCCTCACCATGACATTCCGTGTTCCTAACACACTACATGCATCACAAATTCGAAAACCATTCATTACTGAGTTGTGATCGTGTGTATTACAAACTGTCATCCACAATACAAGGCATATTAACACCTAGAAACATTAACTCTGGGTTTGCACTTTTTCATAACGGCAGTTTCGATAATCAGGCATTTATTGCAGGAAAATTCTCTTGGAGAGAGTTCTACCCAATAGACATGTAATTAACATAGACTCCCTTACCGTGAAATTCCGTGTTCCGAACACGCTACATGCATCACGGACTCGACAAGTATTCACTACATAGTTGTTAGCATGTGGATTACCGAACTCCAATCACAATACAATGCATATTGAAACTTAGACGCATTTTCTCAGATTTCACAGCGTTTTCCATATGCCCATTTGAAAAATGAGGCAGATTTCTCAGAAAAATCCTCTTGCAGATGGTTCTACCCAATAGACATGTAATTTTCAGTTTCCCTCACCGTGACATTCAATGTTCGAACACGGTACTTTCATCAAGGATTTGATAAACATTCTTTACTGAGTTTTGAGCATGGGGATTAGCGAACTTTCATCCACCATACAAAGCATATTTACACCTAGAATCATTTACTATCTGTTCGCAGCATTTTCCTTATGCCAGTTTTGTAAATCATGAGTTTTTCGCAGAAAATCTTCTTGGAGTGAGTTGTACCCAGTAGAAAGGTAATTTACATAGCTTCCCTCACCATGATATCCCATGTTCCGAACACGCTACATGCATCATGGATGCGACAAACATTCATTACTGACTTGTGAACATGTAGATTAGCGAACTTTCATCCACCATACAAGACATATTTACACCTAGAAACATTTACACTGATTTCACAAGTTTTTCCTAATGCCAATTTCAAAAATCAGGCAGTTTTCAAAAAAATTCTCTTGGAGAGATTTCTACCCTATAGGCATGTTATTTACATAGTTTCCTTCACCGTGACATTCTGTGTTGCAAACACGCTACTTGCATCAAGGATTCAACAAACATCCATTACTGAGTTCTGAACATGTGATTAAGAAACTTTCATCCACCATACAATGCATATATACACCTAGAAGCATTTACTCTTATTTCACAGCTTTCTCCTAACGCCACATCCAAAAGTGAGGCCGATTTCACAGTAAAATCCTCTTTGAGTGTTTTCTACCCAATAGACATCTTACTTACATATTTTTCCTCACCGTCACATTCAACGATCCGAACATGCTACATGCATCACGGATTCTAAAATCATTCATAACTGAGTTGTATGCATGTGGATTAGCGAACGTTCATCCACCATACAAGGCATATTTACAGCTAGAAATATTTACTCTGAGTTCGAATGTTTTACATAACACCAGATTCGAAAAACAGGCAGTATTCCCAGAAAAACCCTCTTGGAGCGTATTTACCCAATGGACATGGAATTTACAGTGCTTCCCTCACGTGACATTCCATGTTATGAACACGCTGCATGCCTCACGGATACGACAAACATTCATTACTGAGTTCTGAGCATGTGGATTACCGAAATTTCATCACCATATAAGGCATATTTTCACCTAGATCTATTGAAAGGGATTTTGCAGCTTTTCATAATGGCAGTTTCGAAAATGAAGCATATTACATGGAACCATTATCTTGGAGAAAGTTCTACCAAATACACATGTAATTTACATACTTTTTCTCACAGTAACATTCTGTATTCTGAACACACTGCATGCATCACTGATTAGACAAATATTCTCTTCTGAATTTTTATAACGCAGATTACAGAATTTTAAAAAATCATATAAGGTTTATTGACACTTAGAAGCATTTACTCAGATTTCACAGCTTTTTCCTTACACCAGTTTCGAAAATCAGGCAATTTTCATGGACAAATCCCCCTGGAGCGAGTTCTACCCAATATACATGTAATTTACATTGTGTCCCTCACCGTGACATTCCATGTTCCAAACAAGCTACATGGAACACAGATTCGACATGCATTCTTTAATGAGTTGTGAGCATGTGGATTAGCAAACTTTCATCCACCATACAAGTCATGTTTCCACCTAGAATCATTTTCTCTGATTTCGCAGCTTTTTCTTAACACATCTGATAATGAGGTAGATTTTGAAGAAAAATCCTCTTAGTAGCGATTTCTACCCGAAAGAAATGGAATTTACATAGTTTCCCTCACCGTGACCTTCCATGGTTTGAACACGCTTCATGCATCTCTGATTCGACAAATATTCATTACTGAGTTGTGGACATGTGGATTACCGAACTTTCATCACCGTACAGGGCATAATTACACATAGAAACATTTACTCAAATTTCGTACATTTCCAAATGCCAGTATCGAAAATAATGCAGATTTCGCAGAGAAACCTTCTTGGAACGAATTCTACAAAATAGACTTTTAATTGACTTAGATTCTCCCACTGTGACATTCCGTGTTCCGAACATGCTACATGCATCACAGTTTCGACAAACATTCATTACTGAGTTGCGTTCGTGTGGATTATTGATCTTTCATCATCATACGGGGCATATATACACATTGAAACATTTACTCTTTTTTCTCAGCTTTTTCCTATCACCGGTGTGGAAAATGAGGGAGATTTTGCAGAAAAATCCTCTTAGAGCGATTTCTACCCAATAGACTTATAATTTACATAGTTTCCCTCACAGTGACATTCTGTGGTCTGAACACGCTACATGCATTATGGATTCAATAAACAATCATTACTGAGTGGTTGACATGTGGATTAGCAAACTTTCATCCACCATACAAGGCACATTTCCACCTAGAAACTTTTATTCAGATTTCAAAAGTTTGTACTAACGCCAGATTCCAAAACAGGCAGTGTTCACGGAAATATCCTCTTGGAGCGGGTTTACCCAATAAACACGTAATTTACATACAGTTTCTCATCGGGACATTCTGTGTTCCGAACACGCTACATGCATCACGGATTCGACAAACATTCTTTACTGAGTTGTGGACATGTAAATTACCAAATTTTCATCAGCATGCAGGGTATATTTCCTCATATTGAATTTTCTCTAATTTCAAAAATTTTTCTTAACACCACATCCGAAAATGTGGCAGATTTCGCAGAAAAATTCTCTTGGAGCGATTTCCAACCAATAGAAATGTAATTTACATAGTTTCCTCACAGTTACATTCCGTGTTCTGAACACGCTATATTCATCACGGATTCGAGAACCTTTCATTTCTGAGATGTGAGCATGTAGATTACCAATCTTTCATCAACCATACTAGGCATATTTACACCTAGAAATATTTATTGTTTGTTCTCAGGTTTTTCCTAACCCCAGATTCGAAAATCAGGCAGTTTTCTCTGAAAAATTCTCTTGGAGGGAGTTCTAACCAATATACATGTAATTTCCATAGTTTCCCTCACCGTGACATTCCGTGTTCCGAACACGCTACATGCATCACGGATTTGACAAACATTCATTACTCAGTTGTGTGCATGTGTGTTACAGTACTTTCATCCAGCATACAACGCATATTTACACCTAGAAACCATTATTCTGAGTTTGCAGCATTTTCCTAATGGCAGTATAGAAAATCAGGCAATTTTCACAGAAAAATTCTCTTGGAGCGTGTTCTATCCAATAGACATGTAATTTATTAGATTCCGTCACCGTGACATTCCGTGTTCCGAACATGATACATTCACCGCAGGTTCGACCAATATTCACTTCTGAGTTGTTAGCATGTGGATTACCGAAATTTCATCCACCATACAAGGCTTACTTACACCTAGAGTCATGTACTCAGAATTTGCAGCTTTTTCCTTATGCCAGTTATGAAAATCAGGCAGTTTTCACAGAAAAATCCTCTTGGAGCGAGTTTTCTCCATTAGAAATGTAATTTACATAGTTTCAGTTACCAGGCCATTCCTTGTTCCGAACACGCTACATGCATCACGAATTCGAAAAACATTCAAAACTGAGTTCTGAGCATGTGGATTACCGAAATTTCATCCACCATACAAGACATATTGACACCTAAAAGCATTTACCCAAATTTTGTAGCATTTTCCTAGCATCAGTTTCAAAACTCAGGCTGTTTTCTCAAGAAAAATCTGTTGTAGCCAGAGCTACCCAAAAGAAATTTAATTTACTAAGTTTCCCTCACCGTGACTATCCATGTGGTGAACAAGCTGCATGCATCACAGATTCGACAAAAATTGTGTAATGAGTTCTGATCATGTGGATTAGTGAACATTCAAACTCCATAAAAGAATAATTACACCTAGAAAAATTTACCCTGATTTCGATATTTTTCCTAACGCCAGTTTCGAAAATCATGCAGTTTTCCAGAAAAATCCTTTTGCAGCAAGTTCTACCCAGTAGAAATGTAATTTACATACTTTCCCTCACCATGACATTCCGTGTTCCTAACACACTACATGCATCACAAATTCGAAAACCATTCATTACTGAGTTGTGATCGTGTGTATTACAAACTGTCATCCACAATACAAGGCATATTAACACCTAGAAACATTAACTCTGGGTTTGCACTTTTTCATAACGGCAGTTTCGATAATCAGGCATTTATTGCAGGAAAATTCTCTTGGAGAGAGTTCTACCCAATAGACATGTAATTAACATAGACTCCCTTACCGTGAAATTCCGTGTTCCGAACACGCTACATGCATCACGGACTCGACAAGTATTCACTACATAGTTGTTAGCATGTGGATTACCGAACTCCAATCACAATACAATGCATATTGAAACTTAGACGCATTTTCTCAGATTTCACAGCGTTTTCCATATGCCCATTTGAAAAATGAGGCAGATTTCTCAGAAAAATCCTCTTGCAGATGGTTCTACCCAATAGACATGTAATTTTCAGTTTCCCTCACCGTGACATTCAATGTTCGAACACGGTACTTTCATCAAGGATTTGATAAACATTCTTTACTGAGTTTTGAGCATGGGGATTAGCGAACTTTCATCCACCATACAAAGCATATTTACACCTAGAATCATTTACTATCTGTTCGCAGCATTTTCCTTATGCCAGTTTTGTAAATCATGAGTTTTTCGCAGAAAATCTTCTTGGAGTGAGTTGTACCCAGTAGAAAGGTAATTTACATAGCTTCCCTCACCATGATATCCCATGTTCCGAACACGCTACATGCATCATGGATGCGACAAACATTCATTACTGACTTGTGAACATGTAGATTAGCGAACTTTCATCCACCATACAAGACATATTTACACCTAGAAACATTTACACTGATTTCACAAGTTTTTCCTAATGCCAATTTCAAAAATCAGGCAGTTTTCAAAAAAATTCTCTTGGAGAGATTTCTACCCTATAGGCATGTTATTTACATAGTTTCCTTCACCGTGACATTCTGTGTTGCAAACACGCTACTTGCATCAAGGATTCAACAAACATCCATTACTGAGTTCTGAACATGTGATTAAGAAACTTTCATCCACCATACAATGCATATATACACCTAGAAGCATTTACTCTTATTTCACAGCTTTCTCCTAACGCCACATCCAAAAGTGAGGCCGATTTCACAGTAAAATCCTCTTTGAGTGTTTTCTACCCAATAGACATCTTACTTACATATTTTTCCTCACCGTCACATTCAACGATCCGAACATGCTACATGCATCACGGATTCTAAAATCATTCATAACTGAGTTGTATGCATGTGGATTAGCGAACGTTCATCCACCATACAAGGCATATTTACAGCTAGAAATATTTACTCTGAGTTCGAATGTTTTACATAACACCAGATTCGAAAAACAGGCAGTATTCCCAGAAAAACCCTCTTGGAGCGTATTTACCCAATGGACATGGAATTTACAGTGCTTCCCTCACGTGACATTCCATGTTATGAACACGCTGCATGCCTCACGGATACGACAAACATTCATTACTGAGTTCTGAGCATGTGGATTACCGAAATTTCATCACCATATAAGGCATATTTTCACCTAGATCTATTGAAAGGGATTTTGCAGCTTTTCATAATGGCAGTTTCGAAAATGAAGCATATTACATGGAACCATTATCTTGGAGAAAGTTCTACCAAATACACATGTAATTTACATACTTTTTCTCACAGTAACATTCTGTATTCTGAACACGCTGCATGCATCACTGATTAGACAAATATTCTCTTCTGAATTTTTATAACGCAGATTACAGAATTTTAAAAAATCATATAAGGTTTATTGACACTTAGAAGCATTTACTCAGATTTCACAGCTTTTTCCTTACACCAGTTTCGAAAATCAGGCAATTTTCATGGACAAATCCCCCTGGAGCGAGTTCTACCCAATATACATGTAATTTACATTGTGTCCCTCACCGTGACATTCCATGTTCCAAACAAGCTACATGGAACACAGATTCGACATGCATTCTTTAATGAGTTGTGAGCATGTGGATTAGCAAACTTTCATCCACCATACAAGTCATGTTTCCACCTAGAATCATTTTCTCTGATTTCGCAGCTTTTTCTTAACACATCTGATAATGAGGTAGATTTTGAAGAAAAATCCTCTTAGTAGCGATTTCTACCCGAAAGAAATGGAATTTACATAGTTTCCCTCACCGTGACCTTCCATGGTTTGAACACGCTTCATGCATCTCTGATTCGACAAATATTCATTACTGAGTTGTGGACATGTGGATTACCGAACTTTCATCACCGTACAGGGCATAATTACACATAGAAACATTTACTCAAATTTCGTACATTTCCAAATGCCAGTATCGAAAATAATGCAGATTTCGCAGAGAAACCTTCTTGGAACGAATTCTACAAAATAGACTTTTAATTGACTTAGATTCTCCCACTGTGACATTCCGTACAGTCGAGCGCTGCGTTCACAGTTTCGACAAACATTCATTACTGAGTTGCGTTCGTGTGGATTATTGATCTTTCATCATCATACGGGGCATATATACACATTGAAACATTTACTCTTTTTTCTCAGCTTTTTCCTATCACCGGTGTGGAAAATGAGGGAGATTTTGCAGAAAAATCCTCTTAGAGCGATTTCTACCCAATAGACTTATAATTTACATAGTTTCCCTCACAGTGACATTCTGTGGTCTGAACACGCTACATGCATTATGGATTCAATAAACAATCATTACTGAGTGGTTGACATGTGGATTAGCAAACTTTCATCCACCATACAAGGCACATTTCCACCTAGAAACTTTTATTCAGATTTCAAAAGTTTGTACTAACGCCAGATTCCAAAACAGGCAGTGTTCACGGAAATATCCTCTTGGAGCGGGTTTACCCAATAAACACGTAATTTACATACAGTTTCTCATCGGGACATTCTGTGTTCCGAACACGCTACATGCATCACGGATTCGACAAACATTCTTTACTGAGTTGTGGACATGTAAATTACCAAATTTTCATCAGCATGCAGGGTATATTTACTCATATTGAATTTTCTCTAATTTCAAAAATTTTTCTTAACACCACATCCGAAAATGTGGCAGATTTCGCAGAAAAATTCTCTTGGAGCGATTTCCAACCAATAGAAATGTAATTTACATAGTTTCCTCACAGTTACATTCCGTGTTCTGAACACGCTATATTCATCACGGATTCGAGAACCTTTCATTTCTGAGATGTGAGCATGTAGATTACCAATCTTTCATCAACCATACTAGGCATATTTACACCTAGAAATATTTATTGTTTGTTCTCAGGTTTTTCCTAACCCCAGATTCGAAAATCAGGCAGTTTTCTCTGAAAAATTCTCTTGGAGGGAGTTCTAACCAATATACATGTAATTTCCATAGTTTCCCTCACCGTGACATTCCGTGTTCCGAACACGCTACATGCATCACGGATTTGACAAACATTCATTACTCAGTTGTGTGCATGTGTGTTACAGTACTTTCATCCAGCATACAACGCATATTTACACCTAGAAACCATTATTCTGAGTTTGCAGCATTTTCCTAATGGCAGTATAGAAAATCAGGCAATTTTCACAGAAAAATTCTCTTGGAGCGTGTTCTATCCAATAGACATGTAATTTATTAGATTCCGTCACCGTGACATTCCGTGTTCCGAACATGATACATTCACCGCAGGTTCGACCAATATTCACTTCTGAGTTGTTAGCATGTGGATTACCGAAATTTCATCCACCATACAAGGCTTACTTACACCTAGAGTCATGTACTCAGAATTTGCAGCTTTTTCCTTATGCCAGTTATGAAAATCAGGCAGTTTTCACAGAAAAATCCTCTTGGAGCGAGTTTTCTCCATTAGAAATGTAATTTACATAGTTTCAGTTACCAGGCCATTCCTTGTTCCGAACACGCTACATGCATCACGAATTCGAAAAACATTCAAAACTGAGTTCTGAGCATGTGGATTACCGAAATTTCATCCACCATACAAGACATATTGACACCTAAAAGCATTTACCCCAAATTTTGTAGCATTTTCCTAGCATCAGTTTCAAAACTCAGGCTGTTTTCTCAAGAAAAATCTGTTGTAGCCAGAGCTACCCAAAAGAAATTTAATTTACTAAGTTTCCCTCACCGTGACTATCCATGTGGTGAACAAGCTGCATGCATCACAGATTCGACAAAAATTGTGTAATGAGTTCTGATCATGTGGATTAGTGAACATTCAAACTCCATAAAAGAATAATTACACCTAGAAAAATTTACCCTGATTTCGATATTTTTCCTAACGCCAGTTTCGAAAATCATGCAGTTTTCCAGAAAAATCCTTTTGCAGCAAGTTCTACCCAGTAGAAATGTAATTTACATACTTTCCCTCACCATGACATTCCGTGTTTCCTAACACACTACATGCATCACAAATTCGAAAACCATTCATTACTGAGTTGTGATCGTGTGTATTACAAACTGTCATCCACAATACAAGGCATATTAACACCTAGAAACATTAACTCTGGGTTTGCACTTTTTCATAACGGCAGTTTCGATAATCAGGCATTTATTGCAGGAAAAATTCTCTTGGAGAGAGTTCTACCCCAATAGACATGTAATTAACATAGACTCCCTTACCGTGAAATTCCGTGTTCCGAACACGCTACATGCATCACGGACTCGACAAGTATTCACTACATAGTTGTTAGCATGTGGATTACCGAACTCCAATCACAATACAATGCATATTGAAACTTAGACGCATTTTCTCAGATTTCACAGCGTTTTCCATATGCCCATTTGAAAAATGAGGCAGATTTCTCAGAAAAATCCTCTTGCAGATGGTTCTACCCAATAGACATGTAATTTTCAGTTTCCCTCACCATGACATTCAATGTTCGAACACGGTACTTTCATCAAGGATTTGATAAACATTCTTTACTGAGTTTTGAGCATGGGGATTAGCGAACTTTCATCCACCATACAAAGCATATTTACACCTAGAATCATTTACTATCTGTTCGCAGCATTTTCCTTATGCCAGTTTTGTAAATCATGAGTTTTTCGCAGAAAATCTTCTTGGAGTGAGTTGTACCCAGTAGAAAGGTAATTTACATAGCTTCCCTCACCATGATATCCCATGTTCCGAACACGCTACATGCATCATGGATGCGACAAACATTCATTACTGACTTGTGAACATGTAGATTAGCGAACTTTCATCCACCATACAAGACATATTTACACCTAGAAACATTTACACTGATTTCACAAGTTTTTCCTAATGCCAATTTCAAAAATCAGGCAGTTTTCAAAAAAATTCTCTTGGAGAGATTTCTACCCTATAGGCATGTTATTTACATAGTTTCCTTCACCGTGACATTCTGTGTTGCAAACACGCTACTTGCATCAAGGATTCAACAAACATCCATTACTGAGTTCTGAACATGTGATTAAGAAACTTTCATCCACCATACAATGCATATATACACCTAGAAGCATTTACTCTTATTTCACAGCTTTCTCCTAACGCCACATCCAAAAGTGAGGCCGATTTCACAGTAAAATCCTCTTTGAGTGTTTTCTACCCAATAGACATCTTACTTACATATTTTTCCTCACCGTCACATTCAACGATCCGAACATGCTACATGCATCACGGATTCTAAAATCATTCATAACTGAGTTGTATGCATGTGGATTAGCGAACGTTCATCCACCATACAAGGCATATTTACAGCTAGAAATATTTACTCTGAGTTCGAATGTTTTACATAACACCAGATTCGAAAAACAGGCAGTATTCCCAGAAAAACCCTCTTGGAGCGTATTTACCCAATGGACATGGAATTTACAGTGCTTCCCTCACGTGACATTCCATGTTATGAACACGCTGCATGCCTCACGGATACGACAAACATTCATTACTGAGTTCTGAGCATGTGGATTACCGAAATTTCATCACCATATAAGGCATATTTTCACCTAGATCTATTGAAAGGGATTTTGCAGCTTTTCATAATGGCAGTTTCGAAAATGAAGCATATTACATGGAACCATTATCTTGGAGAAAGTTCTACCAAATACACATGTAATTTACATACTTTTTCTCACAGTAACATTCTGTATTCTGAACACGCTGCATGCATCACTGATTAGACAAATATTCTCTTCTGAATTTTTATAACGCAGATTACAGAATTTTAAAAAATCATATAAGGTTTATTGACACTTAGAAGCATTTACTCAGATTTCACAGCTTTTTCCTTACACCAGTTTCGAAAATAAGGCAATTTTCATGGACAAATCCCCCTGGAGCGAGTTCTACCCAATATACATGTAATTTACATTGTGTCCCTCACCGTGACATTCCATGTTCCAAACAAGCTACATGGAACACAGATTCGACATGCATTCTTTAATGAGTTGTGAGCATGTGGATTAGCAAACTTTCATCCACCATACAAGTCATGTTTCCACCTAGAATCATTTTCTCTGATTTCGCAGCTTTTTCTTAACACATCTGATAATGAGGTAGATTTTGAAGAAAAATCCTCTTAGTAGCGATTTCTACCCGAAAGAAATGGAATTTACATAGTTTCCCTCACCGTGACCTTCCATGGTTTGAACACGCTTCATGCATCTCTGATTCGACAAATATTCATTACTGAGTTGTGGACATGTGGATTACCGAACTTTCATCACCGTACAGGGCATAATTACACATAGAAACATTTACTCAAATTTCGTACATTTCCAAATGCCAGTATCGAAAATAATGCAGATTTCGCAGAGAAACCTTCTTGGAACGAATTCTACAAAATAGACTTTTAATTGACTTAGATTCTCCCACTGTGACATTCCGTGTTCCGAACATGCTACATGCATCACAGTTTCGACAAACATTCATTACTGAGTTGCGTTCGTGTGGATTATTGATCTTTCATCATCATACGGGGCATATATACACATTGAAACATTTACTCTTTTTTCTCAGCTTTTTCCTATCACCGGTGTGGAAAATGAGGGAGATTTTGCAGAAAAATCCTCTTAGAGCGATTTCTACCCAATAGACTTATAATTTACATAGTTTCCCTCACAGTGACATTCTGTGGTCTGAACACGCTACATGCATTATGGATTCAATAAACAATCATTACTGAGTGGTTGACATGTGGATTAGCAAACTTTCATCCACCATACAAGGCACATTTCCACCTAGAAACTTTTATTCAGATTTCAAAAGTTTGTACTAACGCCAGATTCCAAAACAGGCAGTGTTCACGGAAATATCCTCTTGGAGCGGGTTTACCCAATAAACACGTAATTTACATACAGTTTCTCATCGGGACATTCTGTGTTCCGAACACGCTACATGCATCACGGATTCGACAAACATTCTTTACTGAGTTGTGGACATGTAAATTACCAAATTTTCATCAGCATGCAGGGTATATTTACTCATATTGAATTTTCTCTAATTTCAAAAATTTTTCTTAACACCACATCCGAAAATGTGGCAGATTTCGCAGAAAAATTCTCTTGGAGCGATTTCCAACCAATAGAAATGTAATTTACATAGTTTCCTCACAGTTACATTCCGTGTTCTGAACACGCTATATTCATCACGGATTCGAGAACCTTTCATTTCTGAGATGTGAGCATGTAGATTACCAATCTTTCATCAACCATACTAGGCATATTTACACCTAGAAATATTTATTGTTTGTTCTCAGGTTTTTCCTAACCCCAGATTCGAAAATCAGGCAGTTTTCTCTGAAAAATTCTCTTGGAGGGAGTTCTAACCAATATACATGTAATTTCCATAGTTTCCCTCACCGTGACATTCCGTGTTCCGAACACGCTACATGCATCACGGATTTGACAAACATTCATTACTCAGTTGTGTGCATGTGTGTTACAGTACTTTCATCCAGCATACAACGCATATTTACACCTAGAAACCATTATTCTGAGTTTGCAGCATTTTCCTAATGGCAGTATAGAAAATCAGGCAATTTTCACAGAAAAATTCTCTTGGAGCGTGTTCTATCCAATAGACATGTAATTTATTAGATTCCGTCACCGTGACATTCCGTGTTCCGAACATGATACATTCACCGCAGGTTCGACCAATATTCACTTCTGAGTTGTTAGCATGTGGATTACCGAAATTTCATCCACCATACAAGGCTTACTTACACCTAGAGTCATGTACTCAGAATTTGCAGCTTTTTCCTTATGCCAGTTATGAAAATCAGGCAGTTTTCACAGAAAAATCCTCTTGGAGCGAGTTTTCTCCATTAGAAATGTAATTTACATAGTTTCAGTTACCAGGCCATTCCTTGTTCCGAACACGCTACATGCATCACGAATTCGAAAAACATTCAAAACTGAGTTCTGAGCATGTGGATTACCGAAATTTCATCCACCATACAAGACATATTGACACCTAAAAGCATTTACCCAAATTTTGTAGCATTTTCCTAGCATCAGTTTCAAAACTCAGGCTGTTTTCTCAAGAAAAATCTGTTGTAGCCAGAGCTACCCAAAAGAAATTTAATTTACTAAGTTTCCCTCACCGTGACTATCCATGTGGTGAACAAGCTGCATGCATCACAGATTCGACAAAAATTGTGTAATGAGTTCTGATCATGTGGATTAGTGAACATTCAAACTCCATAAAAGAATAATTACACCTAGAAAAATTTACCCTGATTTCGATATTTTTCCTAACGCCAGTTTCGAAAATCATGCAGTTTTCCAGAAAAATCCTTTTGCAGCAAGTTCTACCCAGTAGAAATGTAATTTACATACTTTCCCTCACCATGACATTCCGTGTTCCTAACACACTACATGCATCACAAATTCGAAAACCATTCATTACTGAGTTGTGATCGTGTGTATTACAAACTGTCATCCACAATACAAGGCATATTAACACCTAGAAACATTAACTCTGGGTTTGCACTTTTTCATAACGGCAGTTTCGATAATCAGGCATTTATTGCAGGAAAATTCTCTTGGAGAGAGTTCTACCCAATAGACATGTAATTAACATAGACTCCCTTACCGTGAAATTCCGTGTTCCGAACACGCTACATGCATCACGGACTCGACAAGTATTCACTACATAGTTGTTAGCATGTGGATTACCGAACTCCAATCACAATACAATGCATATTGAAACTTAGACGCATTTTCTCAGATTTCACAGCGTTTTCCATATGCCCATTTGAAAAATGAGGCAGATTTCTCAGAAAAATCCTCTTGCAGATGGTTCTACCCAATAGACATGTAATTTTCAGTTTCCCTCACCGTGACATTCAATGTTCGAACACGGTACTTTCATCAAGGATTTGATAAACATTCTTTACTGAGTTTTGAGCATGGGGATTAGCGAACTTTCATCCACCATACAAAGCATATTTACACCTAGAATCATTTACTATCTGTTCGCAGCATTTTCCTTATGCCAGTTTTGTAAATCATGAGTTTTTCGCAGAAAATCTTCTTGGAGTGAGTTGTACCCAGTAGAAAGGTAATTTACATAGCTTCCCTCACCATGATATCCCATGTTCCGAACACGCTACATGCATCATGGATGCGACAAACATTCATTACTGACTTGTGAACATGTAGATTAGCGAACTTTCATCCACCATACAAGACATATTTACACCTAGAAACATTTACACTGATTTCACAAGTTTTTCCTAATGCCAATTTCAAAAATCAGGCAGTTTTCAAAAAAATTCTCTTGGAGAGATTTCTACCCTATAGGCATGTTATTTACATAGTTTCCTTCACCGTGACATTCTGTGTTGCAAACACGCTACTTGCATCAAGGATTCAACAAACATCCATTACTGAGTTCTGAACATGTGATTAAGAAACTTTCATCCACCATACAATGCATATATACACCTAGAAGCATTTACTCTTATTTCACAGCTTTCTCCTAACGCCACATCCAAAAGTGAGGCCGATTTCACAGTAAAATCCTCTTTGAGTGTTTTCTACCCAATAGACATCTTACTTACATATTTTTCCTCACCGTCACATTCAACGATCCGAACATGCTACATGCATCACGGATTCTAAAATCATTCATAACTGAGTTGTATGCATGTGGATTAGCGAACGTTCATCCACCATACAAGGCATATTTACAGCTAGAAATATTTACTCTGAGTTCGAATGTTTTACATAACACCAGATTCGAAAAACAGGCAGTATTCCCAGAAAAACCCTCTTGGAGCGTATTTACCCAATGGACATGGAATTTACAGTGCTTCCCTCACGTGACATTCCATGTTATGAACACGCTGCATGCCTCACGGATACGACAAACATTCATTACTGAGTTCTGAGCATGTGGATTACCGAAATTTCATCACCATATAAGGCATATTTTCACCTAGATCTATTGAAAGGGATTTTGCAGCTTTTCATAATGGCAGTTTCGAAAATGAAGCATATTACATGGAACCATTATCTTGGAGAAAGTTCTACCAAATACACATGTAATTTACATACTTTTTCTCACAGTAACATTCTGTATTCTGAACACACTGCATGCATCACTGATTAGACAAATATTCTCTTCTGAATTTTTATAACGCAGATTACAGAATTTTAAAAAATCATATAAGGTTTATTGACACTTAGAAGCATTTACTCAGATTTCACAGCTTTTTCCTTACACCAGTTTCGAAAATCAGGCAATTTTCATGGACAAATCCCCCTGGAGCGAGTTCTACCCAATATACATGTAATTTACATTGTGTCCCTCACCGTGACATTCCATGTTCCAAACAAGCTACATGGAACACAGATTCGACATGCATTCTTTAATGAGTTGTGAGCATGTGGATTAGCAAACTTTCATCCACCATACAAGTCATGTTTCCACCTAGAATCATTTTCTCTGATTTCGCAGCTTTTTCTTAACACATCTGATAATGAGGTAGATTTTGAAGAAAAATCCTCTTAGTAGCGATTTCTACCCGAAAGAAATGGAATTTACATAGTTTCCCTCACCGTGACCTTCCATGGTTTGAACACGCTTCATGCATCTCTGATTCGACAAATATTCATTACTGAGTTGTGGACATGTGGATTACCGAACTTTCATCACCGTACAGGGCATAATTACACATAGAAACATTTACTCAAATTTCGTACATTTCCAAATGCCAGTATCGAAAATAATGCAGATTTCGCAGAGAAACCTTCTTGGAACGAATTCTACAAAATAGACTTTTAATTGACTTAGATTCTCCCACTGTGACATTCCGTGTTCCGAACATGCTACATGCATCACAGTTTCGACAAACATTCATTACTGAGTTGCGTTCGTGTGGATTATTGATCTTTCATCATCATACGGGGCATATATACACATTGAAACATTTACTCTTTTTTCTCAGCTTTTTCCTATCACCGGTGTGGAAAATGAGGGAGATTTTGCAGAAAAATCCTCTTAGAGCGATTTCTACCCAATAGACTTATAATTTACATAGTTTCCCTCACAGTGACATTCTGTGGTCTGAACACGCTACATGCATTATGGATTCAATAAACAATCATTACTGAGTGGTTGACATGTGGATTAGCAAACTTTCATCCACCATACAAGGCACATTTCCACCTAGAAACTTTTATTCAGATTTCAAAAGTTTGTACTAACGCCAGATTCCAAAACAGGCAGTGTTCACGGAAATATCCTCTTGGAGCGGGTTTACCCAATAAACACGTAATTTACATACAGTTTCTCATCGGGACATTCTGTGTTCCGAACACGCTACATGCATCACGGATTCGACAAACATTCTTTACTGAGTTGTGGACATGTAAATTACCAAATTTTCATCAGCATGCAGGGTATATTTCCTCATATTGAATTTTCTCTAATTTCAAAAATTTTTCTTAACACCACATCCGAAAATGTGGCAGATTTCGCAGAAAAATTCTCTTGGAGCGATTTCCAACCAATAGAAATGTAATTTACATAGTTTCCTCACAGTTACATTCCGTGTTCTGAACACGCTATATTCATCACGGATTCGAGAACCTTTCATTTCTGAGATGTGAGCATGTAGATTACCAATCTTTCATCAACCATACTAGGCATATTTACACCTAGAAATATTTATTGTTTGTTCTCAGGTTTTTCCTAACCCCAGATTCGAAAATCAGGCAGTTTTCTCTGAAAAATTCTCTTGGAGGGAGTTCTAACCAATATACATGTAATTTCCATAGTTTCCCTCACCGTGACATTCCGTGTTCCGAACACGCTACATGCATCACGGATTTGACAAACATTCATTACTCAGTTGTGTGCATGTGTGTTACAGTACTTTCATCCAGCATACAACGCATATTTACACCTAGAAACCATTATTCTGAGTTTGCAGCATTTTCCTAATGGCAGTATAGAAAATCAGGCAATTTTCACAGAAAAATTCTCTTGGAGCGTGTTCTATCCAATAGACATGTAATTTATTAGATTCCGTCACCGTGACATTCCGTGTTCCGAACATGATACATTCACCGCAGGTTCGACCAATATTCACTTCTGAGTTGTTAGCATGTGGATTACCGAAATTTCATCCACCATACAAGGCTTACTTACACCTAGAGTCATGTACTCAGAATTTGCAGCTTTTTCCTTATGCCAGTTATGAAAATCAGGCAGTTTTCACAGAAAAATCCTCTTGGAGCGAGTTTTCTCCATTAGAAATGTAATTTACATAGTTTCAGTTACCAGGCCATTCCTTGTTCCGAACACGCTACATGCATCACGAATTCGAAAAACATTCAAAACTGAGTTCTGAGCATGTGGATTACCGAAATTTCATCCACCATACAAGACATATTGACACCTAAAAGCATTTACCCAAATTTTGTAGCATTTTCCTAGCATCAGTTTCAAAACTCAGGCTGTTTTCTCAAGAAAAATCTGTTGTAGCCAGAGCTACCCAAAAGAAATTTAATTTACTAAGTTTCCCTCACCGTGACTATCCATGTGGTGAACAAGCTGCATGCATCACAGATTCGACAAAAATTGTGTAATGAGTTCTGATCATGTGGATTAGTGAACATTCAAACTCCATAAAAGAATAATTACACCTAGAAAAATTTACCCTGATTTCGATATTTTTCCTAACGCCAGTTTCGAAAATCATGCAGTTTTCCAGAAAAATCCTTTTGCAGCAAGTTCTACCCAGTAGAAATGTAATTTACATACTTTCCCTCACCATGACATTCCGTGTTCCTAACACACTACATGCATCACAAATTCGAAAACCATTCATTACTGAGTTGTGATCGTGTGTATTACAAACTGTCATCCACAATACAAGGCATATTAACACCTAGAAACATTAACTCTGGGTTTGCACTTTTTCATAACGGCAGTTTCGATAATCAGGCATTTATTGCAGGAAAATTCTCTTGGAGAGAGTTCTACCCAATAGACATGTAATTAACATAGACTCCCTTACCGTGAAATTCCGTGTTCCGAACACGCTACATGCATCACGGACTCGACAAGTATTCACTACATAGTTGTTAGCATGTGGATTACCGAACTCCAATCACAATACAATGCATATTGAAACTTAGACGCATTTTCTCAGATTTCACAGCGTTTTCCATATGCCCATTTGAAAAATGAGGCAGATTTCTCAGAAAAATCCTCTTGCAGATGGTTCTACCCAATAGACATGTAATTTTCAGTTTCCCTCACCGTGACATTCAATGTTCGAACACGGTACTTTCATCAAGGATTTGATAAACATTCTTTACTGAGTTTTGAGCATGGGGATTAGCGAACTTTCATCCACCATACAAAGCATATTTACACCTAGAATCATTTACTATCTGTTCGCAGCATTTTCCTTATGCCAGTTTTGTAAATCATGAGTTTTTCGCAGAAAATCTTCTTGGAGTGAGTTGTACCCAGTAGAAAGGTAATTTACATAGCTTCCCTCACCATGATATCCCATGTTCCGAACACGCTACATGCATCATGGATGCGACAAACATTCATTACTGACTTGTGAACATGTAGATTAGCGAACTTTCATCCACCATACAAGACATATTTACACCTAGAAACATTTACACTGATTTCACAAGTTTTTCCTAATGCCAATTTCAAAAATCAGGCAGTTTTCAAAAAAATTCTCTTGGAGAGATTTCTACCCTATAGGCATGTTATTTACATAGTTTCCTTCACCGTGACATTCTGTGTTGCAAACACGCTACTTGCATCAAGGATTCAACAAACATCCATTACTGAGTTCTGAACATGTGATTAAGAAACTTTCATCCACCATACAATGCATATATACACCTAGAAGCATTTACTCTTATTTCACAGCTTTCTCCTAACGCCACATCCAAAAGTGAGGCCGATTTCACAGTAAAATCCTCTTTGAGTGTTTTCTACCCAATAGACATCTTACTTACATATTTTTCCTCACCGTCACATTCAACGATCCGAACATGCTACATGCATCACGGATTCTAAAATCATTCATAACTGAGTTGTATGCATGTGGATTAGCGAACGTTCATCCACCATACAAGGCATATTTACAGCTAGAAATATTTACTCTGAGTTCGAATGTTTTACATAACACCAGATTCGAAAAACAGGCAGTATTCCCAGAAAAACCCTCTTGGAGCGTATTTACCCAATGGACATGGAATTTACAGTGCTTCCCTCACGTGACATTCCATGTTATGAACACGCTGCATGCCTCACGGATACGACAAACATTCATTACTGAGTTCTGAGCATGTGGATTACCGAAATTTCATCACCATATAAGGCATATTTTCACCTAGATCTATTGAAAGGGATTTTGCAGCTTTTCATAATGGCAGTTTCGAAAATGAAGCATATTACATGGAACCATTATCTTGGAGAAAGTTCTACCAAATACACATGTAATTTACATACTTTTTCTCACAGTAACATTCTGTATTCTGAACACGCTGCATGCATCACTGATTAGACAAATATTCTCTTCTGAATTTTTATAACGCAGATTACAGAATTTTAAAAAATCATATAAGGTTTATTGACACTTAGAAGCATTTACTCAGATTTCACAGCTTTTTCCTTACACCAGTTTCGAAAATAAGGCAATTTTCATGGACAAATCCCCCTGGAGCGAGTTCTACCCAATATACATGTAATTTACATTGTGTCCCTCACCGTGACATTCCATGTTCCAAACAAGCTACATGGAACACAGATTCGACATGCATTCTTTAATGAGTTGTGAGCATGTGGATTAGCAAACTTTCATCCACCATACAAGTCATGTTTCCACCTAGAATCATTTTCTCTGATTTCGCAGCTTTTTCTTAACACATCTGATAATGAGGTAGATTTTGAAGAAAAATCCTCTTAGTAGCGATTTCTACCCGAAAGAAATGGAATTTACATAGTTTCCCTCACCGTGACCTTCCATGGTTTGAACACGCTTCATGCATCTCTGATTCGACAAATATTCATTACTGAGTTGTGGACATGTGGATTACCGAACTTTCATCACCGTACAGGGCATAATTACACATAGAAACATTTACTCAAATTTCGTACATTTCCAAATGCCAGTATCGAAAATAATGCAGATTTCGCAGAGAAACCTTCTTGGAACGAATTCTACAAAATAGACTTTTAATTGACTTAGATTCTCCCACTGTGACATTCCGTGTTCCGAACATGCTACATGCATCACAGTTTCGACAAACATTCATTACTGAGTTGCGTTCGTGTGGATTATTGATCTTTCATCATCATACGGGGCATATATACACATTGAAACATTTACTCTTTTTTCTCAGCTTTTTCCTATCACCGGTGTGGAAAATGAGGGAGATTTTGCAGAAAAATCCTCTTAGAGCGATTTCTACCCAATAGACTTATAATTTACATAGTTTCCCTCACAGTGACATTCTGTGGTCTGAACACGCTACATGCATTATGGATTCAATAAACAATCATTACTGAGTGGTTGACATGTGGATTAGCAAACTTTCATCCACCATACAAGGCACATTTCCACCTAGAAACTTTTATTCAGATTTCAAAAGTTTGTACTAACGCCAGATTCCAAAACAGGCAGTGTTCACGGAAATATCCTCTTGGAGCGGGTTTACCCAATAAACACGTAATTTACATACAGTTTCTCATCGGGACATTCTGTGTTCCGAACACGCTACATGCATCACGGATTCGACAAACATTCTTTACTGAGTTGTGGACATGTAAATTACCAAATTTTCATCAGCATGCAGGGTATATTTACTCATATTGAATTTTCTCTAATTTCAAAAATTTTTCTTAACACCACATCCGAAAATGTGGCAGATTTCGCAGAAAAATTCTCTTGGAGCGATTTCCAACCAATAGAAATGTAATTTACATAGTTTCCTCACAGTTACATTCCGTGTTCTGAACACGCTATATTCATCACGGATTCGAGAACCTTTCATTTCTGAGATGTGAGCATGTAGATTACCAATCTTTCATCAACCATACTAGGCATATTTACACCTAGAAATATTTATTGTTTGTTCTCAGGTTTTTCCTAACCCCAGATTCGAAAATCAGGCAGTTTTCTCTGAAAAATTCTCTTGGAGGGAGTTCTAACCAATATACATGTAATTTCCATAGTTTCCCTCACCGTGACATTCCGTGTTCCGAACACGCTACATGCATCACGGATTTGACAAACATTCATTACTCAGTTGTGTGCATGTGTGTTACAGTACTTTCATCCAGCATACAACGCATATTTACACCTAGAAACCATTATTCTGAGTTTGCAGCATTTTCCTAATGGCAGTATAGAAAATCAGGCAATTTTCACAGAAAAATTCTCTTGGAGCGTGTTCTATCCAATAGACATGTAATTTATTAGATTCCGTCACCGTGACATTCCGTGTTCCGAACATGATACATTCACCACAGGTTCGACCAATATTCACTTCTGAGTTGTTAGCATGTGGATTACCGAAATTTCATCCACCATACAAGGCTTACTTACACCTAGAGTCATGTACTCAGAATTTGCAGCTTTTTCCTTATGCCAGTTATGAAAATCAGGCAGTTTTCACAGAAAAATCCTCTTGGAGCGAGTTTTCTCCATTAGAAATGTAATTTACATAGTTTCAGTTACCAGGCCATTCCTTGTTCCGAACACGCTACATGCATCACGAATTCGAAAAACATTCAAAACTGAGTTCTGAGCATGTGGATTACCGAAATTTCATCCACCATACAAGACATATTGACACCTAAAAGCATTTACCCAAATTTTGTAGCATTTTCCTAGCATCAGTTTCAAAACTCAGGCTGTTTTCTCAAGAAAAATCTGTTGTAGCCAGAGCTACCCAAAAGAAATTTAATTTACTAAGTTTCCCTCACCGTGACTATCCATGTGGTGAACAAGCTGCATGCATCACAGATTCGACAAAAATTGTGTAATGAGTTCTGATCATGTGGATTAGTGAACATTCAAACTCCATAAAAGAATAATTACACCTAGAAAAATTTACCCTGATTTCGATATTTTTCCTAACGCCAGTTTCGAAAATCATGCAGTTTTCCAGAAAAATCCTTTTGCAGCAAGTTCTACCCAGTAGAAATGTAATTTACATACTTTCCCTCACCATGACATTCCGTGTTCCTAACACACTACATGCATCACAAATTCGAAAACCATTCATTACTGAGTTGTGATCGTGTGTATTACAAACTGTCATCCACAATACAAGGCATATTAACACCTAGAAACATTAACTCTGGGTTTGCACTTTTTCATAACGGCAGTTTCGATAATCAGGCATTTATTGCAGGAAAATTCTCTTGGAGAGAGTTCTACCCAATAGACATGTAATTAACATAGACTCCCTTACCGTGAAATTCCGTGTTCCGAACACGCTACATGCATCACGGACTCGACAAGTATTCACTACATAGTTGTTAGCATGTGGATTACCGAACTCCAATCACAATACAATGCATATTGAAACTTAGACGCATTTTCTCAGATTTCACAGCGTTTTCCATATGCCCATTTGAAAAATGAGGCAGATTTCTCAGAAAAATCCTCTTGCAGATGGTTCTACCCAATAGACATGTAATTTTCAGTTTCCCTCACCATGACATTCAATGTTCGAACACGGTACTTTCATCAAGGATTTGATAAACATTCTTTACTGAGTTTTGAGCATGGGGATTAGCGAACTTTCATCCACCATACAAAGCATATTTACACCTAGAATCATTTACTATCTGTTCGCAGCATTTTCCTTATGCCAGTTTTGTAAATCATGAGTTTTTCGCAGAAAATCTTCTTGGAGTGAGTTGTACCCAGTAGAAAGGTAATTTACATAGCTTCCCTCACCATGATATCCCATGTTCCGAACACGCTACATGCATCATGGATGCGACAAACATTCATTACTGACTTGTGAACATGTAGATTAGCGAACTTTCATCCACCATACAAGACATATTTACACCTAGAAACATTTACACTGATTTCACAAGTTTTTCCTAATGCCAATTTCAAAAATCAGGCAGTTTTCAAAAAAATTCTCTTGGAGAGATTTCTACCCTATAGGCATGTTATTTACATAGTTTCCTTCACCGTGACATTCTGTGTTGCAAACACGCTACTTGCATCAAGGATTCAACAAACATCCATTACTGAGTTCTGAACATGTGATTAAGAAACTTTCATCCACCATACAATGCATATATACACCTAGAAGCATTTACTCTTATTTCACAGCTTTCTCCTAACGCCACATCCAAAAGTGAGGCCGATTTCACAGTAAAATCCTCTTTGAGTGTTTTCTACCCAATAGACATCTTACTTACATATTTTTCCTCACCGTCACATTCAACGATCCGAACATGCTACATGCATCACGGATTCTAAAATCATTCATAACTGAGTTGTATGCATGTGGATTAGCGAACGTTCATCCACCATACAAGGCATATTTACAGCTAGAAATATTTACTCTGAGTTCGAATGTTTTACATAACACCAGATTCGAAAAACAGGCAGTATTCCCAGAAAAACCCTCTTGGAGCGTATTTACCCAATGGACATGGAATTTACAGTGCTTCCCTCACGTGACATTCCATGTTATGAACACGCTGCATGCCTCACGGATACGACAAACATTCATTACTGAGTTCTGAGCATGTGGATTACCGAAATTTCATCACCATATAAGGCATATTTTCACCTAGATCTATTGAAAGGGATTTTGCAGCTTTTCATAATGGCAGTTTCGAAAATGAAGCATATTACATGGAACCATTATCTTGGAGAAAGTTCTACCAAATACACATGTAATTTACATACTTTTTCTCACAGTAACATTCTGTATTCTGAACACGCTGCATGCATCACTGATTAGACAAATATTCTCTTCTGAATTTTTATAACGCAGATTACAGAATTTTAAAAAATCATATAAGGTTTATTGACACTTAGAAGCATTTACTCAGATTTCACAGCTTTTTCCTTACACCAGTTTCGAAAATAAGGCAATTTTCATGGACAAATCCCCCTGGAGCGAGTTCTACCCAATATACATGTAATTTACATTGTGTCCCTCACCGTGACATTCCATGTTCCAAACAAGCTACATGGAACACAGATTCGACATGCATTCTTTAATGAGTTGTGAGCATGTGGATTAGCAAACTTTCATCCACCATACAAGTCATGTTTCCACCTAGAATCATTTTCTCTGATTTCGCAGCTTTTTCTTAACACATCTGATAATGAGGTAGATTTTGAAGAAAAATCCTCTTAGTAGCGATTTCTACCCGAAAGAAATGGAATTTACATAGTTTCCCTCACCGTGACCTTCCATGGTTTGAACACGCTTCATGCATCTCTGATTCGACAAATATTCATTACTGAGTTGTGGACATGTGGATTACCGAACTTTCATCACCGTACAGGGCATAATTACACATAGAAACATTTACTCAAATTTCGTACATTTCCAAATGCCAGTATCGAAAATAATGCAGATTTCGCAGAGAAACCTTCTTGGAACGAATTCTACAAAATAGACTTTTAATTGACTTAGATTCTCCCACTGTGACATTCCGTGTTCCGAACATGCTACATGCATCACAGTTTCGACAAACATTCATTACTGAGTTGCGTTCGTGTGGATTATTGATCTTTCATCATCATACGGGGCATATATACACATTGAAACATTTACTCTTTTTTCTCAGCTTTTTCCTATCACCGGTGTGGAAAATGAGGGAGATTTTGCAGAAAAATCCTCTTAGAGCGATTTCTACCCAATAGACTTATAATTTACATAGTTTCCCTCACAGTGACATTCTGTGGTCTGAACACGCTACATGCATTATGGATTCAATAAACAATCATTACTGAGTGGTTGACATGTGGATTAGCAAACTTTCATCCACCATACAAGGCACATTTCCACCTAGAAACTTTTATTCAGATTTCAAAAGTTTGTACTAACGCCAGATTCCAAAACAGGCAGTGTTCACGGAAATATCCTCTTGGAGCGGGTTTACCCAATAAACACGTAATTTACATACAGTTTCTCATCGGGACATTCTGTGTTCCGAACACGCTACATGCATCACGGATTCGACAAACATTCTTTACTGAGTTGTGGACATGTAAATTACCAAATTTTCATCAGCATGCAGGGTATATTTACTCATATTGAATTTTCTCTAATTTCAAAAATTTTTCTTAACACCACATCCGAAAATGTGGCAGATTTCGCAGAAAAATTCTCTTGGAGCGATTTCCAACCAATAGAAATGTAATTTACATAGTTTCCTCACAGTTACATTCCGTGTTCTGAACACGCTATATTCATCACGGATTCGAGAACCTTTCATTTCTGAGATGTGAGCATGTAGATTACCAATCTTTCATCAACCATACTAGGCATATTTACACCTAGAAATATTTATTGTTTGTTCTCAGGTTTTTCCTAACCCCAGATTCGAAAATCAGGCAGTTTTCTCTGAAAAATTCTCTTGGAGGGAGTTCTAACCAATATACATGTAATTTCCATAGTTTCCCTCACCGTGACATTCCGTGTTCCGAACACGCTACATGCATCACGGATTTGACAAACATTCATTACTCAGTTGTGTGCATGTGTGTTACAGTACTTTCATCCAGCATACAACGCATATTTACACCTAGAAACCATTATTCTGAGTTTGCAGCATTTTCCTAATGGCAGTATAGAAAATCAGGCAATTTTCACAGAAAAATTCTCTTGGAGCGTGTTCTATCCAATAGACATGTAATTTATTAGATTCCGTCACCGTGACATTCCGTGTTCCGAACATGATACATTCACCGCAGGTTCGACCAATATTCACTTCTGAGTTGTTAGCATGTGGATTACCGAAATTTCATCCACCATACAAGGCTTACTTACACCTAGAGTCATGTACTCAGAATTTGCAGCTTTTTCCTTATGCCAGTTATAAAAATCAGGCAGTTTTCACAGAAAAATCCTCTTGGAGCGAGTTTTCTCCATTAGAAATGTAATTTACATAGTTTCAGTTACCAGGCCATTCCTTGTTACGAACACGCTACATGCATCACGAATTCGAAAAACATTCAAAACTGAATTCTGAGCATGTGGATTACCGAAATTTCATCCACCATACAAGACATATTGACACCTAAAAGCATTTACCCAAATTTTGTAGCATTTTCCTAGCATCAGTTTCAAAACTCAGGCTGTTTTCTCAAGAAAAATCTGTTGTAGCCAGAGCTACCCAAAAGAAATTTAATTTACTAAGTTTCCCTCACCGTGACTATCCATGTGGTGAACAAGCTGCATGCATCACAGATTCGACAAAAATTGTGTAATGAGTTCTGATCATGTGGATTAGTGAACATTCAAACTCCATAAAAGAATAATTACACCTAGAAAAATTTACCCTGATTTCGATATTTTCCTAACGCCAGTTTCGAAAATCATGCAGTTTTCCAGAAAAATCCTTTTGCAGCAAGTTCTACCCAGTAGAAATGTAATTTACATACTTTCCCTCACCATGACATTCCGTGTTCCTAACACACTACATGCATCACAAATTCGAAAACCATTCATTACTGAGTTGTGATCGTGTGTATTACAAACTGTCATCCACAATACAAGGCATATTAACACCTAGAAACATTAACTCTGGGTTTGCACTTTTCCATAAAGGCAGTTTCGATAATCAGGCATTTATTGCAGGAAAATTCTCTTGGAGAGAGTTCTACCCAATAGACATGTAATTAACATAGACTCCCTTACCGTGAAATTCCGTGTTCCGAACACGCTACATGCATCACGGACTCGACAAGTATTCACTACATAGTTGTTAGCATGTGGATTACCGAACTCCAATCACAATACAATGCATATTGAAACTTAGACGCATTTTCTCAGATTTCACAGCGTTTTCCATATGCCCATTTGAAAAATGAGGCAGATTTCTCAGAAAAATCCTCTTGCAGATGGTTCTACCCAATAGACATGTAATTTTCAGTTTCCCTCACCATGACATTCAATGTTCGAACACGGTACTTTCATCAAGGATTTGATAAACATTCTTTACTGAGTTTTGAGCATGGGGATTAGCGAACTTTCATCCACCATACAAAGCATATTTACACCTAGAATCATTTACTATCTGTTCGCAGCATTTTCCTTATGCCAGTTTTGTAAATCATGAGTTTTTCGCAGAAAATCTTCTTGGAGTGAGTTGTACCCAGTAGAAAGGTAATTTACATAGCTTCCCTCACCATGATATCCCATGTTCCGAACACGCTACATGCATCATGGATGCGACAAACATTCATTACTGACTTGTGAACATGTAGATTAGCGAACTTTCATCCACCATACAAGACATATTTACACCTAGAAACATTTACACTGATTTCACAAGTTTTTCCTAATGCCAATTTCAAAAATCAGGCAGTTTTCAAAAAAATTCTCTTGGAGAGATTTCTACCCTATAGGCATGTTATTTACATAGTTTCCTTCACCGTGACATTCTGTGTTGCAAACACGCTACTTGCATCAAGGATTCAACAAACATCCATTACTGAGTTCTGAACATGTGATTAAGAAACTTTCATCCACCATACAATGCATATATACACCTAGAAGCATTTACTCTTATTTCACAGCTTTCTCCTAACGCCACATCCAAAAGTGAGGCCGATTTCACAGTAAAATCCTCTTTGAGTGTTTTCTACCCAATAGACATCTTACTTACATATTTTTCCTCACCATCACATTCAACGATCCGAACATGCTACATGCATCACGGATTCTAAAATCATTCATAACTGAGTTGTATGCATGTGGATTAGCGAACGTTCATCCACCATACAAGGCATATTTACAGCTAGAAATATTTACTCTGAGTTCGAATGTTTTACATAACACCAGATTCGAAAAACAGGCAGTATTCACAGAAAAACCCTCTTGGAGCGTATTTACCCAATGGACATGGAATTCACAGTGCTTCCCTCACGTGACATTCCATGTTATGAACACACTGCATGCCTCACGGATACGACAAACATTCATTACTGAGTTCTGAGCATGTGGATTACCGAAATTTCATCACCATATAAGGCATATTTTCACCTAGATCTATTGAAAGGGATTTTGCAGCTTTTCATAATGGCAGTTTCGAAAATGAAGCATATTACATGGAACCATTATCTTGGAGAAAGTTCTACCAAATACACATGTAATTTACATACATTTTCTCACAGTAACATTCTGTATTCTGAACACGCTGCATGCATCACTGATTAGACAAATATTCTCTTCTGAATTTTTATAACGCAGATTACAGAATTTTAAAAAATCATATAAGGTTTATTGACACTTAGAAGCATTTACTCAGATTTCACAGCTTTTTCCTTACACCAGTTTCGAAAATCAGGCAATTTTCATGGACAAATACCCCTGGAGCGAGTTCTACCCAATATACATGTAATTTACATTGTGTCCCTCACCGTGACATTCCATGTTCCAAACAAGCTACATGGAACACAGATTCGACATGCATTCTTTAATGAGTTGTGAGCATGTGGATTAGCAAACTTTCATCCACCATACAAGTCATATTTCCACCTAGAATCATTTTCTCTGATTTTGCAGCTTTTTCTTAACACAACATCTGATAATGAGGTAGATTTTGAAGAAAAATCCTCTTAGTAGCGATTTCTACCCGAAAGAAATGGAATTTACATAGTTTCCTTCACCGTGACCTTCCATGGTTTGAACACGCTTCATGCATCTCTGATTCGACAAATATTCATTACTGAGTTGTGGACATGTGGATTACCGAACTTTCATCACCGTACAGGGCATACTTACACATAGAAACATTTACTCAGATTTCGTACATTTCCAAATGCCAGTATCGAAAATAATGCAGATTTCGCAGAGAAACATTCTTGGAACGAATTCTACAAAATAGACTTTTTATTGACTTAGATTCTCCCACTGTGACATTCCGTGTTCCGAACATGCTACATGCATCACAGTTTCGACAAACATTCATTACTGAGTTGCGTTCGTGTGGATTATCGATCTTTCATCTTCATACAGGGCATATATACACATTGAAACATTTACTCTTTTTTCTCAGCTTTTTCCTATCACCGGTGTGGAAAATGAGGGAGATTTTGCAGAAAATTCCTCTTAGAGCGATTTCTACCCAATAGAATTATAATTTACATAGTTTCCCTCACAGTGACATTCTGTGGTCTGAACACGCTACATGCATTATGGATTCAATAAACAATCATTACTGAGTGGTTGACATGTGGATTAGCAAACTTTCATCCACCATACAAGGCACATTTCCACCTAGAAACTTTTATTCAGATTTCAAAAGTTTGTACTAACGCCAGATTCCAAAACAGGCAGTATTCACGGAAATATCCTCTTGGAGCGGGTTTACCCAATAAACACGTAGTTTACATACAGTTTCTCATCGGGACATTCTGTGTTCCGAACACGCTACATGCATCACGGATTCGACAAACATTCTTTACTGAGTTGTGGACATGTAAATTACCAAATTTTCATCAGCATGCAGGGTATAATTACTCATATTGAATTTTCTCTAATTTCAAAAATTTTTCTTAACACCACATCCGAAAATGTGGCAGATTTCGCAGAAAAATTCTCTTGGAGCGATTTCCAACCAATAGAAATGTAATTTACATAGTTTCCTCACAGTTACATTCCGTGTTCTGAACACGCTATATTCATCACGGATTCGAGAACCTTTCATTTCTGAGATGTGAGCATGTAGATTACCAATCTTTCATCAACCATACTAGGCATATTTACACCTAGAAATATTTATTGTTTGTTCTCAGGTTTTTCCTAACCCCAGATTCGAATATCAGGCAGTTTTCTCTGAAAAATTCTCTTGGAGGGAGTTCTAACCAATATACATGTAATTTCCATAGTTTCCCTCACCGTGATTTTCCGTGATCCGAGCACACTACATGCATCACGGATTTGACAAACATTCATTACTCAGTTGTGTGCATGTGTGTTACAGTAATTTCATCCACCATACAACGCATATTTACACCTAGAAACCATTATTCTGAGTTTGCAGCATTTTCCTAATGGCAGTATAGAAAATCAGGCAACTTTCACAGGAAAATTCTCTTGGAGCGTGTTCTATCCAATAGACATGTAATTTATTAGATTCCGTCACCGTGACATTCCGTGTTCCGAACATGATACATTCACTGAAGGTTCGACCAATATTCACTTCTGAGTTGTTAGCATGTGGATTACCAAAATTTCATCCACCATACAAGGCTTATTTACACCTAGAGTCATGTACTCAGAATTTGCAACATTTTCCTTATGCCAGTGATGAAAATCAGGCAGTTTTCACAGAAAAATCCTCTTGGAGCGAGGTTTCTCCATTAGAAATGTAATTTACATAGTTTCAGTTACCAGGCCATTCCTTGTTACGAACACGCTACATGCATCACGAATTCGAAAAACATTCAAAACTGAGTTCTGAGCATGTGGATTACCGAAATTTCATCCACCATACAAGACATATTGACACCTAAAAGCATTTACTCAAATTTTGTAGCATTTTCCTAGCATCAGTTTCAAAACTCAGGCTGTTTTCTCAAGAAAAATCTGTTGTAGCCAGAGCTACCTAAAAGAAATTTAATTTACTTAGTTTCCCTCACCGTGACTATCCATGTGGTGAACAAGCTGCATGCATCACAGATTCGACAAAAATTGTTAAATGAGTTCTGATCATGTGGATAAGTGAACATTCAAACTCCATAAAAGAATAATTACACCAGAAAAATTTACCCTGATTTCGATATTTTTCCTAACGCCAGTTTTGAAAATCATGCAGTTTTCCAGAAAAATCCTTTTGCAGCAAGTTCTACCCAGTAGAAATGTAATTTACATACTTTCCCTCACCATGACATTCCGTGTTCCTAACACACTACATGCATCACGAATTCGAAAACCATTCATTACTGAGTTGTGATCGTGTGTATTACAAACTGTCATCCACAATACAAGGCATATTAACGCCTAGAAATATTAACTCTGGGTTTGCACTTTTTCATAACGGCAGTTTCGATAATCAGGCATTTATTGCAGGAAAATTCTCTTGGAGAGAGTTCTACCCAATAGACATGTAATTAACATAGACTCCCTTACCGTGAAATTCCGTGTTCGGAACACGCTACATGCATCACGGACTCGACAAGTATTCACTACATAGTTGTTAGCATGTGGATTACCGAACTCCAATCACAATACAATGCATATAGAAACTTAGACGCATTTTCTCAGATTTCACAGCGTTTTCCATATGCCCATTTGAAAAATAGGGCAGATTTCTCAGAAAAATCCTCTTGCAGATGGTTCTACCCAAAAGACATGTAATTTTCAGTTTCCCTCACCGTGACATTCAATGTTCGAACACAGTACTTTCATCAAGGTTTTGATAAACATTCTTTACTGAGTTTTGAGCATGGGGATTAGCAAACTTTCATCCACCATACAAAGCATATTTACACCTAGAATCATTTACTATCAGTTCGCAGCATTTTCCTTATGCCAGTTTTGTAAATCATGAATTTTTCGCAGAAAATCTTCTTGGAGTGAGTTGTACCCAGTAGAAAGGTTATTTACATAGCTTCCCTCACCATGATATCCCAAGTTCCGAACACGCTTCATGCATTATGGATGCGACAAACATTCATTACTGAGTTGTGAACATGTAGATTAGCGAACTTTCATCCACCATACAAGACATATTTATACCTAGAAACATTTACACTGATTTCACTAGTTTTTCCTAATGCCAATTTCAAAAATCAGGCAGTTTTCAAAAAAATTCTCTTGGAGATAGCTCTACCCTATAGGCATGTAATTTACATAGTTTCCTTCACCGTGACATTCTGTGTTGCAAACACGCTACTTGCATCAAGGATTCGACAAATATCCATTACTGAGTGTTGAACATGTGATTACCAAACTTGCATCCACCATACAATGCATATATACACCTAGAAGCATTTACTCTTGTTTCACAGCTTTCTCCTAACACCACATCCAAAAGTGAGCCCGATTTCACAGTAAAATTCTCTTTGAGTGTTTTCTCCCCAATAGATATCTTATTTACTTATTTTTCCTCACCGTCACATTCCATGATCCGAACATGCTAGATGCATCACGGATTCTTAAATCATTCAATACTGAGTTGTAAGCATGTGGATTACGAACTTTCATCCACCATACAAGGCATATTTACAGCTAAAAATATTTACTCTGATTTCGAATGTTTTACATAACACCAGATTCGAAAAACAGGCAGTATTCACAGAAATACCCTCTTGTAGCATATTTACCCAATGGACATGGAATTCACAGTGCTTCCCTCACGTGACATTCCATGTTATGAACACGCTGCATGCCTCACGGATACGACAAACATTCATTACTGAGTTCTGAGCATGTGGATTACCGAAATTTCATCACCATATAAGGCATATTTTCACCTAGATCTATTGAAAGGGATTTTGCAGCTTTTCATAATGGCAGTTTCGAAAATGAAGCATATTACATGGAACCATTCTCTTGGAGAAAGTTCCACCAAATACACATTTAATTTACATAGTTTTTCTCACCGTAACTTTCTGTATTCTGAACACGTTGCATGCATCACTGATTAGACAAATATTCTCTTCTGAGTTTTTATAGTGCGGATTACAGAATTTTCAAAAATCATATAATGTTTATTGACACTTAGAAGCATTTACTCAGATTTCACAGCTTTTTCCTTACACCAGTTTCGAAAATCAGGCAATTTTCATGGACAAATACCCCTGGAGCGAGTTCTACCCAATATACATGTAATTTACATTGTGTCCCTCACCGTGACATTCCATGTTCCAAACAAGCTACATGGATCACAGATTCGACATACATTCTTTAATGAGTTGTGAGCATGTGGATTAGCAAACTTTCATCCACCATACAAGTCATATTTCCACCTAGAACCATTTTCTCTGATTTCGCAGATTTTTCCTAACACAACATCTGAAAATGAGGTAGATTTTGAAGAAAAATCCTCTTAGTAGCGATTTCTACCCGAAAGAAATGGAATTTACATAGTTTCCCTCACCGTGACCTTCCGTGGTTTGAACACGCTTCATGCATCTCTGATTTGACAAATATTCTTTACTGAGTTGTGGACATGTGGATTACCAAACTTTCATCACCGTACAGGGCATACTTACACATAGAAACATTTACTCAGATTTCGTAAATTTTCCAAATGCCAGTATCGGAAATAATGCAGATTTCGCAGAGAAACCTTCTTGGAACGAATTCTACAAAATAGACTTTTAATTGACTTAGATTCTCCCACTGTGACATTCCGTGTTCCGAACATGCTACATGCATCACAGTTTCGACAAACATTCATTACTGAGTTGCGTTCGTGTGGATTATCGATCTTTCATCATCATACAGGGCATATATACACATTGAAACATTTACTCTTTTTTCTCAGCTTTTTACTATCACCGGTTTGGAAAATGAGGGAGATTTTGCAGAAAAATCCTCTTAGAGCGATTTCTACCCAATAGACTTATAATTTACATAGTTTCCCTCACAGTGACATTCTGTGGTCTGAACACGCTACATGCATCATGGGTTCAATTAACAATCATTACTGAGTTGTTGACACGTGTATTAGCAAACTTTCATCCACCATACAAGGCACATTTCCACCTAGAAACTTTTATATCGAGTTCGAATGTTTGTACTAATGCCAGATTCCAAAACAGGCAGTATTCACGGAAATATCCTGTTGGAGCAGGTTTACCCAATAAACACGTAATTTACATACAGTTTCTCATTGGGACATTCTGTGTTCCGAACACGCTACATGCATCTCGGATTCGACAAACATTGTTTACTGAGTTGTGGACATGTAAATTACCAAATTTTCATCAGCATACAGGGTATATTTACTCATATTGAATTTTCTCTAATTTCAAAAATTTTTCTTAACACCACATCCGAAAATGTGGCAGATTTCGCAGAAAAATTCTCTTGGAGCGATTTCCAACCAATAGAAATGTTATTTACATAGTTTCCCTCACCGTGACATTCCTTGTTCTGAAGTCACTACGTGCATCTCGGATTCAACAAACATTCATTACTGAGTAGTGAGCATGTGGATTATCGTTCTTTCACCAACCATACAATGCATACTTACACCGAGCAACATTTACTTTGATTTTGCAGCATTTTCCTAATGCCAGTTTCTTAAATGAGAGAAATTTCACTGAAATATCCTCTTGGAGCGAGTCCTACCCAATAGACATTTTATTTACATAGTTTCTCTCACCATGACATTCCATGTTCTGAACATGCTACATGCATAATGAATGTGACAAATATTAATTACTGAGTTGTGAGCATGTGGATTACCGAACTTTCTTCCACCTTTCAATTCATATTTACCCCTAGAAACATTTTCTCTTATTTCGCAGCTTTTTCCTAAGTACAGTTTTGAAAATGAGGCAGATTGCACCGAAAAATCCTTTTGGAGTGACTTCTACGCAATAGACATGTAATTTACATGGTTTCCTCGCCGTGACTCTCCATGTTCTGAACACGCTACATGTATGATGGATTCGAGACACATTCAGTGCTGAGATGCGAGCATGTGGATTGCTGAACTTTCATTAAGCTTAAATGTCCTGTCTACACCTAGAAACAGAAACTCTGATTTCTCAGCTGGTTCCTAGATGCAGTTTTGATATACAGTCACTTTGCCCAGAAAAATCCTCTTGGAACAAGTTCTACCAAATAGACTTTTAATATACATAGTTCCCATCACCATGACAATCTTTTCTCCAAATACGCTACATGCATGATTGATTTGACACACATTCTCTTCTTAGATGTGAGCATTTTTAGAGACTTTCTTTCATCCAGCCTAAAGGGCATAATTACACTTAGGAAAACTTACTGTGATTTCTCAGCTTTTTCCCAGAGAGAATTTCTATATCAAGGCACTTTTCCCAAGAAAAGACTTTTCTAGAGGTTGCTTCCCCATAGACATATAAGTTACATAGTTTCCCTCACCATGACATTCTGTGTTCCTATCACACTAAATGTATGATGGATTCGACACACATTCATGTCTGAGTTGTGTGCATGTTGAGATCGGTTCTTTCATCCAGCCAAAAGGGCATATTTACACCTAGGAACACTTACTCTGATTTCAAACCATGGTACCTAGATCTAGTTTCAAAATCAGGGCAGTTTGCCCAGGAAAAGACTGTTGGAGCAAGTGCTTTCCCATAGACATCTAAGTTAAATAGTCCCCCTCATCATGACATTCTGGGTTCCCAACATGCTACATGCATGAAAGATTCGATGCATAGTCAGGTCTGAGATTAGACAACTAGGGAGCCACTCTTTCATCCAGCTGAAAGGGCTTTGTTACACCTAGGAACATTTACTGTGATTTCTCAGCATGTTTCCTAGAGCCAGTGTCGAAATCAAGGCAGTTTGCACAGGAGAAGACTTTTGGAGCGAGTGCTTCCCCATCGATTTGTAAGTTACATAGTTCCACTCAGCATGACATTCTGTGTTCCCAACATGCTATATGCATGACGGTTTTGACACACATGCAAGTCTGAGATATGGGAATGTGGAGAGCCTATCTTTCATCCAGCCAAAGGGCATATTTACACCTAGGAACACTTACTCTGATTTCTCAGCATGGTTCCTAGAGCCAGTTTCGAAATAAATGCTGTTTGTGCACGAATAGCCTGTTGGAGCGTGTGCTTCCCCATAGTTATGTAAGTTACATGGTTCCCATCACAGTGAATTTCTATGTTCCTTACACAATATTTGCATGGTTAATTTGACACACATTCAGATCTGAGATGTGAGCATGTCGAGAGCTGTTCTTTCATCCAACACAAAGGGCATATTAACACATAGGAATAGTTACTCTGATTTCTCAACACGGTCCCTAGAGCCTGTTTTGAAATAAAGGCTGTTTGCACAGGAAAAGTCTGTTGTAGCGGGTATTCCCCATAGACATGTATGATACATTGTTCCTCTCACCTTGAATTTCTGTGTTCCCAACATGCTACATGCATTACAGATTCGACACACATTCATGTCTGAGATGAAAACATCTGCAGAGCTGTTCTTTCATCCAGCATAAAGGGCATACTTACATTTAGGGAGTCTTTTGCTGATTTCTCCTCATCGTTCTTAGAGCCAGTTTCAAAATAGAGGTAGTTTGTTCAAGAGAAGCCAGTTGGAGGTATTGCTTTCCCATTACCATGTAGTTACATAGTTCCCCTCATCTTGAAATTCTGTTTTTCCATCATGTTTCATGCATGACAGATTTGACACACATTCAGATTTGATGTGAGCATTTGGAGAGCGGTTCTTTCATCCAGGATAAAGGCCATATTTACATGTAGGATCACTTACTGTAATTTCTCAGCATGTTTCCTAGAGCCAGTTTTGAAATAAAGGCAGTTTGTGCAGGAAAATCCTGTTGGAGCAAGTGCTTCCCTGTAAAAATATGTTACATAGTTCCCCTCACCATGAAATTCTGTGTTATCATCATGCTACATGCATAACAGATTTGACACTCACTCAGATCTAAGATGTGAGCCTGTGGAGAGCCATTTTTTTCATCCAGCTGAAAGGGCATATTTACACCTAGGGAATCTTACTCTGATTTCTCTGCATTGTTCCTAGAGCCAGTTTCACAATATGCACTTTGTGCAGGAAAATCCTGTTCGTGAGAGTGCTTCTCCATAGACATCTAATATACATAGTTCCACTCACCAATAAATTATGTGTTCCCAACATGCTACATGCATGATGGATTCGACACACATTCAGATCTGAGATGTGAGCATTTGGAGAGCCATTATTTTCATCCAGCATAAAGGGCATATTTCCAATTAGGAACAATTTCTCTGATTTCTCAGCTCCTAGGGGCAGTTAGAAATAAAGGCAGTTTGTGCTGGAAAACTCAGATGGAGCAAGTGCATTCCCATAGAGTTGAAATTAGCATGGTTATGCTCACCATGAAAATCTGTTTTCCCAACATGCTACAAGCATGATGGCTCCCACACACATTAATATGTCAGATGTCTGCATGTGGAGAGGCGATTTTTCATCCATCATATAGGGCATGGTTAAACCTAGGAAAGCTTATTCTGATTTCTCAGCATCTAACCTAGATCCAGTTTCAAAATAAATCCAGTTTGCACTAGGAAATCCAGTTGGAGCGAGTGCCTCCCCATAAAAATGGAAGAAGTGAATTTCCCCTCAAGAAAAAACTCTTTGCTCCCAACAAGGTACGTTAAGGATGGCCTTAACACATTCAGATCTGAGAAAGAAACAAGTAGAGAAGCGTTATCACGTCTGGCAACAAGGGCTTGAGGACATCTTGAAAAACTAATTTCTCATCATGTTTCCTAATGGGGTTTTCAAGAAAAGGCGGTTTACTCTGGACAACCAAGTTGGAGTGACTGCCTCCACATATATATGAAAGTAGCGTAGATCCCCTGAATCAGAAAATCTCTGTTCCCAACAATGTAGGTGAAGGTCAGTTTCCATATGCATTTAAATCTGTGAATGGAAAAAGTAGAGATTAGTTGCTGAATCTAGTTTCAAGGGCTGGGGGACAACTAGAAACACTGACTGTGATTTATCAGCATGTTTCTAGAGCTGGTTTGCAACCAAAGGAAGTTTGTGCTGGAAACCAAGATGGAGCAAGTGACTCCACATAGATATGGAAGTAGCATAGTTCCCCTTAAGCAGAAACTGTGTTCCCAAGAAGGTAGGTGAAGGAAGGCTTCCACACACATTCAGATCAGAGAATGGAACAAGTAGAGAGGTATTGCTGCATCTAGCATCATGGGCTGGAAGACATCTCGATACACTGACTGTGATTTCTCAGCAGGTTTCCTAGAGCTGGTTTGCAAGGAAAGGATGATTGCCCTAGAAAACCAAGTTGGAGCGAGTGCATCTCTATATATTTGTAAGTGGCATAGATCCCATTAAGCAGAAACTCTGTCTTCCCAACAAGGTAGGTGAAGGAAAGCTTCCACACAGATTCAGAAATGAGAAGGAATAAGTAAAGAGAAGTTGCTACATCTAGTATCAAGGGCTGGGGGAATTCTGGAAACACTGACTATGATTTCTCATCATGTTTCTAAAAGCCAGTTTTCAACAACAGGCAGTTTTTGCGCTGGAAAACTGAGTTGCAGCCAGTGCCCCCAATAGATATGGAAGTAGAGTAGTTCCCCTCAAGCAGAAACTCTGTGTTCACAACAAGGTAAGGGAAGGATGGCTTTCACACACATTCAGATCTGAGAATGGAACAAGTAGAGAGGCATTTCTGCATCTAGCATCATGGGCTGGAAGATATCTCGATACACTGACTTGTGATTTCTCAGCAAATTTCCTAGGGGTGGTTTGCAAGAAAAGGAAGTTTGCCTTCAAAAAATAGTTGGAGCGAGAGCCTCTCACTAGATATGTAAGTACCATAGTTCCCATTAAGCAGAAACTCTGTTCCCAACAAGGAAGGTGAAGTACGGCTTCCACACGCCTTGAGATCTCATAATGGAACAAGTAAAGAGGCATTGCTGCATCTAGAATTAAGGGCTGGGGGACATCTAGAAACACTGACTGTGATTTCTCAGCATGTATCCTAGAACCGGTTTGCAAGGAAAGTGGTTTGAACTCGAGAACCGTGTTGGAGCAAGTGCATCCTTGTGTATATCGAAGTAGCATAATTCCCCTGAAGAAGAAATTCTGTGTTCCCAACAAGGTAGGTGAAAGACGGCTTCCACACACCTTCAGATTTTAGAATGAAACAAGTAGAGAGGCATTTCTGCATTTAGCATCAAGGGCTGGGGGACATCCAGAAACACTGACAGTGATTTCTCAGCATGTTTCTGAGAGCCGGTTTGCAAGGAAAGGAATTTTGCGCTGGAAAACTGGTTGCAGTGAGTGCATCCCCATAGATATGTAAGTAACTTAGTTTACCTGTAGCAGAAATTCTGTGTTCCAACAAGGTGGGTGAAGAACTGCTTCCACACTGCTTTAGATCTCAGAATGCAACAAGTATAGAGTCATCGCTGCATCTAGCATCAAGGGCTGAGGGACATCTAGAAACACTTAGTGTGATTTCACAGCATGTTTCCTTGAGCTGGTTTGCAAGGAAAGGCTGTGTACATTGGAATACCATGTTGAAGCGAGTGCCTAGTTGCCATATAAACATATATATTTAAGGGGATACTCTCTTTCCAATTCAGTTTTTAAGTGCAAGCTACCTTTTCCTTGAAATCATCTTTAGGAAACACGCTGAGAAATCAGGGTAAGTTTTTCTAGATATACCCTTGATCTTTGTTCTAGATGAATGTACGCTTCTCCACATATTTCACTATATGTTCCGAATGTATGTGCAAGTTTTCTTCATGTAACATGTGGGGAATACAGCATTACTGGATTAGGTACAGTGGCCTACCTATATATATTTAAGGAGAGGGACTCACTCCAACTCGGTTTTCCGGCACAAACTGTCTTTACCATGAAATCTGCCATAGGAAATATTTTGAGAAATCAGGGTAAATATTTCTAGATGTACCCTTGACCGTTGTGCTATATCAATGAACCCTTCTCCACATGTTCCATTTTGGGAATCTAATGTGTGTGGAATCAGTCCTTTACCCACGTTATTGGAAAAAAAGAGTTTCTGGGTTGGGGCACTGGCCTACCTATATACATATGGGGAGGCACTAGCTCCAATTAGATTTTCCAGTGCAAACTGCCTTTACATTAATACCGGGTCTAGTAAACATACTGAGAAATCAGGGTTAGTGCTTCTAGATTATACACTTGCCTTTTGTGCCAGATGAATGAATGCTTGTCCAAAAGTTCCATTCAGAGAACTGAATGTGTGTGGAAGTTGTCTTTTTACTAACTTGTTGGGAACACAGAGTTTCTGGGTTAGGGTTACTGGCCTACCTAAATATTTATAAGAGGAGGCACTCACTCCAACTCAGTTTTCTAGTGCAAACTGCATCTAATTTGAAAGCTGCTCAAGAAAACATCCTGAAAAATCATGCTAAGTGTTTCTACATGTACCCTTGCCCTTTGTGCTAGATGAATGAATAGTTCATCACATGGTCCATTCTGGGATTTGAAAGTGTGTGGAAGTCGTCCTTCACCTACCTTGTTGGAAATACAGTGTTTCTGTGTTAGGGGCAATTGACTACCTATATATATATGAGTGGAGGCACTCGCTCCAATCGATTTCCAAATGACATTTACCATGAAACCAGCCTTAGGAAATATGTTAAGAAGTCAGGGTAAGTGTGTCTAGATTTACACTTGCCCTTTGTGCTACATGAATGAACACTTCTCCACGTGTTCCATTCTGGGATCTGAATATGTGTGTAAGCCAATCTTCACCTGTCTTGTTGGGAACACAGAGTTCCTGGCTTAGGGGCACAGTCCTTCCTATATATATAAAGGATGACATTCACTCCAAATCGGTTTTCCTGTGCAAACTTCCTTTGCCTTGAAAGTGGCTCCACGATACATGCTGAGAAATCAGCGTGTTTCTATGTGTACCATTGTCTTTTGTGCTAGATGAATGTACACTTTTCCACATGTTTCATTTTGGGATCCAAATTTGTGTGGAAGCCTTCCTTCACCTACATTGTTGGAAACACAGTTTTGGGTTTAGTGGCCCTGGCCTACCTTTACATATAAGGGGATGCACTCACTCAAACTCGGTTTTACAGAGCAATCTGGCTTTATTTTGAAAAAGGCTCTAGGAAACTTTCTGAGAAATCAGGGTAAGTGTTTCTATATGTAACATTACCCTTTGTTCTAGATGAATGAATTCTCCTCCATGTGTTTCTTTCTGGAAACAGAATGTGTCTGGAAGCCATCCTTCACCTACCCTGTTGGGAACACAGAGTTTCTGGGTTAGGGGCACTGGCCTAAATATATATGGGAAGTCATTCACTCCAACACTGTTTTCCAGGGCAAAATGCCTTTACCTTGCAAACAGCTCTAAGACGCTTGCTGAGAAATCAGGGTAAGTGTTTCTACATGTACTCTTGCTTTAGATCAATGTTAGATCTTGTTTTAGATCAATGAATGCTTATCCACATGTTCCACACTGGGATCCAAAATTGTGTTGAAGACATCCTTCACCTACCTGGTTGGGAACAGAGAGTTTCTGGGTTAGGGTCACTGGCCTACCTATATATATAAAGGGAGGCACTCACTCCAACTCGATTTTCCAGCAAAAACTGCCTTTACCTTGAAACAGGCCCTACGAAACATGCTATGATATAAGGGTAAGTGTGTCTAGATGTACCTTTTCCCTTTGTGCAAGATGAAAGAACGTTTCTCCATATGTCTCATTCTGGGATCCAAATGTGTGTAGAAGCCGTTCTTCAATTAACTTTTTTGGAACACATAGTTTCTGGGTTAGGGGCACTGGCCCTTCTATATATATAAGTGGAGGCACCCTTTCCAACTCCGTTTTCCAGCACAAAATGCCTTTACCTGCAAACAGGCTCTATGAAACATGCTGAGAAATCAGGGTAATTGTTTCTAGATGTACCATTAATCTTTATTCTAGATTAATGTACTCTTCTCCTCATATTACATTATATGTTCCAAATGTGTGAGCAAGCCTTTCTTCACCTTCATTGTTGGGAACACAGCATTACTGGGTTATGGACACTGGCCTACCTATATATATAAGGGGACACACTCGCTCCAACATGATATTCCATCGCAACCTGTCTTTCCCATAAAACTGGCCATAGGAAATATATTGAGATATCAGGGCAAGTGTTTCCAGATGTATCCTTGATCTTCGTTCTAGTTGAATGAATGGTTTTCCACATTTTCAACTGTATGATCAGAATGTGTATGCAAGCCATCCTTCACCTACATTTTTGGGAACACAGTGTTACCGGGTTACGGGCACAGGCCTTCCTATATATAAAAGGAGAGACACTCACTCCTCCTCGGTTTTCCAGCACAAACTGCCTTTACCTTGAAACCGACTCTAGGAAACCTGCTGAGAAATCAGAGTATGAGTTTCTAGATTTACCCTTGCCCTTTATTCTACATGAATGAACGCTTATCCATATGTTCAATTCTGGCATGCAAATGTGTGTGGAAGCCGTCCTTCTCCTACCTTGCTGGGAACACAGTTTCTAGGTTAGGGGCACTGGGCTACCTATATATATAAGGGGAGGTAATCACTCCACCCAGGTTTTCCAGCACAAAGTGCTTTTACCTTGAGAGTGGGTCTAGAAAACTTGCTTAGTAATTAGGGTAAGTGTTCCTAGATGTACTCTTGCTTTTTGTGCTAAATCAATGAACACTTCTGCAAGTGTTCCATTCTGGGATCCAAATGTGTGTGGAAATGGTCCCTCACTTACCTTGTTGGGAACAAAGAGTTTCTAGGTTAGGGGCATTACCTACCTATATATATAAGTGAAGGCACTCACTTTAACTCAGTTTTTTAGTGCAAACTTCCATTATCTTGAAGCTGGCATGAGGAAACATGCTGAGAAAACAGGGTAAATGTTTCTAGAAGCCGACCTTCCACTACCTTGTTGGGAATACAGAGTTTCTGGTTTAGCGGCACTGGACTGTTTATATATATATGGGGAGACACTCGTTCCAACTCGGTTTTCCAAAGCATTCTGCCTTTGCCTTGAAATCGGCTCTAGGAAACATGCTGAGAAATTGGGGTAAGTGTTGCTAGATTTGCATTACCCTTTGTGCTCGATGAATGAATGTTTCTGCACATTATGCATTCTGGGATCTGAATGTGTTTGGAAGCAGTCCTTCACCTACCTTGTTGTTAACACAGAGTTTCTAAGATAGGGGACCTGACCAACCTGTATATATAAGGGAAGGCTGTTGATCCATCTCAGTTTTCCAGCACAAACTGTTTTTACATTTAAACTGGCTCTAGGAAACTTGGTGAGAAATCAGGGAAAGTCTTGCTAGATGTGCATTGCTCTTCATGCAGGATGAATGAAATCTTCTCCATATTTTCCATTCTGGGATATGAATGTGTGTGCAAGCTCTCCTATACCTAATTTGTTTGGAACACAAACTTTCTGCACTGGGGCACTGACCTACCTACATAGATAAGTGAAGGCACTCTCTCCAACTCAGTTATTTAGTGCAAACTTCCATTACCTTGAAACCAGCTCTAGGAAACATGCTTAGAAATCAGGTTAAGTGTTTCTAGATGTACCCTTGTACTTTGTGCTAGATGAATGAATGCTTCTCCAAATGTTCCATTCTGAGTCTGAATGTGTGTATAAGCCACCCTTTACCTACCTTGTTGGGAACACAGAATTTCTGGGTTAGGGTCGGTGGCCTATCTATATATATAGGGGGAGGCACTAGCTCCAAATCACTTTTCCAGCACAAACTGGCTTTACCTTGCAACTGGTTGCAGGAAACATGCTTAGAAATCAGGCTGTTTCTAGATGTACCCTTGCCGTTTGTACTAAATGAATGAACGCTTCTCCAATGTTCAATTCTGGGACTAACAGATTGTGGAAGTTGTCCTTCTCCTACTCTTCTCCTACTTTGTTGGTAGAACAGTGTTACAGGGATAGTGGCACTGGCCTACCTATATATATAAGGGTTGGCACTCGCTCCAACTCAGTTTTGCAGAGCAAACAGCCTTTACCTTGAAACCGGCTTGATGAAACATGCTGAGAAATCAGGGAAAGTATTTCCATGTGTACCCTTGTCCACTCTGCTAGATGAAAGAATGCTTCTGCAGATGTTCCATTCTGTGCTCCTAATGTTTGTGGAAAACCCTGATTCACTTACCTTGATCTGAACACAGAGATTCTGGTTTAGGGGCACTGGCCTACCTATATATATTAGGGGAGGCATGCACTCCAACTCAGTTTTTCCCCCAAACTGCCTTTACCTTGGTACCTGCTGTAGGAAACATGCTGAGAAGTCAGGGTAAGAGTTTCTAGACCTATCCTTGCCCTTTGTGCTAGATCAATGAAAGCTTTTTCACATGTACCATTCTGGGATCCAAATGTGTATGGAAGCCGACCTTCACCTACCTTGTTGGGAATACAGAGTTTCTGAGTTAGGGTCACTGGCCTCCTTATGTATATTAAGGGGGGAACTCGTTCCAACTCTGTTTTTGAGCTGAAACTTACTTTACCTTGAAACCAGCTGTATGAAACATGCTTAGAAATCAGGGTATGTGTTTCTACATGTACCCGTTTCCTTTTTGATAGATGAATTAATGCTTCTATGCATGTTCTATTCTGGGATCCTAATGTGTGTGGAAGCCGTCCTTGACCTATTTCATTGGGAACACAGAGTATCTGGACTAGGGGCACTGGCTTACCTCTATTTATAAATTCAGGTACTGGCCCTAATTATTTTTCCAGTGCAATCTGCTTTACCCTGAAACCGGCTGTAGAATACATGCTGAGAAATCAGGATAAGTGTTTATAGATGTATCCTTGTCCCTTGTGCTAGTTGAATTAAAGCTTTTGCACATGTTCCATTCTGATATCTGAATTTGTGTGGAAGTCGTCTTTCATCTACCTTGTTGAAACAGATTGTCTGGATTATGGTCACTGGCCTACCTGTGTATATTAGGGAAGGTACTCATTCCAACTCGGTTTTTGAGCCAAAACTGCCGTTAACTTAAAATAGGCTCAAGGAAACATGCTGAGAAATAAGGGCATGTGTTTTTAGGTGTAACTTTGCCCTTTGTGCTAGATGAAATATTGATTCTGCACATGTTAAATTCTGAGATCTGAATGTGTGTCAAATACTTGCTTCATTTACTTTTTGGGAACAGAGCTTTTCTGGGTTTTTGGCACTGGCCTACCTGTTTATATATAAGTGGAAGCATTCATTCCAACTCAATTTTCCAGCACAAATGGCCTCTACCTAGAATTCAGCTCTGGGAAACATGCTGAGAAATCAAGATAAATGTTCTACATGTACTCTAGACTTTCATGCTCGGTGAATGAATGCTTCTCAGCATGTTCCATTCTGGGATCTGAATGTGTGTAGAAGCTGTCCTTCACCTACATTTTGAGAAAATAGAGTTTCTGGGTTAGTGGAACTAGCCAAACTTTATATATAAGGGAAGCACCCACTCCAACTCAGTTTTCCAGCACAAACTGCCTTTACTTTGAAATCAGCTCAAGGAACATTATGAGAAGTCAGGGTAAGTGTTTCTAGATGTAATCTTGCCTTTTGTTCTAGATGAATGAACGCTTCTCTACATGATTCATTCTGGCATCTCAATGTGTGTGGAAGCCATCATGTAACTACCACGTTGGGAAAATAGAGTTTCCGGGTTAAGGGATTTGTCCTACCACTATATATAATGGGAAGCACGTGCTCCAATTTAGTTTTCCAGAGCAATCTGCCTTTACCTTGAAATGGCGTGAGGAAACATGCTGAGAATTCAGGGTGTTTGTAGATGTATCCTTGTCATTTGTGCTAGATGAATGAACGTTTCTCCAATTGTTCCATTCTGGGATCCAACTGTCTGTGAAAGCCATCCTTCACCTACCTTGTTGGTAACACAGAGTTTCTGAGTTAGGGGCACTGGCTTACCTGTATACATAAGGGGAGTCACTCACTAAAACTCGGTTTTCCAGCACAAACAGTGATTACTTGGAAACCATCTCCAGGAAAATGCTGAGAAATCATGGTACGTGTTTCCAGGTATATCTTTGCCCATTGTACTATATGAACGAACGCTTCTCTACATGTTCCATTCTTATATCTGAATGTGTGTGGAAGACTCCTTCACTTACCTTGTTGGTAACACCTAGTTTCTGGGTTAGTGGCACTGGCTTACCTATATATATAAGGGGAGGCACTCCCTCCAATGTGGTTTTTCAGCACAAACTTCCTTTCCCTTGAAACCAGCTCTTGGAAACTTGCTGAGAATTCACGTTGTTTATACTTGTAACCTTCACTTTCAGTCTAGCTGAATGAAGGCTTCCCCTCATGTTCCATTTTTTGATCCAAATGTGTGTGCAAGCTTTTATTCACCTACCACATTAGGAACACATATTTTTTGTTTTATGTTGATAGGCCTTCCTAAATACATAATGAGAGACACTCTCTCCAACTCGGTTTTCCAGCTCAAGCCTCCTTTACCTTCAAACCATCTCTACAGAACTTGATTTTTATTTCAGGGTAATTGTTTCTAGATGTAACATGGCTATTCTTGTTAGCTGAATGAACGCTTCTCCACATGATCCAATCTGGGATCCAAATATGTTGGAAGCCATCCTTCAACTACCTTGTTGGGAATACAGATTTTCTGTGTTAGGATGACAGGCTTACCTATATACATAAGGGTAACAATCACTCCAACTTGATTTTCCAGCACAAACTGCCTTTATTTGAAACTTTCTCTAGGAAACATGCTGAGAAATCAGAGTGTTTCTAGATATAACATTGCCATTCATGGTAGCTAAGTGAACACTTCTCCATATGTTCTTTCTTGGATTTGTATATGTGGAAGCCGTCCTTCACCAACATTTTTGGGAACACAAAGTTACTGTGTTAGGTTTACAGGCCTAACTATATACATAAGGAGAGGAAATCGCTCCAACACGGTTTTCCAGTGCAAATTGCCTTTCCCTTCAAAAAGGCTCTAGGAAGCATGCTGAGAATTGACGGTGTTTATCGATGTACTCTTGCCCTTCAGTCTAGCTGAATGAAAGCTTCCAGACATGTTCCATTTTGGGATCCAAATGTGTGTGGAAGCTGTCCTTCTCCTACTTTGTTGGGAACACAGTTTCTGTGTTAGGTTCACAGACCTACCAAAACACATAAGAGGAGGCACTCACTCCAACTTGGTTTTCCAGTGCAAACTGCCTTCGCCTTGAAATTGGTTCTAGGAAGCCTGCTGAGAAATCAGGGTATGTCTTTCTAGATGTACCCTTGCCCTTCAGGCTAGTTGAATGAACGCTTCTTCACATGTTCCATTCTGGGATCCAAATGTGTATGGAAGCCTCCCTTCACATAACTTGTTGGAAACACAGTTTCTGGGTTAGGTTGAGAGGCCTACCTATATATATAAGGGAAGGCACTTGCTCGAACTTGATTTCCCAGCACAAACTTTCTTTACCTTGAAACCTTCTCTAGGAAACATGCTAGGAAATCAGGGTAAGTGTTTCTAGATGTAGCCTTACCCTTCAGGCTACCTGAATGAACGCTTCTCCACATGTTCCATTCTGGAATCAGAATGTGTGTGGAAGACATCCTTCACCTAGCTTGTTGGGAACCCATAGTTTCTGTTTTAGGTTGACAGGCCTACCCATATACATAAAGGGAGGCACTCACTCCTACTCAGTTTTCCAGTGCAAACTGCCTTTAACTTGAAACTGGTTCTAGGAAACATGTCTGATAAACCAGGGTGTGTTTCTAGGGAGTGTCTTTATCCAGCCTTATTCACATAAATATTTCCTTTCTGAAATCCATAAGACCAGCACAATTTACTGCAGAGGAATTCAATAACATTATCTTGTGTATCACCTTTCTGTGAGACTTTAAATACATAATTTCCTGATATACCTCCCATGTAATACCTTATTCTCTTAAAGATTTAAAAAACTTACTTCTTATAAACTTGTCAAGTTTTCTCTTGATATTTATGGCATAAGAAGAGAGTGACTGTGTTACTTAATTCCTAATACCTAACAGATTGCATGCAATGGCTATTTATAAATGTCACTGGACTATCACCTTATTCTTTGAATACCCTAGGTAACTTAGCTTGTGAATACCCTAAGGTCCTTACAAGAAAAATCACCAGTGGGCAATATGTTTACCTAGAAGCCAGTTTGTGACTGTCTGCTTTGTAGCTGTCATACAATTAGAGTAATTAGGCAACTTAGGACCATAAAGAAGTGGAATAAAAATATTGGTCAGGAAAAACAGTGTATAAATAAATAAATAAATCAAGAACCATGCTGTATCTGCAGCTAGTATTCCATGGGACAAAATCTTTCCAGTGTTATTATGTCCCTACTCTTCTTACTTACTTACAGAGTGATGAGAATTCAAATTCTGGAAATAGGAAATTGGATTATTTTCCATTGTATCTTTAGCACAGAGAATCCAGCACATACAGGCACTCAGTGAAGTAGAGAAATAAATTAAAAGTGATTTTTTAGACACACAAACATATGCCACATAAGTGAGATATAGTCACTTTTGTGAAGGACACATCGAGTTTATTGAAGTAAACTTAGAGGTAACTTAGACTACTTAAAACAAAAAAGAAGAAAAGAAAGGAAAGAAAGACAGAAGGAAAGGAAGGAAGCAAGGAAGGAAGGAAGGAAAGAAAGAAGGAAGGAAGAAAGGAAGGCAAGAAGGAAGGAAGGAGAGAAAGAGAGAGAGAGAAAGAAAGAGAGAAAGAAAGAGAGAAAGAAAGAGAGAAAGAAAGAGAGAAAGAAAGAAAGAAAGAAAGAAAGAAAGAAAGAAAGAAAGAAAGAAAGAAAGAAAGAAAGAAAGAAAGAAAGAAAGAAAGAAAGGAAATGAAAGAAGGAAGGAAGGAAGGAAGAAAGAGAGAGAGAGAGAAAGCAAGCAAGCAAGCAAGCAAGCTCTGAATTTAACAATTGGGTAAATTTGCTTGATTTATTTTCAAAACTCTTAGGCTCCCAAAATGCACATTTCTCGACTCTCATCTGTGGACCTATGATTCTATGGAAAACCATAGTATCTCTCCTTCTTGTGCCACTCTTTACTTCCAACCTTAGAACATTGCTCTGCATTCAGTAGTACCTTTTAACTCAATATTTATTGACAGGCAAACTATTCTTAGCCAATTTGAATAGTTCTGTCAACAAAATATTTCTGTGCAGGGCTGCTGACCTGGTTGGCTCCTCCATAAAGCTGCCCGGCCAAAAGAGCTGGAAATGTAGTGTCTTGGTGATTTCAGGGAGCCTCACCATCCCTCTAACCGATCACCCTCCTCTCCTTCTGTTGTGACTTCTCTCCCACACTGACCAGCACAGCCGCCTCAGCTGAATTCTGCAACTTATTTGCTCAGTTGCCTCCTGCAGACTTGGACTTTCTTCCATAAATCTTTGTTCAAAAACTTAAGAAAGATTTCAAGTTTCTAGTTCCACATGCAAGGAGACTGGATGTCACTACTTCATTCTAACAGTAAGTAAAAAGTTTAATGGATTGAAAAATCAGCAACTCTTCTAGGATCCATGAGAAAAGAGAGGACACATGGCAAGCTGCTACCTCCAAATTTTGAAAGACATACAGGCAAATATAAGGAGACGTGGCTTACTAGAGCAGAGACTCACCAGCAGAAACTGCCACAGGAACCAGTGCTGGAGCAAGAAAATCTGGGCTGCAATGGATAGATATTAACCCAGCTATATCAGTGATCACTTTGAACATCAATATTCTAAGTGCATAAGTTCAGGGTGGGAGACATAGCTCACTGATTCAGCACATGCTTAGCATGCATGAAGTCCTGGGTTCAATTCCTAGTCCCTCCACTTGAAAAAATAAACAATATTCAAATAATGACTGGAAATATAAATCCATCACTAGGGGCAGTATTGTTTTGTTTTTTAATTTACAAACAACATTCTTCTCAGTCATCTCAGGAGTAAATAAAAGAAGTGTCTTAATGGGGACCCATCCCTATCTTTCACAAATTTCCCTGGCATTGTGTGTTAGATAAGACCAGAGACTGTCCCAAAGACAGTTTCTTATCTACCTAGCACAAAGTTAGAATAAGTTTTGTGATCTTTTTGAGAAGACACTGAGCCCTAGTGGTTATGAATATAATTAAGTGTATTTTCAAAGACTCAGATTTCAAGAACTGAACCCAAGGTAAATTCATTCTTTGGATCATTGTTGAATATTTCCACTAAGTAATTTTCCCAACTCTGTTGTTATGCCTTAAAGAAATAAATGTATATCTAGTGGATGAGACAGTGCATTTGGATTATTTTATTTTCTTTTTAAAAAGAATTATAATATCTGAATCACATTGTGGACAAGATGTTCGAGTTTAGCTTCATCAATACGTTTTATGTGCTTTTCTTTCTGTACATTTCTAGCAATATTTGAGCCTTCTTAAAATTTTATAAACTTGAAAACTTTCTATAATGTATAATCCACTGATTAAAGGGATTAATTATAAAAAGCAATCATGAATTTCACAGTCATAGTTTCTAATTTAAAAATATGTTCATTGTGCAAATCTCAACATCTGTAAAGTTCAAATAGAAATTTCCCTTTCCTTCTCTCCAATTTTACATGCCAGAGATAACTATGGTTAACATGTTCATATGTATATTTTCAGATTTTATTTTCCTATTCACATAGAAACATGCATGCACATATATTTTAATTTAGTTTAATCTTTATTGTGAAAAAATTCAAAATTGTGGAAATTAGAATATTATAATGAGCCAATATATACCTTTCACCAAACTTGAACTCTTTCAATCTTTCCTCAGTCTTGCTTCATCCACACTCCCACCCACTTTCTTCCATCCCTCACTGGGTTATTTGTTTAAAAAAAAGGCATAATATTTTCTTAGTCAATACTTTAGTATTTATTTATCTCTAAAACATAAGACATTTAAAAACCATTACCATACATAAAATTTTCTAAATAAATAACTTCAATAAAATGAAGTAGTGTTCAAGTATTCCTAAATATCTCAAGAAATATATAAACTATATACATATATATAACAGAACTATACTAGACATAATGCTAGTTGATTGCAGAAAAATTTAAACTTTTAAAGTAAATGGTAGATGATAGATCATTATTGGGATCCATTGGGATCTTCGAGCTTATGTTTTACACTATTAATTTATGAAATTCTATCTGAGGTCAGGCTTAAAGCTCACTTCCTCCATAAATGACTACTAATATCACCTATCTTTTCATGTGTGTATTTTCCAGTGCTATATCATTAGTGAAATGCCTTTTGCCCATTTTATGAATTGGGTTGTCTTTGTTTCTTTATTTTACTGTGGAGTTTTGATATGGAATTAAGAGATGAATCCTTGGTCACATGTGTGCAAATATTTTCTCCCTTGCTCTAGCTTGTCTTTTTATTTTCTCAACAGGTTTTTTTCATATAGCAAGCATTTTTCATTTTGATGAAGTCCAACATGCTGATTTTTTTTTCTTTATAGGTCATGCTTCTGGTGTCAAGTCTAAGAAGTCACCACTCAGCATCAGCTCCCCATGGTTTCTCCTATGCTATCATCTAAAAGTTTTATAATGTTTTACATGAAGATTTATGATTCATTTTGAGTTAATTTTTGCATAAGGTGTAAAACTTAGGTCAAGGTTCACTTTTTTCTATGCATAACCAATTGTCCCAGTACCACTGGTTGAAAAGACTTTTCAAAAATTGCTTTTTGTATATTTGTCAAAAATCAGTTGCCTGTTCTTGGGTGGGGGCTATTTCAGGGTTTTCTAGTTTGTTCCATTGACTTATGTGTCTATTGACTAACTAAATTTTATGAAATGGTCCTAAATATTTCCTACTATACAATCTAGTCGCCTGTCTACTGTAGTCTCCTGTTCACTGCTGTCCTCAACCAAGGACACTTATCATTATGTTCCTGGTGTAAGTTTTTTGTTTTGGGGATGGTATTTTTTGGTCTATAAAAAAGATATAGAGAATCTTGAATATTATTCTATTTAACAGTATTTTGTGAATTTCCTTGTGAAGAATTTAGTCTCTTTATTAAGTTTTCTTAGAGGGAAAGCCCTCAGCCTCACCATTGAGTATGTTAGCTGTGGGCTTTTCATATGTAGCATTTATTATGTTGAGGTAGTTATATTTTATTCCTAGTTTGTTAAGGGTTTACATCATTAAAAGGTGTTAAATTATGTCAAATGCTCTTTCTGCATAAATTGAGATGATCATGGGTTACTTTCACCTTTATTCTGCTACTGTGGTATATTAAATTGATTAATATTTGTATGTTGAACCATTCTTGCATTCCAGGAATAAATTCCACTTGGTCACAGTGTATAATACTTAAAAATGTGCTGTTAAATTCTGTCTGCTGATACTTTCTTGAGAATTTTCATTAGGGATATTAGTCTGCAATTTTTATAGTGTCCTTGTCAGTATTTGGTATCAGTGTAATGCTGACACCATAAAATGAGTCGGGAAATGTTCCCTCCTCTTCAATTTTTTGGAAGAGTTTGGGGGAGAATTAGTGTTAATTCTTCTGTAAATGTTTGGTAGACTGCACAAGTGAAGTATTCTGGTCCTGAGCTTTTATTTGTTGGAAGTTGTTTGATGACTGATTCAATCTCCTAACTAGTTTTGGGTGTTTAGATTTTCTATTTCTTTATGGTGCAGTCTTGGTAGGTATTGTGATTCTAGGGATTTGTCCATTTCATCTGAGATATCCAATTTGTTGGTGTACAAGTTTTCATAATGCTCTTATAATACTTTTTATTTCTGTACAATTTATTGTAATATCCCTTCTTTCATTTATGATTTTAGTTATATGAGTCTGTCTGTTTTTTGCATAGTCAATCTAGCAAAAATTTGTCTAATTTGTTTATGTTTTCAATAAAGCAACTCTTGATTTTATTGGTTTTTCTCTATAGCTTTTCTGTTCTCATTTTGTATATCTCTCCTTGAATCTTTATTATTAATCTCCTGCCACTAGTTTCATATTTAGTTTGTTCTTTTTTAGATCTTTAAGGTGTAAATTGTTGATTTGGGAATTTTTTTAATATAAGCATTTGCAGGTATAAATTTCCTTCTTAGTACTACTTTTACAGAATCCCTAAGTTTTATATGCTAGGTTTTCATTTTCATTTGACTCAGTTTTCCTGAATTTTCTTATGATTCCTTCTCTGACCCATGGGTTGTTTAAGGGTGTTAATTCCTCACATTAGTGGATCTTCCCAGTTTTTCTTCTGCTATTGATATCAGTTTCATTCCATTTTGATTTAAAAGATTAATTGTATGATTTCAATCTTTTTAAATTTATTGAGACATTTTTGTGGCCTGACATATAGTGTAACCTGGAGAATATTCCCCATGTACTAGAGAAAAATGTGTTTTGTTGTTGTGAAGTGGAGTTTTCTATATATATATCTCTTAGGTTCAACTGATCTATAATGTTGATCAAGCCCCCTATTTCCTTATTGACCTTCTGTCTTGTTGTTCTACTTATTACTGAAAGTGTGTTATTGATGTCTCCTACTATTATTGTAGAGCTGTCTACTTCTGCCTTCAATTTTGTCAATGTTTGCTTCATATATTTAGGAGCTTTGATGTTTGTTACATATATCATTATAAATTATATTTGTATAACAAATCAATTGAAAAATAGGCAGGAGACCTGAATAGACATTTTTGCCAAATAAGACATACAGATGTCCAACAAGCACATGAAAAGATGCTCAACATCACTAATAATCAGAGAAATGCAAATCAAACCCACAATGAGGCATCACCTCACACCTGTCAGAATGGTCATCTAAAAGAATACAAATAACAAATTTTGGCAGGGATATGGAGAAAAGGAATCCCTCATATGCTGTTGGTGAGAATGTGAATTGGTGTAGCGACTGTAGAAAACAGTCTGGAGGTTCCTCAAAAAGCTAAAAATGGAACTACCATGTGATCCTTGGTGAATACACACACACACATATATATACATATATACATACATATATACAATGGAAAACTAATCAGCAATAAAAAATAAAAATTTGCCATTTATAACAACATGGATGGACTTACAGGGTATTATGCTTGGTGAAATAAGTCAGACAGAGAAAGACAAATACTGTATGAAATCATTTATACATGGAATCTAAAAATTACAACAAATTATAAACTAGTGAATGTGACAAAAATAAACAGACTTATGGAGAACAAACTAGTGGTTACCAGGTTACATTTTCTTTGTGTTGATTTGTTAAGTGACTATGCTAGTTTGTCATCATACAGGATCATCAAGGTGTGCTTAAATAACATTACTCATAACAATTGAATTATCTTACTTTTTGGAACTCTTAAGAGTGTCTTCATTTCTAACATATGAGAGTTTCCTCTTGCACAGTGAAAAAAAGTGACAATATGTGTAAGTTCATGTATAACTGAAAAATTGTGTTCTACACTGAAATTTGACACATTGTAAAATGATTATTTCTCAATAAAAAAATTTAAAAAGAGAAAAAGAAGGATAAAATAAACATTTTTAACACAAAATAAAGCACTCAGATGTAAAACAGAAAATAAAAGAAAGAGTTTTCTCCTGGATCCATCTCCCTGAAATCACTTGAAACTCTCATTTTAAAATGCTGTTTTATGGTTTGGTTTGAAGGTTCTAACCCTAGTCTGTATTAACTTTTATATCTTTTCCTTTTTTAAGTTTAATTGAAAAGAAAACTGGAAAAAAAAGAAAAAAAAACACCTCTGGAAGCTGTGATACCAAACAGAATTGTATTACAATAAAAGTCCTATAAATGATGAAGTTCATTTTTAAACAGCTGTAAACAGAACTTACCTCCATGAGGTATGGTTATGAAGTCTAATGTATGTATTTTCCTAGCTTTTGCTTTTGAAGTCCATGATACTCAATGAGCAGAGTATTTTGTTGATGTATCACTCCATGGTGTCATGCAGGTGATCCCCCTAGGGTGGGACGGAGAAGGACCAGTGATACACCAGGCAGGAGATCATGTCTGGTGTGAAAGTGAAGATCATGGCCTGTGCAGGGAGGAAAAGAGTAAAGGGAGCATTAATTTAGAGCCTTTATAGTTACGGTCAGCAGACATGACAGAACTTCATTTTCAGCAGTTGATTTTTTTTTTTTTTTAAGATTCAGAAAACTTAATTCTTTCCTGTAACTGGATATAGATAGTGAATGCCTTAAAGTCTTTGAGCAACTGCTTTAAAGTAGAATATTTACTTTGCTTTTGTTCTTTAACCTAAGGGAATATCCAGAAGTCCAGTGGCAGTTCAAAAGCAAGGGCCTGAAATTTGCCTATTACATTTTTTAAGTACAGTAAGAATAACAGTAGATTAGGGTACTGTGGATAACTCAAGAGCTGCTTGGCTATGTTATATGTAAGTTATATTTTCAAAAGTTAGAAATATCATGAAAATCAATCAACATTGGAGATCTATTTGGTATAATTTAATCTTTGATAATGTAGATTTAGATACCCTTTTTGTTTATGTAACACTTATGAAAATAAGTTGGCTTTATATAACTCCTTTGTAGATAAATGGTTTAAAATTTGTTTTTTTATCATTTGCTTCTTAAAAATAGAATATTAATTGCACAAAATATGTTTTCCTTCAAGTTCATACATTTTTCCGTATACAATCTTGACTTGTTTAGATAAGTTAACCCATAGTCTGATTTATTTTAAACACTCAGTATGTGCTTCTGTCTGTTGCTTTATTAGAGAGCAAGAATTCTTTATTATTTTTAATAAAATATACTAGCAGGAAACTATACTGGGATTCTTTCATTCAGAGAGTCAAGCAATGATACATGTTTTGTTAGATCAAGTGTCTAAGCCTCTCACCTTCCAAAAGATAACATGGACAAAATTAAAAACGTCATAAATGATCGACTAATAAAGTTTATGGTGTTCCTTGATGAAAAGTATAAATATGGGTCAGTCTTAAATTCGGATGTAAAGCTCTTATGAATTACATGAGTCTTCTCTAAAATTCTTTAATTTGGGCTTTAAATCCTCCAGTAAAAAACTGGTTTGAAGGAAGAAGAAAGTCGAGAATAGATTCAATCCAAATTCCATGGGAATAAACAAAGCTAAATGTTTCAGTCATTTTTTGAAGCAGAACAGATATGTTTTCTGCACCATATGATTTTAATAGTATTCATCTGAACATACGGTTTAGACACCATGAGACCACAAGCCAACAAACAAGATCTCAGGCAAAGCAAGAAAAACAACTGAGGGGATTTTCTATTGCAAAATTTCCCCTAACTAGAACTGTAATAGAGAACAAATCTGACACCATATTGGATCTGATCCTTTAGTTTGAAGCACTGTGCCCTGTTTTCCAGGCTTAATCTTGCTGGATCTGCACCTTTTGTAAAACAACATTGCCTTTAGCCTGAAACCTACAGGAAAGCCTATTCTCGGGGCTCTGATCTTTAAGGAATTTAGCAATTCTGCACTTATGCAGAGATGGCAAGTTGCAAAATAGAGAATAACCTTTGTTTTGTTTAAGGTTTACAGGAGCACCATAGCCTGAACCACATGGATGACAGCAAGAACAAAAAATGCCTGCAGCAAGAAGTTTGCAGAACCAACCACACCTTCTCCCATTTTTAGTTTAAGAGGAGCCTGAATTCTGACTTGGGCAAGATGATTCTCCAGGACATTAGTCCCCCATCTTTTTGGGCTGCCAGCTTTCTGAATAAAGTTACTGTTCCTTGTCCCAAAACCTCATCTCCTGATTTATTTATTTATCACTGTTGTGCAGTGAGCAGAACAAGTTTGGCTTCGGTAAAAGAACCAGCTTTGTCATTCCCTCTGATGTGAAATCTCTCTGGGTGTACACGTGCTTGCCTAGTGGTGGTGGTGGTGGTGGTGGTGGAAGGCAGAAACATTTCACTTCTCCTAGATTTAAATAGGCTAAAATTTCCTGCTATTTAAGTCAACTCTAGACTTTTACGGAATCATCTGCAGATGTGCTTCTGGAAGCTACAAAAATTCCAAAAATGAAAATAATTGTATTGTCTCCTGACAAGATGCTTTTCCTCAAAATTGAGCAGCTCTGAGACACACTTCAGGAGTACAGATAGATGCAGTGTGCTTCATTTCCCATGCTGTTCTGACACTTATATCAAAGTAAATTAAAATCGGTCTTCAATAGCAGATGTTCTGGCATGATACAACAATGTCAATTCCACTTATTTATTGAGCCAGAGCAGCTTTAGAATAAATGATTTTATACCAAACTCCTTCTTGATGTCCTGTCTTCTCCCTGGTGGCTAATTCCTTCTTCTTACTTCCTAAAAGTTCTCCTGTTATGGGAAGATAGCCTTTACTGCACACATTCAATTGGGAAGGCACAAATTAAATATGTGAGGGGATGACATGCATATTTAATTCTTACTTATACATATATACAAGCACACAGGACCTCTGTCTTGGAAGACGTCACTTCCTAATGTGGGCAAGACGATGGTCTATAGTTCAATCAATGATCTAAAAGCAGTTTTCTAGGATATAATAAAGCAATGCTTGAGTTGTAAGACAGAACAACTCCTGGATATGAATCAGTGGCACCAATCAGTGGGTTAACATGTGTGCATACACGCCCATGCACATGGAGAAGCCTTGGAGACACTCCATCTGTGCTGATGGAGCAAAGCCATGCCAGGGAGATGAGGAAAAAGTGCCTAATACAATCAAACCAGGACACCTGAGTAATGGGTAATAGGAGTCAATTGAATTTTCTGGTTAGCTGAAGGTTAAACAAAAACATTTTTGGTTTCAAACGTCATTGCTAAAAATTTCTTAAAGCACAGGAGCCTGTTTTCCTGCCTTGCTTAGTGTCATATGGTATATTAAAAATGACAGATTCATACTTCTCTGACTGTGGAATGGGAAGGGCCTTGCTGTCATATTTCTGAACATTAGTCTATGTTTTGCAACATAGTGGATACTGAAAATGGGGCAATTTGAGTGAATGGGAATGACATAACCTAGCAGTCATTGACTGTGTGTGATTTGCCAACTTTCTCCAAAAATTAGGGGTAGCAAGCAAATCAGATAAATTGAGGGTTCTTGGGTTGGGGAGTCAGATGTGCTGAAAGTTGAGTGGTGCCATGTAGCTTGTTTTACTGTGTAAAATTGTGACTATGATCCAGACAGTGACACATTGTCAAATTCTTGTGCCTGTAGCTTTGATACCTGGCCAAGTCTGTGCAGCCAATTTTATCATGGTGCATAATGAAGATAACTAACATTCCCTGAGGACCAGGTTGTATGACTTCCATGCATTGACTCACTGAATTCCCTAAGCATACTTTGTGGTACATAACAGTCTTAAAATATTCGGCAGGGAATTATTCTGTTTGCAGATGATAAAATGAAGCTCTGAACTGTTGAAGCCTGGCCCGAAATCATGTAGATGGGAAGACGCCATGCTGGGAGCAAATTTCAGGCCAGACTACAGAACCTGAAAGTTCCAGCAAGTCCCTTCACCCAGGAACCTGGCCCACAGCCACTGCCATGTCGTGTTCTGTTTCTATGAGTGCTCATGGGAATGTGCCAGGTACTCAGGGTCAATGTGACTTGATTAAGAAATTCAAACTGGGATAGCCTTTTTTTGGGGACTGTAACCTGGGAGTGAAACTGGCAGTGAAGTAAGGGAGGAAACAGCCCTGGTTGTAAGAATATTTCTAGGGAAGGATGTTCCCTGATGGGCTGGCATGGGAATCACTGTGTTTGTGAGCCCCCTGTTGCCCTGTGGGGGTGTGGACAGGGAAGGAGAGAGACTGTTCAGGCTGGTCATAGTCAATACAGTTTATAAACAGCTGAATTCTGTTCCCTTACAGCTCAGACAAATGCAGGACATGAGGATTCTTAGCTAATGACCAACAGTGAGTAGCAAAGGCCAAGAGTGGGGTGGGGAGGAGAGATGGGACCACATTCTGGGAGAACCTCTGCCCCAGGGACCAGGAAGGTAATGAATGATTGGGGATGCACAAAGGGTTTCTATGGCCTCATCAGGTAGTTCCTACTTTAAACTGATAGTCTGGAATATATGGCAAAATACGATGGAATGACTGCTTTTATTTTAGGTTCCACAATCTCTTAAACGGATAGATTTCTATCTCCATTATACAAGCACTGCTGGGTAACATTTTTAGTCACGTGAGGATCAAAAGAGTGAGTACTTATTAATACTATTACCATGCTTCTACTGAATTAACACTTCAGCAACAGTATAATGGCCACGCTTCTTAACAGCCTCTGTAAGAGGTCTTGTAAGTCACAGATAATAATTATAAAGAATATATATTAAAAATAATAACAATTACAGTTACAACAACTATGATGTTTATAATGATGATAGTGTATCTCCCTCTCATATTAAACAATACCCAACACTGGATTCACTAGGAAGCAACGCCAATGCATTTTTGGACTTTTCAAGGTCTTCAGCCCATGGAGCCTTTTTACTCGCATTGGTCCACCACAGCCAGAATTGCTGTTCCTTGCATCGTGGGCTGCCACGCTGTGATGTCCTGGGCTTTTTCTGGCACCATGCGTCTATATTGGGTAGTCAAGTTTCCACGTACCGACTCTGATTTCCAATATATTGTTCTCCAGAGCCAACAGAGGGGCCACTGGAAAGAGGCCACAAGTAAGGTGGTGAACCCAAACTGAATACCTGTTGAAAGAATGAACATACAACATGGAGTGGTGGATGGATGGAAGGACAACAAATATACCTTTACTCCTGTAAAGAGAGAGGGGAAGATGGTGAACTAAATCCTAAAGAGAAAAGACATTCATGGTAATAATAATGTTCAACAGTGAAAGAATCCAAACAAAAGGCAAATATAAAATCTCTGAGAAGAAGACAAATTACAACCTGTTTCTTTTACACATAAACCATTAGTAGGAATAACATACTTTTAAATCTTTAACGAACTATAGTTATTTGCTGTTAATAAACTTGGGAATCTTGAAGCATATTTTTCACTCTCAGTGTTGAAATAATACAATCTTGGAAGATGATTTGCAATAGAGGATTAAGAAAAGAATATTGTTGATGTATCTAACAAGTTAAATAGAAATAAGAAATGTACCTTTGGGAAAGCTATGCATAGAGAATGTTGGAGGAAATACACTGAAATTAGGCAAGTTAGCAAGCTCCCTTGAGTCTGGGAAGGTGAGTGCAGCACATTCAGAGAGTCTATGATGTTATTACAAGTCACAGAAAGCTATGCAATTAAAGTGCCTTCATAAGCAAAATATCCTTCTTCAGGAATTTTTATCTTGATATTTCTATGGTCTGTGTGGTCACAGGAAGTCAAAGTTATGGTGGTGGCTTAGAAGTTCTTTTCTCTTTGTCTGTAATTTACAGGGCATTGCTATAGATGGGGCAGAAGAGATCTGTGGTAAGCTGTTCCATGGGGTGGGGGAGTGGTTAGAAATGATAAGGCCAGAGATCTAAAAGACTTTTAGACCCTCCCCTCCTAACTGGCAGACCTTTAAAGTAAACTAGCACAGGTATGTAACTAAGTCAGTGGATGAGAGGCAAATTTATAGTCCCTTTAGTGTTACTGCTCAGTCAAGGGGTAGGGACTGCTCTGGCCAGGAACGGCAAGACCATGGATGGGGTGGATGGGTAGGAGGAGCTGACATTTGCTTCTGACCTTAGAGGCAGGGGTGTGTTGCAGAAAAGCCGACAGTGCTGGAAAGATGCAGCAAGTCCACAGCCCAGAAGGAGCTGTCATATTCAGGGAGATCAGAGAGCAAGAACCAGAGTTAGTGATGCCACAGGGTCAGCAGCATGGCAGCAGTGGTGTCAGTATCTGTGTCCATAACCCACCTAACCCTACATGAACTCATCTGCCTACAAGGGGCAGGTAAGAAGCAGAAATGTGTGGAGTGGGTGCAGCCACTGGCAAATTGGCAAGTGGATATCTTAATGAAATGTGCTGTTCACAGTCACCATATTGGAAAAAGGGCCCCACACTGTCAGATCTTCTTATTCAAGAGAAGCCAGAAATAAAGTTTATTAGCAATCAACCCAATTCAAAACCCAGAAAAGGTACCATTTATAATGACAACAAAGGCACAGACTATTCAGAAGTAAATTAATGAAAAATTTTAAGATGATTCTGATAAATGACTTTAAAAAAAAGAAAAAAATGATGATTGAATGAACAGTAGAATGCACCATACTCTTCATTGGGCAGACTCTATCTTGGGGGACATAGAAAATTTTTTCTCCAAAATAAATTTAGATTCTGAATGCAAATTGAGTTAATAATCCCAAATGGATTTAAGAAAAAAATCTGAAAGGTGATCCTAAAGTTCTTCCAGAAATATACACAGATATACAAATAAAACAACGAGGAGGGATGTTTGAATTTGTAGTATTAGGGACATTCTGGAAAAGGATAAAATAGTACGAACTCTAGGAGTTATTATTCTATGGTCATGGAAACAGTATAGAAATAGTGCACTAAGAGCATTAAAGAAATAGATTACATTTGAAGAATAGACGTGGATATTTATGAGATTTTAGTAATATTATAAAACTGACACTTCAAATCAGTGGATTCAAGTACTGCAGTAATTAGCTAAATCATTGGAAGACCTGGTAAAGCGTCCTCAATTTTGACATTAAAATAAATTCCAGATAATTTTTAATTAAAAAATAAAACACCAGAAATAACCCAACCAGATTTAATCTGTTCAGATATTCAAGCGAGAAGAACTTTCTTTTTTTTTTTTTAACATTTTTTATTGATTTATAATCATTTTACAATGTGTCAAATTCCAGTGTTCAGCACAATTTTTCAGTCATTCATGGACATATACACATTCATTGTCACATTTTTTCTCTGTGAGTTATCGTAACATTTTGTGTATATTTCCCTGTGCTATACAGTGTAATCTTGTTTATCTATTCTACAATTTTGAAATCCCAGGCTATCCCTTCCCACCCTCCACCCCCTGGTAACCACAAGTCTGTATTCTCTGTCTGTGAGTCTATTTCTGTCCTGTATTTATGCTTTGTTTTTGTTTGTTTGTTTTTGTTTTAGTTTTTTAGATTCCACACATGAGCGATCTCATATGGTATTTTTCTTTCTCTTTCTGGCTTACTTCACTTAGAATGACATTTTCCAGGAGCATCCATGTTGCTGCAAATGGCATTATGTTGTCAGTTTTTATGGCTGAGTAGTATTCCATTGTATAAATATACCACCTCTTCTTTATCCAGTCACCTGTTGATGGACATTTAGGCTGCTTCCATGTTTTGGCTATTGTAGATAGTGCTGCTATGAACATTGGGGTGCAGGTGTCATCCTGAAGTAGATTTCCTTCTGGATACAAGCCCAGGAGTGGGATTCCTGGGTCATATGGTAAGTCTATTCCTAGTCTTTTGAGGAATCTCCACACCGTTTTCCATAGTGGCTGCAACAAACTGCATTCCCACCAGCAGTGTAGGAGGGTTCCCCTTTCTCCACAGCTTCTCCAGCATTTGTCATTTGTGGATTTTTGAATGACGGCCATTCTGACTGGTGTGAGGTGATACCTCATTGTAGCTTTGATTTGCATTTCTCTGATAGTGATATTGAGCATTTTTTCATGTGCTTTTTGATCATTTGTATGTCTTCCTTGGAGAATTGCTTGTTTAGGTCTTCTGCCCATTTTTGGATTGGGTTGTTTATTTTTTTCTTCTTGAGTCGTATGAGCTGCTTATATATTCTGGAGATCAAGCCTTTGTCGGTTTCACTTGCAAAAATTTTGTCCCATTCCGTAGGTTTTCTTCTTGTTTTACTTCTGGTTTCCTTTGCTATGCAGAAGCTTGTAAGTTTCATTAGGTCCCATTTGTTTATTTTTGCTTTTATTTCTTCTTGGAGAACATTTATGAGATGTATGTCCGATAATGTTTTGCCTATGTTTTCCTCTAGGAGGTTTATTTTATCTTGTCTTATGTTTAAGTCTTTAATCCATTTTGAGTTGATTTTTGTATATGGTGTAAGGGAGTGTTCTAGCTTCATTGTTTTACATGCTGCTGTCCAGTATTCCCAACACCATTTGCTGAAGAGACTGTCTTTATTCCATTGTTTATTCTTGCCTCCTTTGTCGAAGATGAGTTGACCAAAAGTTTGTGGGTTCATTTCTGGGCTCTCTATTCTGTTCCATTGGTCTGTAAGTCTGTTTTGGTACCAATACCATTCTGTCTTGATGACTGTAGCTCTATAGTATTGTCTGAAGTCTGGGAGAGTTATTCCTCCAGCCTCTTTCTTTCTCTTCAGTAATGCTTTGGCAATTCTAGGCCTTTGATGGTTCCATATAAATTTTATTATGATTTGTTCTATTTCTGTGAAATATGTCCTGGGTAATTGGATAGGGATTGCATTAAATCTGTAGATTGCCTTGGGCAGTGTGACCATTTTAACAATATTGATTCTTCCAATCCAAGAGCATGGAACAGCTTTCCATTTTTTAAAGTCTTCTTTAATTTCCTTCATCAATGGTTTATAGTTTTCTGTGTATAATTCTTTCACCTCCTTGGTTAGATTTATTCCCAGATATTTTCTTACTTTGGGTGCTATTTTAAAGGGGATTGTTTCTTTACTTTCTTCTTCTGTTGATTTATCATTAGTGTAAAGAAATGCAACTGATTTTTGAGCATTAATTTTGTAACCTGCTACATTGCTGAATTCTTCAATCAGCTTTAGTAGCTTTGGGGTGGACCTTTTAGGGTTTTCTATATATAGTAACATGTCATCAGCATATAATGACACTTTTACCTCTTCTTTTCAAATTTGGATCCCTTTTATTTCTTTCTCTTGCCTGACTGCTGTGGCTAGGAATTCCAGGACTATGTTGAATAGGAGTGGTGATAGTGGGCATCCTTGTCTTGTCCCAGATTTTAGTGGGAAGCTTTTGAGTTTTTCACCGTTGAGTACTATGCTGGCTGTAGGTTTGTCATATATAGCTTTTATTATGTTGAGATATGTTCCCTCTATATCCACTTTGGTGAGAGTTTTTGTCATAAATGGTTGTTGAATTTTATCAAATGCTTTTTCTGCATCGATTCAGATGATCATGTGGTTTTTGTCCTTTCTCTTGTTGATGTGATGTATTACATTGATTGATTTGCATATGTTGAACCAGCCTTGTGTCCCTGGGAAGAACCCCACTTGGTCATGATGTATAATCTTTTTTATGTGTTGTTCGATTCTATTTGCTAAAATTTTGGTGAGGATTTTGGCGTCTATGTTCATCAGTGATATTGGCCTATAATTCTCTTTTTTTGTAGTGTCTTTGTCTGGTTTTGGTATCAGGGTGATGGTGGCTTCATAGAATGAGCTTGGGAATATTCCCTCCTTTTCAATCGTCTGGAAGAGTTTGAGAAGGACTGGTATGAGTTCTTCTTTGTATGTTTGGTAGAATTCCCCGGTGAAGCCGTCCGGTCCTGGACTTTTATTTGTAGGGTGGTTTTTAATTGCTATTGCTATTTCCTTTCTAGTGATCAGATTTTTCAAGTGTTCAGATTCTTCTTGATTCAGTTTTGGTGGACAGTAAGTTTCCAGAAACTTGTCCATCTCCTCTAGGTTATCCAGTTTGGTTCCATATAGTTTTTCATAATATTCTCATATGATATTCTGTATTTCTATTTTGTTTGTTGTAATTTCTCCATTTTCCTTTCTTATTTTGCTAATTTGTGCTCTCTCTTTTTTCTTCTTTGTGAGTTTGGCCAGAGGTTTGTCGATTTTATTTACTTTTTCAAAAAACCAGCTTTCCGTTTGGTTGAATTTTTCTATGGTCTTGTTAATCTCTATTGTATTTAATTCCCCTCTGATCTTTATTATTTCCTTCCTTCTGCTGCTTTTTGGGGCTTTTTTTTCTTCTTTTTCTAATTCATTCAGCTGGTGGGTTAAATTGTTCATTTGAGATTGTTCTTCTTTTTTGAGGAAGGCCTGTATCACCATAAACTTCCCTCTTAGCACTGCCTTTGCTGTGTCCCACAGGTTTTGAGTGGTTGTGCTTTCATTATCATTTGTTTCAAGGTATTTTTTAATTTCAGCTTTGATTTCCTCATTGATCCATTGTTTTTTCAACAACATATTGTTTAATCTCCATGCTTTCCTTTTTTTCCCCTTTGTTTCTCTGTTGTTGATTTCCAGTTTCATGGCATTGTGGTCAGTAAAGATTCTTGAGGTAATTTCTATCTTCTTAAAATTGTTGAGGTTTCTTTTGTGCCCAAGTACATGATCGATCCTGGAAAATGTTCCATGTGCAGTTGAAAAGAATGTATATCCTATTTTTTGGGGGTGTAATGCTCTGAAAATATCCACCAAATCTAGTTTTTCTATTGTAGTATTTAATTTCTCTGTTGCCTTGTTTATTTTCTGTCTGGAAGATCTGTCTAGTGATGTTAATGCAGTGTTAAAATCTCCAACTATGATTGTATTCCCATTAATATCCCCCTTTATCTCTGTTAGTAATTCTTGTATGTACTTAGGTGCTCCTATATTCGGTGCATATATATTAACGAGAGTAATATCCTCATCTTGTATCACTCCTTTAATCATTATAAAATGTCCTTTATCTTTCTTTATGGCCTTTGTTTTAAAGTCTATTTTGTCTGAAATCAGTACTGCAACACCTGCTTTTTTGGCTTTTCCATTTACACGGAATATCCTTTTCCATCCTTTCACTCTCAATCTATATGTGTCCTTCTCCCTAAAGTGGGTCTCTTGTATGCAGCATATTGAAGGTTCTTGCTTTATTATCCAGTCTGCCACTCTATGTCTTTTGACTGGAGCATTTAGTCCATTACCATTTACAGTAATTAATGATAGATGTGTGTTTATTGCCATTTTGAACTTATCTTTGCAGTTGAATTGGTATATCCTCTTTGTTCCTTTCTTCTTCCTTTTGTGGTTTGGTAATTTTCCTTTGTATTTTCATGGATTTTATTTAATTTTTGTGACTCCTTTGTAAATTTTTGGCTTGTGGTTACCCTTTTTTGTAAATCTATTAACCCATTACTATAACTGTTTTTATTAAACTGATAGTAACATGATCTCAAAACCATTCTACTGTTAAAAAAATTTAAAAAAGAAAGAAAATGATATTCTATATTACCCTGACTCCATCTCCCACTCTCAGTGATTTGTATGTCTTCTTTTATAATTTCATGTTTACTTTATTGGTAATTCATGAGTTATCACCTTTCCAGTTGTGAGTTTCTCATTTCTGTAACATCCTGCTGCTTTTCTATTTAGAATAGACCTTTCAATATTTCTTTTAGCATGGGTTTAGTGTTGCTAAACTCCTGCAGCTTTTTTTTTGTCTGTGAAACTCTTTATTTCTCCTTCTATCCTCAAGGATAGCCTTGCTGGATAAAGGATCCTAGGCTGCATCTTTTTTTCATTCAGGGCTTTTATTATATCTTGCCACTCCCTTCTGGCCTGTAGTGTTTGTGTAGAGAAATCAGCTGAGAGCCTTATGGGGGTTCCCTTGTAACTTACTCTTTGCTTTTCTTTTGCTGCCTTTAGAATCCTTTCTTTATCCTTGACTCTAGCCATCTTGATTATGATATGTCTTGGTGTGGGTCTATTTGGGTTCTTCCAGTTTGGGACCCTCTGAGCTTCCTGTGCTTGGATATCTGATTCCTTCTTTAAGTTTGGGAAGTTTTCAGTCATGATTTCTTCAAAAACCTTTTCAATCCCCTTTGATCTTTCTTCTCCTTCTGGAACCCCTATTATGCGAAGTTTGGGACTCTTTATGTTATCCCATAGGTCCCTTATGCTATTTTCATTATTTTTTATTTTCTTATCTTGTAGTTCTTCTGAATGGGTGCTTTCTATTGTCCTGTCTTCTAGATCACTAATTCGTTCCTCTGCATTATCTAGTCGGCTTTGCACAGCTATTAGATCATTCCTCATCTCTGTCAATGAGTTTACCCATTCTACTTGGCTCTTCTTTATAGCTTCAATTTCATTTTTGACATACTTTATATCTCTAAACACTATCTCTTTTAATTCCTTCAGCAATATGATCACTCCTTTTTTGAAATCTTGATCTAGTAGGCTATCGATGTCTATTTTGTTGATCTTTCTTTCAGGGGATTTCTCTTCTTCTTTTAATTGGGAAAGGTTTTTCTGCTTCTTCATCTTGCTCATACCTCTCTGGCACTGTGGTTTATGAAGTATCAGTTGTTTATTTTGGTCCTTAACGATTTTATCTATCTAATACCTATTTAGGAATAAAACTTAGGAAAAAAGGGAAAAAAATAAGAGAGAGAGAAAGAATTTTAAAAGAAGCTAGAAAGAGGGCTTGAAAACAGTGTATAATGAATAATAGAAGAGCGAGTTGAAGCAGAGTATTAATCGGGTTGAGGCGTCCTTTTAAAACCTTTACAAAAAAAGGGGGGGAGATGAATAGATGTATTTGAAACCTGTGTCTAATCAATAGCAGGACATCAAAACCCAAGAGAAATAGAAATGAATTAAGAAGTAAAAATTAAGAGAGTAATAGAAAATAGAACAGGTAAAAACAGATTTTAAAAAAAGGGGGGGTGGATTTGTCCGTGTTCTCCTGGAGTCTGTGTGCTTTTACTGTGAAGTCTTTCTGTCTTCGTCCTGTTTTGGAAACTCAGCTTGCTGTTTTCAGAGGCCCTCCTTTGGCGCCGTCTTCTGTGCTGCTCCCAGCACCTGTCGGCAAGCAGATCGCACCTCCTCCTAACACTGGGTCAGGTGCAGCTCTCCTCTGCTGTGGGTGGGCGGGTCGCTGCCCCTCCGGATGCCGCAGTCAGATGTTGCAGACTGGCCGGGTAGGAGGGCGGGTCGTGCCCCCTCCCAGCACCTCGGTCAGGGGCTGTGTTACTGGCCGAAAGGCGGGGGCCCGCTCTCCCTCTACCTGTGCTGCCGCCGATAGCTCCGCTGCTCTGTGCGGCTGCACGCCCTGCCCTGGTCGGCGCTCCGCGGGTAGGCTCGGGGAAGACTGAGGGACAGCCTTGTCCCTGCTCCAAGCCAGAACCCAGCTCCTTGTTTGTCTTTGTGGAACAAGTTCTCTGAGGGACCAGGATGGAAGGATCCTATCTGCCCCGGGCTGCAGGCCAGTCTCAGTCTGGCCTTTGAGGCTGCTAAGCCCTTCGGTGCTGATGCAGGTTTCGCCCCCGCCAACGCCTGAGTGCTCAGCGTGGAGGATATGGCGGCTGTGCCTGCGCCCCGCCTCTCTTCCCCCAAAAAGTTTCCGCGGGTTTTCAGAGATGGGGGTGTGCACCCTTCCCCCGGGAGCACATCAACCTTGCTGTTTTATGGAGGGCCCAGGTTGTTCTGCCCTGTGCACCCACAGCCACCGCATGCCACCCCTTTTCGTTCCCCTGGGGCTGCCTCCATGCAGCCACACCCGTCCTCCACCCGGCTCGTGCAGCCTGGCCCTGCCTGCCGCTGCCGGCCGCATCTCAGGCTGGGTGTCGGGGGGACGCTCTGTGCCTGTTTAACTTAGTTCTGTTAGTCAAGGGCTGCTCTGTACAGATCCGAGCCTCAGAGGCTCCCCCTCCGTCCCGCTGGCCTCTCAGTTGGAGAGGGGAGACCCAGCGAGCGAGCTCCAGTCCTCCTTTGCCGCTCCCTCCCCGTGGGACCCATCCCGCGCTGCTTTGCCTTTTGTTCTTTCTTTTTTCCTTTTCTCCTACCAGATTTTTGCCGTCTTTATCTTTTGAAGAGGGCGATGTTCTGTCGGAGTTCCGCAGGTGCTCTGGTTGGGTGAGTGGGTCTGTAGATGTGGTTCTTGGTGTATTTGTGGGAGAGGGTGACCTGCGAACGTCCTTCTACTCCGCCATCTTCTTCGTCTCCCCGAGAAGAACTTTCTAAAAAGCTTTTGGAACAAAGACCAACAACAGCAAAGGCCTAGCAACTCAGCAAGGCCAGAAACGCACACTATAAAACAAAACTAACCCTCGCCCAACCCTCTCTCACGGCCCTGTATTGTTCTCTGATACTTTCTACACTTTCTTCTTCCCTTTAAAGTCCAGGTTCTTGGAGAAGTACCTGTGCTGAAGACTCCTCCACGGCTCAGAGCCCTGCATCCCCCACGGCCCTCACCGCAGCACTGAGAAAGGAGTTGCACCGATGGTGGCTACTTGTTTCAAAACAGTCGGCATTTTCAGCTCCTGTTTATTTGATTACCAGTTAGCTTTTGCCGTGGACAAATATTTTCCTCTCAGTGGAATGTTTTCCCCCCTTAATTTTGGTTTTACTTAAATAAATTTAAAAAGCCCAGGCAGAAAATTGTGTGTGTACATATGCACACACACACAGATACACATAGATCTGTTTTTTAAAGTCTACCTAAGTATAGTCCTCCTCCTCCTTTTCCCCAGTCTTGGCAATTAAACGTGGGTTTTAGCTCTTGCTTTTTTACCCCGCACACCACCCTTTCTCAATATACTCCTTTTAGTCAGTGTTCAAATCCCTCTTAAGCCAGGTTACAGCCTTCTCTGTGTTACCTCAACTAGTTTTCTCCCAACTGCTCTGCTATTCTTCTTTCTCTTGGTGGATTTCTCTTCTTCCATTTGCCAGGTTCATGGCCCTTATCTCCAGGGCCTTGTCTTCAGTCCTCCGCTTGGCAGGACCGAATCACCCCCACGGCCTCACCCACAGCTCCTCTGAGCCCCTGACTGGTGAACCCAGCTTAATCACCCCTCAAATCTCCCATAGACACTTCACACTCAAAATGCCACACACAGAGCCATCTCCTCGAAACCAGCTCTTCCCCTTACACTCCCCCTGCAGATCCACTTTCCGGATGGGTCCTTGGAAATTCACCTCAGCAGCTCTGTGGCCCGTCGCCCAGGCCCTGCTGTCACCTCTGCAGCAGTCACCACTTCTGCAGCCCATGTCTCTATCCCTCTGCCCAGGGCCTCTCTGCAGGAGTGCACCACTTGTCTGGGTTACCTGGGGTGGCCCCTGAAATATCCTTTCCCTCCAAAATATGGGCCTCCTCCCAAAAATAGTATCTTCCTTTCTGCTGCCAGAATAACCAGATCTTCTTCAACAGAAACATTATGCAATTCTCCTGCTTACAAATATTCCAATGTATCCCTGTTTCTTTAAGGATACATTCAAGTCTAAGCACACAAGACCCATCATGACAGAGGCCTTGTGCACCTGATATTCCCACCTATGGATCCTTTGTTCTAGCCCTACTTGTTGTTCTTCAGTCTGGCCAAGCTGCTTAATGCCGTGTACTCTTATATGTCTCTACCTCTCTGCATGAAGTGTCCTCTCCCTCTACCACAAGTTAGAGATCTAACGTCCTTTCATCTTTCAAAATTCAGTTCAAATATTTACAGCTCTAGGAAGTCCAATATATGTTCACCTGCTTAGCAATCCATCAACTACTCGCCAAGCCTCACCTGGCCTAGGGAGTGCAGACTCCAAGTCTTACCTGTCTTGGTCTCTGCAGTAGTTGATACAGTGTTTGGCATAGCAGGTGCTCAATGTTTGTTGGATGGATAAATGAATGAATGAGTAAAGAGATGAGAGGTCTACAATCCCCCGTTACTCAGCTGCCATTTTGGAAAGTTCATTCTGCAGAGACAAGGAAATGTCAGTGCAGGCGGTGGTCAGACAGAACGGAGGTGAGGGCGTGGGGCAGACAGGCCCGGTCCTGGAGAGCGCAGGAGAGGGTTGGGTGGGATAGCACTGGAGAGAGAGGGAATGAAGGGTGTGGGTTTAAGGAGATGTTGAAGAACAACTGATATTAACTGCAGTAAATTAAATGGCGAACATAATAAATGAAGGGAAGATCAAGTTAACACAGCAAGGGTGGAAGAGGCAGTACCAGAGAGGAAGAGCTCTCACTTCATCACTCACTGCATTTCACTTACGGCACCCGCCCTCTGGGAAGGCAACGCCAAATTCTTGAGAGACTGGTGTTTGTGCTGTTGGTGCTCTAAGTACAAAATGGTATCTTATGGCTTCCAGAATTTAAGACTGATAGGTTATTTCTCTTATGTCCCATATCTGAGTTATCAGATGGCAGGATCATTCACTGTTGGGGGAGAGCTATTTTGGTTAACAACTCAGGGTTGCTCTTATAATCTCAAAAGATGGTGGGGAATTCACTAAAACAAATAAAAGAGAAATTTCACTCAGAAAAAAAGCATATGCCATATAGAAATTTGTGGGGGCCTTGGAGGCAATGTTACCAAAATCACATCTAACAGTTGTATGTGAGTGTGTTGAAACTCCAAGCTCTAGTCACTTAAACATGTATGAGAACCAGGGTCCAGGCTGTGGTGCTCTGAACATGGACGGGAAGATGCAAAGCCTGACTGCTGCCTCCGACAGGATCAGTCAAGCCGGGGAGTACAATGGACACAGACACGATCACACAAAATCAAGACAAGAATCAAGTACAATTCATGCCTAGAAAGGAGAGCAGAAAATCTCTAAAATGTGGAGGGGTTCCTGCCAAGTCTTGGCAAGAGTCCTTCCAGGCAGAAAAGCAGAGAAAAGTACTTCAGGCGAAGGAGACTAGGGTTGGTGGGTTAGTGGCTGGGTGTGAGGCCTAACGAAGCATGGGTGGAGGGCTCCAGGGTCATCTGTCAGAAGATGTTCCCTTTCAGCAGCTAAGAGGCATAACTAAAAAGGCAGGTGGGCTGACATTAATGATCATAGGAAACCTGGGAGGAGGAAACTGTGGTCAGGAGATCACCTCCAAAGGCACTTTATTTTAGAGGAACAAAAATAATTCAAAAAGCACTTGGAAATTCTATCTCCCATGAACGAAAAGAACACAAACTAAGTTTCACTCCAGCGTTGAATACAGAATAACATACTGCCTACTCTCAGAAATGGATCGAATTTTCTAATTCATTAGGGATTATTTAGATAATAAGAAAATGAATAAATCTGAAAAATCTCTCTAGAATAGCTGTTACTCCATCCTGTTTTGCAGGGTAGGGGGAGGCTGAATTATTTAATTGGTATTTTAATGAGACTATAAACTTCTAAAAGTTCTATCAATTTCTCCTGAAAGCATACAACTTTTCCTTTCAATGCCCTTTATTTGACTTAACTAGAACAATAACTTTTTCCCAAGGCTTTTTGTGTGTGTTAAAATAACAAATGACATTCTGCCCCCAGAATGTTGTTGTTATTATTAATGCTGATAATAGCCCCAATAAAAATATTTACAATTATGACTCATTTTGGAATAACAGGTCATTGGCTTATAGTCCTTTTGAAAATAAGCAGAATAAACGAACATAACTTCTACACCAGGGACTGCAGCTGCACCCTTAATGGAAACTGGTCATGAAACAAAACAAAAGCAAAAATGAAACTCAAGTCAGTCACCAGTCCACAAAGCATCACTAACTGAAGATGCCACAAGATGACTTTTCATTCACCGAGGGAACCAGATGCATTTCCATGTATAATGTATATTTTTAAAAGCAATTATTTTATATATAGAATGTAATTTAGAAAAAAAATTCCCTCTATCTGTAGACTTATAAGCAGGAAGCACAAAGGGGTGCCTTTGCAGACATGAACATGCATGCATAAATGCAAAGCTTATTGACCAAAATCCTTTCCTGTATCCTAAGCTTAAAAAAAAAAACAAACTAATTCAAGGCAGTGGTAGCTGAAAGGGCTCAGATACAAAACGTGCACATCATCAGCCTTCTAGTACATAAAAGTGTGCCATGTATAATAGAAAAGATGGCCTTTCCTATGGAAATCAATTTTGAGATGCAACCATTTAAAGGCAACCGAGAGCTCAAAATCAAGTTCAAACAAAGAGCAACAGAGCCCAAGCAAATGTACAGAAATGGACAAAGACATTGGAGGAGGGGTTCTGTGCTCAACCGATACTCCAGATCAGCAAATTCATCCTGAATTCAAGCCTGTGATGTGCCATGAGGTCACTCAAGGAACTAGACAGAAACCATCGGCCAGAAGAAGTAGGAAAAGCATCAAAGGCAGGTGTGAGAAGTGGAAGGGGTGCCCCTGTGACCCTTGCTGCCATGAGGCAGGATGCTCTTGTGGGCTTTCTGCACAGGCTGGCGGGCTCACATGACTCTGTTTAGAAGGATATCAGCCAACAGCTGTGCCACACGGGCTACAGCCCGAGCTGACTCACATCTAGTAACGTTTCTGAGTTCATCCTTACACGACATGACCAGAAGGATCTGAGAATCAATGGTGGAGACGTACCTGAATGAGTATTCCATTTCATTCCTTGGCAGTAAATCTTCAGGTTTGTACAACATAAATATTGACAAAGATACACACAGGCACCCTATTTGAAAGCCTGACTGCATAATTGCATCTAATGGAGAAAAGCGGGCTCCATTTTGGTATGCTAGGTCATTGTTTGGCTCAGTAACCGATGCTTCTGAGACCCAAAACATACCCTAGTATAACCAACAGCACAGAAATCTCCACTGATGACTTGCTCATTTCAAGGTATTCATAAAATAAGCCCAGTTTGCCCATGGGATACAGATGGTTGTCCTGTTCCCATCGTGGGGTGCTCTATTCTGCTCCCAAAAGTGTGGCACCATTAGTTTCATGACCCAGCTGCCAAACAGATCAAATTATAAGGCAGGATATTATCAGACCAAGGTCATTAAAGTATTACTGACATTTCAAGGTGAAAACATCATCTTCCCAAGAATTTAATTTCTTGTTTTCAGGATAAATTTCCTTTTATTGCTGCCTCCCTACCCCCCAAATATTGTGAAAACTAGTCCTTACTACGTACCTTGGGTTTACTAAAATTGTAACGACTACTACTTTATCTCCTACCTCCTTTTCAGGTGGGCATTTTAGCTTTTAGAAGATACCTTCCCTCATTTGTCTTTTTTCCCCCCATTTCTCTCCTATTATCCACCGTGGCCTTTCCAGTCTCAAAATCATCAGAGAAAATAAGTAAAGGAAAGAAATACAGGGTATGTGAGCTGGTGATAAGTGCTGTGGGTAAAATAAAGGAGGAAGAGGAATGTGTGGTAGGGAGGAGTGGGGATAGGGCAGTGACCTTTGAATAAGGCAAAGACAGAGGGAAGGGCCGGGCAGAGGAGGGGCAGAGGGAACGGTGATCACAGGCCTGGAGGCCCCTCACGCTGGACAGACAGCATGGAGGCTAGTGTGGGCCAGAGTGCATAGGAAATAAGTGGTGGTATTGGGGGTGGAGCCTAAGAGACTGCAGTGAGGATGTGGGCATTTTTCCCTCTGAAGGTATTGCGGAGCCATGGAGGGTCACCGAGCAGAGAAGTGATACTCAAACCTTGGATCAAACAGGACCAAGACCCTAATTTAAGCTGAAAAAATCAAGGGCCAAAGAAGTGACATGCCGCCTCAAAGTCAGTGCAGAGCTTGAAAGAAACACAGCCTTGACTCGAAGCCCAGTGCTCTGCCCCCTCCTGGATGCTGTCCCACAGAGCTGTCTCTAAGGTTATGTTTTTCCCTCACTCAGAAGCTTGTGGGCCAACTGAATGCTTCCCCCTTTTTCAAATGGCAATTTGTCCTGAAAGGAATTCAGAGTTGGCAGTGAAACAAGGCATGAACCTGTAGCCTACAGAGCTGTTGTCCCTGAAAGCAACAGCTGGCATGTGGTTTACTCGTGGAGTTCAGCAGAAGAGACAGAGCAACAACAGACAACTTAGGGTCTGGCTGAGTTTCGGCTGACTGCACTTCACGTTTGGATGGATTTCAAATTTGGACAGTGAGGGGGCTTCACACGAAAGGCAGGTTTATACATCATACATGCCCACACGTCTGTATGCACACACACGTGGACACACACAGATTATATGATGTGACTTGTAAGGAGCTGTCCCTGCTAGGTTTCCCACTGCCTCTGGTCTCAGCGTTAACCTTTCCCTGGCCATGCTCCCAGGTTTGCTACGAGATTTCTTTGCAATGGAACATGCCCTTTGCTTCACAAACTTTCCCCATTTCTTTCAATAACTTTAGGGGAAGAGCAGGGAGCTCTGGGAAGTGGTGTGGATATGGACTCGAGATACCCCTGAACCTGAACCCACACTTCATGGCTTATTTGTTATTTAAGTTTATTTACATTCAAAATGCAATTGTTGAGGATCTCAGAAGATGATTTACACTAACTGCTATGGCAGAATGTTGCGGTTAGTAGATCCACCACTGGATCCTCTTATTCAACACGTTCTTCAAATAATTCAGATATTACTGTATCACAAATGCCCATTTCTATATCTTGATATTGGCTTTTCAGTATAATTATCTTCCTTCTTTATTCTCTAAATCTTATGATTTTAAAACATTTGTCTGAAAAGTGGTCCACAGGCTATTTACTTATGATAAGTTGATAAAGAGATCCTGGAGATCAAAACCACATTTAAATCCTGAGATAAACACAACTCTGTCATATACATGGCTAGGTTTAGTCTGCAAATACTTTGTTTAGTAATTTTTGCATCAAACAACAAGGTCCTACTGTATAGCACAGGGAACTACATTCAGTAACTTTTAATAGCCTATAGTGAAAAAGTATATGACAAGGAATATATATATATATGTATGTATAACTGAATCACTATGCTGTACACCAAGAATTAACACAATATTGTAAACCAACTATACTTTCAACAAAAAACGTTGAAATAAAATTGGGAGATGAAACTTCCACTGCCCAGGCTGCTGTCAGGATGAAACGATTCAAAGCGGGCCAGGTATCAGAAACCCCCCTAACAAATCAAAACCCCATGTGGGATCTTCCTTTTCAGCAGCACAGGCTAACCGGCAGTGGTCACCTGGAAATAGGGTTGAAGTCACTAAGACCCTTGGCTTGAGAACGCCGTGGCCACAGGGGTGGGGGTTACTGCAGCACCTACGAGAATGACGGGGACATCCTGCTGCTGAAGCCGCTCCCCAGGCCGCACCCCAGGGCGCTGCAGTCAGGTCTGAGGTCCGGCCAGGAGCGTGCAGCTCCACAGCCACTCGGAGCCCTGCGGTGCGGGTGGAGTTGGGACCCCGCTCGTCCATCACCCTCCCTGGTACCCAGACTCGGGAGTCTCCTGGGGGAATTTTTCTCTGCCTCATAATTCGTGTCTCAGCCTCCTGTGGAATCTGGTCCATGCCCCAGGGAAGCAGGGCTTATACCCTCCGGGACCCAAATCCAACACAGTTTGGATACAGGATGAAACTTCATGTTAACTCAACTGGCACTCCCTTCTTGTGCTGAACTGCCCTCCCCCGTCGATGGCATTAGGTCGTATTAGAAGTCCCGACTTGCTTGTCCTTAGCTAAGGCTCTGAGCCTCTTGCTCAGTCTTCCTGCGTGGAACCACTCTTCTGTGGCAGAAAAGCTTGGGCGGTCGTCTATGCATCATTGTCCTCGGTCTTTTGGGTTTTCTGTTGGAATATGGTTCTTGTGCAGGGATATCAATTTGCACATGAGAAGCACCTGTAGACATTTTAAAAAGTACAGACACTGGATACGCCCCCCTCTCCAGTCAAGGCTGGAAGTTTTCTCCCTCTAGCAGGGGTTAGACAATCATGTGCTTGGGAATTGACCACACATATTGGCATAATCACAGTAAATTGCCCTTTACTCACTGCTTGCCACGTGGCATTTTCTACTTCATGTTGTCTTTGTACCTTCATTATCACATTTAATCCCTACATTATAGATTATCACTGTTTCTGTTGAGGACATTCCCACTTGCTAATCTTGAATACAAGTATCTTTGATTCTCTGAATCTATTTCATTCCTGAGTTTCCTGTTCCTGAATTTAAAGAGTGAATTATGGACAAATGTATTTAAGATTCTCCTATTATATGTATCTGACTCATCCTCTAACCAAATCATATCTGGAGAAGAGAGATTTTCTCTTTTAAACATTTGCATTTTCTTACTATATAGTAGTGCATAACCACGGTGGAAAATGTGGAAAACCTATAAAGTAAGAAAATTACAGCCATGCATTATCTAAACACCAAAGGACAATGCTATGTCATTTTGGGCATTTAACTATTTTTCTTAATATTTTATCATAAAATTTCCCTAGGGAAGTTGCTTAACCCTGGAATCGTACTAGCCTTTTGTCAAGTACAGAATAACATTCCCAGAAATGACCCAAATATCAAAATAGTATGTGAGGCTGGGAAGGCCACAGGGCTCTCAGCTTATTCTCTAAGTCCTAAAAAGAATGCTGTTAATTCAATGATGTTATGCATTCAATTCCTGTGAGTCACTCACTCACTCAGCTGGCTTAGACTGAGACCTACTATATACCAGGTGCTGATCCAAGTGCTAGGTAGACCCCAGAGGGAGCCTGGATCACGGCATCACTGTCCTTCTTCATTTGCTCCCAAAATCCTTCTCAAGAACCCCACATTAATTGCGGGTGTGGAGGCAGGTGAGTTATGGTGAAATTCATTTCATTATGTTCCTTTAGACATATTTAAATAGCATGAAAGTAGTCGCTAACTTTGATAAGTTTTCTTTTCCCTTCCTATGTATTTTTGAGGATGGGTATAGATTTGGTGCAGCAAGAGTAACTGATAAATCTTTGGTATGTTAGGATTTTATATGAAAAAATAAGAAGGAAACAGGCACATTATACAAGAAGAAGAGGCAGTGAGGAAAACACAAGCCACCCTCAAACTTGGCTATCATTCAGCATTCCTGGTTTTCAAACAAGGGAAACATAATTCAAAACATATTCCCTAAATATTTCAGCCCATAGTAGAAATACATGGAGGCAAAGTTCAGCTCACTGGAACCTACAACAATGTGCTTACTTAAGCGAAGGTATAAACAGACCACAGATACCATAATGCATCCTTTACTTTAAACTAGTTCATGTGAGCAAGTTTCATTTCACATGAATTGCTCAGTATCAATTTAGGAAATATATCCTTCTCCTTGATTGGTTAAAATATCACACTGATAATCAGATTCAACAAAATTTAGTGTTAAATAATTAACCTATTTCCTTCAGGAAATGCTTTTGAGTAATCTGAGCTAAGTATTTCCTCTATCTGATCTATTTCTTTTCACAGAGAAAAATAGTATTATTTGCACATGACCTACTTTTACTCCTCTGGAAAAATCTGACTGTGAGCTCAGGGTAAGAGTTGTCTACTGCACAGTAGGGAAAAAAAAGATTCATTTCACACCGAAGATCAGAATCTTTTTTTTTTTTTGAGAGGCGTGGTGAGCTGGGGGACAAGGGAAATGCCTTTGTTTAGAGACAGACCCCAGTAATCCATACTGAAGCTGAAAGATGAAGCCCTTGTGAAGAAATGTGGAAAGGCACACTGACACCCAAAGGTGTTCACTCGGCAGAAACAGAAAGAAAGAAAGAAAAAATAATTTAACTGCCCTATAAAGAGAATGGACAGAAACTTTGTAATAATGGAGAGAGAACGAAGGTTAGGGAAAGGAGGAGAAACAATGAAAGGGAACTTGGATGCGGTGGGCAGAATAGCAGGTTTCTGGAGCCTACAATGAAGGATGATAAGAAAAAAAATTTTTTTAAAGTAACAAAATTTAAAATAGTTTAAAAATTAAAAAATGAAGTTAAAAAAATAATTTTTTATAATGGCATGGAAGATTTTAAAATGATGGAGGTTTTTTTATTTCAAAATTCAAGTTGTTTGAGTTTCTCCTCCCTGCTCCAAACATCAGTAAGGCCTGCTTTTGTAATTGGTTTTGGGGGACACCACAGAGAGGGGTGAGCTCTGTAGTTAGGTTGGCCAGGAGCAGAATTCTGGTGTGGAAGGCAAGACAGAAGAGAGATCAACAGTTTCATGAGAACAGAAACTCAAACCCAGAAATTATCTTAAAAAGCTTAGTGTGGTAGGCCGAAAAATGATTCCCCTCCCAAGATGACTGTGTCCTAATCCCCAGAACATAGGAAGAGGTCAGGTTCCCTGGCAAAGGGGGCCTATGGTTGCAGAAGTGGTTAAGGTTGCTAACCAGCCGACTCTAAGAGAGACGAGCTGGATTGCAGAAGTGGGCCCAGTGTAATCACCAGGGTCGTTAAAGGAGGAAGAGGGAGTCAAAAGAGGGGATAGAGGAGAGGAGATGTGACCACAGAATCAGAGTCAGAGATACACAACCGTGCTGACCTTGAGAGAGAGAAAAGAGGTCACAGGCCAAGAAACGCAGGTGGCCTCTGGGAGACAGAAAAGTCAAAGATACAGGTTCCCCTGATGCCTTCAGAAACAGCCCTGTCAATACTTTGACTTCAGCAGGCTTCTGCGTTCAAGAACGCTACAAGGTTAAACTTGTGTTGTTTAGCGGAGACTTTTTCTTTTTTCTTCCTACTACCATGACGTTTGGGGATACTTGTTACAGCAGCAACAGAAAGCGAATACTGTAAGCTCCTTGAAATGTTCAGAAATTACAGATAACCCTGGACTGTCCACTTTGATATGGGATTGGGCATATTTGAAAATCAAAAGGACAGTGTGACCTTTGCTAACATCTGCTTTTCTCATTTTTAGGAAGAGAACAGTAAGTCAAAACCTCTATAGTTATTCTTTTAGACAAGTGTCTCTTAAAACATTATGTAACCCTGTGCCTTAGGACCACAAGAGAGTCTCTGTTCTTAGAAGAACATGGATTCAGAGAGATAGGGTCTTACATGTGAGTCCCACAGTGGTCTCTTATTGGCAATGAGAGCTTGGGCAAATCATTTATCCTCCTTAAGCCACAGGATCTTCATTTGCAAAAGGAAGATAAGAATAAGGATTGTTTGGGTGATTAAATTGTACACATACATGCGCACACACACACACATATATGTACAACATTTAATACAGTGACTAGCACATACTAGGCACTCAACAAATTCCTGTTATGGATTTTTAAATGCATGTGTAAAAGGAGGAGAAAGTTGTGGGAAGTTGTGGGAAAACTTAGTTCACGGCCCTAAAAAGGGCCATCTCTCAAAGGGCTCTGATCAGTCAGTCCCTAATGATGGGCTCATAAGCAGAAACTATAGCACTTGGGGATTTAAGTTAAACATAAAAAGGAAGGTATCTAAGCATACTTATTAAACAGCAGGTATGTTTACACTGTTGGCTGGATCATCTTATCTGGAGAGCTTTAATAAGCAGAGAGTCTCCCCTGTTGTAGAGATGGGCACGCAGGAAAATGACGTGGATGGGTGGGCCGTTCTCACCCCAAGGTCACATGACTTAGTACTCACGGAATTAACACCTCTTGTATGTTATTCCAGATTGACTGTTCTCCCATGATTATTGTCAGCTGTGTCTTCAGTTCAAGGAGACAGCCACCTGGGTCACACTGGAATATTAGAAAGAAAATCTCATTTAAATTTTAGGTAGCTCTAAAATGAAATAAAGTCATTATTTTATGCCTAAAAAAATCTGAGGAACAGAGTAAAGACACTCTTCATTGGGCAACTAAGAGAAAACCTGAAACAGGTTAGACTGTCAGAACACAAAGCCGTATTCACAAGTCCTCATTTCTGTATTTTCACAGCCAATACACCAGATCTCCCGGATAAGTCACAAATCTGCCATTAAAGAATGTGATGTAGAAACACGAGGAGTAGTAGTTGACAAACTGGAACAAGAACACCTTCATGGCTAGGTTGTTCTCATAGTCAGTCTGGTCCTTGGGAGCTCTGCAGCTAGAATAAAGAAAAGTTAAGTCTGCAAAACTGTGAACGGCTTTGAGACCCTAATCAAAGCCATGGACACATGAGTTAACCCGCTAAATATGTATATATATATACACAATTCACACTTTTTTCATATAAGCTGTTTTGAATTCCTTAACATAGCTACTATGTTAATTCCAAGTGTACACACTGTTGTAAGAATTTCTCCCACTATGAACGCAATATCCCACAAGGCAAAACAAAACAAAACAAAAAGTCAGCTGTTCCTTAAAATTTATAAACACAACAGTATCCAATGGGCAAGAACTGTCCTCTGTCAGGTGTAAGTTGACAGAAAGCTACTTTTGAACATCCTGCTAAATGATATTCTCTTGTCTCCCTGAGCAGCAGGAAGGTAGGACTATTGAAGAAAACAAACAAAACACGGGGCAACTTGCTAGAAGCATTTGGGGAACATAAAACGGGTCATCCTCCTAGTTCAGAATTTGAATTGGTCTTAGTGTTTTCAGAAGATGACCACTGAGCAGACCACTGGGAGAACGAACCAGCCACATGCAGCGGGTCGGAAGCACTTAACTTGGGCCGCTACGCCACTGGCTGGGATACAAGCCAGAGAGAAGAAACATTTATTATAGAAGCCACAGCTGATGAGAATGGAGCTACACTAACAGGAACAGCATACAGGGAAGACATATAACACTGTGATTATCTGTCCTCTCCATAACGCACAAGCAAATCTGCCACTGGAACCACGACCCTCTTCCACTTATTTGCAATACAGACTATTTACTTTCAACAATAGGGTACATGATCTAATGTAATTGAAAATATTATTCAGCACTGGCCTATTTAAACAGAGCTTGGACATACTAATGCTTCCTTTGTCCTTTTTACTAATGCAAAGCTGGAGCTAATTCACTTCCCATATAGGCTAGAGAAATACGTTTACACTTGAAGTTTTCTAAAGACTGTAATGTACTGGAATTGAAGTGCCTAAAAGATACCGTCTCTGTTTTGACCTGGTTCTAAAACTGGTGTAGAAATGACCTCAGCTGCAGGAGGAGCTTACCAGAGTCAGGCATCTTGATTGCCACTTTCTCATATATGGGGTTCAGGGTCACGATGATGATAAAACTGATGAGGGAAGCAGTGATGGGCGTGGCCCACCTGCACAGTCAGGTACTTCTGGATTGGGTCTCTTCCATTCAGGTTCTTGGGAAGTTTTGCAGAAAATACAATTTACACTGAGAGTCCGTAGACAATGATCCCAATAACTGAAGCAATGGTCAACAGGACCTGACAACCCAAAAACCTAGCAGCATGAGACTCTCTAATGATCATATTTTTACACAGAAAACTAGCCCCCAACCCACGCTTAAACCAACAACATGCATGTGCTGTAAACCTCACATAAACGTGAGAAGTGATGTAAATCGCACGTAAATGCCACAAGAGACATGAATATCAGACATGTTAAACTTTAGGGGAGGAGGAATGAAGGATGTCAAAAAGAATGAGTGCATCCACTAATGTAACATGCTGACAGGAGGAGCAGCTGTGTGCAGGGCATAGGGAATAGATGGGAACTCCACTTTCTGTGAATTTTTCTGTAAACCTAAAACTGCATTAAAGAAGGAAGCCTGTTAAGTTTATCTTTAAATGGCTGAAAATGGAGTAACTGGTGGCATGTTCTTTTGGAGACAAGTCTTTGATAGCAGAACCAAAGAAAATATCACTTCTACATCTATAGAATTACTTAGATTATGAACTAGTTGTAACCCATGAAGGGGATACGCTTCCTTTCAAGGGAGAACCTATCACTGATTCAGGGATCAGCAGGTGCTAGCTGTCGTCTTCATTCTGAATAGGACCAGTGAAGCTATGGACATGCCCTGAGGGAAATACTGGAAGTGACAGCAGGTCTCTGCTGATGAAAGCTTCACATGCTTTTCATACTCCTTGAGATCTTAAAATGGCAGGTATTCCTACTCCCTGCATTTGCACAAGATTCATGTCCCTGATCCATTGTAGTTCTGACTGTGTGGACCCAAGGGCAACAGAGGTGTCTGAAGCATAATTTGCACGTGCCTGATAGGGTTTCAGTTCCTCACTAGGCAGGTTTTTTTTCTGGCCACTGAAGAATGCACATTAAAGATCCCATTTTTAAACTGTTTTCCTTCCATCTACCTTCTTGGTCATAGTCCAGAAGCATGTACTCAGTGTCCCTGGCCGCTCCTGATGGCTGCCCCAGAGAGAAAGCTACAAAGAATGTGAATTTCAAGACTAAGTGAACCACATCATGTTATTTACAGTAACAGCGGGAGGCTGGCTTGCACCTGCCGGGGAGAGCAGAGGGAGTGATTACAAGCCCCTCCTGGAGCCACACTCCTGCATCTGGATCCCAGCTCCGATGCTAGCTGTGGGGCCTTGTGCAAATTTCTTAACCTCTAGGGGCTTCCATCTCCTCACCCACATAATGGGGGGATAATAATACCAATTTATAGGATTATTGTGATGAGTCAATTATTTACTAATTGTGAAAACAATTAGAACATTAACCACAGGCATGTGAAAAACTCTACCTAAGTATTAGCTAGGAATATGGTGACCAAAGTCTTAAAAAGTTGTTTTTCTTAGCTGTTAAGCCATCAGTTTGTAGAGAAAGCATTTTATTTCCTCCTCTATTCTCTTTCATTATCCTTTTCTTCACACTTAAGGCTTCATGCTTGTGAAAGGAATAACTTTTGGTGTGTGTGTGATTAAATGTGAAAATTAGTTAAGGCTGAGAAAAATGTATTATAGAAGGTATATTAAGCCTTCTTCTCTTGTACAGCACATATAGGCCATTTAAATAGTATGCATTTTTTAAAAGCTTGCATAATATTTTTTTAATTATGTATTAAATAATCATAATAGTTTAGATTCTTTAAATGCTTTCTATTGCTTCAGCACACATCTATTTTTCTAAATCCTCACAATCACCCTGTGGGGAAGCGAATATTATATCTCTTTTATAGATGAGGAAATAGAGCCACGTGGAGATGATGCAATTTGCCCCAAATGAAGCAACTATTAAGTGAAAGAACTGAAATACTCAAAGAGCCCAAAGACACACTAACTGTAGAGCACTGTCTCCTACATGGTCTGTGAAATCAATTCTAATTCATTTCAGAACTTTTACAAACTTGACACATTTCCATTTTTCTTCCAAGCACTCAATGGGTTCAGTATTCCTTAAGAAACAGGAAAGCTTTCCATTTCCCTTCCTCAAGTTTCTTCTTACTTATCACATTTTATGATCATAATTTTAATATTTGCTCATTAAAGAAAATTTGAAAGTACTCAGTAGTGGACAGAACTGCTGTCCTGGATCTGTCCCCAGTCTTAGATGAGGACCCAGATTTTGCTTTCGGATAAAAAACCTCCCTTCTGTTTTTAGTCTTGTGATTTAAGCTCGATTGACCCACTCTTTCTGAAGCACCAGAGGTAGATCTTAGTTGCTATAAGACAAATAATATCCCTCATTCTATTGGCCTCGCACATGATTTGAGAATTGGCAATTAACCCAGTAAGAGCCACTGTTATGTGAGGAGATACATGCTGGTGCCCATGTGAATGATGAGTTTCCACTATCAAGAGAGGAAGCTGCCAAAAGAGACCTCTCTTGGCTTGGATGGATGTGTGATCTGGGATGCTGAGTGCCTAGAAGCAGCATGCTGAGACATCCTTGGACACAGAATGAAGGCAGGACAAAACCAGCCCTTGACATCATCTGGGCTACAGTATCTCTCCTTGACTGGAGCCAGACCTCAGACCTGAGATTTTCATTTACAGGAACCAATAAAAGCCCATGCATCCCCATTTTTTGGTTGTTGTTTAAACCAATTGGAGATTGATTTTGTCACCTACAATCAAAAGACTCCAACTCTGAAAATGAATAAAAAATAAAATAAGAAAAATGCTTCTACCTATAGACATAATTCCTTCAGAACTGTGAATTGTATATTAAAAATCATTTTATATATTAATTTTATTCTGAAGCCTATCATAAGCATGACATTTTGACCCATAAAATATTTTCATGGACACATTTTTCACGGCTGCATAATATTCTACTATGTGAAGGGTTGGAAGAATATTTTAGCTGAGATTTTATATATATATATATATATATATATATATATATGTATAAAATTATGTCTGTGACTTGCATCCATACTGACTTTTCCCTGCCATTTTGAAATACTTCCTGATTAAAAGATTTTGAAAGCTGAATTAGTGGATCAAAGCATATGAATATTTTTGACACTTGATATGATCTGCCAGACTGCTTTCTAAGAAGGCTGGAGGAGTACACCAGAAATTAACACAACATTGTAAATCAACCATACTTCACAAAAAATATCCAGTAGCCTAGGCATGGGATTGGTGATCACTGGCCCTTCATCCTCATAAACAGAGCTGTGTCACTTTAGAGGTGGAAAACTAATATGTTTTAATGTGCACTGACTGAATTACCATTGGAGTGTAACATCTATTTTTTCCTTTGTGAATCTGTGTTTGTATTCTCTGCCTTCTACGCTCCTGAGATTTTTTGGTGTTACCTATGAAGTGATCTGAACTCTCTATGTATTGAAGTAATTAGCCCCTTGTCAGATTTGTAAACAAATAACATCCTCTGGTGTTTTGTTTAAAATTAGGATGCTTCTGATGCACTGAAATCTTTATATATTTTCCTCTGAAACTTACTGTTCATCTAGAGGTTGTATATTCATCCATATTTATTTCTAGTTTTTTTCTAATTGTGTTACTTTTTTAAATGTTTCTGGAATTTATCATAATGTATGGTTCACTGTATGATTTCAATCTTTTCTTTTCCCCCCAAGTAGCTAACAAGTGTTCCATTTACTGAATAACCTTTATTTATCTCCCTGATTTGTACTGCCTTCCATCTCTTATATTAAATTATTATTGATATCAGAGCCCATATCTGGACTTCCTGTCCTATTTTCTAATCTGGCTATTCTTGAGATAGTAAAACTCTCATTATCTTATTAATTATTATATTACTAATATGATTTTATTCACAATAAACCCCAAATCAATTTTATAACTTTTCATATTTTGGAGATATGGTCTTTTAATCTAGAATCATGTGATTAAAGCACCTTTTTTGTCTTTCAGTAGTTTTTATTTATTTATTTTTTTATAGTTCCTAGTCTCCTTTTGTTAGGCTATTCTTTGATATTTTACCTTGGTTGTTACTCTTGGAAAATTTTAGAAATCTTAATGCCTCCATCTGGTCTCTTAATCAGACCCTGGAGAATCCTAACCACTGATCTGATTTGAACAAATGAGGTGAAAAGAACTGGGGGAAGCACTGTGAGCAGAAGAGACTGTGGAACCTCTAGAGTGGTGCCCTGCATTGGCTCAGATCTTCTCTGGAAACAGTTTACTTTATGAGACTACATAGTTCCCAGCTTGACTTTGAGTTTTCTTAGCATTTCACATTAGATTTTAAAAAGTCTGTGGCAGGTTCTTACCCAGAAAAAGAGCACTTTCACAAAGGGCTATATATATACACTTTCCCCAGGTGGTAAATGGAACACGCTCTTCTTCATAATTAAAAAAAGAAAAGAACAAGTTTAGTCAATCAAGGGATTACACCAATGAAATGATTTTTCTCCTAACTGGTCACTAAATCCTAAACATAATTTAAAAAATAATAATAATTTTCAGACATAGCCTCCTTATTCGTAACTGCATGGGTTTCTTTCCCCCCCCCCTTTTTTTTTTTCTTTTCTATTAACGATGTCAAACACCCAACAAAATATATACAGTGTTCATTTTAATACTATGTTTTGAAAATGCACATGTGAACAGTAAACTGTTTCCCTGCCATGGTCTGAGCTTGGGGGTCTGGGTACCTGACGAGGCCAAGCTGTAAAGCTCTATTCCTGAGCTTGCCTTAGATTTCAGAAGTGATGGTAGTGACAGCATAGAGTCCGTGCAGGACAGAAATTTTCACAGGTGTCTGCAGCTAACTGGTCTCCACTGTGTGTTTCTTGGTTGAGCTTTATGTGTTAATTAGCTACAACTATGAAGTTTTAGAATTTCAATTTTTGAGTTTATATTTAGATTTTTTTAGAGATGAAATCAGTAAGACTCAAGATTTACCTGGATTATAAAAGCAGATATAGTATAATAATAGCTGTAACTAAGTACATGGCCCTTTCTCTGTGCCAGACAGTCTTCCAAGTAGATTCTGTACATTAATTCGACCCGTCATTACCACAGTCATGAGGAAGCAACTCTCTTATTCTTATTTTATATGAAACTATGGCACAGAGAAGTTCAGTTGTCCAAGATCACTCAGGAAGCAAGCTGTTGTGTTCAAATATGAATTTAGGCAACTTCATTCCCAAGGTCTCACTACTACAATGCTGGCCTCTCTAAACAATATAACATGCATTCACAATTAAAGTAAAATGTTTCAATTAAAAAAACTAAACAAAAAAGTTAAACAATTTTTTTAAATAAGGAAGAACAAAAAGTGAAATGAGTCTTCATCTTCAATTTTTCAACAAGCATTTTCCAATGGAAATTTAAACTTATTAGTTGGCAAATTTAAATTTAAAATTGGCAGTTTAAATGACCAAAAATCTTTTCTTCAGTATTTTTTGTATGCTGCCAATATGATGGGTTTTTGTTTCTCAGGACTCAAAAACATTATGAACATCTAATTTTGTCTAAGTTTCAGCTTTCATTTCTGAATGTACAGTATTTCACCGACATATGCTTTGACCCCCATCTTCAGTTGTAAACAATGGGAACTCTTCATAAAGGATATTAGAAGCTTATTACATTGTAAAAGACAAATGTCACCTTCTATTGATGGCTGAACCTCATTTTTTTCCATCTATAAAAAGTGGAGTTTGACCTGCTCCCTCCAGACATTTTCAGTGCCAACATTCTGTAAACCTGTGATTCAATTTATAAAGTCTATAGTTGGAGACATTTTCAGATGCTCCTAGTAAAAGCATTTTCTTTCCAAGTGTTATTCATGCTCACAACCTACTGTCCTGCTGCTGCTGACTGCAAGTACCATCAGCTCTAAATTATCTCAGCTGATGGAAAGAAGCAATAATACAGATGACTCAAAAAGTCATCTTTTCATAGCTCTGGAATGTTGATACAAAGATATATAGTTTTATTTTTTTTAATTTTGCAGCAGGAGTGTCAGCAATAAATTTACATTTCCAATTATATAAAATGCCTAGCTCAGTGCTCAAACACTGTTGGCACCTCAACAAAGGTTTCCCTGCTACCTCTACCCTTTCTCTGACTTTAGGATGAGAGCCATGCTTCTTTGTGCACATTCCAACCAGAAGGGGGAGCAGTGACTGGGACTTAGTTCAAGACAAAGGGGCACCTAGTCTACGACGAAAAGGAGGCCGCAATAATGAAGGCACATGTGAAAAAATGGGAGTCAACTATAAAAACCAATGTGTCTTTCCTTCTACATCCATGTCATAGTGGCTAATTTATATTTTGCATTTTTTTATTGGTGTTATGAAAGGATACAAATCAATGCCTCTTTTCTTATACACTTATACCAGTCTTTTTCTTTTCCCCCTTTTTACTGTTATTATGAAGGAAGGACCTCACTTCTCTTCTGTGTCCACCATTCCAGGCAGTGCTCCTACAACTTGGCTGCACATTAGAATAACCAGAGGAGCTTTAAAAACTTCCCTATGCCAGAATGTACCCCAGGCCACTAAGTACCATCAGAATTTGCAGTGATGGAATCCAGGCACCAACATTTCTTAAGGTCCCCTGGTGATTCCAACATGCAGCCAAGGCTGACAAGTCCAGAAGTAAACAGACTAAAGTGCATCTAAACAGCACCCGCTTTTCCTGGGTAATCTCATCTACCTCCACGTGGGGACACCGCACCTCCTATTCTGGCCGGACTTGTTCTTCCCGCTCAACCGTGTCCCGTTTGTACTCAAGTTCTGCCTGGCGCCGCTTCCAGAACTCCAGAAGTAAGGTGACTAACAGAGAGAGAGAACAGCAGAATGTGGATCTTCAGTGATGACTGATGATTCAGAAATCTGTACTTAATATTTATTACCCTTAACAATTTGGTAAATGGCTTATAAAATCACATTAATTTATAGGCGATACTAAAGAGAAACATGAGTTAATGCCTTTTTTTTCAAGAAAAAAGAAAATGTAGATAATTTATTGAACTTGTAAAAACAGACTATCTAGCTCTCTAGCTCAGGGGAAAGGTATTAACGTGATGGTCAGAGGCAGATGACTGTGTCTGATGCTAAAGTACCTGCTACCAGCACATTATGCCCACTAAAAACACAAATATCGGGGGGAAGGGTGAGTAAAGCTCAGTGGTAGAGCACGTGCTTAGCATGTACAAGGTCCTGGGTTCAAGCCACAGTAACTCCATTAAAAAAAGTTAAAAAAAGCACAAGTAACTGTCATGATTTAAAAGCAGTGCACGGTCCACCCTCCAAGCCTTCTCCTCACATCCCTGTCTCTTCTGTCCAAAGGACCTGAGGGTGGGGAAGGGGATAAGAATGCTTTAGTAACCCCTGCATTTCTATTTTCCACCACCCCAGTCACACAAAATTAAAATAATATTCTTAAATATGGAAAACTGCCATTTTCCTCAATCTTCGTTAAAGTAATTTTTAGAAATCATCAATCTGTTTTAAGACTCGTATTTTCAAATAGTAGACAAAAACAACATGAAATGTTTATTGAAAAATGTGGCTTCAGGGTAAATCCCCTAAGCCCTTCTTCTAACCAGACTGTTACCCCTAGGCCCTAACTCTAGAGAAATTCCAGAATAACCGCTGTTCCCTCCACCATTATACCTGAGTCTCTACCATGCTCTGAGAATAGAGAAAAAAGACACAGTCCCTGCTTCTGGGAGCTCCTAGGTTCACAGGACTCATCGTGAAATGATGGCGGAGGAGGCGTGTTAAGAGGGCTTGGATAACAGTCAGCAGAGGGTGCTCGGGGCAGAGAGCCAGAACTGTAGCCAAGGCTCTCCCAGAGGAGGGAACCACTGTGGTGAGTTCTGAGATGCCCTAGAAGTGATCAGGTGAAGGTATAATGTTAAGGCCATTTCTCCCTGGGGAGCTGCACATGCAAAGGTGGTAGGCCAAAGAGAGCCAGGTCCCTTCCAGGAACTGCAAATAGTCTAGAAGCGAGCACAGGGTGTGGGAGGCAGGTGAGGCAACCAGGTGGAGAGATCACAGGTGCACATCACACAGGACTCTGTGTGCCTCCAAGGTAGAGGAGACATGCATAGTGATCTAGTAAGAGACAAGATGGAGGCAGGGAGACCTATTGGCAGGTTCATGTGAAGGCCTGCTTAGGCCCCGCCAGGAGGAGAGAGAAGAAAATATTTCCGCAGGTGGACAGATTGGCCACAGGTGTGATGGAAGGGCAGGAAGAGGTCAAAGATGCCAGCCAGATTTCTGGCTTTGGCAGTGTCCTAAATTATAGTGCCATTCCCTGAAATAAGAAGGGCAGGAAGAGGGGCAAGTCATGAGAGGAGACAACTGATTCAGTTCTGGCTGGGTGCCTGTGGGCTTCAGGAGAGATATCCAGTAGGCAAATAAAAGTCTAGAAATCGGGAGAAAGTTCTAGGCTGAGACAAGTAGTTTTCCTGTTTCAAGATGCTAATTGGTGTGAGTGGACAAGCTCACGAGAAGAGGTGTAGAGGGGTAGCTCTCACCGTCCTGCACATGGGAAGCATCTGGGAGCCTTTAAAATATAGTGCACCCCAGCCTGGAGTGGGGACTTTGTACTGTTTATTGTTTTTTAAATACTTCTTTCCTTTTTTGGGGGGTAGTTAGCTTTATTTATTTTAATGGAGGTACTGGGAATTGAACCCAGGACTTCTTGCATGCTAAGCACGTGCTCTACCACTGAGCCATACCCTCCCCACTTTTCCTGTTTTTAGACATTAGCTCTACTGAGCGGTCAGGGTTGAGAATCAACCTGTAGAGAGCAGAGAGCTCTGGGGTAGAGATCAAGGAGAAGCTGCCCAGAGCCCTGCAGACCCCAGCAGGGGCAGCTGGAGATGCAGGGAGCCTCGGATGGGCTGTGAGGAACGTGAACTCAACACTCCCCAATGGTGAAGACCACAAACATGTTTCAAGCACCCACTTCCCAGCAGTGTTTGTTCTGACTTTATTAGTTTTCCAGTAATACTGAGTGACAATAGAAATAACCTGGACACAGGGATCAAATTCAAATGCTGGTTCTGACCATTCTTAGCTGCATGATTAATGATTAAAAGGTTACCTGTCTACCACGTGTAAACTGGGGGGCCTAGAACCGTGCTTATGGGCTGCTGTGAGCATAATGAAATGACATCTATAAAGGCCCTCCTGACTCTCAGAGGTAATTGCTACTATTGTCCCCATTTGGGACACCAAGAAACAGAGTCACAGAAAGCTTCAAACATTTGCCCAAGATGAGGGTTGGGGTCAGGAATCAAGCCAATGACTTCTTGGATCCAGAGCCCAGGATCTTCTTACGAGCAACACGGCACTGCCCAGGCTCCCTGCTCCAAACCCGCCTCCCTTTGGCTCAGTTCCATGACGCCTGCACTGCACAGATGTCGTCACTGCCTGCCTGCCCTCCTGGTGTCTGACCCCGGCACTCCTCCCTCCGTCCCACACACCGCTTCCTTGGGCATACCAACCCTCACTAGGCCATTGCTGTGGCTACTTGGATGTTTACACGGAAACGCAGGTGGAAGCCCAGCTTTTTGCTATAGCTGCTGCTCTCAGTGGAGGCAAAGAGCTCACAGTTGGTGGTGGAGGCCACTTCTGGTCTCCTCCTTGGCTGCAGAGCTGGATGGAATCCTGTTTCCCTCTGCAACTTAGACATCCAGCATGAGAGATATGTAAGGCCATCTGGCCTCTCAACATAGAAATGATGCCCCCGCAGTCGTTCTTATCATTGTAACCTCCTGGCTCCATCAGGGAGCAGAGGCCATGGCCTGTTGTCCACCAAGTTTTGTTTCCTTGCACAACAGCTACAATGGGGTGAGTTAACACTGGACCACAAAATCTACAAAGCCCTCGTGTACTAGTTCCTGACACTTGCAGGTCACCCAAATACCCCAGATCCTCCAAGTAAACAACTAGTAAGAGGAACTGAGCTAGCTCGTCTGTCAGATCCCTGATGGCAGGACGGATTTGGCCTCTCCTGCTCTCGGGATGATCCGTTCTCCTTCTGTGTGCCTTCCCTGAGTGAAAGATACTGTTCATTGTTTATGGGCTAGGGAGTATTTGTGGCTCTCTGACCAGAACCTTCAAAAGTAGAGCTCTTGGTGAGAATGGAAGCATGGCACCCATGTCTCATGAGATCAGCTACCCAACAGCCTCATCTAGCCAAGACTGTGGCCAACACCAGGGGTCAACGCTGTTGAGTGTTGGGTCTGGAGAGCAATGCCTCCATCACTGAGAAGCTGCCCCGCCACTCGTACCCTTGTCCCCATCCAGGGGGAGGTGATGCATCCAAGGGATGAAAGCCTTGAGGGCACTAGGTGACTGTGGACAAGCTGTGACTGGCCGGTCCTGCTCCCCATGTGACCCATGTTAGCCTCACATGCAGAAAATCCCCAAAGAGACCACTGCTTGAGTGAATAGGTCACCTATAAGCCAACTGTCCTCGGGCCACCTAAGAAACAACAAAGTATACACAGTGAGCCACCCACTCACTGATGTCCCCAAGGCTCACAGCTCCCTAATGTGACACCAGGTACCCCCAGCAAACAGAAGACCCTTACTTTACAATTGACTTGAGAATTCTACTGCCAACACTGCCTTCCACCTTCCACTTATGAAGTTCTTTCCACTCTTTCCCCTGCTCTGCAATTGTGCAATCAGTCCAGAGCTCCTTCATGAGACAGGAGGGAAGGGGGCCGGGCACAGCCATTAAAAGAATGGCACAGCCATTAGCACCAAAATGATGGAAAAGTCAACTCCCAGTAGAACTTGAGCTTCAATACACACTCACCAAAATACAGCAGGATGCTAGATAGCACGCCCACAGGTTCCAGGACAGGCTCAAGGCTGACCATAAAATGTCAAAGGTGAGTGGTGGCCCAATTTCTGGGAATCCCAACACCTTCCCCAAAGCGGTTGGAATATTCCTCCCACTTATTAGCATATGAAGATACTGAGTGCATAAAAACTAACAACCCCACACCTCGTGGCTCTTCTCTCTGCTGAAGGAGACAGCCCGCACTCTGTCTGTGAAGTGTATCTACTTTTACTTTAAACTGGATCACCCAAACCCCACATCTCATGGCCTTTCTCTTGCCTTCTGAAACAGCCCACTCTGTCTATGGAGTATATATTTCTCTGAATAAATCTACCTTTACTGAATTGTGGCTCTCTCTTGGATTGTTCCTGTGCAAACCAAGGACCCACACTTGGCCAGGTGCATCCCAAGGACCCAAATAAGACCTGGGATACGGCCATCCCCTTCCCTATATTTTCCTGTATCATACATTCCTTCCCAAAGGATCTCACCTTGTGCACTCCAAAATTGCCAACACTCATGTGTCATGACCTGGATCTGCTTCTGCGTGTATCATTTCTCATGTCCACTAGAACGTCACCTTCATGAGGGCAGGGATTTGGTTCTGTTCACAACGGAAGCTCCAGCACATTACAGGTGCTGGAGAAGTATTAGCTGAATGAATGAGCTGTGGGAAGTCCTGGGAGTTCCACTTGCAACTCCTAGCCACTTGGGTCCCAGCTGACTCCAGGTGCTCCCTGCTACTCATGGCTGACTTCTTGCCACCACTCTCTGCTCTGCCATCACCTGAGCCAGGATGAGCTGAGATGAGCACACACCCCAGAGAGCATGGCGACTGGTTTATGAGGTTGCAACACACTCGCACTCTGACTGCCAGGGGTTACTTAGGATGGACAAACTGAAGGCAGCCCCATGTGCACCACCCTGCCCCACAACTCACTTGAAGCACCAGGACTGCACACAGGGGAAACGCTGGCCCTTTGCAACCTAAGGAGAGGGACTATGGGTGAGAAGAGGGTCTCTGTCAACTAACAGTCTCTTTACAAGCCCAGTCTTAGGAAAGCACTTTAAAGACACTTTTGGTGTCTTCCTTGTGTTTCTGTAATCCCTGTAGATTTTGTCATTTTAATCTATGCATCAGAAATACAGATGATCTTGAAATCTCTATTGATTTTCAATGAAGAAAATCCTCAATTACCTTCTCTGTTAAGAAAATTACTGCACTTTATATAAAAAAAATCAGCTTCCTTTCATGAGTTTCTATCTTCAAACACCTAATTTCACAAGAATCAGTGAAGCAGGACATGAAAATCATGCTGTGCTTTATCACCTACATGTGGGCAGGGATGAAATGAATGAGTACTGATCTCATGAGACGGGAAGGCTGGGGCTGTCTTATTCCTGCTACAGATGGAAGGGTCCATATCTGTGAGGGTGAGGAAGGACCAAGGATGAGAAACCAACATTTTCTAACCCATTTCTCTTTTTCAGAGTCCCAGAAAAAAACAGTGTGTTTGTATCAGCAAAACAAGAACATCTGCTCCCTTCTAAAAACACGCTACAACTTTACTACTACACACGGCACTCTGTCACTGACCTAAAGGCTAATGACAGCCAAGAAATTTGCAGGGATCTTATTCTCTGCTCATCCATTTTTGTCTTTGGAACCTCAGGAAATTTGCCTCCTCTCCCTGAGTGTCATTTTCCTCATCCTTCAAATGGGAGTGTAACAGTCATTCATTTGCTCAGTGTCTATTCGACAACAGGAGACGGCTTATGAAAACAACAACAACAAAAAGCAAAACAGCAATTCTGATCTGTGCTGTCTTCCTCCTCCTCCCTGAACATGAACTTACAGGGTAAAATGGCATCTTCCACTGAATCCCAAACTTAAGGAGCAGTTCTGATAAGGAAGTCACAGGACTGCTGAGAAATGACCTGGTGAAAAAGAATGAGTTGCCAGCAAATCCTCGAAACCCATAAGGGTGCAAACCCTGGGAGTGACAGGCATTTGTGGGAGTTCCTTAGTTCCCCATTTCACAAAGCCGAGAATGTTGCAGGGTCCATGAAAGACACAGATAGCCCAGTACAACCACACCATATTTTGGAGTACACCGGGGCCACGTCGCTGCTGACCTGCACTGCTGTGTGTCCCAGAGCAAGAGACCTGGGCGGGGGTGACTGTGTTTGAGGCTTGACAAGAACTTCCTGTTCTGTCTCTTTTGCTCTCTCTCTTCCTGCAATAAAACAACTGGTAGGACTCTGGTGGGGAGAACTGCACCCACATTCTCTGGCAAACCACACACCAGGCAGCTCTAGCTGATATGAGAGAGGACTCTTCAATGAACATATATACACCAAAGTTAGGCAGAAGGCTGCCTGTGACCTTGGGAATCCAAACCATCTTATCCTGTTAATCAGGATATTAGACATCTAAAGAATGTGTGCTCCAGATGACGATGCCTTAGACAGCGTTGGTGGTTATGTCCAGCAGTGTCTAAGGACAAGTCATGCTCTGGTAGATGGGAGCATTTTGGTTGCTTTAAGTTTGCTACTGAAGGGCTGGGACATTTCATTGGTCCTTGAAACTCCAGACCTCTTTACTCACAAAGGCAGACAAGTTAGGTGAGCCAGCTCAGCCTTTATTCCAACTTCCTAACCAAAAAGCTATAAGGTTGACAGTATATTTCGGAGACTCTTCTGCAGCAAAGGTTCCAGATGTGGCTTTAAAAATGCCCATCAGAGATTGAGATTTGCAAATATTAACTACTATATATAAAAATAGCTAAAAAAACTAAATTTCTTCTGTATAGCACAGGGAACTATATTTGATATCTTGTAATAACCTTTAATGAAAAAGAATATGAAAAAGAATTCATACATATATACGTGTACATGAATGGAACATTGTGCTGTACATCAGAAATTGACATATTTTAACTGACTATACTTCAATTAAAAAATATATATATTTTTTTGCTTATATATACATTATATATAATATATATATATAATGCCCATCAGCAGCATCTGAGTGTCACTGAAAGCAGAAACCCAGATTAATGGAGGCAGAGATAGTTGGTGGAGCTACGTTATTTTGCTGGGGTGGATGCAGCTGGCATGACAGAGATCTAGAAGGAATGCTCACAGAAGCCACTCACTGATCTGCAAGTGAGTTAGGGTAAGAGCTTCCTGAAATCCTCCCCACCCCTCCTGATGAGCCAGGTGTCTGGCGTTTCTCTGGAAATCACTAGGCACAGCCTGGAACTGAAAGGTAAAAATTAAAAACTGCAGTCAGGCAGCGAAGAGACTGGCAGGACGCGTTGGACAAAAGTAGGTCAGAATCAACAAGGAATGGGGAGGGGATAGAACATGTGCTGAGGACCCTGACTTCAGTGGTGGATTGTCTGTGTTGAGGAATCTGTGTCAGTATGAGTAGATGGATTGGTGTGGACTAAAATGGTGGCCATTTTTCAGATAAATGTGTGATTTGGAGTATATTTATTAGAGGAAGATTTTTTTTTTTCCCCTTCAACATTGATCATTTCTAGGGAGCAGAAAAATACTCTGCCACACAACATCTAATTGCAAAAGAGATGCTACGGGATGATGGTGGTATGAAAAATTTCAGTTCTGCAGTTCCAAGATTTCCTTAATGAGGTTCACAGCAGCAGGTACTTAAAATAAAATAAGATACTTAAAATAAAGACATCATCATATGTACATATCATTAAAGATACACATATGGTGCTATAAGTGGGCCTGAAATGTGTTCTACATTCTAAAATCCGATGAAATAAAATCAGTAGCTCAATATGCCTCTCGGCTCTATAAACATGATATAGCTAATGATCACAGAAAGCAAGATCAGCTAGGAAATTTGAGATTTGTCTTTTCCAGTGTCAAAGTTAATATTTTTTGCTTTACTTAAAAAGCATTTTTTTAATTAGGGCTGTCAGCATCCATTGGTATACGGGGTTCAGTAGATGTGTTCAGATGCTCTAGACAGTGAATCAGAGCAAAGACCGAGGTTTAGACAGTAGTTAAATGCCTCACCCGTGTGATCAGCATCCACAGACTGCTATACTGAAAATCCTTAAAAGTGAGAACTTCATTAAAGCAACGAAAAGTGAGGGAAAAAAAAAGCCACAGACTAGTGGAAGTTTTGTAACGTGTAAATATGACAAAGGGCTATTCATGAGCATATTTTTAAAAACCCCTACACTTTAATAAGGAAACAACAAACTGACAACAGGTTGCACACTGCTCCTTGTAGGAGAAGCCATGCAGATGGACTCTTATGTGAATGGGGCTGGAGCTGTAGAATTAGTTAGTCTTGCAAGTAACTTAGTTAAAAACAAATGCAAATGGGAAACACTTCTAGAATATCTGAGTAAAAATCTTGGAAAACTTACTCCTCTATGAAGCAATGTCAATGGCGAAATTTGTCAAAATTAACCTCTGCAGAGCTCTGGAAATTAAACAAAGGCTTCCAGCAATCCGGAGCGTGTTTATTTGAGAAAAAAAAACAGCTAAATCTCCATAAAGATAGTGAGTTTTGTGGCATTGTAACTTGATCTACCCCCATTACCGTATCCTCTCCTTAAATGGTGGCCTTTAAAAGCAAGGGTCTCACAATCAAGGTAGGGGCAGAAGTGATTTGAAGTTACCCAAAAAATCCTCCCCCAGAGAGCTGTCACTATTTGACCTATCTCAAACTCATGCTGTGCAGTCTGTCCCCAGAGTGTGTGTGGAAAACAATCAGCAGTGAGTATTTAACATTACAGCTGCCTGAGGCAGTGGTACCAGTAGAGGCTAACTAGATGCTGACTAGGAAACTTAGAAGGCAAAATTGAGTAATGAGACGTTCTGGGGGTGGAGGTAGGGTTAAAAAGCTCCAAAAAATACTGAGAATTGTAGAAGGCCATACACATATGTGGCACATGGCTAGGAAAGATCTGAGAAAATCTTAAGCCTTCAACTCTGGCTGAACTTGAGGTTCTGCATAAGCAAGTGCTAAAGGCTACAGAAGAGCTGCAGACTGCCTGCCGGTGCTGAGGGCATCCCTCAGCAAGCAGACACACAGCCACCTGGCAACAGCTCAAACGATTGGCTCCAGACATTGAAAGAAATCACTGTCCAATCATTATTACAGTGATGACAACTAGGCTTTCTGCACACACACTGATCTCATGGCCATGCATGATAAAAAATACAGACTTTACAGAATTTGTTCAGAAAAGTAACTAAATAAATAGCTGCAGCAGCAATGACAATGGAAGCAATGATAAACACTGGAGATGAGCAAAATCTGGCTTTCAGATCTGCCAAATTGTAGTATTTTAAATGTCCAGTTTTCAACAGAAAATTACAAGATGTACAAAGAAACAGAAAAGTTTGGCCATAACACAGGGGAAAAAGTAGTCAATAGAAACTCCCTGAGGAAACCCAGACACTGGACTTACTAGACAAAGACATAAATAAGGAATTACACATATATTCAAAGAGGTAACAGAAACCATGCCTAAAGAATTAAATTATGTGAACATCTCATTGTACAGAGAATATCAATAGATAAATTTTATATTAAAAACCAACTAGAAATTCTAGAGATACAAATATAATGACTAAAATGAAAAATTCAGTAAGAGGTTTCTCTGTAGATATGAACTTTCTGAAGAAAAGTCAGTTAACTTAAAACTACTGAGATTATCCAGTCTGTGGAACAGAAAGAAAAAGGAATGAAAAAAAAAGAACACTGTGTCAGAGATAGGTGGGACACAATCAACAATACCAATACAAACATAATGGGAGCGCCAGACGGAAGGAGAGAAAAAAAGGGGTAGAAAGAATATATAAGAAAATAAAGGCTGAAAACTTCCCAAATTTGATGAAAACATTAATTTGTACATCCCAGCAGCTCAACAAACTCCATATGGTATAAACGTAGAGACATCTAGAATAGGCACATAAGACACAGTGTATCAAAAGACAAGAACAAAGAATCTTGACAGCAGAAAGAGAAAAGTTGCTCAACATATACAAAGGCTCCTCAGTAAGACAGTTGATTTCTCATCAAAAACCATGGATACCAGAACGCAGTGGGATGGTATTGTCAAGGTGATAAAAGGAAAAGACTGTCACCAAGTATTTTATAGCCAGCAAAATGATTCTTCAAAAAAATTAAAGGAGAAATTAAGACACTCCTATAAAAACAAAATCTGAAAGAATCCATTGCTAGCAGGCCGGTTCTACAAGAAATATTAAGGATAGTCCAGCAGCTGTAAATGAAAGGACACTCACCTGAAAAATAAAGAGCACTGGTAGAGGTAACTACATGAGTAAAAAAATAAAACAGTATAAATACAGTATTACATGTCAGTGTTTTCTTCTAATTGATGTAAAAGACAACTGCATAAAACAATACTTATGAAACTGTGTAGATGCACTTATAATTGCATAAAGGTGTAATTTGTATGACAGTGACAGCATGAGGAGGGGGAGGGAAAAGATTGATACCTAAGCAAAGTTTTTGTGTACTATTGAAATTAAGTTGGCATTCATGTGAACTAGATTGCTTTAAAACAAGATGTTAATAATAATCTCCAGGGAAATGGAGGAGAAGGAGGAGGAGGAAGAGGAGGAGGAGAAGAAAAAGATAAAATAAACAACAAATTAAAATGCCACACTTGATAATGCCTACTTTGTACAAAAAAGTGTAGTAATAGAGCTTTGGGGAATTAAAAAGACATATAGAAAGCAGATAGCAGATGTAACTTCAACCTGATAAGAAATTACATTAATGTAAATGAATTAAATATTCTAATCAAAATAGTAAAGGCAGAAATAAATGGAATAGAGAATAGATGAAGAACAGAGAATAATCAACAAAAAGAAAAGTTGGTTCTTTGAAAAGATCGAGAAAATTGACAAATTTTTAGCTAGTACTGAAGAAAAAAAGAGAGAAGATTCAAATTACTAAAATGAGAAATGAAAGGAAGGATGTCACTACTGCCCTTACAAAAATAACAAGGAATATAAGGGAATACCATGAATACTTGTATAGCCAATAAATGAGATAATCTAGATGAAATGGATAGATTCCTAGAAGGATATAAGTGACTAAATCTAATTCAAGGAGAGATAGAAAACTCAAATAATCCTACAATAAGTAGTGACTGAAATAGTAATCCAAAACATTCCCACAAGGAAATGCTAGGCCCGTATGGCTTTGGTGGTGAATTCCATCAACTACTTAAAGAAAAACAAAAACAAAAACAAACAAAAAAAAAGCTTCACAAATTCGTCTGAAAATAAAGAGGTGGGCACACTTCCCAATTCATTCAATGAGACTAGTATCACACTGATACCAAAACCAGACAAAGGCATCACAAGAAAACTAAAGACTATCTCTTATGAATATAAATGCAAAAATCCTCAACAGAATACAAGCAAATCCAATACAGTAACATATGAAATAGACCACATTTAAGTGGGATGTACCCAGGTATGCAAAGGCAGTTCAACATACAAAAGTCAATTCATGTAATATGCCATATTAATAGAATAATGGATAAAAACTAGGAATAGAAGAGAACTTCCTCAACTTGACAGACAACATCTATGAAAAACCTGGAGCAAAGATCATACATAATGGTGAAAGACTGAATTAATTCCTCCCAAAATCAACATTGTATATCCTCCCAAAATCAACATTGTACTAGAGGTTCTAGTCAAAGCAACCAGACAAAGAAAATAAAGCCTCTAGTTTAGAAAGAAAGAAATAAAACTATTTCGATTCCAGATGACATGATATTATATATTGAAATCACAAGGAATCCACAAAGAAAAAAAAGAGAGAGAAAAGAAAAAAAAAAAACCTATTAGAATTAATAACCCAGTCTGACCAAAATTGTAAGACATAAATCAGTATATAAAAAAGTAATTATATTTCTATACAACAGCAGTGAATAATCTAAAAATAAAAAGAAGGAAAGATTTTCATTAGCAATAGCATTAAAAAGAATAAAATACTTAGGAATATTAAGAAAAATATGTGGATTACTGAGAAAAATGTCTGAAACTTGTATATTGAAAACTAAAATACTACTGATAGAAGTTAAAAATGACCTAAAATAAATGGAAAGCTCCTCTGTGTTCATGGATCAGAAGCCTTATTATTGTTAGGATGGCAATTGACCTATAGATTCAATGCAACTCTTGCTTTTTGGCAGAAATGAACAAGATGATCCTAAAACTAATATGGAAATGCAAGATACCCAGAATAGTCAATCTTGAAAAAGAACAAAGTTTTGAAGTTTCCAAATTCAAAACTCACTAACAAAAGTGTAATCCATACAGTGTGGTACTTGCATAAAGGACAGACAAGTAGATTGAGAGAAAAGAACTGAGAGTCCATAAACAAACTCTTACATGTAGCCATTTAAATTTTGACAAAGGTGCCATGACAATCCAATGGGGAAAAAATAATCTACAAAAATGATGCTGGGACACCTGAACATACACCTGGAAAGAAAGAAAACTGAACTTTTATCTTAACACCATTTATGAAATTTAACTCAAGATAAATCACAGACATGAAACTATAAACCTTTTAGAAAATGAACAATGAGAAAATCTTCAGGACTTTGGATTACAAATAATTCTAAGATATGACACTAAAAGCACAAACAACAAAAGAAAAAATCAAGTAAACTTGACTTCAGTAAAATTAAAAACTTCTGTGCTTCAAAGGACTTCATCAAGAAAGTAAGAAGACAATCCACAGAATGGGTGAAAATATTTCCAATATTTTCCCTGATAAGGGACTTTTATCCAGAATAGACAAAGAGGACTTAAAATGTGACAATACAAAGACAAATACAATTAAAATGGGCAAAGAACTTGAATAGATGTTTCTCCAAAGAAGACATACAAATGGGAAATAAGCACATAAATAGATGTTCAACATCAGTAGGCATTAGGGAAACAGAGATCAAAAGCACAATGACATGCCACTTCATACCAACTAGGATGACAAATATATATGATATATGATATATAAATATGTATCTATAAACCTGGCAATAAAGTGTTGAGGATGTGGAGAAACTGGACTCCTCATATATTACTACTGGAAATATAAAATGGTGGAGTCACTTTAAAAGCTACTTTAGCAATTCCTCAAAATGTTAAAAGTAGAATACATCCCAGCAATTCCATTTTTGATATATCCTCAAGAGAACTGAAAATATGTGTTCACACAAAAACTTGTCCATGAGCATTTACAGCAGAATTATTCATCATCAACTGATGGATGGATAAGCAATGTGGTGTACTTATAACAATGGCATATTATCTGAACACAAAAAGGAATTTGGGTACCGAAATATGCTACACCATGGATGAGCCTTGACAACGTCACACTAAATGAAAGACAACAATCAAAAAAGGCAGCATACTGTATGTTTCTACTTATATGAAATGCCCAGAACAGGCAAATCCGTAGAGGCAGAAAGTAGAGTGGTGGCTGCTGGGGGCTAAGGGAAAGGAAGGTTAGGGAGTGACTTACTAAAGGGTACTGGTTCCTTTTGGGAGTGATGGCTACACAACACTGAAATGTACTTAATACACTAATGCACACTTTCAAAGGCTGCATTTTATGGTATGTGAATTATATCTCCATAAAGCTGTTATTCTTGAAGTTGAGCTCACCTATGGAGCAACTGGCACAGCACTGACTGCAGCATCCGGAGTGGGAGTGACCCACCCGCCCACCGTGAAGGAGAGCAGCACCTGACCCAGTGTTGGAGGGGCATGATCTTCTTGCCAACGGACACTGTGAGCAGCACAGACGAGGGGGCCAACAGAGCAAGGTGAGTTCGTGAAACAGGGTGAAGACACAAAGACCTCTCAATAAAACCATTAAGAGTGCACAGTCTCTAGGAGAACATATCTTTGTTTTTTAAATCTTGTTATGTCTGTTTTTTTTCTATTAACCTTTTCAATCTTTACTTTTTAAAGAGTTCTATATGTTTACAGTTCTCATTTCATTTTTAATTCTCTTGGTTTTGATCTGTTATTGATTATTCACAGGTTTCAAATATTGTGTTTTGATTTTTTCTTCTTTTAATTAAGGTTTTTAAAAGACATCTCAACTCGATTCCTAATCTGCTTCAACTTGCTCTTCTATTATTGATTATACACTTTTTTCAAACTTTCTTTTCCTCCATTCTTTTAAAATTCTCTCTCTCTCTCGTTTTTGTTTTATTCCCACAAAGACTTTAGATAGATAAATAAACTCCTTTAAGGACCACAATAGATAACTGATACTCCTTAAGCCACAGTGCCAGAGAGATATGAGCATTATGAAGAAGCAGAGGCAGTACTCCCAATTAAAAGAGCAAGAGAAATCCCCTGAAAGAACGATCAATGAAATAGACATTGATGGCCTACTAGATCAATATTTCAAAAAAGAAGTGATCAAATTACTGAAGGAACTAAAAGAGATAGTGTTTAGAGACATAAAATATGTCAAAAACAAAATAGAAGCTATAAAGAAGAGCCAAGTAGAATTGGTAAATTCATTGGCTGAAATGAGATCTGACCTAAAGGCTTTACAAAGCAGGCTAGATAATGCAGAGGAATGAATAAGTGACCTAGAATACAGGACAACAGAAAGCACCCAATCAGAACAGCTGAGAGAAAAACAAATAAAAAACAATGAAAACAATATAAGGAACCTATGGGATAATATAAAGCATGCCAATCTATGTATAATAGGGGTTTCATAAGGGGAAGAAAGAACAAAGGGGATGGAAAAGGTATTTAAAGAAATCATGACTGAAAACTTCCCAAACCTAAAGGAGGAATCAGACACCCAAGTACAGGAGGCTCAGAGCTTCCCAAACCAGAAGAGCCCAAAGAGACCCACACCAAGACATATCATAATCAAGATGGCCAGACTGAAGGATAAAGATATGATCCTAAAGGCAGCAAGAGAAAAACAAAGAGTGATTCATAAGAGAAGGCTCTCAGCTGATTTCTCTACAGAAACACTACAGGCCAGAAGGGAGTGGCAAGATATATTCAAAGTCCTGAATGAAAAAGAAGATGCAGCCTAGGATAATTTCTCCAGCAAGGTTATCCTTTAGAATAGGAGAGATAAAGAATTTCACAGAGAAGCAAAAACTAAAACACTTTAGCAACACTAAACCCATGCTAAACGAAATATTGAAAGGTCTATTCTAAATAGAAAAGATGCACGATGATACAGAAATGAGAACTCATAAGTGGAAAGGTGATAACTACCATGAATTACAAATAGAATAAACATGAAATTGTAAAAGAAGTCATCTAAATCATTGAGTGGGAGAGGGAAGCAAGAAAATATAGAGTACTATTTTCTTTCTTCTTTTTTTTAAATTTTTTGTCCTTGGTAGGATGGGTTTGAGATTACATTACTATCTGTTTAGTACACACAGTTACAGTAATTGGTTAACAGACTTACAAAAAAGTGTAACTACAAGCCAAAAACTTACAAGTGAGTCACAAAAACTAAATACAATCCAAGATAATACAAAGGAAAATTACCATACCACAAAAGGAAGAAGGAAGGAACAAAGAAGAAATACCAAATCAACTGCAAAAATAAGTTCAAAATAGAAATAAACACTCATCTATCATTAATTACTGTAAATGTTAATGGACTAAATGCTCCAGTCAAAAGACAGAGTGGCAGACTGGATAATAAAGCAAGAACCTTCAATAAACTGCATACAAGAGACACACTTTAGGGAGAAGGACACATATAGATTGAGAGTGAATGGATGGAAAAGGAAACTCCATGCAAATGGAAATTCCAAAAAAGCAGGTGTAGCAGTACTGATTTCAGGCAAAATAGACTTTAAAACGAGGGCCATAAAGAAAGATAAATAAAGACATTTTATAATGATTAAAGGAGCAATACAAAATGAGGATATTACAATCATTAATATATATGCACCCAACATGAGCACCTAAGTACATAAAACAACTACTAACATAGATAAAGGGGGAAATTGATGGGAATATAATCATTGTCAGAAATTTTAAAACCACATTAACATCACTAGACAGACCTTCCAGACAGAAAATAAAGAAGGCAACAGAGAAATTAAATGATACAATAGAAAAATTAGATTTAGTGGATATTTTCAGAGCATTACAACCTCCCAAAATAGGATATACATTCTTTTCAACTGCGTGTGGAACATTTTCTAGGATTGATCATGTACTTGGTCACAAAAGAAGCCTCAACAATTTTAAGAAGATAGAAATTATCTCAAGCATCTTTACTGACCACAAAGCCATTGAAACTAGAAATCAAATACAGAGAAACAAAGGAGAAAAAAAAGGAAAGCATAGAGATTAAACAACATGCTATTAATAAACCAATGGGTCAATGATGAAATCAAAGTTGAAATTAAAGAATACCTTGAGACAAATGAAAATGAAAACACAACCACACAAAACTTATGGAACGCAGCAAAAGCAGTGCTAAGAGGAAAGTTTAGGGCGATACAGGCTTTCCTCAAAAAAGAACAACAATATCAAATAAACAATCTAACCCACCAGCTAAAAGAACTAGAAACAGAAGAGCAAAAACACCCAAAAGTCAGCAGAAGGTAGGAAATAATAAAGATCAGGGAGGAAATAAATAAAATAGAGACTGAAAAAAATAAAGAAAATAATCAATCAAACCAAAAGCTAGATTTTTGAAAGAATAAATAAAATCGAGAAACCTCTGGCAAAACTCACAAAGAAGAAAGAGAGAGCGCAAATTTGCAAAATAAGAAAGGAAAATGGAGAAATTACAACAAATAACATAGAAATACAGAATATCATATGAAGATATCATGAAAAACTACATGGGAAAAAAATGGATAACCTAGAGGAGACAGACAAGTTTCTGAAAACATACAGTCCACCAAGACTGAATCAAGAAGAAACTGACCACTTGAACAAACCGATCACTAGGATTGAAATCGAATTAACAATAAAAAAAAACCTCCCTAGAAATAAAAGTCCAGGATTGGACAGCTTCACCAGGGAATTCTACCACACATACAAAGAAGAACTCATACCAGTCCTTCTCAAACTCTTCCAGAAGATTGAAAGAAGGAACATTCCCAAACTCATTCTATGAAGCCACCATCACCCTGATACCAAAACCAGGCAAAGACACCACCAAAAAAGAGAATTACAGACCAATATCACTGATGAACACAGATGCAAAATGTCCTTACCAAAATACTAGCAAATAGAACCCAACAGCACATAAAAAAGATTATACATCATGCTCAAATGGGGTTCATCTCAGGGACACAAGTGTGGTTCAACATATGCAAATCAATCAACATAATACTTCACATCAACAAGAGAAAGGACAAAAACCACATGATGATCTCAATAGATGCAGAAAAGCTTTTGATAAAATTCAACACCCATTTATGATAAAAATTCTCACCCAAGTGGGTATTGAGGGAACATATCTCAACATCATAAAAGCTATATATGACAAACCTACGCCAGCATAGCACTCAATGGTGAAAAACTCAAAAGCTTCCCACTAAAATCTGGGACAAGACAAGGATGCCCACTATCACCACTCCTATTCAACATAGTCTTGGAAGTCCTGGCCACAGCAATCAGGCAAGTAAGAGAAGTAAAAGGGGTCTAAGTTGGAAAAGAAGAGGTAAAAGTGTCACTATATGTAGATGACATGATACTATATATAGAAAACCCTAAAAGGTCCACACAAAAACTACTAAAGCTGATCGAAGAATTTAGCAAAGTAGTAGGTTACAAGATTAATGTTCAAAAGTCAGTTGCATTTCTTTACACTAATGATGAATCAACAGAAAAAGAAAGTAAAGAAACAATCCCCTTTAAAATAGCACCCAAAGTAATAAAATATCTAGGAATAAATCCAACCACAGAGGTGAGAGAATTATACACAGAAAACTATAAACCATTGGTGAAGGAAATTAAAGAAGATTTTAAGAAATGGAAAGGTATCCCATGCTCTTGGATTGCAAGAATCAATATTGTTAAAATGGTCACACTGCCCAAGGCAATCTACAGATTTAATGCAATCCCTATCCAATTACCCCGGACATATTCCATAGAACTAGAACAAATCACAATAAAATTTATATGGAACCATCAAAGACATAGAATTTCCAGGGCATTACTGAAGAAAAAAAGAAAGAGGCTGCAGGAATAACTCTCCCAGACTTGAGACAATACTATAGAGTTACAGTCATCAAGACAGCATGGTATTGGTACAAAAACAGACATATAGACCAATGGAACAGATTAGAGAGCCCAGAAATGAACCCACAAACTTTTGGTCAACTAATCTTCAACAAAGGAGGCAAGAATATACAATGGAATAAAGACAGTCTCTTCAGCAAGATAAACATACGACAAGATACAATAAACCTCCTAGAAGAAAATACAGGCAAAATATCTCATACATCTCAGAAATGTTCCCTTAGGGCAGCCTACACAAGCAATAGAAATAAAAGCAAGAATAAACAAATGGGACCTAATGAAACTTACAAGCATCTGCACAGCAAAGGACACCATAAGTAAAACAAAAAGACAACCTAGAGTATGGGAGAACATTTTTGCAAATGAAACTGACAAAGGCTTGATCTCCAGAATATATAAGCAGCTCATATGACTTAATAAGAAACAAACAAATAACCCAATCCAAAAATGGGCAGAAGACCTAAACAAGCAATTCTCCAAGGAAGACATACAAATGATCATTGGGCACATGAAAAGATGCTCAATATCACTAATTATCAGAGAAATGCAAATCAAAACTACAATGAGGTATCACCTCACACCAGTCAGAATGGCCGTCATTCAAAAATCCACAAATGACAAATGCTGGAGAGGCTGTGGAGAAAGGGGAACCTCCTACACTTCTGGTGGGAATGCAGTTTGGTTCAGCCACTGTGGAAAACAGTATTGTTTCCTCAAAAGACTAGGAATAGACTTGCCATATGACCCAGGAATCCCGCTCCTGGGCATATATCCTGAAAGAACCCTACTTCAGGATGACACCAGCACCCCAATGTTCATAGCAGCACTATTTACAATAGCCAAGACATGGAGACAGCCTAAATGTCCATCAATGGATGACTGGTTAAAGAAGTGGTATATTAATACAATGGAATACTACTCGTCCATAAATACTGACAATATAGGGCCATTTTCAGCAACATGGATGTTCCTGGAGAATGTCATTCTAAGTTAAGTCAGCACGGTAACAAGGAATAAAGAGAAGTTACCTCCAGGTACAGTTATTTTGATTAAAATATCCATTCAGAAAGCAAGTCACCCCCACGACTGCTGCCAGGAGGAGAATCTGAGTGTAATAGCCCAGCCAAGCAAAGTAGATTCCAACCGTCTCTCCATAGAATTTCCTGCAGAAAGACAGAAGGTAGTTTCAGAAGACACACAATCACTCTGTAGCTTCATCCTCATGTTAATTTCTTTTTTCTTTGATTTTTGGTGGGCATAATTAGGTTTATTTATTTGTTTTTTAAATGGAGGCATTGGGGATTGAACCCAGGACCTCATGCATGCTAGGTATGCACTCTAGCACTGAGCTATACCCTCCTTCCATCATACTAATTTCTGATTCTAAATCAAGGGGGCTTTAAGTTTAAACCTCTGACTCAATTCACACTTAAAACATATGCGTTTTCATAGAAGCCCCCAAATTCTACTGTGAAATAAGAAGTATTTTACGTATCATAGAAGTACAGATCACTGGTTCACCTGCTGAAGAGAGATAAATGAGAACAGAGCAAAGGAGGGGACGAGGCCGACTCCGGAGCAGATGCAGGGGATCATCACCACTCACTGGACAGACTGGCACATTCAACAAATCCCCCCAAATATCATTCTTAACAGGCTTGACATAAGTGGACGTCAACAACTGGCTCAGTCATCTGCTCCTGCCTTATCTCGTGAACTTCCCTGGAGCAAATGCATCGTAAACCACAGATAATAAGGAAATGGCTGATAATGATAACAACTGAGAGTGCAATGTCTCTGTGACAAAATATTTATAAAACTCATTGTGGGAATGGGAGAGGGCAGGAGGGATGTGACTGAGGAAGGCAATGCCCTGTATTTTTGTATCTAGCACGTCTGTTATTCTTAGGTTTTATAAACTCTTCAATGTTTCTCAGTTAATATGGAGTAGACGGAACAGGCCAGGGAGGCAAGATTAGAAGCAAGGAGGCAGGGCATGAAGCGGTGCCAGGCTGGTCCTGAAAGTGAGACAGACACAGACAGGCAGACACAGAGGGCTTAGGGGATGAGGCGGAACAATGAGGCGGTGGCTCAGGTGTGTTTGCTGTGGCTGATACTTCCCTCAGCTGGCTCACGGCTGACTCGGCAGTGCTGGATAAAACCTGTGGCTTTCCTCAGCTCTGAGTTCTCTCTGAGGCTTCCGGCTCAGTCTGGAGCTGAGATGAGCTCCGAGGGCTTAGTCTAGGGCGGACTCAGCTCTGAGAACAGCCTGCAGTCCTGGGAAACTTCATGCAGGGACCCCCTTGGGCTGGACCAGCGCTCACAGGGCTGCTGTGAGACCAGCTCCATCGTCAGAGACCAGGGCGTGGACCATTCCATGGGGGAAAGGGCTGAGCCCGATGCCAAATCAGACAGGAGGGACAAAGTGTTTTCATTCTCATGTGACTGGGCTTTGTGTCCTGGCTCAAGGATGGCAGGCTCAGGATGGTGTCTGGCAGAGAAAACCCTGGCAATGGGTTTGAGATGTCTTGGACTCTTTCTTGTTAAGCTTTTTGTAATACATTCTTATCAACTATCCTTCCTGAAAATGCCACATTCAAAACTGAAAGAATGTTAGAGGTTGCCTGCTCCAACTGGCCAGTGGTAAAGACACCCTGCTACAGTTAGAGAGCTGGGCAGGCAGCCTCTGCCTGGATATTTACAGTGACGGGGAGTTCATTACTTCCACAGGTTACATGTTGGCAAGAAAGTCAGAAAGAATTTTTTAACCTTAAACAGATGTCTGCCCCCTAGTCCTTGCTGAAAGGCTAGAAATAATGAGGATCCCTTCAAATGTAGTTTTGTCTGATTGTTATCTCTCTCTGTCAAAAACACCCCAATTCTTAACATCAATTTTTCAAAATTCAGCTTTGATTTCTTTTTATCAAAGTTATACCATACATTCATTAAAGAGTCAAACAGTTCTCGAACACCGATTGTAAAAAGGAGCAGTTCCCAACAACCGCCCCATTTCCTGGCCAGAAGCAACCACTTTCAGCTCCTACTGCTGACTCTTGGAATAATTACTCCCTGTCTCTGACTAATATCCTTGTAACACAGCCTACTGCCTTTTTCAGCTTTATGTATCACCTATTTAACTATCTATTTTGGAAAATGTGGATTAAGCTCTCTTTCAAACTCCATCTCATCTACACACCCAAACCTTCATTCTTCCAAACTTTTGATACAATTACATTATAATTTTGATCAGCTCTGTATCTTTGCTTTACCTTATTAGGACTCTGTACAGACTGTTCACAGCTGTAGCAAGTTGTCTGCTAGGCTTACTTTTTCCTTTCCTACTTTGTTTTCCCTGAAGTTAATAATTGTCTTGGTGGTTCATAGCTTAGATTTCTGTGCACTTAACAATTCAACCCCAGACCTCCTAATGAATAACTTTCTCAATACTTTCCAATACATTGTCTACAAATTTCATCTCCTTGAATAAATCTCTTCAGATCTCCTTCAACCTGGATTAACGACACGCTAGACTTGTCACAGAGCTCAAGGGGCCACTAGTGGGAAGCAACAAAGGGAACACATGGACCAGGAGCAGGGAACAGATCAACATATTTTCCTTAGCAAAACATACTTAAAATAGTGGGAAAATTGTTTTCTTTACAAACACAAACACACACACAAATCCCAAAAGCCCAAAAATAATGATTAAATAGCCATCAAACCCATTGCCCTGCCATCAAATACTGTATAACATAAAATAAAAATAACAGAAGGAAATATCATATAAATATGAATCTCAAGGGGGATGGGGTACACTCAGTGGCAGAGTGTGTGCTCAGCATGCATAAGGTCCTAGATTGAATCTTCAGTACCTCCATTAGAAAAAAATTAAAAAGAAAAATGTATCAACTTTAAATATTTACATATGTACAAACATCCTCTTTTAAAACTGTGTTCTACAGGATAACCCGGGTTAATGAGAAAGTGCCTCCTCATGACTGTGATCTTGCTGATAATTGAGGGAGGAAATTAGGGTATGACCACATGAAATAAAATCCCTTATGAAATAATGATCTCAGGTGACAATCATTATTGGCTGCTGTCATCACAAAAAAGAGAGTCAACTGGACATTATGTACCTTATGCTAGGAGTACAAAACTTCACATAACAAGTATTCTTGCACAAAGTTGAATCTCAATCAGATCAAGCTTTTAGGGGAGGATCAAATCACTTAGCTAAAGCAAATACATAGGATGGAGAAACAAGTCTAACACCACAGGGGAGAATGAAATCAGCCAAAGAGGAAATAGAGAAACCCCTCAGCAATTTTAAGGAAAATGAGAAACAGGAAAATTATAGATTAGAACCCACTTGAGAGATATGCTAGCTGCAATGTCTGAACCTAGTCTGGATCCTGATTTCAACCCCAAAACTACTTAAAATTGTATTTTTGTGACAATCAGGGAATTATTTTCTAACCCTAAAAAAATGGAATATTCCAATTGTATTTGAAAGAGACCTTGTCATTTCACTAATGAAAGTTTAAGTTATGTAGGAATGTCTTCAAAATGATCCCTTAGTGGGAGAGGGGAGGAGGTGGAGATGAAAGATTCAACAACAGTGACTCTGAGTTTATAATTCTGGAGCTGGGTGACTGATACAGGCAGGCTGGCTGTGCTGTTCTCTCTACTTCTGTACATGTTTGAATCTTTCCATAAAGTGTGAAACAAGCAAAAACACTTCACAGTGTTTTAAAACCCTCACTTTGAAGATTAAGAGGTTTGCCCAAGTAGGTGGGCACCTGCATGGGGCACTGAGATTAGAAAGAACAGGCACCTGGCTCCAGGCCGACCTGGGGCTACCTTGACCCTCCTCTTCTCCTCACCATCCACAGCCAGCCCATAACTGCATCCTGTCAGCCCCACTCTCCAAACGCATTCCTCCCTGGCTCCCACCATCTCTCATCTGGCCCACTCCAAGAGCCTCTGACCCAGCCTCCCTGCTTCCTAGGTCCCTGCAATTCATTCTCCACATTATCTTTGCAAAATATGAGTGAGAGAAAATTACTTTAGTGCTTAAACTATCATGACTGCTTCTCACTGCACTTAGAGTCTACACTCCTTTCCGTGCTCCTGATGCCCTTCTAAACCTTGCGTCTCATCATTCTCAGCAGCACTGGCTCCAGTATCTCCTCAAACCTGCTGAGCACATTTGGCCTCGGGGCCAATGGACAAGCTGCCTCTACTCCTGGGGTGACTTTTCCCAGATCCTCAAAGTCCAGCCTCCTTATCGCCATCTCAGCTCACGTGTAACCTACTCAAAGAAAGCTTTCTTGACTTACTTCTCCCCAAGTCTCCCATCTCAACACTGTGTTATTTCCTTCATTTCAATCTGATATTGTTTCCTTATTCGCCCAATTATTTTTGTTTGCTCGGTTGTCCTTGGCCTCCCTCCCCCCAGCAGCCTTGCCCAAACAGCATAAGCTCCCGGGGAGCAGCTGGTGCTGGTGCTCTGAGAAGACACATGCTGAAGGCGACAATACAGTCACATGGTGTAGTGAAACGGTGTCGAATAGCAGATACAGCAAAGCAGTGAGAATTTCTCTCTTATTTTATAATTTAAGTGAAATCTAACCTTTACTCCTGTTTAATGAAGAATTTGGTAGGTCTTTGTTCCCAGTTCCTGGATGGCAACCCCTAAAGGCTTGAAATTTCCCAAGATGGGAGTGTCTTTGCTATTCATGGTGGAACCTTGGATGGTTTGTGTTCATAAGATGACTCAGGGTGGGGACTGGCCAGCCAGAGACACCAACCATGTGATTAGAGGAGAGGGGCTTTGAGCTTTGTGACGAGTGACCACCAGGAGAGGAAGGGGCTCAACGTTTAGGGCTAAGGAAAGTTTTGACTTACAGTTAGGGTTTGGGTTAGCCATGTCAGTAGTGACCCAATAAATCTTGTCTTCGTAATAAAGCCTCCAGTAAAAACTTGGGACAACAAAGCCCAGAGCTCCTGTGAGCTTCCTTGTTGTTAACACTCTTGGAGGACTGTCACACTCAGAAGCCATGAGGGCAACCCTGAGCCCTTCCCACTGGAGTGCTCTCCACAACAGCTCACCTGAGGAGATCTAAGGGCTGCTTCTTGTCTATGCTTCGAGGAGGAGCCCATTCCCTGTACAGAAGGCCATGTTCGCTGGGGCAGCTGAGGTCCTCTGACGGAGGCTGAAGTTGCACTGGGAAGCAGAAGCAAACAGGTGAGCGTCACTGTCACCACGTGTTCACATGTTCTGTTGATAAAATGTTGTGCTAATACTTCGTGGTCATTTGTAAATAAGGGGCCCTCACTTGCCAGGAGGGATAGAGGTACCATATAATTTTTCATAATTCTCACCCAGTATTAACACTAACCCCTTGAGGGTCATTTGCAAACATGGGTGGAAAGGAACGCTTGGATGTTACACTCCTGGGACAACCGTGGGTACCTGGTGAGAGCCTTGCAGATGCTTAATGTCCTACAACCGGGCCAGTCTTCCACAGCAAAAAAACTAGGCCACCCAAGCACCCAAACTGCTGCAGTGGAGGGACACCTGATGGTCCAGCCCCCTCCTTGGACACCCAGAGGAACCTGGACTCTGGCAGGTTAGGGGCAGGGTCAATTCTAAAACCCAGGATTTTTTGCCCCACAATTCAGCAGTTAGTCAGTGACAGCACATGGAATATAAACAACAAAGAAACTTGACATGATGTTATATATTTAGCTTACTCAAGAAACAAAATTTAAATCCAATCATTCTTCCCACCTGACCTACTTTCCTTTCTCCTGTACTAGAACCAGATTATTACCCACCCAGCCTTAACATGGGTCCTGACTCCACTTACCTCCCTCCCAAACACCACATAAGATGATTCCTCAGCCTGGATGTGAGACCAGCAATTACAACAGGCTTTAGTGGAAAAGTACTGGTTGTGCGCAGATGCCAACTAAACACTGTAGAATCCTGGTGTCCCACATTAGTAATCATGACAGCTGTTTGCCAGTGTCCCCAAAGTTCATTTCAGACTCTCACTGCTAATTTTGCAGGGACATAAATATAAAACAGGTGGACTGCTGGGCTGGAGTGCTATGCTGGGTCTCTGATCCAGGAAGCTCAGTGTCTGCTCCCTGCACCCAGCTCCCTGTTCTGTTCATGCATGTGCATCAAGCAGCTGTTTAGTGCCCATTTTAATATCTTAAACAGTGCATTTCAGTATTGTCTTCATCCACATATACGTGTACCACACAGTACTAATGATCAATCTCATTCTTTGCTTTCTTTGGTCTTAGAGAGTCAGATAAATGGATAGCAAAGATAACAAAGTCATAGAGCGCTATAATACAGTATTTCCTTTATTACAATGACAGGATTTATTTAAAGAGCTTAGATATAACATCCTTGAATTTATGGCATCATTAAGCGTCTGAAGCTGTTACATTTTGAAAACGTCATTTCATGCGAGATGTTATCAGTTAGAGATGTGCTCCTGAATTTGAGGGGTTGCTGTCATCTCAGACGGAGTCCCTAAAAAATGTCAACACTCTGCATTATTGCCATAATGACAAGAACCCAGACAGATGAAATTTGGAAAGCCCTGTGGCTTCCTAGTGCACAGACAGAAAATGGTATTTCAGAGGGAAAAATCCTGAATTACAGAAAATGATAAGTGAAATGCTCTAACATTTATTTCCCTTACAAAGAACTAATACTGCTTTGGTTGATAATAACATCTGTCAGTAATTATGAAAAGAGCTGACAGATGCATAGTACTTCCTATTAGCCAGGGCTGTTCTAACATTGACACAGATTCATTAATCCCCATAGCAACTCTACGAGGTGGGTATTATTATTATCCCCATTTTATTGATGAGGAACTTGATAAACACATATGCTAAATGACTTTTACAAGGTCGACAGCTAGAAACCAGCACAGGTGTTCCAGCCTGAGACTACGCTCTTGGCCTCTTCTCTTTATTTATTTATTTTTTTTTTGGTGGCGGGGAGATAGTAAGGTAATTCTGGTGGGGGCTGGGGAGGTAATTAGGGTTATTTGTCTATTTTAGAGGTGGTGTTGGGGGCTGAACCCAGGACCGTATGCGTGCTAAGCATGCGCCCCATCACTTGAGCTGTACCCTCCCCTCTCGAATCTATACTCTTAGCTGCTAATCCACACTGCCCCACATGGTAACTCTGGGGGAACTACAGTTCATTCATTCACTCACTCATTAAACTCAGCCTTCCTGGTGCCTGGGATTCTGCAGTGAACAAGACAACATGGTTCCTGCCCTAAGTGAGCTTGTCACCTCCTGACATATTATCTTCATTTTACCCAGGAAGAAACAAGGTCAAGAAGATTAGCCTTTTCCTGTTAACACCGGAGGATACATGAGGTGCTTTATTTCATTTCTGCCATTTGACTTACACCATGGGGAGGGAAAGCTGCCTTGCAGATCCCGGAGCTCACAAGCCTGTTAATCCCGAATTGTTTTTAACACTGTCCCTTTCTTGATACTTGATCTGAGAAAGGATGAAGTAAACCTAAAAAGATTCTAAAAGAGTGTGTGGTTTATACAGGATAACTAACCAGCCACTGTTTACTATCCTAACAGGAATCTGTAGGCATATTTCTTTTCTTTCACTTTTTTCCTTTTTATGGGCAGCTTTTAAAAACCAAACCAAACCAACCAAACCAAATCACTGATAATTCAACAGCAGGTTCTAAATCACCCCCAAGACAGCAGCTAAACTCGGTTTAGACTTACAATGCGGCTTCTGGTGGCTGGATTGAAGAATGTATCTCTATCCTGAATATAAAAGTCATTCACGCATCTCTTCTCAAATAGGGCAATAAAAAACTCTTGCTCCGGCTTGATGATACTTTCATCCACATGGAGGACTTTCATAAAACAGCTGAAATTATCAAAGGCTGAGGACAGGGTTTTCAGATCATTGGGCTTCAGAGGCAATTTTATGTGCAGTATCTCAGCGTATGTACAGAGCACCTCCTACAGGGTGTGTACTTTTCAAATACAAGCTTGTCATCCAAAACCTATATTGGGAGAATGAAAACACAAATGAGGAAACTAACTATTTTCACATTTTTAGTACACAGATTTTTCTTACATTGCTGGTAGTTAAAGCACTTTTGCAAACACACACACATATGACACTGGTAAAAGTGAAGATATAATAAAAATAGATTTGCAAACCATCATACATTTTTGCCTTAAAGATAATTTCTTTGTTGAAATTACTGAAAAGTCATTTAAAGTCCTTAGAGTTCATTCATAAAATAACCATTGTTTTACATGAAGAAAAGCAAACTTGTTAATTTTTAGTCCAAATTAGTAACTAAAATTAGAAACACCATAATATTCTTTGAAGTGGTATTGTAATGACAATTTTTTTAATTTCTGAAACCTAGGACTATTTATATATCTGTTCAATATTGTGTTAAACAGCCATTAAAAGGGATTTAAAAGAATTATATTTATTGATATGGAAAATATAATAAAAGGAAAAAGCAAAAAAATGTGAAACAATAATTTTCCTTTTTGGAAGGGAAAAATACCTACATTTGAACATAAAAAAATGTTTAGAAGGATTTTAAGTTTCTTTATGTATAATTAAGGTACAGATGATTTTTAATTCCACTGTTCTTTCATTTTCAAATTTGGGGGGTAAATTTTTATAATAAAAAATATTTAAAAGGTTCTTGCATTAATACATTAATAGATATATTTATGACTATATTCTCTGGCTATTAAAAAAGATCTCCTAGCTTTGGATCTGAAACATACTTTCCATAATGCAGATCCTGACTGACTCGCCTCCCAGCCCACAGTGAAGGTACGGCTAGGGTGACATGTTTCAAGTACCATTCCAGGTAACATGCAGGTTCCCAGCCAATGGCTGCAAAGGGACTGACACTGATCAGGTTGCTCCCAGCTGCAGACCATCACAGATGAGGTTAGATTCATAGGCTCATGTTTTCTCTGTCAAAAGAAATCAGAAAATGTTAGGCTTTTACTTTCACCAAGGGAACAAGGAGTTGTTTGATTTTTTTTATGCAAAACAATAACAACAAACCAATTTGAACCTGATGAAAAGGCATTTGCTCAAAACAGCACAGTAGCAATGAAGGTGCTCTGGCTGGCAGGGACTTGTTGGATTCCTGTGAGTGCTGGACTCCTCACATGGAAATCCCTTGGCACTCCAGAAGGCCTGTGGTTGTCCCCATGGGTTTGTGGCCATATGTGGCGCACAAAAGTCTCTGGATTTGCCAGAATTTCAAAGCCTTTTTTGGCTTATGAAAGGCTTTGCACTCAAATGGAGTTTTCTTGAGTCCACTCACTGATGTCATTCACCAGAGTTATAGTTCAGATCTGACATTCTAGACTCTTAAAATCTTGCAGACATTCAAATGGTTCAGATTTGGATGTGTATTCACCTCTTCAGGCCTGGACCAAATTCGATAAATCCACCCGGATAAGTTCAGCAAAATGCAAAGACATTTTTCTCTCTGCAAGACTGAAATGTCTGTGAAGCTATAAAAACTTCTGCATCTACAAATATAGGGAACCAACTCATCAATAACATATCTATCCATAATGCATGGCCATTTTAAAAAAAAATATTGTATTTGCTGCTATTAAATTCTATCTGGCTTTTGCCAAATTGTGTCCTAAACTGAAAGGAAAGTATATAAATGTAGAGAACTTTTGACCTTTTAAGAGAAAAAGGAACCCTCCTACTCGGTTGATGGGAATGTAAATTGGTGCAGCCACTATGGAGGACATTATAGAGGTTCCTTAGAAAACTAAAAATAGACTTTCGTGTGATCCAGCAATCCCATTCATGGGTATATATCTGGAGAAAAATATAATTCAAAAAGACACATGCACCCCAATGTTCACAGCAGCACTATTTACAATAGCCAAGACACTTAAACCATCCAAATGTTCACTGACAGATGACTGGATAAAGAAGGTGTGGTATATTATATATATATGTATATATACATATATACATATATATATACACACACACATATACACATGAACACACACAAACAATGGAATAGTGCTCAGCCACAAAACATAAAATAATGGCATTTGCAATAACATGGATGGACCTACAGGGTATTATGCTGAGTGAAATAAGTCAGAGAAAGAAAAACAAGTATTCTATGTATTAACTTACATGTATATCTAAAAAATAAAACAAATTAATGACTATAATAAAACAGAAATAGACTCACAGGTACACAGAACAGACTGGTGGTTACCAATGGGGAGAAGGAGGAAAGGGGAGGCAGGAAGGAGGTAGAGGATTGAGAGGTAAAAAATACTACATATAAAATGGATAGGTTACAGGGCTGCATCATACAGCACAGGGAAATATAGCCATTATTTTATGGTGACTTTAAATGGAATATAATCTATAAAAATGTTGAGCCTCTGTGTTGTACACCTGAAACTAATATGATGTAAATCAACTACTCAATTACAAAATTTGAAATCAAAGTTTTCTTTTCATATTATTTGCAATTAGTTAGAAGCAAGCACTGTCAATAGAAACATAGTGCAAGTCACAATTTTCCAGTAATCCCATTTAGACAATAAAAAGGAACAAGTGTACTTAATTCCAGGAATAATTATATTTATCCCAAAATATCCAATATACTATCATTTCAAAAGTGTGATTAACACTTTGAAAACTTATTAATAAATATTTTACATTATTTTTGTTGTACGAAGTCTTGAAAATCTATTACATATTTTCCACTTATAGGACATCTCAATTCACAATAGCCACATTTGGCTGGTGGCTACCATACTAGACAGAGCAGATTACACCATTCACACTTCTGATAAATTACCTGCTCTTACTTATTTAAAAAACTTGCAGAAAAGTCTTTAGATATTCCCTATATCTAACAAAGCAACCTTGATGGGTGAGGAGTATCTTCATTATGAAGTGAAAAATAAAGGTAAGAGAGCCATGGTTACATGTATGTTAATGTAACAATACCTTCTTAATTCATTCAGGACTTTACAATCTTTCTTCATATGCCAAGGATTCACTGTCACTGTGCAATGTTTTTCACTATTATCATCTTTGGTATTGAGAGGCTTCTGATGACCCTGCTTTGTGCATCTGTACATAAAAGAAAATAACAAAACAGAGAAAAAGACCTTATTAAAGATAATTTAGGGGGGAGGGTGTAGCTCAAGTGAAAGATCATATTCTTAGCATGCACAAGGGCCTGGGTTCAATCTCCAGTACTTCTTCTAAAAATAAAATAAATAAATAAAAACCTAATTACCTCCCCCCAGCAAAAAATTAATTAATTACTTTAATAAAAAGTTTAAAAAGGATAATTTAGTGCAGGCTTATCAGGCTACAAGAGCTACAATTAATGCCCCTCCTCCCATTAATTTAGAAGTCTCACAGTATTTCCCAACATAAAGGCTAAAATATAATTCAGAACACTTTCTGATGGTCAGCATGATTTTAACAAAAAAGTAGATAATTACCTCCCTGGTGTCAAAGCTCTTTCAGAGATGTGCACAGAAAATTTAGTAAAAACGATTTTGCAACTACCTTTGAAAAAATGCTGAGAAATGATCTTTTCTGTTGGAAATTAGTCTGCTTTTACATTCTGCAGTAGGCATACATGTTTACAAACCAGGCAGGAGCTGGATCATATTTTACACATACTTTAGAAACTGATTTGAATTTTGCTGTATACCTGCAAGGCTATTTTTTAGGTAATAACATAAGTTGGCCACTGTACTAAATTTTGTTTCCCTGTTTGCTTAATCCTCACAACAACTCTGTAAGCTGCTATTATTACCCCCATATAACAGATAAATTGCTTGAGGCAGAAAGTAATTTGGGTAACTTGGTAAATGGTGGAGCTGGGTAAGACTGCAGCCAGTCTGACACTCAAGTCCGTTCTTCTCACCGATGTCTGATACTGCTGCCTACATTCAGCAATGACCGTTTATTTCATATTTAAGTGTAATTTCAAAAAGTGCAAAGATGTATTAGTACTGCTGTGTAAATTATTCTTTTGAGATGTGATTGCCAAAAAACAAATAAAATCAGGTTGCCACAGGGGGGAAGCTGAACTACATATGGACAGAAACAAGGGGAATTTTTGAGGACACAGTTGCACAACTGTAGAAATACCTGAAATGGCTGACTTGTACAATTATAATGTGTGAATTTTATGGACTGTAAATTACACCTTAAGACAGCTATTAAATTAAGAAACTGGGACACCAAATTAAGACTAAAACTCATATATATATCACACAAAGAACAACAGGCAAATATCATTATTTACTGAACCATTTTCCTTCATGCAGCTTCCTTTCCTCACCCGTTCCTGAAAGGATGAATCATTTTTAAAATAGTCTTTTAATCTATTCAGCAAATAAATTTTGACTTCCTACTATGTACCCAGGACTAGTCTAAGAACTTGGAATAGATCAATAAACAAAACAAAATTCCTGTGCTCACGGAGCTTGGTTGGAGTCTAGCTGGAGTGAGGGGTGGAGATGACAATTCACACAACAGAGCAGCAGAGGAGGTGGCATGTTAGGAAAGAGGAACCATGGAAAAAATAAAAAGGGCAAGGTAAAGACAGTTGAGGGTATGGGAAGAGGGTGATATTGCATTAAATACCAGAGCAGGCCACACTGAGGACTGAGGTTAGAACTAGGACTATGAGGTAAGAAGTCCCAGTTGGACGGAATAACCATCACCAAGGCCAGCTTGCACCTCGCATGTTCCAGAATGGGGGCACAGCTGGAGCTGCAGAGAAGGGTCAGTGCAGATCCTGTACGGCCTTGGAGGACGTTGTAAGGACTGTGGCTTTTACCCGGAGTGAAATGGGGAGGCACTGCCGAAGGACGACACAATCTAACTTAGGTTTTCAAGGCTCATTTGACTACCAGGTGAGAATAGTCGAAACGGGTCAGAGATGAAAAGAGGGAAGCCTCTGAGAAGGGCTGTGCAGGAGGAGAGGACAGTGGCTCAGGGCAGGGAAGCAGCAGTGGAGGCAGGAGCCGTGGTGAGAAGTGGCAGGGCTCTGGAGATGTTTTAAAGGCAGTGTCAAACCAGATCTATTGACAGAATTCATGTGGTATGTCAGTGAAAGTCAGAATAACTCCAAGTTTTTTGACCCAAGCAACTGGAAGGATTAAGTTTCCACTAACTGAATGGGGGAGGCTGCAGAAAGAACCAGTTTGGGGGGTAGGAGGACCAAGAGCTCAGTTTTCACACATGTTGGTTTTAAGATATCAGAGTTCCAAGTGAAGATGCCAAATCAGCAGAAGATTGTAAGAGTCCAGAGTTGGAGAGAAAAATTCTAGTGGGAGACAGAAATGTGGGAATTATGGGTCACACAGGTGGTACAGGAAGCCATGAAACCCAGGTACTCAAACATTAAGATAACCTGGCATTAACCATAGAAGTTATCCTTGAGGGCCTGCCTACTAGTTGTGGATATCAGTCCTATTTCCCGACCACTCGAGTTTTAAAAAGGAACTTACAAATTAATTCGTGCAAGACACTGCCTCCAGTGGGTGGGTCCAGAGCTGGAGTCGGAGAATGGGATGGTGCACGCTACTCCCTAAGGCAGAATGTGTGTGTGTGTGTGTGTGTGTGTGTGTGTGTGTGTGTGTACACATGTGTGTGTGAGAAAGGGGATGAGTTACACCTGGCTTAAGAAAAAGAGCTAGTAAATCTAGAAGCCGAAAGATGAAAGAACATCCAGATCTGGTAGAGGGAACAGGGGAAACACTGTGTACTGTAAGACACATCCCCATAATGCCATTTCCCACCATCCTTTCATCAGAAACACAGTTGGAAAGGGGGTAATTATGTAGATATGCGTGATGTACACAAACTTTCTGACTATGTAACACTGAATATATACATATGTAGCAAGTTAATGATATTTATATCTGCTTCAAGTTTAATAACACGTTCACAACAGAGGGAAAATAAAATATTGAGGACTGGTAGAAGTATCCTAGAAGGCCTTTCAATGCTCAGAATGGAAGCAAAAGCAGCTTCACCCCACAAAGAATGTCATTAAGAGTCAAGAATGTTTATATTTGCTTAAGAAATTGAGAGTTACAACTTCCTGCTTTAAAGAATTAACTTTAAGACAGATACCATACTATAAGTATCGTCTATACTGGTGCCTTCTTAAAGCTATTTTTAGTTCCTGCTTTTTCTGATGTACACCAGAAACTCTGCAAAGAAACCTTCTACTCAAAGGCTTAAAGGAATAAAAAAAATAAATAACACTGCATTCTTTTAAGTGTTCTCTTTACTGAAAGTCACTTGCAAATGAAGTACCCTGCCACAGGTCTACATTTTTAACAATAAAGTCCTTTGCACAATTTTTCAATTGCTATGTGACTTTGTGTCAGTCTCTCACTCAGAAGCAGAATGGAGTACCAGAAAATGACACGTCATGTCTAAAACTACAGATGTGGAAGATGAACTTACACCAGGAAACAGCTAAATGGGAGGGTGAGGTTTACCTTTTAAGTTACCGTAAGTGCAGTTACACCTGCTCCCTGCTTCCCCTGTGAAGTGAATAGCTAGTCTTTTCCAGAAAAGCTCTCATTCTGAAAACTGTCTTCTTTAAAATATTTGGAGATTCTCTTTTAAGGTTCTTTCACGTTTAAGTCTTTCCCCAACTCTACATCCCATAACAAGTGTTAAAATTATCCAATAGCCTATTTCTACAGAACATACTCTACAAAAGCTGAGGTTTCCCAGGGCTTGGATCCCACAACTCTGCTACCAGATAATCCTAAAGCCTTCCTTCCATAACTGACTCTTCTGCTAATTCCCAGCTGCGGGCAAATTCGGCTTCTCAGACCAGGTAACTTTCTAACTCTGCCTACGAACACTCTACTGCCAGTAAAGGAACTCTCAGACAGGAAGCACACAAAGCCCCTAGTGAGGATTGCCTCCTTCAAACAATCAAGATGCCATCACTAAGTAAATATTTAAACCTACTGCAAAACTTCTGAAGACATCTTACAAACAGTATAGTTTCTATAGATGCATACTATTTGCTCTGGAACAGTGATTTCCAATGGAGGGAACATAGGACCCCATGACCCAAGCAATTTTTTAAAACTGCACACAACCGTCCCTCTTCATGTGAGGATTCAGGCAAGCCCGTCTTACAGGTCTAGGTGTAACATAATGACAGCACCTCTAGGAGTAGGGTGAAAAGCAGCAAGGTTGACTTTTAGTGAAAGGGGGTGATGTAATAGGCCCCATCGCCCACTTACCTCCCACCACAGGACAATCATCTCAGATCGAGAACAAACACTTTGGGAAACAGAGGTTGTTTATGCTTTTATGGTTTTCTGGTGGAAATAATGCCGTGAGTCATGTGAAGTTGTGGCTGCAAAATTGAACAGGGGACCAGACATTTTCACATTCAGGACACAAATAGCCCCTGGGTTACCACCATATCTGCTCTCCCTTTGCCTGTTCACCCCAAAAGCTGCAGAAATCTCCTGCTTGCAATGACACCCACCACTTCTCACAAATTCCTGCCAAGTTCATGTCAGCAGCTGGTGGTGTCAAAGTCACCATTTGTAGTGCTCTGAAGTCCCTCCATTACTTTATATCCCTTCTATTTTCTCTGTTGTCTTCCTAGCTACACTTGCATTCAGAAGCTGGTTACTGCACTAACATTGCCTCTGTAATCAGTCCAGGATATAGGAAGTAGAGATTCAACTGTAACCAGTCAGAGAATACTTGTCATGCCACTCTAGTTTCCCAACAAAATACTCTGGCATCCCTCATCTCATCCAAAGAACCACCACATTACTTAGAGGTTGTAAAAGCGGAGGGATTTCTCTACTGGGAAACACTGTTGCTTGTGGTAGAGTTGTGATTTCAGTTTTTGTAACTAGTTACAGGCAAAAAGACATGTTCCACAAATTTTCTTCAAGAGTTTGGAATTTAAACTTTTATTAGATACAGAGCCAGCGGACTAACTGTAATCTATGAACACATGGTCATATTACCAAATACTGTTCATGTCTGCCTTACAGACATGTAAGAACTTGAATTACACCTGCAGCCTGTATGCCTTTAGAATTGGATATGAAGCATCCTGTGAGATAAAAGAAACCTCCTATCCAGTCACAGAACACCTTACAGACAACATCACATTAATGCCACTGAATACTTTAGTATAGTCCATGTATGGTTAAGTTACATCTCCAATTTCCCAGAGCTGGAAAGCAGATGTCTAGAAAGGCTGGAAAAGCCCAACTACCAAAACAGCTCAAAAGTTGAAGCAGACTCCTGCACCTCCCAGGGCAGAGGGTGGAGGGGTCATTGCCCACCACCCTGTCCTCCCCCAGGATGTGGCATGTGGGGAAGCAGGCAGGAGTGGGTGGCTGAGACTCGGAGGTGGAGAGGTGATGAAAGCAGGAGTGGAACTTCTCTGGTCCTAGAACAACAGAGCTGTAAAAACTCGGCTTCAGTTCAACCAGCTCCCTCTCCCACTTTCCCTCCCACCTACGTTACAAACAGAGCACAGTCAGGCACTTTCTGCCCATGATGGTGACTACTAGCAGGAAAGGGACCAGGAATAAAACATGTCCTATAAAAGAGCAGTCTGATTTTAAAGAGTATGTTATAAACAATGAACAGCACTGTCAGAGTTGGACACCTGTTAGGAGCTCAAATAGGGAGGTGGAGGCTGAGGATTCATTTCCAGCACTTCCATGTCTTTTATCACTCCTATTTCTGACCTTTCCTTTGCCACTTTTTGTAGCACTGCCATCACTGGCAGGTAAAGGGGCAGCAATGTGACTTGGCCGCTTGGCTGATGGGGCTACATTTCCCAGCACTGGAATGAAAAGACACTGGAAGAGGATCAGCTGGAAGATGTGAACCGAGGTCCTGGCCTGTGCCAAACACTAACCAGGTGACCCTGGGTTAGGCTCTTAGTCTCTCTGGGCTGCCGGCTGTTTACTTATAAAAGAAGGTTTTGTCATTGCACAAATATATCCAATATGAAATGTAACACAAAGCCAAACATAGTGACATCTCACCTGCTTGCCTCAGGGAACTGTACAAGCACTGAACACTATGTGAATGTAAACACAGAGTTAAGAAAACTGTTGAGGTAAAGTGCTAAACTGAACATGGAGATAAAGTTTTATGGATTTTCTTGGCTTTCTTTTTTAATTGCAACACTGAATTAATAGTTATTAGCTATACTCCACACCACCACCCCTTCGAATAAATAAAGTAGGTTAGCACTGCCTGGATGCCTGCTATTGCCCGATGCTAAGCAGGGTGAGGGGTATAAAGGAAGCTGAACAAGGGAGTCTTCTCCAGTTACCAGCTAAGTGAGGAGACACATTTCAAACCACCCGGGAATGGTACCAAGTCAGTACTCAAAGCCAAGATAACAGGCTACCGATCATAAACAGTGCGGGAATACAAAGAGGAGCTAGAAGTATTTGGAGTAAATAGGGAAGACTCTATGAAGGGGATGGGGCTCCAACTAGTTCTCAGGGCAATTCTAAGCTGTCTTAACTGAGGACTGGAGAGGAAAAGACTGGTGACTCCTGGTTTTTAATAAGGCAAAGGTTACCCTAGAAGGCTAAGTCACATAATGATAGGAACACATAAGCTAAGACCAAAATGATGGAGGGTCGAGACTACCTGTCTGAGATCTGGTTGTGGTAAGTCTTTGACTTGACTCTAGATGTTGGAATGTCAAAATGGTAGGTTGAATGAAAAGGGGGGGTGAGAGAATATCCAAGAATTCAACAGAAGGAAAAATTCATGTATCAGGGATGAAAGCTCTTCATCAGAGTATCAGCAATCAGAATAGACACTTGAAACCAAAAACATACAGTTCCAGAAGCCGAGAATATGTGGAGGATGGTGAAAGAAAGATAAATCAAAGACCATTCCAAGCCTTTGGGTATTCAAGACCAGAAGAATGATTATCCCACTGAATAAGTGGAGACACTGCAAGAAAAAAGATATGAAATCAGCTTTAGACATGTTGAATATGACATATGAGCTAAGAGTAGGTGTTCTCTAAGAAGCTCAAAATTCAAAACTGAAGCACAGATCTAGAGTGCAGGCTTAAGCTGCAGATGGACAAGACTTGATAAATCTCCTAAAAGAAAACATAGGCAAAACATTATCTGACATAAATCTTAGCAACATTCTCCTAGGGCAATCTACCCAGGCAATGGAAATAAGAGAAAAAAACAAACAAATGGGACGTAATTAAACTCATAATTTTCTTCACAGCAAAGGCAACCATAAGTAAAAGAAAACATCAACCTACGAATGGGAGAAAATATTTGCAAATGATACGACTAACAAAGGCTTAATTTTCAGAATATATAAACAGCACATACAACTTAATAACAACAACAACAAAAAAAAAAAACTTAATCCAAATATAGGCAGAAGACCTAAACAAGCATTTCTCCAATGAAGACACAAATGGCCAATAGACACATGAAAAAATGCTCAGTATGACTAATAAACTGAGAAATGCAAATCAAAACTACAATGAGGTATCAGCCCACACCAGTCAGAATGGCCATCACTCAGAATTTCATGAATGATAAATGCTAGAGAGGCAGAAGAGGGTAGGGTACCCTCTTACACTGCTGGTGGGAATCCAGTTTGGTGTAGTCATTATGGAAAGCATGGAAATCCCTCAAAAAACTAAAAGTAGACTTACCCTATGACCCAGCAATCCCACTTCTGGGTATATAACTGGAAGGAACTCCAATGTGAAAAGATACCTGCACCCCAGTATTCATAGCACCACTGTATACAATAGCTGAAACATGGAGGCAAGCTAAATGTAGCAACAGATGACTGGATAAAGAAGTTGTGGTATATTTATACACTGGAATACTACTCTACCATGAAAAGGACAAAATAAAACCATTTGCAACAACATGGATGGAGCTAGAGATCGTCATTCTAAGTGAAAGCAGCCAGAAACAGAAAAATACCAAATGATACCACTCAGATGTGCAATCTAAAAAAAGAGAGAAAAAGACACTGTGAACTCATCTACAAAACAGAAACAGACTTGCAGACTTACTAAACAATCTTAAGGTTACCAGGGAAAGGGGATGGGAAGGGATAAATCTGGGAGATTTACAAATGTTAGCCACTATATATAAAAATAGATTTTAAATAAAGTTTCTTCTGTATAGCAGAGAAACCTATGTTCATTATCCAGCAATAACCTATAATGAAAAAGCCAATACAGCCACCAACTGAGGAAGAAAGAGAAGAAAGGAGAGTTAGTTATGCTGGGCTAGAGCCCACTTCTAAAATCCTTCTCAGCCACTGAGGCTGCCCCGAGTAACCTGAGCCCTCCTCCCAGGGACAGGCTGACATGACATGTGTCCTGCAAACCTGGGGCAGCAGAGGCCGTACCCAGGTCTGGCCCTGGGGGAGATGGGAGCAAGTCCACCTGCTCCTCCTGGGGCAGCACCCCTCCCCGCAGACCCCGCCTCCTGACTGCACCGCGCCTGCCTCAGGAACCCACTGACTTGAAAACAAGTGGTCCACGAACCTGGGGCAGCTGCAGGGAGATGGGAAGCGACCTGGCAAGCTGGTCGATTTGCCCCATCTCCCCCACGGCCTGTCCAGGGCTCAGCCTCTGCTGCTCTAGGCACGGTCCCCAGGTCAGCCTGCTTCTGGGAGGAGGGCGCTGTGTGGTGGAAGGCAGTGGCTGGTTATGGGGTCCGCCCATGGGTGCATGTGGATTTGCTTCAAACTCCCCAGCACATGGCCTGAGCTTGGCCTCTGCTGCCCCAGGTTCGTGGAACTCAGGTTACAGGTCAGCCTGCTCCTGGAAGGTGGGTGCTGTGCTGTCAGGGAATGGCGGCAGCTGCGATGGTGGGATTGGGGCTGCCTTGTGAGAGGGCAGGGGTTGCAACCATTTCCCGCTGCTGCTGCAGCCATCCCAGCACACTGATCGCACCGCGCCCACCTCTCAGGAGCAGCCTGACCTGTAACCTGAGTCACAAGAACCTGGGGATTTAGAGGCTGCCCCCAAGGTCAGGCCGCGGGGAAGATGGGAGCAAATCCAGGGGCTCTCATGGGGCAGCCCCCATTCCATCCGAGGCCATGCGACAGCACCGCACCCGCCTTCCAGGAGCAGGCCATGGCCTGAGGGCCAGTCGGAGATGCTCCGGAGCCGCCAGGTGCACTCCCACCCCCCGGGGCTGTGCCTGCTCTCCTAAACCCGGACATAAGCGGCGGCAAAAACGCGGGGTTCAGGAATTACTAATAGCGGGATTACCACGAAATACAGCGGCGGCTGGGAACCGCCTCAGGGTCCTAACGGGACGCGCGGCCGTGACCTCACCTCCGCACCCCTCCCTGTGCGCCTCCCCAGCCGCACAGCACAGGCATCACCCGCCGGCTCCCCGAGCAGCGCGCCCCCACCAGCGCCCCCTTAACTGCCCGGCAGCGGCAGCCGAACCGAGGGCAAGCGGCGGCCCAGACCCCAGGCCGTGTTCCTCTTCCAGGAGCTGGTCCAGGAGCAACCGGCTGCCGCCAGCTTCCACGCGTTCTGGGCGGGTTCCGGCGTCCGCTCGTCTGTGCGTCTGCGCGTGCGCGCCCCTCCTCCTCCCGCCTGAAGCGCAAACTGCTCAGGTGGGTCTCCTGCTTTACCGGCCCAGGCCACTGGGGCCGGGAGGGGCCAGGTGGGGACCCTCCTGCTCGTCCCACCGGGTCTCCATCCCCAGAGTCTTCACCCCGCCACCGACAGGGTCCTGGCACTGAACTAGAACCACGACTGCCCTGAGCCAGGCCACACCCCGCCAGCCCCACTTCCCCTGCTCACCTTCCCCTCCCTGTTACTACCCTCCCACACCTGGCCAGGCCCAGTCTCCCACCAGACCTTGAAGACAGGGCTCCTTCTCACACCGAGGTCCCTGCCCTGACACTCCAACCTGCTAGGTCCTAACCTATGGCCCCTACACCCACAAGCTTACCCCTCATGCCTCACCACAGGACGCCCAACATCCTGAAATTGTCCCCCTCGCCTCTCAGCCAGGTCAGTTCCATTCTAAGCGGGCCCCACACCCCACAACCTGTACCCCCTCACCATGGGATCCCCTTCACTCTGAGTGCACCCCTACCCTGAGCTCACTCCCTCACCCCTCACCCCTCACCCTGTGGTTGGGGTGGGGAAATCCGGGCTCCATTAATGATGACTACTGCCACCAGTGGGGGATCCAGCCTAGTGTGAACCTTCATAGTTAATGTCTGAAGCTACAGGGTGAGGCAGGCTGGGCTGAAGGCGGTTCCAACTCCTGCCCTGGCACCCTGATCCCCGCACCCTGTGTCTCATCTGACCCGATGGATCAGGGTGATCCCAGGCTGCCAGCCACTGGCCTGTGTGCCTTGGGTGGTTGATGGTCCTGATGGTGGTCTGGACCCTTAGGGCGGAGGCACTGGCACGCAGACCTTTGAGGTGGGGGAGTTCAGAGGGTGCAGTTGAGCCCAGGGGTAGACAGCAGATGGTGGGCTGTGTGCATGGGGCTGTGTGTGTGGCCTGGCCTCAGCCCAGGTGGGTGCAGGGATATTGTTCATCCACACCAGGCCAGAGGGAAGAGGGATGGGAGATTTTAATGCGTCAAAGTTAGGAAGCCAAGGCTGGAGAGCAAAATAGGAAGGTGCACTGGCCTGGCCACCATGGAGCCCGCTGCAACTCTGGTCCCTTGCATCAGGGGAGACTGGCAGTTGACAGGCCAATGAGACATCCCCTGCTGTGGTATAGTTTACAGGCAATTGAAGGGAATTTGACAGGTAACTTTTATCCAATAATTGTCACTTTCTCTGCGGGAGATCAGGTCCAAAGTCATGGTGAATCTGGCCGGGATCCTTCCTGAACTCCATCCTGGGACAGTAGAGGACCCACCCAGGAATCATCCTCTTAGCTCTCACCCAAAGGCACTGTAATAGAGAAGAACAAATCTGACTCCATATTGGATCCGTGACTTTTCCTTTAACCCTCTGCCGTGTTTTATAGGCTTAGTCTTGCTAGCTCTGCACCTTTTGTAAAACAATGTTGCCTTTAGCCTGAAATAAACAGGAGAGCCTATTCTCAAAACTCTGACCTTTAAGGATATTAACACTTTTGCACTCCAATAAAGATAACAAGTTGCAGAATAGAAAAAGTTTGTTTTGTTGCAGGTTTTACAGGAACACCATGATCTGACCCACGTGGACCACTGCAAAGGTTTCCAAGAACAAAGAAATCCTACACCAACAATTTGCAACAACCAACCACAGCCCCTCCCCTATTTACTAGAAAAGGAGCCTAAAGTCTGACTTGGGGAAGATGGTTCTCCAAGATATTAGTCTGCCATTATCTTGGTCTGCAGCTGTCTACTTAGACCAGGTCATAGTGCCTCTGTAAAACCTCTAACAAAACAAAAGTTATTTTCTATTCTGCAACTTGTCTTTATATAAGTGCAAAAGTGTTAATATCCTTAAAGATCAGAGCCTTGAAAACAGGCTCTCCTGTATATTTCAGGCTAAAGGCAACATTGTTTTACAAAAGGTGCAGAGCTAGTAAGATTAAGCCTAGAAAAGAGGGCACAGGTTTAAAGCCAAAAGGACAGATCTTCTATGGAGTCAGATTTTTTTCTTTTCTATTATACTATATTCTATTTTTGTTTTAAGTTTATAAGAATAAAGTTTAGCCTTTTCCCATTTTAAATTGTGCAATTTTAAGGAGCATTAAGTGCATTCACAATGCTGTGAGACCAACACCACTGGTTTAGACAATTGCCTTCCTCAAACTAAAAGCTTGTATACAAAGTTCACCCCACATCCTACCTCCCCTAGCCCATGAGAAGCCCTAATCCCCTTTCTCTCTCTATTTCTTTACCTATCCTGGAGGTTCCCTATCAACAAAATCATATAAAAGGTGGCTTTTTTTTCTCGCTGCCCACATATCTTAAGTAGGGACGGGTGAATTTTTTGTTTGTTTGTTTTCACGTGAATTAGCATTTTTGTATTTTGAGAGGAAAATCCAGATGGATTAAAGATGAGACGTACCAAATGAAGCCCTTTTGGTAACTCTGTGCATAATCTCGTGGTAGGCACTGCTGTTCTAATTGTGAAACCAGAGCCAGAAGGGAGATGCTTATCTCTTCTTGTGGCAAAATAAAACCAAACTAAAGCAGAAAACAAAGGCCAAGGAAGACACCTGGAAAGAAAAACCACAGCCTGGAAAAAGCTTTCCTCATGACCCAAGGTCGGAGAAAAGCTTCACATCCCTGTGGTCCAAAAACCTCTTGAAGCCCAGTGTTCTGAAAAGAAACAAAACACACACAGGCAGTTCCAACGAGAGGCAGTGCAGGTGGCCAGTGTGTGCTAGAGATGCTCGACCTGTAAGGTGAGGACATAGGCAGACGGACAGACTGCAGAGACAGCATTGGCCACCATCACACTGGCAGGTCTTTAGCCCGGTGACAACCAGCCCTGGTGACAACGTGAGCAGGCAGAGGCCCCAGGAGGTCCCCTGGAGGGAAGAGCAAATGGACGCTCCTCTCCGGCAGAACAAGGTACAGGATACATCAAAGTGCCACAGGAACATCCCTTCCCTAGGAGTGCTGGTCCTTAGAGAAGATCCCACCAAAGTGCTTGCACAATTTTCAAAGATAATTTTTCTTTAGTAACATGAATTCAAAATAATCAATATGTCATCAAGGGATTTTCAGAATTGACCTGCCCTGGGCCTGAACAATACACACACATAAATACACACATATACACATAAATATATACACACATACATACAGGAAAAGAGACAGACAGACTGAAACACAGAGAAGCAGGGGAGACAGAGAAACAGAGAGTGAGACAAGACAGAGAGAGAGGCACTGAGAAACAGAGACAGAGAGAAGGAACACTGTAGCTGGGAAGGAGTGGAACTCACGCACATTTTCACAAGTCAGCCTGCATGTCAGAACCTGGTCTCAAAGTCCATCCACCCTCCAGGGGAGGGTGTGGGGATCACACAAGGGTGTGGGGATCACACAAGTGTGTGGGAACTGAAGGCAAAAAATATGAAACCATTGTGGGGCAGCCCACCACAGAGGCCGAAATGGGACACTGGGCCTGTATGTCAACATGACAGAATGACCTAGGAGGTTGTATGCCAGAGCAGATGATGTCAGAGTTGTATTTAAATTTAGTCGCACGACTGGGAGCTGGGAAGCAAGCAATAAGGAAGGTGACTTTCTCCAGACCTCAGGGCAGACCCAGGCCTGTGTGGCATCTGCTCTGCTCTCCGCCAGCCCTCTGTGGGGTCCTTCATTTGCTGAGTCTGTGCACGAGCTCCCTGTGATGCCAGCCCATGGGGGTGACAGATGCAGTAGGTGTTTCTAGGTCTAGAGACAGGATGGCTTCTCTAGGAAGCAGGGGCCAGAATGATCCCCACTGTGCTGATGGGAGGTTGGGGAGACCCTGAGAGGCACGTGGCTCATCCAGGGTGACAGCACTGCTGAGTGGGGGGAGCCATGTCTGAACCCAGATGTGTCTTCAGAGCTGCAGCCCTGACTGCATCCAGGCCTCCCCAGGGCTATGAGGGGGGCTGAGTTGGTGTCACTGTGTGTGGACATGGCATGGAGTGAGAAATGAGAGATTGGAAGCCCAGAAAGGCCCTTGGGCAGCTATGTGTCAGGAGGAAGCTTGGGTAAGTGGACCCCAGGAAGTGACCTCACTTCCCTGGCAATAGAGCCCAACAGAACTTGGAACCAAAGTCACCAGGCACCCACTCTGTAGAGAAGTCCCTACTCAGCTCACTTGATTGGAGACAGAGGCATGTTCTGCTGCATCCCAATATCTCGAGGCCGCAGACCCCAGAAAGCCCACAGCGAGGGGCTGTACCAATGCTGCTGGCACTGGGTCAGGTCTCACCCAAGGCGCCTCTGGACTTTTGGCCAGAGAGTCCCAAAGGTAACACAGGGAGGCCCAGAGCAGGCCTGCCCAGGCCGGGCCACCACTCAGATCCCACCCAGGTATCCTCACGGCCCCGTCCCGGCTGGTGAAGGTGTAGCAGTCACGTTGGGGATGGGTTTCTGCCTCTAAGTAAGAGCAAGTCAGAGGCCTGGGAGGACCGTCACATCCACAGCCCAGGTCAAAGCTGGCTGGCTGGGATGTGGAGAGCCGGGGAAGTGTCCTGCTGCCCGAGGTGGAGCCCATGCATTCTGGGTATTTCTTTTCCCTCCCGGGTGTCTGAGCTGAACAAGGTCTCGGTCTGATCTGGCAGCAGAGGGTCGAGTGGACAGAAGCAGGAGTGTTCCTGGCCGGGCGGGGCTCTGAGACTCCCAGGCCGGGTCAGCTGCTGGTCACTGTCATTGCAGAGCCAGATACCACATATTGAACAGCAGCTGATGAATAAGAACACCAACGCCCCCTCCCCAAGGGAAGGGCTGATGTGCCACTTTTCTGAGGGCCAGCGCAGGATCCAGGTGGGTCTGGATATAGTGGGGTCCCCTCCACCATGGCCCACAAATCAGTGGGGCAGGCCTCCGACCCAGAGATCACCCAGGGCTCTCCCCAGGTACCTGCCCGGGGATGACGGGTTGCTCAGCACACCCGGATCTGACCCGGAGCACCGTGCTCACCTCGCTGCAAGTCAGGTGGAGGACCAGGAGCCCCCGAAATGGAGCCCGAAAGTCAGGAAGGCAGGGCTGGTGCCTGTGTGTAGGTGAGGGTGGGGCGAGGGCTGGGCCACACAAGGAGGTGTCCCCAGAGGCTACTGTTGGGACCAGAGCAAAGAATGGCCTCAGACCACCTGTCTAGAAAAATTCAGTCACAGAACACATCCTGTGGGCACTTTCTGGGTGGGAGCTGTCTGGAAAGCTCTGGAAAGTTTTCTGTCCTTGAAGAGGCACATGGAAAGGGAGGCAGGTGGGTAAATTTTTCCTCTCACACAGCATGAGCTCTTCCACAAGACTTAAAACTCTTTCCACATCCAATAGTTACAGAGTAGGCAGGGGCAGGGGAAGATGTCAGAGACCAAAAAAAGGACCATGTGGATCCAGAAGGAGACCGCGAGTTCCCTCCTGCTGCTCCTGCAGCTCCTCCTGAACCTGCATCTGCAGCTGGACTGCTGGGCAACGGAGAACCATTTCAGGCATCACCACCACCTGGGGCAAAGCCCCCTCTGCACCCACCCACACCTTCTTCTCCAAAATGTTCTCCAAAATCCCACTATCAGTCCCCTCTCCCTCCACCTCCCAAACTTGACTTCCCTTCCGCTGGAGATGTTTTTGTTTGGTTTTCTTTAGTTTCCTTTGCTTGTTTCATGTCATTTATGGCATGCTTTATTTTTCTTTTTAGAGTTTCATTAATAAAATATAGGCTTTTCCCCTTTTAAATGGTGCAACTGAGGAGCATTAGAGGCATTCACAATGTTGTGTGACCATCACTACCATCTAGTTTCACACTATTTCTTTCCTCAAAGTGAAACCTTGGATCCAGAGCACGAACTCCCCTCCCTCCTCACCCTGCTCCTGACAACCACAAGTCCTCTTTCTCTCTGCGTGTCTTTACCTCTCCTTGGTGTTCCCTGTCAATGAAACTTTAATAAAGGTTTCTTTTGTCCCTGCCCACTTGTTTTCAGCTGGGGCTGGGGATTTTTTTGTTGTTGTTTTCACTTGAAACAGCATTTTTATCATTTTAAGGGACTATCCAGGGGGATTAAAGATGTGATGTACAAAATGAAGCCCTTTTAGTAACTCTGTGCATAATCTCAGGGTAGACACTGCTGTTCCCCCTGTGACACCACAGCCTGAAGACATAAGGGAGATGCTTAGCTCTTCCTGTGGCAAAAACAAAACCAAACAAATCAAAACAATTAGCAAAAGCCCAGAAAAACTGCTTGAAAGTGAGACCACAACCTGGAAAAAGCATTCCTCATAACCCAAGGTTGGAGAAAGGATTCCCATCCCTGTAGTCCAAAATCCTTTCAAAACGCAGTGTTCTAAACAGAAACAGAACAGTCATGGGCAGTTCCAATGAGAGGCAATGCAGGTGGCCAGTGTGTGCTAGAGATGCTTGACCTCTCAGGTGAGAACACAGGCAGATGGAAACACTGCAGAGAGAGCACCGGTCACCATCACACTGGCGGGTCTTTAGTCAGGTGACAACCAGCCCTGTTGACAATGTAAGCAGGCAGAGGCTCCAGCAGATCCCCTGGAGGAAAGAGTGAAGGGACGCTCCTCTTCAGGACAAGAGGGTGCAGGATGCATCAAAGGGCCACAGATGCATCTCTTCCCCAGAAATTCTGATCCTTACAGTTCATCCCACTAAAATCCTTACACACCTATTCAAAGATGCCTTTTCAAGGGTGATCATCACAGCACTGGTTGAAACATTCTGAATTAAAGCAATACTAATGTTGATGAAGAGGGTATGGGGTCCATTTGTTCTGGTTCATGTGGATGAATGAATGCTGTGCAGTTGGAAAAGTGGGTGTCTGGTCTCAACCCAATGTCAAGGGAGGCCTCAGGGTGGAAGTATGCAGACCCACTGTCTGCACCCAGGGTCCCATTTGCACTACCACATATGTGTTAATTCAATATAGATGTAAATTGATCTGATTGTGAGTGTGTGAGAGACAGAGATGGAGAGAGACATACTGAGAGACACAGAGACTGAGACATAAGCACCAAATCATTCATGACAGTCACCTCTGTGGGTGGGAATTACAAATCTCTTCTCTTTTAGGCAATATTTCAATTTTTTGTACTGTGTCTATATTACTCTACTAATTCTAAAAGGATTAAAATCCTATTTTAATGTGACCCATTCATTACTCATCTATGGAGTAATTAAAGTGCATTAATCCTATTTTTAAAAGAATTTAAAGTCTTCTCAGGACGCAGTTCCATGTCAGCTCCGTGGCAGCAGAGATTAACCAGGAGGTCGTTTCTCTTCTGAATCAGCGTCCAAAAGAGGTGAGGAAGAAGTACCAGACTTGGACACTTAAGACTACAATAGATTAGAGATTCTGTTGAGAGAAACTAAGACCTACATTCACAGAGAATAATCCCATATTCATGGAGCAGAAGGCTTCAATCTACTAAGATGACAATAGTCCACTAATAGATCTAAGGATTCAAAGTATGCCTACCCAAATCCCAGGTGGTGTTTTGCAGGAATTGAAAATCAATACAAAATTCACGTGGAAAACCCAGGGGCTCAGAATACATGAGTGAATCTTGAAAAAGAAGAACAAAGTTAGAGGAATGGAAAGTCAGATGGAACCCACGGTTAATACAAAAGCACTTTAGCTGAAGATACCTGAGATTCAATAGATGTAGAAGAAAACCTGTCATGGAAACCAATTTTCTCCTTTCCCTTTGCCCTATTAAGTTAGGTTGATAAAAAAGCCTTCAACTTTCACCATTTAACATGGTAGTTACTTTTCTGGTTGGTTCCAATGTGTGTATAAATTAACCGTTTCTCTCGTTCATCTCCTCTTTACTTCTGTGGGCTCTTTGGGAGGGACTCTGGATGTTGGGGACCTGCTCTTTCCTCACCTTCTTTAGTGATATCTTTTCTCCATGGTGAAGTGATTAAAAAAAAGAAAAGCTCATTGGTTTTGGGCCAGATTTGTAACATGTATACCTTTGGAGACCCCCTGGAGGAACAAGGGGGTTCAATACTGCTGGAAGAATTTACTGGTTGTCTTGTCCAAATGCCTAACAAGACGCTATTTGCAAGTTTTTTTTTTTTAAAGATTCTTACCCTAAAACAAATACCCTATCTAAACCTCTTGGATGATCAAATAGAAAGAAAAAAGGAGAATCATGTCTGGCCTAAGAACACTTCCTTAATAAAACGGAAGGACAGAATCAGATTCAGAGCAAAAATTAAAATCCATTTATACCATCAACCCTCCCACTCTTTTGTACACTGTCCTCATGTAATCTGCCAGATGGCGCCCTGGAGAAGGCCCTTTGCCCGGAACTCGTTCTCATTTTCAGAGCTCGGCGAAGCAGGAAGTTGGTCCCCAGGGCCTGAGAGGGGCTACTTGTGAAATCTTCTCTGCTGAGACCCAGTGGACTGAAGGGAACTGTGTGCTCTGAGGGAGAGAGAGCACACAGAGCCTCTGTGGAGGCATCTCTGAGATCATTCCAAAGGCACACAGCTCTAACTGTGGACACGGGAATTTTTGATAGGCATCTTAGTTGGAAATCTCCTCCTGGATAGAAAGAAGCAGATTCAAGATGTTGCAATTGGATGGGCAGGTCGGCCTCTCGAATTTGTCGATGAGGAAGACACGCAATTCTCTGCAGAAGTAGGAACACCCATCCCTGCTCTGCTAACTTCATCTACAGAGAAACAGACACGCGGCTCTAGGGGGAATTAAACACCCACCAACCCTTCTTACCAACGTCAAAGTCCCCACTTTATTCTCCTGTCAGGTCTCTGCACAAAAACTGTGGCTCAGCCCAAATATCACATACCCATCACCCTGAACCACTCTGTGTCTGTGTCCAACTCGAGCATTAAGGCCTGTGACCGTTACTGTCAAATCGTGTCCCCATTTCAGCCCGTCTCCCGCCATCATCCCAGCCCAACCTCGGTGTCTCTCTCCAGGTCAGCAGCACTCTTCCCAGTGCCTTCCCATCAGCTTACCTTGCCCTGCTTCCATTGCTTATTCCCCATATGTTACCCACAGTGGTCTTATTAAAGTATGAACCAGATCAAGTTGTTCTGCTTTGCAAAATACTCTCGTGATTTTCCGTTGTATTCAGAAGGCTATCCGGAGTCCCTACCAAGGCCCTGTGTGATCCGGTCCCTCACCCGTCTCTGCAGCCTCAGGTCCCACCGTTCTGCTCCAGCCCATCTTCACCGCCCAGATGGTCCCCACTGGGACAGCTGTGTTTGTAACTCCAAGTCTCGTACTTACACTTCTCCCGGCCTGGGAGGCTTTTCTTGTCTGTTACCTACGTGGCTTATTCTTTTGCTTCATTCAGGACTTTGTTCAAATTATTTTACCCTCAGAGAGGACTTATCTGACCACATTATTTAAAATAGCACACACATATTTCTTGTTCAATCATTTTCTCTCCTAATAAGTTTTATGTTTCTTTGTGGCAATTATTAGCAACTGGAAGTACATAATATATTTATTTGCTTACTTGCTTATTGTCTATCTTTCTTACTAGACTTATATTCATGGAAACACAAATAACTGTTTTAACCAGTAACTTTCATACCACCTTTAAATGAATTCATTTATAATTTGAGAATTTCAGAGGTTTCCACGGGTTGCTTAGGGGAAAAAAGAGAAAGGATTCAGGTTGAACTAGGTTATTAAGGACCTGGGAGTTGGTTATTTATTTTATTCATTGTAGTGTGTATCTGTTAATCCCAAACTCCTAATCTAGCAAAAGACTGAGCTGATTACTATGTAAAAAATGTTTTTTTTTCTTTTAAAGTTGGATTGTTTGAGATCTCTTTTCTTCTTTGTTCTTTTTCTTTTTTTAAAACAGAATTTTCCTTATTTTTTTTTTTACATTGAGGTACTGGGAATTGAACCCAGCACGTATTCTACCCCTTGAACTATACCCTCCCCTCCAAAGACATTTATTTTTATACTTTGACAATACCATACTGAATTAAGAATTTTTTACTCCATTTTCCCTTCAGAGAGTTTATAACTGAGGGAGAGAGTCAGAGGAAGCCCTGGGCCATCCCTTCATTCTCAGCGGGTCACTACACAGCAGAGGAGCTTTGCTGTTTACAGGCCCAGCTCACCTTTCTGCTCTGAGGGCCTACTCAGGCCACTTTTCTAAACAGCGGCATGTTAGAAGCAGCAGAAAGCCAACTAGCGAGCAACAATAACAAAACTGACCCACCTGCACTTGGACAACATCTGCTCTGAAATGACCCTCTTAAAGCTCTTCTTCCTATTAGTGGATTGTTTCCAAAATATTCCCAAGGAGATGACTCTCACTCTATTTTTCTGGATTTCTTGGGCCTTCTATGACTTTAACTGCAGGCTTGATTTTCTGCACAACGTCTGCAGGGAAGCCAGGCAGAAAACGTGAACAGACCCTGCAGGCCACGGCTGAGGCCTCCGGTCAAAACATCCTTGTTGTGCAGAGCCTACGTTCATGGGACCATTTTCATTACTGCTGTAATTAGTTCTCATCCAAGTGTCCCACTGAAAATGTTTATAGATGGAAGGTGGTCTGACGCAGGTGAGCAGTGGGGATGTGGGATGAAGATGGCAGACAGACTGGAAGGAGAGACGGGAAATATTTCCTCAGGTTTCAGTTTGGAAGATTTCTAATTTTCATATGGACATTAAACTGGGTCAGGATGAAGCGCCATTTACTCTAAGACGGGGTGATGTACACGTATCCCTACAACTTCTAAAAAATATGTTGAAGTTGGACGTGACAGTCTAGGGGACAGACAGCTTAGAGTGACACCTCCATTCCAGGATGCCTATGATCTTGGGCTCACAAAGAGAAAAAGAATACACATATTTTTCCTGTGTAACTCTATGTCAAATTATTTTGACCCTTGCTGGATGGTGTAAGATCAGAGGTCATGTAGTCTTTCTTAAGTCGCAAAGACGACAATTCTTGATGAGTCAGCAGACTGTTTCCGATGGCCCGGGGTCTGTGCCAGACATTAGCTGTCTAGACAAGTACCACACAGCCCCCATCCCTCAAGGAGATCACAGTGTGTCGTGGAAGAGACAAATTTAAATAGGTTTTCAAAACAATGTGTTAAGATTCACTTGGCATCATGTATACTGTATGTTCAGAGGAGCTCTTGCACTGCCTGGGGCAGGGTTCTAGAAGGTAGGGAAGGTGTCAGAGAGGAAATGCTTTCTGCACTAACATCTGAAGGATTCCAGCAAATCTCTAGGCCAGGAGAGTGCGTGGTGGGCACGGGATTCTCGGCAGCTTGCGTGTCTAGTGCAGATGTCTGGTTGTGTCTAAGAGCACTTCGCACTTAAGGAAGGAAGGTCAGTGAGGCTAGAGGCTGTGGGGAACTAATGGAAGCTGAGGCTGAAAAAAAGCAGCAACTAGGTTATGAGAAGGTGTGACATTAAATCAGGGAGCTTGGACTTCCTCACATATGCAGCGGGGAATTCTTTGGGGTTTTAAGAAGGAGAGTGACACAGATTAGCCATTAAAAGTGAGAAAAGTGGATTGTTCACTCTAAAGAACAGCACTGGGGTGACTAGCAAGGGGTGGGAATTAATGCAGTGGGGAGTGAGGGGCGGGGACTTAGTTGGGGGATATTAAGGAATAGAATTGTAGTACTGACGGGGGTGAGGGAGTGGAAAAGTAAAGGAAAACTCCCAGATGTATGGCACGGAAAACAGATGGGATAGTGATGCCATTGTTTGAAGAAATAAACCTACTTCTGAGCGAGTGTAAATTCAAACACACAGAGCTTGAGATTTTTATGGGCTAATCAAGTGGGAATGTCTACTTGTCAATTATAAGTATATTTCTGGGACTGAACTGAGATGTCCCTGCTGGAAAAGATTTGACAGTTAATCAGTGGACAGAGAGAAGTTGAAGCCATGGGAATAAATGCCACCCACTAACATTTTATCAAAGAAAAGGGAAGGAAGGCACTTCTGGTTCAGAAAATATGGCAGACCGGAAACTTGAAGACCCACTCACTGAAGACACATAAAAACGTAGGACATAATGCCGCCAATCTTTTCTTGTTTTTTTTTTTTTTTTTACAGGCACATTTATTGTGGTATGATTCCTGTATAGTAAATTACACATATTTCACATGTACTATTTGATGAATTTGATAGATGTCTACACCCAGAAAACCATCACCACAATCAAGATAGCTAACATTTCAATAACTCCACAAGAGGGACACTTTTCCAATTCCCATGTTTATCACTTCCCATCCCCTTCTCTCCCTGGGAACCGTAAGTTTGTTTCTCTATCTCTGTGGGTCTGTTTCTCTTTCGTAGTTAAGTTCATTTGTGTCTTTTTTGATTCCACATATAAGAGATATCATATGGCATTTTTCTCTTTTTCTGGCTTACTTCACTTAGAATGACTATCTCTACATCCATCCATGTTGCTGCAAATGGCATTATTTTGTTCTTTTTAATGGCTGAGTAGTATACCTTCGTATAAATATACTACTACATCTTTATCCAGTCAGCTGTCAATGGACACTTGGGTTGTTGCCATGTCCTGGCTATTATAAATAGTGCTGCTGTGAACATTGATGTGCATGTGACTTTTTGAATTAGAGTTTTCTTCTGACATATGCCCGGGAGTGGGAAGGCTGGATCATGAGTTAAGTCTATTTTCAGCTTTTAAAGGAAATTCCACACTGTCTTCTCTAGTGAAAATGCAGCCCATTTTGTGAAAGCAGAGCCATGCTCAGAAAGTAACGGGTATTTCTAGGGGCCAGACATGAAGCGCAGTGAGTGTGGCCTGTTCAAGAATAAGAGGGCAGCCTGCCAGGGCTGGAGGAGAGTGACAAGGGAAGTGTGGTACAGGTAGGATTCAGACCACGTGGGGACATGACAGGCTGGGATAAGTAGCCTGGACTTCCAGTCATCGCTTGGTAACCATGGGGCACTGGTTCCAGGACTCCCCCCTGACGTCAACATCCATGGATGCTGACGCCTCTTGTATAAAATGGCATAGGACTTGCATGGAACTTATGTGCACCCTCCCATGTACTTTATATATATCTTCAAATCATCTCTGGATTACTCACTGTATCTAATACAACATGAATGCTATGTAAGTAGTTGTCAATGTATGGCAAATTCAAGTGTTGCTTTTTGAAACTGTTTTTTCATGAATATTTTCAAACCACAGTTAGTTGAATCTGCTGGATAGGGAGCCCCTAGATACGGAGAACCCCCAAGCTCTTCCTTTCCACCTCCTAAATTTCCACTACAAGCACTGAAGGGGTCCAAACATAGAAGAGTGCCATGTACCTGCTGGAAACCCTGAGGAATTCCTTCAGCTTATGTAGCACAGGAGAGAAAGTATAGGGACAACTAGTGGGAAAGGACGGCCTGCCTGGAGAGGAAGGAGGAAAGACCGCAGTGGAAGCCAGCTCGCACCCTTACTGGAGCTAGCTGATAGCAGTGAGGGACGCCGAGGAACTGGGGACACGTCACGTGGGGGGCGATCCTGGCCGCCAGATGCAGGGTTCGCATAGCTGGGACCCAGTGTGCAAGATCAAAATAACAAGGGGGGAGAGGGGCTGCCTCAGTCCCGGGATCCTGACAACGGCCACAGCGCCGTGACCCCAGCTATTGCGGCTCCCCTAGTAAGCCAGAAAAAGGAAACTCTGAGCCAAGATATTGCAGATTCCACCGCAGCCACACGGATAACTAGATCTCTAAGCTGACAAAATGTAACCACCAGAAACAGGAATCTTTCCTTTTCTCTTCATTTGGACCTTTGGACAGGGAGCCACACATCTCTGACGGGAACCACCTTTAATCCGATAGAGAGCTCACTTTTTCAGGAATAAGCATGGAGAAAAAGAGTGGGGTGATGGTTTAAAGTGGAAGTCAAAGCGGAAGCCCATCTGAGAAATGGTAAAAACATGCATCTCAATGAATCCGAGTTATAGCAAAAAGAAGGGGGAAGGTTAAGTAAATCTCTATCCACCAGAAAAGACTAGCCAGTCATAAAAAGACAGCACTTTAAATCAAGAAAAGTGTTTTTGTTTTTTGGTGATGAAAAACAATGCCATATTTTAAAACAAGGCTTGGGACATCAACAACACGCTGAGAGTTGTTGAGGAGGAGAATATAAAGCTGCATATAGACATGAAAGGTTTCCAAGTCCACCGATCGGAAAAACTTAGCCAATCATGTGTCCAGTTGATTTGAAAATCCCGATAAGTAAATAACTCAAAAGTGGGAAAGACATGGTATTAAATAGTGATAGTGAGCAATGAAATCCAAGAAGTTTATACCTATATTTTCATTGTTAATATAACAAACTGAAAGCAACTGTCAAAAAGTAGTAACTGGAGGACACACACACACACACACACACACACAAACAAACGCACACACACACAATCTGGAACAGCAGAGAGGTAAAATATGCTAAATTTATCATTATTGTGGAACAGGATCTAATAGATTATTTCATTTTTGATAGTGTTATAGGAATACTGGTCCAATTACATAGAAAGTTATGAACTTAGAGATGATTTATAAAAATTTAGAGAGAATTTTCATTAAAAGGCAATATAGCTTCCAAATCATTGAAGAGAAAATTAACAATAAAAAAATTAATCAATCCAGCTAATATGGAGTAACAGAGACCATATTTACCATCCTAAAATAAACCACAAAATGGATACAATATATGAAGCAATGATTTTTAAGAGAGGTGAAAACGATCATCCACTAGGACCATGTCCTGCCACCCCCATACCAAGGCTGCTAGGCCTCCTACTGCCATCAACAATAATGTCCACCAAGAGGCGACATTTCCTTCCTCTGCTCCTACTGCAGAGCCAGTCCTGAGCAGTCCTTTTGCAGGTTTTGGCAGGCAGCTCCCAGAAGTGCTCTCGTGGGCCTTGGTCCCTTTTGGCCACCAGCAAAGGGATCAAGGATGAGCAGTAAGCCTCCTTACTCATCCAAGACCTAGGAACCTATCTGATTTCTGAGCAGGGCTTCACTCTTGTCTGCTGTCTTGTACTCTCTGCCCGGCTTCTCGAGTCCCCGGATTGGGCAGCCTGCACGCTGGCCGCAGCCCATCAAAATCTGTTCCCCCGCCATGAGGCCACGCGTGATCGTGAGCAGGGCTCCAGGCCTCTGGAGCAGCGTGGCTTGGACTGCGTCCTGGCCCTGTGTGCGCAAGTTCCATGCCCTTGGTTGAGTCAGTTAACATCTCTAAGCTAAGTTTCCTCATCAGTAAAATGAAGACATATCAATATGGTAAAAAAAAATCAGAATCGGGGGGGAATAAATTTCTGATGACTGAAGATTTTTTTAATTTTGAATTATACAGTGAAAGACATCATACAAATTTTACTAATTCAGAATTCTAAAGGACAGCTTCTACTGTTAAAACTAATGCATGAACGTACACACAAACACACGTGCAGACACACTGACTCTGATCCACATACATCCCTACACACACACGTCCATGGACTCATGTACCACACACACACATAGCATGCACACAACCACATACATCCCCAGGGGCGTGTGCGCACAGCCACACACACACTCACAGTCATGTACCACACAATTCCCCAGGTGCGTTCGTGCGCACGTACACGTCATACACACCTTTGGCATTATTCTAAATCAATTTACAATTGAGGGTCTCAGTGTCCATTGTTTTATCCGCTCAGAAGATCCTGACTTCGGAGTGTGAAGCAGGAGCCCTTTGTCGCTGGAGACGGTCTTTGCCACTTACAGTCTCAGTAGAGCCAACATAAATGCTCTGGACCTTTGGAAGTGCAGTTCCAGAGCATACCTGGGAGCTCACATCCTATATATCTAAACATTTTAAGTGCAGTAGGTTCTAAAGTCCTGCCTTTACAAATATATATTTATTATAAGCGGGAAGGCCAGGTTCAAAATTAGAATTCCCAGACTCAGGGGAGTCCTGCAAAGAAAGTGAGCATGTGGGGAGAGCTGATTCCCAGACTCTGATCACTAGCCTGACCCTTTTCTTCCCAATGCTGGGTCCATCCCTTGCCATAAGGGGCCTTGGATGTGCACAGGGGGACACTCAGATTTCACGTCCGGGCTCTGCCTATGACCTCCATGCAAACAGCTGCCCTTTGGTCTCTCTGTGAGTCCTGGGAATCTGAACTCCAGGGAGAGCCGGTGCAGGCACTAGAAATGGGTCAGGGGCTGCTGAGGCAGGGCATTCGGGGTCCTGGGTTTCTAGAGCACGGGGTGGAGCCAATGACCATGTCCCCTTGGCCCTGCTGAAGCCACCTGATGGAGGGCGTGGCCAGAGGAAGTGTCAGGGCCAGGGGGACAGTCTGCAGTGCAGGACCGAGGGCAGCATGTCCCCTTGCCGGGGTCTAAGGCGAGAAGCCCTAAGGAAAGGTCTGAGGAGGCTGTAGTGTACCTTCATTCCCATTAATTAATAAAAAACAAAAGCTTACCACAGGCGTGCATGGGAAGGGTTTTGTTCTAACAAGGGAATGCACTTGCCAAGGTCTGGCCATAGAGGGCTGGTGGGCTTGCCAGGTTGACGAGGAACCGAGAGGCCGTTACTCTCCACTGGGTCTAAACACTGCCTGAATTCCTCCAGGTGACACTTAAATGCAGTGAGACATGGAAACCTCTCAATTTGTTAAAATATTCATGGTGAGCCATGCAACTCTCTCCTCATTCTTGGCTATGAAAGCACGATAAACACAGGTGGGAATCTCATCAGCCTGTTGGTTGGTTCATTGTCCATCTGGTGCCCCCTCTTGTAGGAGGCATTATCACATCACTCAGGTCTGATCCATCTCACGGTCACAGCTGATTTTCTGCAGGTGGCATCACTTGCTGGTGACATGAAGGAGACATGTTAGCCACCTCCCAAACACTGAGGCTTCTCCTGGGAGAAGCCTGCAGACCACCAGTCCAGCCTCTGCACAATGATGTTCCTCAGTGTCACTCCCGGCTTGCTGCCCTGGCCTCTAGCTCTGGCCAGAACCTCGCTGGATTGTCGATAAATGTCACCCATGCACCACGTCTAAGCTTGGTGTCCAGATGTGACCATGGTTCTTCTTTTCTTCCCATCGATGGATTGTTTGATCTTCGTGTAATTGTGTAGGCAGAAAGGCCAGTACCGCCCTCTTGAGGCCTCCCCGAACCGCCTCTGTCTGTAACTGTCCTAGCGCCCCAGGGGATCGGGTCTGAAGCCTGGCACTCAGACACGAGGATGACAGCTGGAGAGACAGGAATCCACTCCTGCTGTGGCTTGTACTGAGGCTCAATGTGGCCATTCAAAAGGATCCCACAGGCCCTGACTTCACTTGACTCGCTGCAGGGATGCTCCCACACTGCCCCATTCCCCCCAGAGACCAAGGGCTTTCTGCTTGTTCCCGAAGGCCCCACCCCCGAGGGGGCACTGGGTCCAGTGGAGCGTCCAGCCTGGTTCCCTGCCAGCCCTTAGAGCCTTGGTGGGGCCTGGAACATCAACTACCCTCCCCTTAGGGGCCCGTTTGTCCATTCCAGCCAACAGACCTAGGTCATAAGCACTTTAACTCACCTGAGGGTGTTTTCCTCACTTCAGGGGCAGTGAGGACGGGGCTTCTTCACACTCCAAGTGCCCCAGGTCTGGATGCAGACAGCCTGGCTCTCCCCCCAGTCCTGCAGTTCCCGGCCACACCTGCTGCTGGTCACAGTCTGTGCTGTGTTCTCTTCCAGGACAAGGGGTGCACTCAGACCCCCACCCCACCCCCACCAGCGGTGGCAGAGGCGGCAGACAGGCAGGTGAGTTGGGGCCTGAGACCGTGCCCATAGATCAGTGCCCCAGAGGCCGCTGAGGACTAGAGGGGCCACGGGGCAGAAGGCAGCGTGGGATGGGAGGAGGAGGAAGGTTCAGGATAAGGAGATGAAAGGGGGAATGGATAGCACCGTGAGTACCTCGACCATGAAAGGGAAGAGAAAAGACAGTGACAGCTGGAGCGGTGTCGGTGTTAAAATCTGCGGGCATTTTTTAAAAATTTTATTAATTACCAATATATATTGACAGATTTCTTATTTTATTAAAGATTATATGCCATGTCATATAATAAGATATAGTATGTTATTATTTATTAAATAATACATAATAGAAGATACACTAGCATATTATGTTCTGTTTATTTATTAGCAGATAGTATATAATACATATGTAGGTGTTTATATACATAATATATAATTCATGCATCTATGTAATATATAACCCATAACAAATAATGTAAGATTATGATTAATATATAATATAACAAGATTACATAACAATAATGATGTAATATTACCCATTGTATGTCTTGGTTCATGACACATTCTCATCGTAGGTGCCTGTCAGAGGCATTTATGTATTAAAATTAATATTATAAGACACAGTTATAAACATATCACCCAGCATCATAACAGGAATATTGACAGTGACATACTGTGTCCTCTTTCCCTATCCTGCTCTTGGCCTCTTCTCATAGGAAATAACCATCATCCTGAATCCTGGCTTACCCTTCTCTTGTGTTACTTTCACACACACAATATTTAAGATCAGTTAAAACAAATGAACTGCAGGTACATGCAATGAAATGGATGAATCATACACTCTATGTTAAATTGAAAAAGTAAGCCCTAGAAGGTAGCCTATAATGTGCTATGCTTTTAACTGTGTATATATATGTCAACTAAATTCACTAAATTAAGAACAACTACCGCTAGAGTTCAGGTGGGAGAGAGACAGATAAAAGGTGAGGTGAGCAGATTTGCTGCAGGTGAGCGAGTTCCTTTCCAGTGACATGTCATTCTCTCTGAAGCAGGAGGCAAGGTCATCTGCTGGGAGTCAGGGAAGAGACAGAGGGAAGCTTCGAGGTGTGCAGAGAGCAGAGAATGTTGACACCACTGAGTGATAAGTGGGGAAATGTGCTCACTAGAGAAACCCTGGAGGATTGCCTGGCAGCGGCAACATGGTGGGCATTGATTTGTAGTCTTAGAAACCTGTGCTGAGAAAGCCTGCTGCCTGCAGGCTCAGAACAAGTAGAGCTGGGTGAACTGAGGTGGAAGTCGGCCTGGTGAGGAACTGAAAATGTCAACGCTCAAGGGGGTTTTGTCTGTCACAAAGAGAGTGCTGACTGTGGATGCAGAGCTGGAAGGTGGGGAAGTGGAAGTAAGAGGAATGTGGACAGGCAGGAAAGCAGAGTCAGTGCATGATGCCCCAGTGAGGGTGAAGGAGGGCCAGGGAGGCTGGTGGAGAAGCAGCTGGACGGCTAGAGGTGGGCACTTAAAGGAGAGAGGCTGGACCTGGGGTGGAGACACGCCCGGGTATGAGCCCGGGGGTAGGGTGAATGGGGGGTGGCTGGCTCAGGCTGACAGAGAAGAAGGCCCTACAATGACCATACTGGGTGGTGGAAGGAGAATGAACTTTGACGTCTTGATGGTAGGAGGCGAGGCAATACAGAGCTGGTGGTCCAGGTGCTCCTGACTGAGGCAGATGAGCAGGGAGGCCAGGGTGGCAGGCACTGCTAGGAAAGGATCTGGGCTCTCCAGGTGCTCCCACGAGGGGAGGAGCAATCATCTGAAGGTGGAAAGTGAGCACAAGGAGGCCAACCCAGGCTCCTGATCAAACGGGGGGTGTGAAGGTGCAAAGCGTCAACTCCAGAGATGGTGGCCCAGGAAGCAGGGACCACGGGTGAAGTGAGGGGGCACTCAGAGAAGAGAGGGAGAAGAGTCTTTTGGTGTAGGGGGAAGAGAGGACCCAGGACAAAGGAGCACAGGGGCACAGTGATGAGGATGGACTGGCTCTAAGGTGACACTGAAGGGATGGCTGGATCTTTGTCCTGAGGGCTTAGGTTGGGGGACTACTGGCTTCATGAGGACCCCACTCTCAGCAGCCTGAACAGACGCTCCCGCTCCTGAGGGCTGTGTGGCCACCACTGTTCCCGGAGGGGCTCTGCCTCCATCTTCTCTTATCAGACTTTCCTGCCCAGCCCCTGACTGCCAGCGAGGGAGCCTGGGCGTCACAGCTGCTTCCCATGGAGGGACACAGGCTCCTCGGAGAAGCAGGCTGATCTTACTTTTCTCCGTAACCCAGAGCCTAGCAAAGCGCCAGCCCATGTGTGGGCCATGTAGGGGCTCGGATACTTACCAAACTAACTCAAAGCAGTAGAATAGCAGAGCCAGAGGAAGTGATCACTGAGCTCACAGAATTCACTGCCCACACCCCCATTCTACAGATGAGGAATCAGAGACCAAGCAGTGAAGCAGCCTTGGCCAAGGTCACGCTGCTCTTAAATGCTGGCCTGTGTCGGGCATGCCAAGTGATGGGCTGCAGTGAAGGGGCTGAGAGGGGGCTCTGGGGCCAGACATCTTGGGTTCAAGTCCCAGCTCTGCCATTTATTAGCCGTGTAATTAATGAATGTCCTTACCTTTAAAATGGAACTCATAATGGTGCAAAATCACTGGGTTGTCATGAACACAGCATTCATGGAACAGCAGGACAGAGTTCTGTAACGGTTTGCTATTGCTTTGGTTACTATTATTATTATCACCAAGTGAACCCTGAAATGAAGAACAAAGGCAGCAAGAATTTTTATTTTAAAGGATTTTAAAATCCGATGATGAATGCTTCATTTCATCTATTCAAGTTTGCATTTGACACTTATTAACAACTACACAATGGATGACTTTTGAGGCACTCTTGCTTCATGTCTTTAATTCTCACTAGTTACACAGGCTATTTAACAGGCAGCAGTTTCTTTGCCATTAAGAGGGACAAAAAGTTAAAAATGTCTCAGTGCCTCTCGGTCCCCAGTGAGTTGGTTGTGACCTGTCAACCCAGCTTTGGGGAAGTGCCCGCTCCCCCTGGGCTCGCTGAGCTGCCCCGCAGCCTCCAGGGGGCGCCGTACCCCCACACGAATCCAGTCTCTTGGTTCATATCTTTGCTTCAGATCCCTCAAGGACTGCCCATGACCCAGGGCCCCATCTGCCCCACCAGCCTCGCCTGCTGGACTCCAGGACACTATCCTGGGTCTCAACCATCCTCTGTTCATATGACCGCCCCACTACTCTACATTTTGTCCTTCAAGTGTGGGCTCCTGTGGCTCGCCACACAGCAGGGGTCTCCCCGTCCTCCACCTTGGGTAACTGCATTGTCCTGCACGGTGCCTAGCGAACCCGTGTGGAGGCAGGAAGAATACAGAACAACAGGTGCTCAGAGGGGCTACCTTTCCCACTGCAGGGGCCCTAGAGAGCTTTCTCCTGGCTGGTTATTCACAGGCGCTGAAGCTGTGGAATCTCGATCTCACCAATTTAAAGGGCACCATCACTAATTACAAAAGCAATCATTCCTTCAGTAGCAAAAGGAGAAAAGACTTTGTGTTCCCCACCTCCAACTTTTTTCCTCCACCTTCAGATGTTTCTCATCTCTGGACTAGGGTAGAAAGCAACCCACATAATATTATTTTTCAATGTTTTTTACCACTCTGAAGATTGCTTTCCCAGAACTGATGAAGGCTAGAATGGACTTAGTTTTCCTGGACTGAGTATTCAGAGTCCTGGGGTGGGAAGGGGGAGGGGGAAGGGGAGATAACTCAGCAATATTGAACCTAACAGAGACATTACAACGTTCTATTCTAAACAGAAAGGAAACAGGGTGCTATAGAAACAGGAAAACCATAGTTGGAAATGCAATAACGAGTTACAAGAGAATAAACATAAAGATGTAAAAATGAAAAAGGACATCAAATTAAAAAAAGGTGGGAATGGGAGAGGGGAGCAAGAAAATATAGATTTTTTTCTTTCTTTTTTTTCTTCATTATTCTTAGGATGTGTTGGAGCCTACGTGATTATCAGTCTAAAGGAAATAGATATAGTAATGGGTTGATATATTTGAAGAATAAGGTAACCACAAATCAATAGCATACAATACAGTCACAAAAAAACCAAAAAGAAACAAACTCAAAATGGCTTAAAGACTTAAATATTAGACAAGACACTATAAACTTCTCACAAGAAAACATAGGCAAAACATTATTTGACATACATCTCAGCAATGGTTTCCTAGGGCAATCTAAGCAATCCAAGCAACAGAAATAAAAGCCAAAATAAATAAATGAGACCTAATAAAACTTATAAACTTTTGCACAGCAATAGAAACCATAAGTAAAACTAAAAGACAACCTATGGAATGGGAGAAAATATTTGCAAAAGATGAGACTGACCATGGCTTAATTTCTAGACTATATAAATCGTTCATACAACTTAATAAGAAAAAAATAAACAACCAAATCCAAAAATGGGCAGAACAACTAAATAAGCAATTCTCCAATGAAGACACACAAATGGCCAATAGGCATATAAAAAAATGCTCAATATCGCTCAATTATCAGAGAAATGCAGCTCAAAACTACAATTTTATCATCTCACACCAGTCAGAATGGCCGTCACTCAAAAGTCCACACACCATAAATGCCGGAGAGGCTGTGGAGAAAAGGAAACCCTCCTACATTGTTGGTGGGAATGTAGTTTGGTGCAGCCACTGTGGAAAACAGTATGGAGTTTCCTCAAAAGACAAAAAAAAAAAAAAAAAGACTTATCACCTAGTCCAGCAATCTTGCTCCTGGGTATATATCCAGAGGGAACCTTCATTCCAAAAGATACCTTCACCCCAATGTTCACAGGAGCACTCTTTACAATGGCCAAGACATAGAAGCAACCTAAACGTCCACTGACAGATGACTGGATAAAGATGTGGTATTTAGATATAACAGAATATTACTCAGTCATAACAAAGAAGGAAATAAAGCCATTTACAGCAACTTGGATGGAACTGGAGATTATCTTACTAAGTGAAATAAGTCAGACAAAGACAAGTATCATATGATATCATTTATATGTGGAATTTAAAAAAAAATGATACAAATGAACTTATTTATAGAACAAAAACAGAATCACAGACATATAAAACAAACTTAGGAGTTTGGGATTAACAGATACAAATTACTATATGTAAAACAGACAAACGACAAGGATTCACTGTAGAACACAGGGAACAGTATTCAGTATCTTGCAACCTATAATGGAAAAGAACCTGAAAAAGAATAGACTATGTATACTTACAACTGAATCACTATGCTGTATACCTGAAACTAACAAAACAGCACAGGAATTGAGTCCTTCTGGGACAAGACATCTGTGGCAGTGGCCTCCTTGTCACCGCTCCATCTCACCAGGAGGCCAGGTTTTTCAGAGGTGAGAGGACATAGAGCTCATACACTTCAAATTGATTTCCTGAAAAAACTATAGAAAAACCAAATTCACCTGCAGTGTGGGAAACATGAGCAGTGCCCCTAAGCAGACCAACAAGCCCAAAGTAAGATGGCCCGTTGTTCAGATCGGAACCAGAACAACGACCACCTGGCCCCAGTTAAATGACCACCTCACCTGCAATGAACTGCTTGTACTCAATGTCAGGGATGTTTCTGTTGAGACTTGGGAGGTCAAAGGAGTCGGACCAGGGAATCCAGACCTGGTTGATGTCTGGATTCTGCCAGTTGTAGAGGTGGCCTCAAGGGGATAGCACCAGTACCGGCTCCTCCATCTTCAGCAGGGTCTTCAGGAGGAAGGCAATGTGGATGCAGACGTTCCTACGAAGGCTGAAGCCCTCTGGAGGGTTGAAGTCACACAGAATGTACCTGGCAGGGAGCAAAGGAGAGCGGGTCTTCAGGGCCAGGCCTCTGCACAGGAATCCCAGCTTAGATAGAACAGATACAACTGGAATCCCTGCACAGTCCATGGCCTACAATCCAGACACATTCAGCAGCTTCTGGTTTGTAAAGTAGAGGCACTGCCCACCCATCTCCATGTGGCCAATTACTTCAAGTCCGGGAGCAGTTGCGGAAGACATCTTGGCATCCGTCTAACACCAAGCACCTGACTAGCACCTGAGCACCCGTTCTCCAGGGGCTCTCAAACTTCTTGTTCTACAGAACCCTATACACTCTTAACAATTACTGAGAGCTCCAAAAGGCTGCTATTTATGTGAGTTAAATCTATCAATATTTCCTGTGTTAGAAGTTAAATAATAAGTTAGAAAAAGTGTATGAATTCACTTAAAAATATTAACAATCTACTGTATGTTACCATTAATTCTCTTAAACAAAATATAATTCTATTTTTCAAAACAAAAATCATTAGTGAGAAGAATAGCAGTGATTTTAATTTCTGCAAATCTCTTTTGGACTGGTGAGAGCTGAATTCTCCTATCTGCCTCTGCGTTCCATGTTTTGTGATATCACATGCCAGGTTTTCCCTGGAAAACCCAACAGGAACTCGGGAGAGCAAGAGTGTGCAAAAGGCAGGTGACATCCCGGCGTTTCTATGAAAATGGTCTTCCACCTACGGGGCCTTGGATACACTTTGATAACTGCTGCCCTATCCAAGGCGAGAATCTCCTACACAAGAGCCAGGCAAGGGTCCTGGATTCTGTAATGAGTTACCGCCACCACACCCCTCCCTTCTCTGTGTGTTTCTCACAACCCCCATTACTGCAGATGAGGATGTAATCCTCAGCTGGGGCCTCTAATCCCAGAAGACTGCTAACTTCAAGAGAGAGGGTCCCATCTACCATACCTACACCCCGCATAGTTTATTTTGAGTCAAGCCCTAGATAACTACTTATCGGCACTGAGCCTTGTGTCTTATTACTGAGGTTGACTGAAGGAACCAACATCTGGATGGAATTGAAATTTCCCTGCAGATAAACAAGGCTGATAAACCACCCCATTCCAACATCTGACTCTGGAGCTCTTCAAAACCCGGGTAAGGACCCGCATCATCTAAGAGGGGTCCTCCGCCTGCCTGTCCCGGTGGGTTCTGGGAGGCCGCGGCCACCAGGGGCGACCCAGACTCGCGGCCCCAGCCCCAGGGCCTGAGGGGGAGGAAAGCTTGAGGCTGTGCCCAAGCCCTGCCCCGCCCAGCCCCAACACGCTCCCCAGCACCACAGCCCTCCCCGGCCACCACCCCAACCCCGATCCCACCCCGGTTCATGTCCACCGGCCCCGCCGACGGCGCGGACGTACGTTTAACACCTGTGAGACGCCTCCCCAGACAGGATTTCGGCCGCCGACTGACCAGGCCAGAACTAGTCGCCCGGCCGAGCAAGCCGCCATCCCCAGCAGCAAGCACCGCCATGGTCCCGGGCAGCTGCACACTTCCGGAGCCCGCTCCCCGTCCTAGAAGCGCACGCCGGCCCGCGCGGAGCGCGGTGCCTGTAACCATGGCAACGCCGCGGGACCCTCCCTTAGCGCTTGCGTCGTGCGTCCTCCCGAGTCTAGATGTGCGAGGGCAGAACTTGGGGAGCCAATGGGAACCAGGGCGCGGCCAGGACGGGGGTAGGGGGAGGCTTATGGGGCAGCTGGGCGGGGCCGGGGAGGACGGGGCCGCGCGGAAGTCCTGACCTGCAGGTGGCGCCGGCCGGAGGCTGAGGCGGTGCTGCCACCAGTGGGCGGGGCAGCGGGGCAGCGGGGCAGCGGGGCTGGGGCACCCTCACCTGTCCCTGTGTGGGGATCAGCCTGGGCTCCTTGGCCTCCGCTTGCACCGGACGTGGACCCAGTCTACCGGTGGGCAAGATAGAGGACTGAGCCCAGGCACCCATGGCTGGCCAGCTAGGGCACCTGAAGTGCAGATCCGCCAGGCCCGCTGCCGGCCTTGAATACGCGCTGCTAGGCAGTTTCCAAGAAGACGGGATCTGTCATAAGAGGGTAGGTATGGCTGGGGTGCCAGATGCCGGGTTCGGTGCAGTCTCACAGGAGAGCCACGGTGAGAGGGCGCAGAGCAGCCCCTGTGTTGGCGGGGCTAAGAGTTTGGGGTATAGGGTGGGGGTGGTGTGTGCCTTGCTCTGTGGTCTCCCCAAGAACCCTCACTCCAGAGCAAGGGGCTCTGCTCCCCCCACCCCTCACTGCACTCCCTGCCTTCCCCAGCACCACCTGGGGTGTGGTCATGTCGGGGCAGGGAAGGCCCAGGGAAGGGGCTCATTCAGGGGCAGGGGCCACTCTGCAGGGATGCTGGACCTGACAGCGATGCGGTGCTTCAGAACTCCCCTGGGCTGGGTTTCTAACCAGTGGGATTGAAGGGCCTCTCCTTCCAGGGGAGCAGTTGGGGGAACTAGATCCATCATGAATGTCAGCCCTGAAAATGGAGGCTGTGCTACATCCATTCCTGGAAAGAAAAATCAGGCCCCTCCAGCCCAGGTGACTCAGAAAGTCATTCAGCAATGTTCGGGGCCCCCAGTTTAGGCTTTGAATTAGAGCTGAGCGGCTCAGGATGCCAGATCCCTGTCCGTGGCACCAGGAGTAGGCTTTCTGCTGGGGGCAGGATCCTCACAAACACCTGTGTCTTTGTGGGACACTCCCCTCTGACCAGCTGGAAGGCAGGGTGCAGTTGTGGGAAATCGTGTTTCCATGAGCAGTGGGCCACCAAGTGGTGGGGGCACAGGAGACTGTGAGAATGAGTCCTGCAAAATTTCTGGAATCAAAAAACTGGGAAATGTGAAAAAGGGCATAATTTGTTTTATTGAACAGGCTGCTTATGTACGTTTGGAGGGCCAGGTTCAAGGACTCTGCATCCATCCAGGACAATAGCATCAAGAGAAGAACAAAAAGAGCAGAAGGAGATCTGGGGTTTCCCCCAGGAATGAGGCGGAACAGGGATTTCTGCAGATTAGCAAGGTGTCCCCTACCACTGAGCATGGGGTTACAACCCCACATGACACTTGTCGTGTTTGTTGGGCTCTGGGTCTGGCCTGATCATGTATTCTTCCAGCTGAGTTCCAGAAACTCAGAGGGTAGACTAATTGAGGCTGCGTTTGGAATCCGGTGTGGAGACAGAGGGTCGTTTATCCTGATTCCCCTCAGCCTAACCACTGTAGCTGAGTTCCAACACCACCCAGGACCCCAGGGTGGCCGTGGAGGGAGAGCAAGCCTGGCAGGTGACCCAGGGGTCCCACTGCTGTTCCCCTCCCTTATCTTTGTTCCCTTTCATCCCGGAAGGTGTGATTGTCTCATGTCATGGTGACAAGCCATCTCTCCTCTGTCAGGTGGGGTCCCCACCCCCACTCAGCCTTCTCTCTGCATGGATGCTGAAGGACCAGGCTCACTTGAAGTTCTGAGCTTGAGCAGTAAGGTGGAAACAAAGAAACCAATGGAAACAAAGAAACAAGTCATTGTGGCAAAGCTCCCCACCACAGAGAAGCTGCCCTGAGTGGAAGGGTGGGTGTGGGCATACCCATTTGTTTCCTGTCTCCCAGTGCTCTTCGCTTTCTTATTGCAGACCTGCATGGTTACAACAAAATGATCTGCAAAACTGAAAATATTTACTGTCTGGCTTTTACAGAAAAGGCTGTTCAGCCTCTGGTTCCCCTACCGGTCAAGTGATTGGAGTACCTTTCCAGTTTGGAAACATCTGGGCAGGCCCAGGTTTGCAAAATTCTTTAAGAGTAGTTATGGAGTTTTGCTTCTAAACATTTTTACAGCTGTATACTGAACTGAGGTTGTGCTGTGTAATTCTGAGCCAGGATGTTCTCAAACTGTTTCTCATTTCTTATACCAGACACCCCTAAATTCCAAGGGGAATGGGATGTTAAGGAAGCCATGGAGTTTAGGAAAAAGATACAGATTTCATTTCCATTTAAGCATCGATGTATCTCCATCCTAGGCAGTATCGGTTCTGTGGTATTGATAGGGGAAATAAATAGCAACCAAATTTATAGAAAATAGTGGGTCATTGGGTACACAAGTTCTTCTTTTCAACATTTTTGTAATGTTTGCAGTTTAAGATGACCATTCCTGAGAAACAGGCAGCCTCTTAGAATGAAATAACATTTTCCCTGAACCATACTCAATTTTTATTTCGTAGACAGCAGGAAGGACAATCACACATCCAACAATTGGGAACCTCAAAGATAAAATGTAACTTTCTGAGAGCACACTCCCCCCGTCTCCCTCTGATCTTTTCACTGTTCCATTGTCCCAGAAGGCTCTTTCATATCTTCTGCTCATGACTTCAGTAACTCTTCCTCCTCGTTCCTCAGCTGGTAAGTTTACTTTTCTACTTTGACCAAGCAAACTGAAGCCAACAGAGAGAACTTTAACCAGCAACTCCTAGCACATCCGCTCGCTTTCTGATGTCTGTGACCTCACTCTCGCTTCCCCACCTCATATTACAGGTGACATCGAAAGCCAGATCATCCAAAAGTCGCCAGGGGGCACATCCATCCAGTTTTCTCCGGGCTGTCTCTCCCACATCCATCCTCTCTGTCACTACCTCATCTATTTTGTTCTCCTGCTAGTTGGCTCCCATCAGTATATAAAAGTCCATCCTTTTAAAAGAAACAAACAGCACTCATTGACCCTAATTGGCCCCCACCAATTGCCACCCCATGTCTTTGCAGCAAATCTTTAATGAGTAGTTTAAACTCACTGTCTACATATTCTCTTGAGCCATCCCCTTTTGCACCCACTCTGGCTTTTCCCCTGATCCGTCGCTCTATGGAAACTTCTCTGTCAAGGCCATCAGTGACCCCACGTTGCTAAATATAGTGGTCAGTTTTTAGTCTTCATCATGCGTGGCCCTTTGGCAGCATTTGACCCAGCTCTTCCATCCCTCCTCCCCCGTGTTCCTGCTTTACTTGGCCTCCAGCCTTTTGCTCTGCTTTCGATCCACTGGCTGGTCTTTTGCCAAAGTCTCCTCTTTTTTCCAAACATTTACTGCGAATGTGCCCCGGAGTTGGGTCCTGGGTCTCTCCTCTATCTCTCTGCTATACCTTTGGCGGAAGCAACCAGACTTGGAAATTGACATGCCATCAATTTCTCGATTTGTCCAAACTCCCTGATTTGCCCTTTCCATTTGGAACTCTCTCCCTGATACTCATATTCTTTTTCTTTCATTCATCTTGCTTTCACATTCATACATATGTTCTACTGTGTAAATTACTTTTCCAAATTTTGAATCAGTCCATACATATCATGTAAAATGTTCAGATCTCTATTATTTCCACTAAGATGCTTATTCTACCTTAGAACCTTTCTGTATTTATGTATTTATGTCAATAAAGTGAATAGTATTTCTACAAGCCTCATAGTTAAACAGTGTGTTTGTTTGGGGCTATTATGTAACATGAAATAATGATACATCAACATAGTCCTTTTTCATTTAATTTTATGTAACACCAAGATAAGGTTTTTGCATGAAGACTGGTTTTATTGAAATTTTACCTACGTTATGGACAGTCAGTTTATGTGAAAGCCCTCATTTCTCCCCTTTTCTGATATATATTTCCATTTGGCTATTATAACATATACCTTAGCATGAAATAAAATTCCAAATTCATTCACATAATAAAATCAATACATTTAAATTATATTTTTTAATGTTAATAAGAAAGAAAAAAAAACCCAAACTCCTCTACTTATTAGGCATTTCTGTGGCAATATTTAATAGACTCCTTAACCATGACATTGAAGAACTGAGCTGATTCCAGCCCCTTTCCACCTGCTCAGCCCAATCTTATCCCATCCCCTGTGGATGGAGAGGACATCCATCCCATTTTCCAGGTCCAGATGTTGGAACCATGTTCTTTCTCTCTTTTTCTCTTACACACACACACACACACACAGCAAATAAAGCTTGTTAGAAAATTCTGACTACTCTGAATTCATTAACCACTTACTCCCTGTTCCCCACCCTCCTAGAAGCCACCTTCAGCCCCTTCTTTGACACCAAATAGCCTACTTCTTCCATCTTTGCTTTTCTACAATCTCATCCACACAGAGTCAGAGGGAGCCTATAAAAGCATACATTGAGGGGGTGGGTGTAGCTCAGTGATAGTGTGCATGCTTAGCATGCATGAGATCCTGGGTTCAAACCACAGCACCTTCACTAAAATAAATAAATTACCCTCCCCCCCCAAAAAAACCAAAACAAAAGCATAAATTGGACATCACCCATCCCATCAAAACTCACTAAAAGGGTCACCATTCCATTAGGAACCAAAGTCGTCCCAAAGTCTTCCAGGACCGGGAATGCTCTGCCTCTCCGCCTACACTCTCCCCATCACTCTGGGGGCCTCTGGTTCCGGCTCTTCCTTCTTCCTCCGGATCTATTCTGCTTCAAGTTCATTACTCCGTGAGATCTGCCAGGATAGCCTTATTCCCTCCTGCCTGCCTCCCACCCCACCACCATCACCTGAGTTTGCTCATATCACTCTTATTTTTCCCCAAGCTCTTGCTACCCCCAACATGCTGCCTGTTTTCTCTGCTAAAACTCTGAGCCCCCAGTGATGGGGAGTAGTGTCTATTTTGTTGACTAATAAAGCCCAAGACCCTTGGGAACGGGTATAGTTACTAGATTCCCATAAGTAGTAGGAGCTTATACAGATTTGCTGAATGAATGCAGAGGTCCTGGTCCAATCCGATGGAGCACTTCTGTGTTCTGCTCAAAGAATAACTCTCCTTTCCTCCTGAGAGGGAGTGACAACTTCCTTGGTGATCAAAGGCAAGATCTATTTTCTTTATGCTCTTAACCTTAGGTGGGGAGACTGGGGGATCTTCATTTATATTTTAAAATTTGATTCACTCTGCAATTTGTCTTCTGTCTATGTATCCTTTTGAGAAACCTTTTATGAGTGATCATTCTTCCATCAGATTGAACAGGATCCAGGGGGAAGTACCAAGCCTGTCCCATCGGCCATTCTGTGTGTCATGTCCTGTGACCCAGTGGATGCTCAGCACGTAAGTGAACCTACAGGAGTGAGTGAAGAGATGGGAGCATCTCATTATTGTGGTGGCTGCACTCTGTCCGATGCCTTGAGATTTGGGGAACAGTTTACAAGTGCGGAGGTGTGAGGGCAGGGCCTCTGTGCTCTTCCTGAGTGCCCTGGCCTTAACCATTCCCCCAGCCCCCTCTGGGCAGCCAAGCTCAGGAGCTGGGCCACCGGCGATTGTGCTGATCAATAATCCACTTTCATCCCAAGTCCGGGGGTAGGAGCGGCCAGCACACTTATTTGTAGACTCTGGAGTCAGGTCCTTGGAGGAATTCCTCACTGAACAATGTTTTGGAACTTTTATTTTTCTCTGTAGCCTTCAGCTGAAGAAACATATTGCCTTAGATACGTGAAAGGTGAGGACACCTACTATCCCCATAGAGCCCAGGTGGAGCTGGGAGTCTGCTGTTTGTACAGCCGGTGGGCTCGTGTTGCTTTGGGCATCCCTGTGCCTGAATTCCTGCAGTACACTCGGTGGTAAGGATGGGGGTGCCTGGCAGGGAGGGAAGCGTGTCTGGAGACTGCACAGCTGGGGAGACGTTAACCTGGGGTGAGCGGGAGCCGGCTGATGCATGGTATCTCGGTGCAGGGAACTTTCCACACTCAGAGAGGTTCCCACTCCCGCAGGGTCCCTTTGATCAGGGTGCTGGGCTGTCAGCACAGCAGGGTCCCTGTGAGGATCATGGTGCATTCAGGCAGTCGGAAGTGAGGGGTCCAGTGGCACTTAAATTAACTGTGTACCCGAAGCCAACCCCCATCTCTTTCAGCCTGTTTCCTAATCTGCAAACCTGGAATGATGTTAACCATCCTGCAGGTTCGTTGATGGGCTGGGACACAATAGACAGCCAGGAGCTGGAATTCCTCTGTCCCCTCATTGTTTTCCTTCCTTCCCACTATTTGCTCTCACAAGCTCGGTCTCTCTGTCTCTCTCTCATTCACTTGTAACTTTCTCTCCTGCTCTGGTTTCATTTGATTCCCACCCTCCTCCCAATCCCCAGATGAGTGAAATTAATTTCTGTGTGTCAGTTCCAAATTACCGGGAAAGATGCTCTGTCCCTCTGGATTGGTTGTCCAACCCATCAGTTGCAGTCAGAGGAGTGAGTCCCTCTGTGACCAGAGGAGGGGCTCTGCCCAGCCCCCCAGCCACCACTGTGGGAGCACATAGCTCTCCAAGGAGGAGGTACTGGCTGTGACTTGGTGTCACTAATTGTGAATTTATGTCTCCTCTTGCCTCACCTTCATCCTCCTAAACAAAGATGAAAATTAAACACTCCCAAGATTTGTGTCATGGAACACTCAGGGTGGGGGCTAAGGGGGCTGGATTCCCTGCTGAGTGTAAGGGGCTACAGTGACTCCCCAACGAGAGCCTGTAAAGGGAACAGCACCGGCCCCACCGGACACTTAGAGCGCTGAGTCTGAGTGACATTGAGCCAGGCTTCTGACCACAGCTCAGGGGTCTGGTCCGACCCGTTAGTTTTTGAAACCAACCAGCTTTGGATTCCTAAATCCCTGAGGTTTTACCTGAACCACCAGCTTCTGCATCTCTGAAGACAGATGATGAGGACCCTTCACGTAAAGCATTTGCACAGCCCTGTGCGGGAATTTGTGCTGCAAGGCCTGCCCGGCGAGCTGACCGAAGTTTATATTTTACTGATCTTAGAAATAGTCTGGTTTCCTGATGCACTGTTTCATTGAACAAGCAACAGAAGCCACCTCTGGCTGATAAAAGCAAAAAAGGGACTTAATGAAAAGATACTGGGAGGGTGCATGTAGTGGCCTGGACCAGAGCCGACCCGGGGGCCGTAGGAGATTTTGGGAAGCCCAAGACACCAGGCTGGGCAGGGTGCTACCTGGCCCCCTGCTGCCCCAGCAGGGACCCCACTCCTCCTGACCCTCCACCTCACTGCAGGTTCATGTCCCGGCAGGGCCAGGTCACACTGAAGCCACCAGCACACACCTCAATGGGGGAGTTGGCCCCTTCTCAGCTGAGGGCGTGCCTGGTGTGGGGAGAGGCCCAGTTAGAGGAAGGCGGTTCCCCTACTGTTCCAAGTTAATGCGCAAGTCAGTGCCCATCACTCAGGAGAGCCAGGCTGGACGGACCTCATTGCGGTGACTAGGCCGTTTGAGTTCACTTAATACTTTCTATGTTTGAAGGCCCTGGAGGGAGAAAAAGTGAAGGTTCTAGTACCTATTTTGTGTTTCCCACGTACCAGGTGCGGTAAGCAAGCCACTTCAGACAAGGCCCAGAGCAACCACGTTAATAGGCCATGGAGCAAGTCGTGCAGTCAGGCCTCTGTGGTCCCGAAACCCGTGTCCCCATCGGCTCCGTAGTTACCAGTGGAAACTGGGGGGATTTATGGGACTGTGTGCTCCTGTAGGGGCTGGGATGTGTGTGTTTAAATCCACATCTTCAGAAACTCGACTAGAACCACAGCCACTTATTGCACGGAGGCAGAGGAGGGGAGGCTTCCAGCCTCTGTTCCAGCACGTGTGGAGCTCAGAAATTGCTCCTTCTGTCCTGAAAACAACACCAGAGCTGAGGGAGCTGCAATCCCACTGTACATCTTAGATCCCAGAAAAATTAGGGGAAAATCTGCTCCCAACCCAGAGAGGCAGCCAGGCAGGCTTGGAGAGTCACAGCTCCCAGGTCAGTACCCGCTTTTGTAACAGCAGGCAGATTTAACAGGTCCCTGAGGCCAGTGGGAGTCTCAGCGTGGGGAAGTCTGAGTGTGACAACTCCAGGGGGCCAGTCAGAGGGGCCCCCTGCTCTTTTTCATGCATTTTACTTCCAGGACCGTGTCCTGTTCTCAGAATGAAGGCCTCAGAGGATAACTCCTCATGCTTCCTGCCTGGAAAGGAGAAAATAACTCTATTGAAATACACCCAAAACATTCTGTTTCATTTGGGGAAGTTGTTTTTTGTTTTATTTTTTTTAATGAGAAATTATTTTACCAGAGCCTAACCAACCTGGGAGAAGGGAAATCCCTTCTGTCTCACCCAAATTGGGGTGGGGGGAAAGAGACACACTTGTGGAGGTCACAGCTCAGGGCACAGGCTCAATGAGAAATAATCACAGGACTACAGATGCCCTGCTCTGTCCTGCTCCCCCAACACCTTACCTCCATGACAGTAGGGCCCCTGTGTAATAACAGGAATAAAACTAAAAGAAGTAAATGTCTCAGGAGTGTTCTAGGAAAAACCCAAAGACAGCGGGCGGATGAAAACAAGGACACACAGGCAGCTTTAGCCTCTCGCACGAATAGCTGTAGCAAACTACACACAGCCCATCCCAGTAGATAAACAGAAAACCTCACAGAAAAAACTATTTATTTTGGTTCTCTTACCCAGTGCATTCCATGGTGCATCCTCGCCTAGAATTGAGTGGAAGCAAGTCCATCTCAGAAGGGACATACCTGAAGAGAAATGGCTTTCCAGACTCTGAAGGGCAGAGAAAGCACCAGCCTGGGTTAGAGAAAGGTGAGGGGTGGGGTAGGGGGTGGGCTGCCTTCTTCCCCAAATAAGGAACCTTCCTGAGGCCAGCACAATGGGAGGGAGGGCCATAGGGTGGAAGCAGCCGGACTTCTTCCTGAGAAGTGATAGGATGCCTCCAAGGGACCATTCAGGTGCCCAAACTGTGTCCTGATGGTGGGAGCCAGTCGGTCTGCCTCAGAGCCCAGGACTGAGGTGGGCGCACAGCAGGCAGGTCTTACTTGGCCGGATCCATTTCACTTCTCCGAAACCCTGTGTAAAACATGAAGCGTGGATGGCCTGGTGAGCACAGCTCTGCCCTCAAGACCGGTTTCTACTCCTCTCTTCCCAGAGAACAGCATCTCTGAGCCCGTCCTGGGTGACCTCACAGAGATCACCGTAGTGGCCCAGGCTAGAGACCGGGAACATGTACCTTCCTGCAGCCAACCCCAGACGTCCACTGATGCATCATATACTGGCAAATATGTGAGTTCCTGTGCATTGGTCTAAAAGCAGAGACTCTGCCACAGGCCCAAGAGGTGGTGTGTGGGACATACAGGGGTGCAGGACTGTACGCAGTGCAAAGGTGTAAGTGGTGACAGGGGTGCAGGGGCTGTGGAGGGTGAAGGCAGTTCAGGGGATGTGGGGGTGCAGGCAGTGCAGAGAATGTCAGGGGTGCAGAGGTACAGGGAATGTAAGGGTGCAGGGAGGTGCTCAGGCAAGTGCACATCCTCGCAGTCAGCCTGACCCCGGGAGGCTAGTGCAATGGTTTGGGGCGGAGGAGGCGGCGGCGGCGGCGTGTGGGAGGCTGCCCGGGCAAGCCGGTCGATTACTTCTCTTCCCTGCAGCCTGGCCTGGGGGGGCCTTGGCCGCCGGAGATTCGCCAGATGTTGGACTCCAAGTAAGCTTTCTCCTGGGAGGTGGGGCGGTTAGGTCAGCAGGCGGCGGCAGCAGCAAGGGGGCGGAGCGGGGCTGCCCCTGGCGAACTGGTGGAATAGCTGCCTTCTCCCGGCTGCCGGGCTTGGGTGCAGCCTCTGCTGCCCCAGATTGCCGCACACACCTGTCCCACTCAGTTTGCTGAGTGGGGAGTGGAGGCGGTGCCGTTAAGGTGTGCGGACCACGGGAGTAGGGGAGCTGCCGCTGGGGATCCGGTCAATTCGCTCCGCTCTCCCCCGCGGTGGAGCCTGGGGGCAGCCTCCACTGCCCTAGAGGCAGGACCCCGGTCTCCAGGTGAGCTTGCTCCTGGGAGATGGGTGTGGTGCAGTCAGGGGTCTGGGAAGGTGGTGGCTGCGGGGATAGGGAGGCTGCCCCGCGGGAGCTTGTGTATTAGCTCCATGTCTGCACCGCATGGCCTGCAGACGGCCTCTGTTGCCCCAGGTCCCGGGACACCCCTGTCCCACTTAGCTAACTGGGGGCGGGAGGCAGGGTAGTCAGGGTGCAGGGGTGGCGGTGGTCGGGGTCCTGCAGCTGGGAAGCGGGCCCATTTGCTCCCATCTTCCCTGCGGCTTGTCCTGGGGGCAGTCTCTCTTGCCCTGGCTTACGGGACACGTGTATCCTAGTTGGCCTGACCCTGGGAGGCGGGCGTGGTATGTTGGGTGTGGTGGCAGCAGCGGCGTGTTTTCCCATGAAGCTGGTCCATTTGCTCCCATTTCCCCTCATGGTTTGCTCTAGGGGCGGTCACTGTTGCCCCAAGTTCACCGGACGTCCATCTCCAGGTCAGCCTGCTCCCTAGAGGCGGCCACCGTGAGGTCAGGGGGCAGGAGCTGTGGCTGATGCGGGGGGATGGAGATGCCTTGGGGAGTTGGTGGATTGGCTCCCGTCTCCCTGATGGCCTGGTGTGGGAGTCGTCTCTCCTGCCCCAGATCACCAGACACACCTGTCCCATTCAGCCTGCTGGGAAGGGTCGCCCTGGGCGCTGCCTTTAAGGTGCGAGGGTGGCGACGGCGGAGGTAGAGGACCTGCAGCGCAGAGCTTGTCAATTTGCTCCCCTCTTCCCCGCGGCCAATCCTGGGGGTGTCCTCTGCTGCCCAAGAAGCCGGATGCCCGTCTCCAGGTCAGCTTGCTCCTGGGAGGTGGACGCGATGAGGTCGAGGGGCAGGGGCAGCCGGCCGTCGCAGCTGCCTAATGGGGCCACTTCTTCTCCTTTCCCCTGACCTGGCCTGGGGACGGCCTCTCCCGCCCATGATTCGTCTGACACACCACACCAGGTCAGGTTGCTCCTAGGAGGTGGTCGCTGTGAGATCAGGGGGTGGGGAGGAGAGGGGTGCTGCCTATTGTGAGCTGGAGGATAATCTCCCACCTCTCTGGAGGCCTGACATGGGGGTGGCCTCTGCCGCCCCTCGTTCCCAGGTCACATTTCTCAGGGTCATATTGCCCGGGGGTGCGTTAAGGTACGGGGGTGGCGGGGTGATGTCGAAGGTATGGAGCCTGCCGCTTGGGAGCTGGTGGTTTAGCTCCCATCTCCCCAGCAGCTTGGCCTGGGGGCAGCCTCTGTTGCCCCAGGTCGCAAAGCACAGTTTCCCTAACAGCTTAGCCACCTGAGGTGGGCAGGATGTGCTGAGGGAGCGGAGGCAGCTGCCCAGGCAGCGATGGAGGGGGCTGTCCCAGGCCAGCTGGTCTATTTGTTCCCATCTCTACCTTTGCTGCCCTAGTTTTGCAGGACGTCCTTCTCCAGTTTTTCCTTCTCCTGGGAGGTGGGCGCAGTGCATGCAGCCCAAGGTCTGGGCTCTCCCCTGGGGAGGGGCAGAACTCTCTTGTTCTCCTTTGTCTTTATTCTTCAGCGAAGGGGTTACTGGACCCAATTCTTAATTCTGAGAAAGTGTAGCCTGTGTTACGGAAAAGCTGCTGGACAGTGTGGTTTCTAGGTGGGTTTTCACATCAGCTGATGCCCAAGGCAGGCAGGAAAGCTATTACTCAGAGCTCCTTAGTGTGGAGTTGGGGGGTGGTGCTGCTGTCCTCACCATACTTTTTAAAAATGTGTTACTCCCCTTTTTTTCCTAGGTGACATTTTAGGTTATTGGGTCACAGATTCCTGGCACAATCATCCCTGTTCTCAAACATCTTTTAAACTTGGATGAAGTGATAAGTAGGGGAAGAAGATGATTTGCTGAAAGGTAAGAATACTTAAATTTGCATTAAAGCTACATTCTGTCAATCTTTCTCAAATGATTTTTCTCGGATTCAAAATCCACGACCTAATGAATGTTGTACTCCTGTGTAAATCATTGATCTTCACATCACATTTGTTAAATGGTCAATGAGATTTGTTAAGTAGATTATTCCTGAAAGGAAAAGCTCAGGATTTTGAGAATTCCTTGTCTGATGTCACCCAGGCAGTCACAGTAGAAGACAGAGCTGATATAAAAATCCCTCAGCTGCCTAAACTGCAAAGCTTCTGGGATTACTGATCCCTGAAATGCAGGTGACTCTTGATGATATTCTGTTGGGTGGTTTACATGATCAGATTCTTCCAGTCCTGTAAATGAGTTCCGTGGCCCCAGCCCCGGGAGAACTGGTCATAAGGGCCATATCGTGAGGGGTGGGATGGGAAGGCAAGGTCTAAGAGCTGGAATCACTGAGATTCCACACTCGCTAAACACAGACTCCAGAGCCTAATTGTTGTCAGGTTCTGTTCTGGATTTGAGAGTGTGTTCAGACATGATTCTTGCCCTTCAGGAGTCACTGCCTGGGTGGAAGTAACCTTTACACAAATCTGGGAAGGATGGCAATTAAGTAGATGGGCTGTTATGGTTCTCAGTGTGCCCAGGCTCACTCTTCCAGGCACTCATGGGACTAACGAGAGTCATGTTATTCACTCATTCACTGATTTATTACACTTGAATTGATCATTTGTCCCATAGTAAGTGAAACAAGGGATCAGGAACATGAGTTTTGTCCCCTCTCCCATCACTGATTGTATCTGTCAGTCTGGCGCCCTGCGTATGCATTGTGAAATGGTGGTATTTCTTGCCCAATGGGGCAGCACTGTCAGTTCTGAGAATCAGGGGAGTCTCGTGGGTAGGACAGAACCGTGACACACATGGCAACACGCCCACCATGTGAGACAGCATTGTCGATGCTCAGGTGACCTGATGTAGACCGCTGTGCTAAACCTGAGCGTGTTCAGTGATCTTGGCTGCTCTAAAAATACAGACTACAGGTCCCTACCTCTGGAGACGCTGAGGGTCTGCACCCCAGAATTCTGCATTTTAAGAAGCACTTTAACTAATTCTGATGAAGATGATCTGAGTGTCCCAATGAGAAACACTGGTGTGCGATTCAGCAATACTGAGGATTCTCAGGGAACGATGTCTTTTCAGGATGGTCCAAGGTCCCTCACTTGAGACTTTTGCCTTGGGTTTAATTGTATGTGTTCAGAAATGATGTCTCTCACTTCCAGTGCTTGTCAGCATACTCTGTGCAGGGACTTGCACTCAGTAAATGGCAAAAACTATGAGTCTTCAGGTCACCGAGCTAGAGTGTGAGCGATCTTTTATTTTGGTTTTCTTTATAGCAATGCAGAGTCTCCCGAGAAGAGATTCAGACTGAAAAGCTTTGTGTCAGACTTTGGAAGACCGCTGGTGCCCAAGGTGTTCTCTGACAGGGCAATGACGAATCTAGGTCCCTCTTTCACTGCTACATCAATGAAGTAGACCGCTTGGACAAGGCCAAAGCTGGTATCCCAACCATAGCCCTTGACAGTGATATTTGGCTCCAGGAAGCCATCAGATGCAGCAGGTGGCCAGAGGAGGAGCTGAACGGGCTCATGAAATGTGACATCCCCAACTTCATCAACACGGAACAGAACTCTTCCTTTGGGGAAGATGATCTCCTGATTTTGGAACCACCAATTGTTCTAGAAGATAAGCCAGTTGCTCAGACCTCACACATAGACTTGAATTGAGAAACGTGCTTTGTCAAGTGTCTTTCTGAAGATGTGAAGTTTGTCTTTGTATGGCAGGAATTCCCATTTCACAAAATTGTATGTGTTTGTGTCTGAGAGAGAGAAATGGAGACAGACAGAAAGACGGAGACAGAACAGCGCCCCCTCAGAAGAGAGCTAGTTAAGGTGAGTTTTGTGCCTTTAAAAAACATTTGGGGTTTTGGGGGGAACAAAGTATTTACACTGTCTCATTCTCCTAGTTAGAAACCTTGGCCCATACTCAATGTTAGCGGCCTTGAATGGGGATTGGCACGGTGCATTTCATCTGACACTGCCACATCCATGCTCTGCCTTTAGCACGTTGCTTTGCCTCTCAGGGCTGCCACCCTTTTAACTGTAAGGAGAGGAGTCTGGAGTAGGTGATCCATCCCAGCTCTGCTGTTTCGCAAATTTCTGATTTCTTATTCGGATGAGGCTGGGATACACCCAGAGCAGTATAAACCAGGCCCTACCTCCTGTCACTTGCTGGGGCATCCCTCAGGCCTGTGCCTTCTACTCAACCCTTTACTGAGCCCAGCTTTTGTCAGGAGCCCAAGTGCCTACCGAGATGGCAGGGGACGTCTCTTGTGGTCACGGTGGCCATCATTTCTATTGGTTGTGCTGAAACAGCTCTTCTGAGATCCCCCGGCCACCCTTGCTCAAACCTGAGGACAGCCCTACCGTTCCTTTCCTAGGAGGAAGATCAATCCATGGTGCATTTTATGACAATCCTGTCCCCAGGAATGCACGGAAGGTTATCAGCTGAGTGAGGGGAGGTGCCTCTGTGTCTCTGTGTCCCTGTATCTCTGTCTGCTCACAGTGCCCTGCCACCGGCTACTGAACAAGAAAAGTGCTATTCACCATGATGGGTGTTTTGCAGATGTGTAGGCGATGGTCGTGTAGCTCGTGTGTGGGCTTTGAGCTGGGATGTTGAAGAGCTTATAAATACCTCATCAACATGTATTCGAGGTGGCCTGGTGCCACACAGACTTGATTCATGAAGGCAACAAGCCTGCACACTGGTTTGGAAACAACTTTGTTTTGATCAGTCACACTGCATGCATGACTCACTGCTAATCTCTGGGTGGTTTTTTCATTTTAGATTTATTCACCCAATGTCTTGCTTAAGCTGAAAAATACTTTTATTTCACCAGAATATTCTCTGATTCTTTGTTTTCACACATCCAGTTTTTTAATTCCTTTAAAAATTGTTCTGTGTTTATAATGCCTCCTTATTTCTATCATCTCTAGATTCCCAGTGGCCTGAGCCATGCACCAGATTTTATGTAGGAACTGTACCACCAAAAGAAATCCTCTCGCCATAATATCTTTTGAGGAAAATATTATTCTTTAAGACTCTAACACTAAACCGTAGAAGAAAGCATGGAACATTTCTTGTAGTTAATACATGTTCATGCAAAAAGAAATTTGATATTTTCATTGAAAAATGTTGATTTTAATAACTTTTACTAATGTGACTATTATTATTCATAATTTAAGTAACCAAATAAAACCACAGTTATTTATTATTAAGATTGAAAACTATTTACACAGTCTCTCAATTAGAAGACTGAAGTGTATTTAAAAGATGGAAAAATACCCATGATGACACCATCTTTTTTATTAACTAAATATCAAGAACTGTGCAGGGTTAAGATTTGACCCCCTGCAAGCTGCCAGGTTAGCATGAGGTAGTCTGTGGATGCTGCCAGAATACAGGACACTCCCCCAGGGTCAGAGACAAAGGACTTCCTGCAGGCACAGCAGGCAGCCTGGGGTTCATGTTCATGTTGGTTCCTGAGCTCTTTTCCTATTGCTGTTGTAACAAAGGACCACAGACTCAGTGGCTTAAAGAAACACACATCCATTGTCTCACTGTTCTAGGGTGCAGAAATGCAAAGTCAATGTCAGTGGGCTAAAACCAACGTGTGGCCAAGGGTACGTTCCACACTGAGGCTCTTGGGAGGGATTCATCTTACTACCTTTCCCAGCTTGCAGAGGTGCTCACACTCCTTGGCCCAGGGCCCTGTGTCACTGTGACTTCTGCTGCCACATCACATCTCTGTCTCTGACCAATCTGCCTCTCTCCTCTAAGGACCTCCGTGATGATGTTTGCTTTCCCACAGTGATCTGCCATCCCAAGGTCCTTGACAGTCACACCTGCAGAGTCCCTTTTGCCATGCACAGTGACATTCCTAGGTTCTAGGGATCAGACCGTGGACATAATGGGGGCCAATATTCTACCGAGTTCTTCCCTTTGGCCCCACTGGTTCTTGTCCATCCCACATGCAAAATGCATCCACCTCATCCCAACACTCTCCAGAGTCTCATTTACTACACCATCAACTCAAAGTCCAACATGTAGTCTAACTATTATCAGCTCAAAAGCCTAAATATTTTCATCCTCATCACCTAAGTCAGGCATGATTGAGACCCTGGGTGTGATCTTCTCTGCTCAAAATCCTGCAATGGCTTCTCATTTCACTCAGTGAAGAAGCGAGAGTCCTTATGGTGACCTTACAGCTTTCCTCCCCCTCCCCAAGCTGAGCTCATCTCCGGTTTTCTCCCTGGCTCACTCCGCTCCAGCCACACTGGCCTCCCTGCTGTCCCTTGGGGATATCAGACATGCACCCACAGGCCTGTTGCCCTGGCCGGTCTCTGTCCAACTCATATGCTGAAGTCCTAAACCCCAGGACTAGAGAACATGACCCCATTTGGAAATAGGGTTGTTGCAGATGTCATTGGTTAAGAAGAGGTCATTAGGGTGGGCACTAATCCAGTATGACTTGTGTCCAGATAAAAAGGAGCAATGTGGACACAGAGACAAGTGTACATGGGAGATGACGTGATGAGATGTGGAGAGAAGATGGTCGTCTCCAAGCCAAGGAGAGAGGCCTGGACCAGCCCCTCCCTCCCAGCCCTCAGGAGGTGCCTGCCCTGCTGACACCCTGCCTGCAGACTCCCCGCCCCCAGGGCTGTGAGACAGTGAGCCTCTGTGGTTCATGTCACCCAGTGTGTGGTGCTGTGTTAGAGGGAGCTCAGCAACTAGCACCCCGTTCTCAAGGTCCTCAGTGAGCCCAGCTCTGGCCATCTCATTTTAACCTGGAAACTGCCTTCCCCTTGTCTCTGCCCCAGAAACCCCCTCTCCCTGATCATATTATTTCTATCACCTTCTAGAATACCATATATTTCACATGACTGTCACGACTGTAGTTTATGTTTTGCTCCTCCTCAGTCCTACAGGGACAAGGATACTTATTTGTTCACTGACGGACCTCAGGTGGCTTGACCTGTACCTGTGGCACAGCAGTCAATACAAATTGGCCGGATGGAAGGAGGGATCGTTCCTTACATTCACAGGTGAGTGAACGAAGGTTCCGGGGGACTGAGAGTTTCGCTCAGGCACAGAGCTGGTAAGTGTCAGGCCAAGGTGGGTTTCAGGTACCTATGAACCTGAGGGAGGCTTGAGTGATTCCCTTTCCATTGATTAGTATTTCTCATGTGTCTCTTTTTCTGGCTCTAACTTTTGACTTCTTTCTGTTGTTCTTCTAAGCTTTCAACCAGTTTTAAGTTTTAATTCTGCTTTGTCTCAGGTAAACAAATGAAATCTGTAAATCTTTTAACTCATTATTTATTTCATCTAAATACATTGTGATTAGTGATGATGTTTTATTTCTGGCATCTTGTTTTGTGAATTCTATTTGCTTTGCTCTGCTTTTCTCCTGCTTGTTATATACCTTGCAGTCACGGTTAAGAGCATGGCATCTAGAGACAGCCTATCCGGGCTTGGTTCCCTCCCTCGCTATCCATGTAACCAGGATATGTAATCCCTCTGAGATTCACTTTCTTCATGTACAAAAAGTACTATCCTCCTCAAAGAATGTGAGGATTAAGTGATAAAATAGATGAAGAACTTAGAATAGTGACCGGCCTATTTTGCATTCTTCATTTTGACTTCTTTATTTTTATTCTCTTTTTAAACAATTACTTTAGAGATTACTGTTGAATTTTAATGAACACCCTAGATATTGAAGATTAAATTGTTACTTAACCCATACATTGAATTTTATATACCAAATGATATCTGTATTTTGTTTCCATAAGTTCTGTTTAGTTCTTTAAAAAATTGATCTGTTTTCTTTTTCATGATGTCCTGATTGTTCATTATGTTATATAAGATTCATTTTATCTTTTAATGATACAGTCATACTTATTTTATGCTCTCTCTTAGATTGTTTCATAATTTTAGGCTCTGGAATATTAATCATCCTGTGTTTTACGGTTAGCTCTTTCTTCCCTGTGGCACTCATTTCCTTCTGTTTTTAGTTGTGTGTCTGTGTGTGTGTAGAGTTGTGGGAGATTCTCTATAGTGAGTACAATTTTTTTCCTATGATTGTCCCTTACATCCTGGTTTTTAAAGTTTCCCTAGAGAACAATTTTGTGTTGCTTATCCTAAGGCTCCAGGTGATATGATCAACCATGAATTATTATATTTTTCGGTTTGGGAATTCCGGAATCTTAAGTGGAGTATCAATTTGGATTCCACATTCATATAAAGCAGGGGCGTGGAGATTAGATTTTTTTAAGGGAGACTTTGTTTTTCCCTAGAGAACCGGTTGTTTCACCCCTTTCCTGTGTGCACATGTGGAGAACTTTGAGTCTCCCTTTCAGTGAAGAGGCAAGTCTTCCAATACGTCTTATGCAGAGGTTTCTATAAAGGAAGACTCTTCTACATCTGGTATGGACCCTTTTTCCTAAATGGACATTGTATCCCTATTTATGTGCAGATGAAAACCCCTTCCCTCCAGGGTGCTGTGGCATCAGCTCACAAGATTACCATTTTGGCATTAAATGTCCTCTTTGTATTGTCACCTGGGAACTTCTCTCTCCATAGTTAGCTCTGTGTTACTTTTGTTGTTGTATTTTATCCGGCATTACTGAAAGTTTTACTTAAAAGGGATCCTAATTAGCTCTGTTTACCTGTTTCCAGAGCTGAAAGCTTCAGTTCTAAGAGTATCTGTTTGATTTTTCTTAAAAATACATTCCACTATATTTCTCTGGTGAAAGTCTTGACCCTGTTTTATATTCTCCCATCATTTCCTTATTTTCTTGAATGTATTAAAAGTATTTTATAGCCTTTAATGGTAACTCTGATGCCTACATCACCTGGGGTTTGCATCCTTTGTCTAATATTTCTTATTCTCATTTTATCCATCATATAGTCTTGACATGTTGCATGTCTAGAAATTCTTTATTACATGGCAGACATTGCAAATGAAAAATTCATATCTTATCCTCTGTAAGAGGTTTTCTACCTTACCGTTAGGCAGACAGGGTGAGGGACTGATCATCTCACTCCAATCAGGCCCTGAGTTGTGTCAGGACAGAAGTGCCTTTTTTCTTAAGACAGCTTTGAGGTATACTTGGCAAAATAATTTTCACACATTTAAAGTGTACAACTTAATACATTTTGACATAAGTGTATCCCCAAGAAACCATGACCACATTCAAGACATTGAAAATACCCATCACCCACAAAACTCTTCTCCTGCATTTTGTTGTCCCTCCCTCCCTCCCTATCTATTCCCCTGGAAACCATTGATCTGCTTTCTATCACAACATACTGGTTTGCATTTTCAAGATCGTTGTATGAATGGATTAATGCAGTATCTACTCTATGTTGTCTGACTTCTTTCATTCAGTGTAATTATTTTCAGAGTCATCTGTGTTCCTGTATTAATAGCTTATTTTTCTTATAGCAGAGTATTGCTTAGTGCTGAGATTTCCTGAATAGTTTATTGTGAGCAGTGTTTGGATAGACCATTCTTTGTTTCTTCATTTACTTCTTGATGGATGCATGGGTTGTTTACAACTTGAGCTATTATAAATAATATTGCAGTGAATATTTGGTTACAAGTCTTTGTATGGACATATGCTTTTATTTTCTAAAGCATCAGATGAGGAATGTATGGCTTATATGGCAGATTGGTTTTTACCATTTTTAAAGAAACTGTTAAACAGTTTTCCAAAATGGTTGTGCTATTGTAAATTCCTCGTGGTGTGTATCAGTTCTGGCTGCTCTATTTCCTTGCCAGCACTTTGTAAGGTCGGCCTTTCTAATCGTATACATTCTAGTATGTATGTGTACTACTATCTCACTGTGGTTTTAAAAGCATTTCTCTAATGACTAATGGCATCTATAATCAGCATCTTTTCATATGCTTATTATCCATCTGGATATCTTTACTGAAGTGTGTTTTCTGGCCTCATTCATTCATTCAGGTGTTTGCATTATTATTGAGTTTTGAAACCTTTTTATTCTGGATCAGACACAAAGAGACACCTTTACCAGATATATGATTTGCAAATAGCTTCTGTCTATGGCTTGTCTTTTCATTTGCTTTGCAGTGTTTAGAAGAGCTTTGAAGAGTCTTCATTTTTGTAAAGTTCACTCGATCAGTTACTTTTTTTAAAATAGATTATACTTTTAGTGTCATAGCAAAGAAATATTTGCCAAACCCAAGATCATAAAGCTTAAGCCTATGCTTTTTCTCCTAGCTGTTTTATATTTTTAGATTTCCTATTAAGATCTATGATCCATTTTGAGTTAATTTTTGTGTATATTCTGAGGTGTGGATCAAAGTTCTTTTTTTTTTTTTTGCATATCACTATCTAACAATTCCAGCACTACTTGTAGAAAAGATCCTTTTCTCCACTGCATCCTTTTGAGAATCAATTGTCTATATAAGTGTTCATTTAGTTCTGAACTTTCTATTCTGTTCCATTATTCTATTTCCCTGTTTTACACCAACACCATACTTTCTGATTACTGTAGCTTTATAAAAAAAAGTCTGTAAATCAGATAGTGTAAGTCTTCCAAATTTGTTTTTCTTGTTCAAAGTTGTTTTGGATATTTGGGATCCTTTGCATTTTTATATGAATTTTAGAATCAGTTTTTAAATTCCTTACATCCTCTTCTGCCAAAATTCCACCCATGTCTTTGGCCATCTCCAAAGCCACATTTTCTGAAGAGGTCTCTCTAGATCCCAGGTGAAAGTAATTTCTCTTTCATCTGTGCTCCATTCACATTTCATAATATTTGATTACATTTATTCATATTTGGCTTTATTCACTTGTCTGATCTTTCCTGCCATATAGTAAATCTCTCAAGATTAGGAATCTTGACTTGGTTCCCTCTGTCTGCTGAGAAAAGTAGTTCTATGGTTTGCAGGAGTGAGCCCTGCAGTAAGAGGTATCTGCAGCACACATCTATCTCATTGCTTGCATATTGCCAAGGAATCCTGCAGATTTAGAATTGTTTATTGATTGTTGACTCCAAGACGGCTCAGTCTTTTTTATTTCTATTACTACTGCTGCAGTTTCAAAGAACAATGGGCTAATTATTTTTCAAATATGAAAACATACTGTAATTGGGTTGTGATGCAAATTTTGTGCTACTGTGTCTTAAAAACCTGCTTAGTGTTCACAGGCTCCTTCACTGATGGAACTTTTGGGAGAATGACATATCCTTAGAGATAGCACTGCTGACTTTGGCGACCTGAGCAGCAGTATCTGAACTCACTCCTGCTGTTTTTCCAGTGTCCCCTCTAGCCCTCCTCCAGCCCTCCATGCCCGAACCTGCAGTTCTGCCCTCGAAAAGCCTCTTACTTCTCAGGAAGACTTCCCTATGAAACATAATCATATCCTTCTTGCGGGGACATTCAGTCCAGTGACCTGACAGCAGGGGAAAATATTTAGTCTGCTCTTAGTAGAGCCTAAACTCTTCCATACTTATTAGAAGCAAATCCAATGAGGAAACTGTGTTGGCATCTAACAAATCAGCATAAATGTCTGATGAGGAAGATCAGCTTCCCCATCCCATTCAGGCGTCATGTTGGTGTGACACTCACCGTGGCTAAAATTTTCTCCTGTGTGCAATGTAAGTTTCAAGACATTATGAATGGCTTTATGTTTTTCTTCCTTGGTCTTTCCACATTCACTGTGTCTGGTGAGATTATATGAATCCTGCTTATTTTCAGCCCAGCACTTACCCTTTTTAAAGGATCACGTGTTTAAAAGGCTAGTGGACAATTTGTTAGAAGATAGAAATCCTTAGATTTTGGTCCTAGAGTTGAATCTTGGTTAGGGGTGAATGAATATTCCCATTAAAATTTTAAATTCAGTGTTACAAAGTTTTAAAAATAGTTAAATATTAGCCAATTTCATTAAACACTTTAGCAGTTATTTACTTTTAAGCCTGTTTCTGGGGCAATTTTGCAATGATTCCCTCCCTTTGTTGATTCCCTCTTTGTCAGAATCCTTGAGAGGCCCCTGTCATCACTGTCAGTATCATCATCATCATCATCATGGAACTGATTCCTCTGGAAGATTCTAGGAAAATAAACAGATGGGTGGGGTTATGTGTAGGTCAGTGTGTGCATATACAATAAGAACAGTTATCAGACATTAGATGCAAGATATCCATTTTATTTAGAGAAGAATGTGATCATGAAATCCTGATGTGGTGAATGAAGGAAGCAGTGGGAACAGGATAGTCAGTGGAAAGGAGGAGGAAGTGAGCCAAGCGGGGAGCATAGATCCTTGGTTAGCCGATCATCAAATTGGTGTGAATGAGGGGAGTGTGGTGGCAGAATCATGTTCCTCCCCCACCACAGGTTAGCCAACAGTGACATGTTTCTGTACATGGCAAAAGGGATGACAGTTATATTAGGAGAAATATCTTAGAGGATTTCTGTATTCTAAATTCTCTATTAGCCTTTTAAACCCATGATACATTATTAAAGTTTAGTGGAGGCCCACAAATAAGAAGGGTTCATATAATCTCACCACACATACTGAAGGTAGAAAGACTAAGGAAGAAAAACAAAAAGTCATTCATAAGTGCCTTGAAACTTAAATTGCTCATGGGAGGAAATGTCACACAAGGTGAGTGTCACAGCCCCATACATAATGTCTGAATGGGAGGGGAGAAGGGGATCCTGAGATGAGACAATAGGGTGAGTAGCCTGGATTGTCCAGGTGGGCCCAATGTAATCACAGGGGTCCTTAAAATGGAGGACATAGCCCAGCTGAGTTTAAAATCAGAGGGAGGTGTGGCCATGGAGCAGTGTTCAGAAAGGCTGCTGGCCATGAAATGGAGGAAGTCGTGGGACACAAGCTAAGGAAGGTGGGTGACCTCTGGAAACTGGAAAAATAAAAATAAAAACAAAAACAAGGAAACATTCTCTTCTAGATCCTCTAGAAGGAAGGAACCCTGCTGGCAACTTGAATTTAGCTCAATGAGAACTGTGTTGGATCTCTGACCTCCACAGCCATAAGGTGAAATATCTGTGCTGGTTTAAGCTGTTAAGCTTATGGAAGTTTGTTACAGTGGTAATAGAAAAATAACATAGTGAGCGGTAGTGTAAGGGATTAAAGCTCTAGGCTGGGGTGTGGAGAGGATTCTGACATTTACACCTAAAAACAACCAGGTGCAGTGGGAAGGTGTTTTAAGGAAGACCTACCTGGCAGGGCTGTTAATAGGACTGTTTGGTGTGAGGAGAGCATTGGAGTAGAGGAATCAATTAAATCTCTACCAGAAAAATAAGGAATAAAATATAACAGTGCTTCAGTGTTAGTGGTGCAGGAATGGAAATGGGCAGAGAGATATAAACATTACTTTGAAATTAGCTACAGGTTTGATGATTGCATGTTGGGGAGAGTTAGCCGATGTGTGGACTGAATGCATCCCCTCAAAATCCATATGTCAAAACCCCATCTCCCAGGGTGATGGTATTGGGAGGCAGGGCCTTTGGGAAGTGATTACTAGGATAAAATAAGGTCATGAGAGTAGAGCCCTCATGAATGGGATTAGTGCCCTTATAAAGGGCCCCAGATTGCTTGCTTCTCTCTGGCCCATGAAGATAGTGGGAAGACAGCCATCTTTGAGACATGAAGGCTATCATCTCCCAGATGCATTGACCTCAGCCTCCAAAACTTAAGGAATATGCTGGTTGTTAATGCCACCCGGACCATGGTAATTTGTTACAGCATCCCAGACTGACGAAGACAATGGAGAATGCCTCTGAGCTTGACACTGATTGCCTGGAGAATGCTGAAACCCAGGGAAGTGGACAGCACAGACGTTTACTCATTTAATCCTGGCAACACGGTACGAGATAGAGTCTACATATTCCTCGCTATTTAAAAGGGAAGGAAAAAGAGGCACAAATGACAACAACAACAACAACAACAAGAACAACAACAAAAAAACAACAACAACAACAACAATAATTTTTCCAAGATTCACACAGAACCCCCTGGAGGCAGAGTGAGAATTTATACTCAGGCAGGCTGACCCCAGAGCCCCTGCTCATAACTACTAATCAGATCACCTTGCTTATGTGGACCAATTTTTTTCAAGTGTGATATGAGGGTACTGTGTCCAGTAACTTATAATTTCAAAATAACTCACTGTAAGGGAAACATTAGTCACAGGCATTGCAAACCACAGAAAGCTAGACATACAAAAATAACTCATTAGGGCAAGATAACCAATAACGTTTTTAAATATTATTCTTGCTGTACCTTTGCAATAAATTGTGTATTTATAATTCTGTCTGGCTACAGAAAAACTTCATAATCCTGAATGTGCCTGGTGGCTCCCATGGTGGACAGCAAGGGCCTAGAGAATTTAAGTGACTTGTCCAGCCTCGCCCAGGAAGCTAGTGGTGAGATCAGAGCTATAGGTTGGGACTTTTCCTTCCTATCCAACAAGTCCCTCATGGAGGCTTAGAAGCTTCTCCTTTGGTGCCCAGCTGTCTATCCGTACTTATGACATCTTGTCAGGTGTCCCAGCCTGCTCCTGAACATAAGCCAGTAACAACATCTGCGCTTTTCTGGCCAGGTAATACATTCTAGCAACTTCCATTGACTTCTTGGCATCAGTTCTTACCTGGAAGGGTAGTGGCTAGAGATGCAAATGTGTCCACATGACAGGGTTTTCATAAACATAGCAGGAGTTGTCAAGAGAAGAAAACGTCAGGAAGACGAGTGGAAGCAGGTCATTTAATATACCAAATGGGTACTTTCAAAGTATGTTTGTGTTTCCAAGTCCAGACTTGTTCTGCTCGTGCATTACAGGCCAATAAATCAGGAGACCAGGTTTTGGGGCAAGAAATAGCGACTTTAATTTGGAAACCCAGCTGAGAAGATGGAAGTCTAATGTCCTGGAAAACCATTCCCCAAAGTCAGAATTCAGGCTCTTTTTATATTAAAAAGGGGAAGCAGGAATGCTTGGTTGTTGCAAACTTGGTTTATGAATTCTTTGTTGTTAGAGTCTTTTGTTCTTGCAGCTCTTCGCCTGGGTCAGATCCGTGTAAACCTACAACAAACAAATGTTATTTTCTATTCTGTAACATGTTATCTTTATATGAATGGAAAAGTGTTAATATCCTTTAAAGTCAGAGCCTTGAGAATAGGGTCTCCTGTATATTTCAGGCTCTAGGCAACATTGTATTACAAAAGGTGTAGAACCAACAAGACTAAACCTAGGAAACAGGGCACAGGGTTAAACTAAAAAGAACAGATCTAACATGGAGTCAGATTTGTTCTTTCCTATTTCAGTAGTGCCATGGAGAAGGCACATTGGGCAGCTTTTTGTAGGGTCCTGGAGGCTTTCTCTCTCAGCTTCTGGGCGCCTCTGTTGCAAACCCTTCATAGCTGTCTGGCCTGCTGGAAAAACACTCCGACTGTTTTGCCCGGAAGATGCGTTCTGTTTATAACTCATCTCTACTCCTTGGAAAACAACTCAAGAAAAACTCAGTTGGTTTTCCACCAGCGTTGGGCAGGGGTGAGGGATAGCATGTAATTATTTTATAAAATAAAAATAAAAATTAAAATAATAATAAAAATAATAAAAGAATTATTAAAACAGCACTGGGCACATAGGAGAGAGTCAATAAATATTTCCTGGCTTAAATTAAAAGTGATGGCTTAGTGATTCTATGGCTGCTCTATTTGCTGAGATTGTTACTCCTTTGCTCCATTACAATATTTTTAACTGAAAAAGAAATACATGCATATGGTTAAAAAAATTCAAACAGAGCACAAAAATACACAAGTGAAAGAAGTTTTCCCTCATCCTCTGTTCTTTCAGCCCTCTCTGGAGATGCCACTGTTTATTATCCTTTGTGTGATTTTCCAGATAGGCTATGCACATTTCCACCTATGTATGTAAATTCCTTTAAACTTTTACTTATTTTTAACTTAAAGGGGTTTAAATCCTCAAGTGCCTTCTGCCCGGGTAATAGAAAAGAACAAATCTGACTCCATACTAGATCTTTTCCTTTGAATTTAACCCTGTGCACTGTCTCCTAGGCTTCATCTTGCTTGTGAAACAGTGTTGCCTAGAGCCTGGAATATACAAGAGAGCCTATTCTGAAGGCTCTGACCTTTAAGGATATTTAACACTTTTCCATTCATATAAAGATAACAAGTTGCAGAAAAGAAAATAACGTTTGTGTTGCTGGAGGTTTACAGAGATTTGACTCAGGCAGATAGCTGCAAGAACAAAGGATTCTAACAAAAAATAATTCCTACACCAAGAAGTTTGCTACAACCAAGCACGTAAGAAAGGAGCCTGAATTCTGACTTGGGGAGATGGTTTTCCAGGACATTTGTTTGCCATCAAGGTCTACAGAAACTTGCTAATCCATGCCCCAACACCTGGTCTCTGAACTTATTGGCCTGTCCTGCACTGAGGAGAATGAATTTGGACTCAGTAACACTCCTATCTACCTAGCAAGCTGGGCACTGGATCTGAGGACAACTCTCCCACACCCAGGGACCTACTGTGAGCCCTTGATGGTTCCACTAGGGTGGGGTGTGGTTTACTCAGGAGGGATGGGGACTATGCACCAACACTGGGGCAGTCTGCTCTGTCTGGGGCTCTGATCTTGTACCTCCCGCTCCCCACCAGCCCAACACCTGGAACAGTGGAGCTAAGACAGAGATCGTGCCTGCCTGTTTCCCAGCGTGTAAAAGGGGAATATGTACTCTTCCCAAGGTAGTTCTGAGGGACAACACCTTCGGGTGCTTGGTTCCCAGAGCAACAGGAAACCCAGCTCCGCGTGGGGGCAACGGGTGTGATCCCATAGGGGTTCTGCAGAGGCCTCGGCTGGAGGGCTGGACCAGGGAGGGAAAATTTGAGCTGCGGGCCTTGAAGTGTTAGAGAAGGGTACAGAGGAAGGACTGACTTCTGTTTCAGGATGCCCCCAGAGGTAAACCTTTGTCTCTCCATCTCTGCTACTCCCCTCCCCTCTCTAGATCCCTCCCTTCTCTCTGCACCTCCTGCCCATCTGTCTCCCTCCACTTTTCCCCTCCTCCTCTCCTCCTCCCATCTTCTCCCTCCCTCACTTCCGCAGCTTCTCTCACAGAAACCAGAGGATCGCTGGCCCTCCTGCGCATGCGCAGTCAGTGCCTGGTGGACCTCGGGTTGGAAGCTGCAGCTCCGAGCCGGGGATCGGCCCCAAAGTCTTCTCAGCTCTGTCGCCCGGTAAGCCTTTAGCTCCTGCCCCGGTGCCGGGGCCTCCGGCTGTGGAAGTGCAAGGTGGGGGGCTCACGGGAAAGGTTCAGGCGGCTGCGGGAGGGCGGTCCACGTGTCACAGCCCGTGAGGGCACGAGTCAGCGTGTGTTCAGCTATATTGCTCGGGCCAGGCCCCTCAGCCCGCGACACCTGCCCAGCGCCCCTGCCACACCTGTCCAGGGCCAGGTGTGCACCTGCCGCCTCTCGCCCCAGCCGGTCTCCCCTCAGTCTGCGGCTGGAGTCCCCTTCCCCTCTCCCTCCCGCGAGTCCTCTCCTCCCGGGCTTCCTCTCCTCGGCCGCCGGCCTGTCCCCGTCCCTGGGCGGGCTGTGTCCCGGGCGGGCGGGGTCTGCGGACACGGACGGGGCAGCTGTGGCTGGGGCTGGCCTCCGAGCGGAGCTGCAGCCCACGTCCCCAATCCCCCGCTTTCCCTGCCCCGTGACCCCTGGGCTGCCCTCCTCTCCCTTTCCCGCTCCCTCAGGACCAGCTCAGTTGTGTGGGCGCTGCTCCCCGGGCTGAGAGCTTCCGGCCGTAAAGCCCAGCTTGTTCTGGTGAAGTCTGCAAAAGGGAGCGTCAGTGCTGAGGGAGCTTCCGTCACCTCCCTCAGTGTTTCTGCCCCAGGTAAGTACCTTGAACACTTTCAGGTGTCATGATGGCGGTGCTTGATGATGTCACGTGTTTTTATAGTGAGAGGGATTACAGTGTTGAAAGCAGGGCTTGGTTCAGTTAAAAATGAGCTGAAGGTATGAGTTTGTGACATCCTCCAGGCTTCCCTCTCCCAGGGTGAAACGTGTGACCGTCGATTTTAGAAAGATAGTTACAGTCCCTAACTAGCCCAGCCCAGCTTGTGTGTGTTAACAGGAACAGCACCACCAGAGGCGTTGGAGACCTAGGGACATTGCAGTCCTAAAGAGCTCCTGGCACAGTTTGGTTTGTTTTGGTTTTTTCTTTTTCTTAAATTGTGCGGCAGACTAGTTGTATAGAGGGGAAAATAATTGTCAAGAAATTATTTTTCATATAACAGCTTTATTGTGATTTTGTTCACACACCATGAAGTCCATCCATTTAAATGGTACAATTCAGCAACTTTTTGCATATTCACAGTGCTGCAACAATTATTATTCCGGAACGTTTTCGTCACTTCAGAAAGAACAGTGGAAATCAATGACCTATTCACCCTTACCCAGTGGTGGTTCTAAAGAAGTTTCTTGGCTGTTCCTGACCATAAATTAACTTGCTACATTCCATGAAATATCTGGTAGGAATTCTAATCAGAATTGCATTGAATCTGTCTATCTAAACAGGAAGAATTAATGTCTTTATGGCATAAACTTCTTCTAACCATGAATATATCTGAGACCCTATCTTTTCATCTGTCCAGAGCCTGGCCCATGGGAAGTCCTCACTAATTTTTGGGCTTGTGAATGATGAGATTCTATACATTGTTAGTTGCAAATGTAGCCTTTCACAGAAGAGAAAAGTAACCTCAGTGAAGCCAAGTGACTCTCTGATGGTCAGAAAGGGTGACAGTCAGTTCTGGAGTGATACAGTGGACTTGCTGCATGCAGCAAGAATTCTGAACCACCTACAGCTACGGGGATTACAGTGTTCTTTTATTTTTTTAAAGACTTGCTTTTATTTTTCTAATTATTTTTTATTGAAGTGTAGTTAACTTACAATGTTAGTTTCAGTTGTACAGCAGAAATTCAGTTATAAACATATGCATATGTATATACATACGTTTTAGATTGTTTTTAGTACAACTCATTATAAGAACTTGAATATAGTTCCCTGTGCTATATAGCAGGTCCTTGTCATTTATTTTATATTTATTAATGTGTATCTGTTAATCCCCCTTTTCCTGCCTGCTAACCACAGTTTGTTTCTATGCCCATGGGTCCATTTCTAGCAGCACCATTTTTCCTAGTTAATATATGCTGCTTGGCTGCTTTCAGTTTCAGTAATTCCATCTTTTCTGTGGGCGTTTTTCTTCTGGTGGACCTGTATGTGGTTTGCACACGTGGTAATAGAGATCTGTATTTCAGAGAACTCCAGGCCTCGTGTAGTCCCTGGTAGAGAGCGCCCACTGAGCTGATGCTTGAACTGGGAAAAAAGCATAGTAAATGTTGTTATTTCCACTATGTTTGAGACTTCCAGGTTTCTATAACCTCTCTAGCCAACCTTAATATTTGCTGCACCAATACTGGGTAATTTGGTGGAATTTCATGGTATGGTGATGTAGAGACAGGGCTTTGTATGCTTCTTCTCTTTCCTTTTTCTAACACTCATTCTCCTGGGCCTCCCAGATCCTCCCACAACAGTGCCCAGGGCTGGCTTGGTGCCACACTCAGGCAATATTTGTTAATAAGGCCCTTTCCTCATCTCTTCTGAGCCTCCGTTTCCTTCTCGGCACAATGAGATCGTAGACTAGATAAGTCCTTTTCAGTTTCTTTTAAAGCCATGTTTCCTTTGAGAAACAGAAAATGCAAATCTCTCCTCCCATTCCAACCCTTTAGATTTTGATATATCCTCCAAGGAGTGACATAGCTCTTTGTGGAAAGCTGATGTGATTGTGATTCCAGGTGGCACAGAAAAGACTCTTCAGAGATTTATTGCAGGGAAAGGGCAGGAAAGGAGCAGTATATCACACTTTCTAGTGTGAGCAATGAGCAGGAGATTGGGTTAAAATACGGTGTCTGATGTGGCCTCTCTCTAATCTTGCACAATGTGATAAACCTCTCTCCCTCAGTTTCTTCATGTATGAAGTTGGGGTGATAGTATTTTAGGGTTTTTGTGAAACATTATACACATAATCCATTTGTGTCTCGGTAGAAACAAGAGCTGCTAGGGAGTCAGTGATTTCTTTAAAAAAAAAAATCTTGTCTATAGCACTCTGTCGGTGTGTATTTTGAAGTTCCTGGAGGGTGAGTGTTGAAACTAAAGTCCATCATGGGACAGGTGGCCCATGGTCCTCTGTGCCCCAGATTGCCCCCTCCTCCCCAGTCCTCTTCCTCTCATTCCAGGATGAAGTTCCCTAGTAGATTTATACAGAGTTCTTGTGGAAATGGCTTTTCATTTTATTGTTTCACCCAGAAGGGCTGCCATCATGATCTCTGTGGTCAGGTTTTGTTGACCTGAAGGCTATGCAATTGGGGGTTTCTATTTAATAAAAAGAAAAAAAAAATTACAAATACAAACTTAGACCTAGGGTGGTGACAAGGGCTCTTGGAAGTGGGGTCCATTAGCTTTGTTAGCTTCAGGTGCAGTGGCCTCTGGCCACGAGGACCCATCCTCGTGCTCTTAAGTTGGAGGGACCAGTGGGTTCAGTGGGAAATTTAACTGAGTGTATCTCATGGTCTAGGGATCGTCCTATTTGTGCTGTGTGTTCCTTATTTGAGACAGTGAGATCATTTAACCTCAATAGCATCTTTAAAAGTTAGACTTTTAATTTTGTGATGTAACTTAGATTCCCATGTAGTTGTAAGAGATAATATGGAGAGGGCCTATGGACAATTTGCCCAATTTTCCTTAACGGTTCAATCTTGCAAAATTAGGGTACAATTCATTACTGACTCACTAACCCTTTGAGGTTTGTGTTATTGCCTTCATTTCTATTCATGATTAAACTGGGGCTTAGAGAAGCACACAGGCCTGCCCAGGTCACCCACATGGTTAGTGTAGAGTCTGGTGAACGTGGGCGTGCAATTTCCAGGCAGTACCATTATGATGGTCTGTGGCAGGGAGCAGCATTCACTTTGCTTGTTTATTCATTCATTCAACAAACATTTATTGAATAACCTCTGTGTGTCAGATGCTTTAATAGGGTTATCAGATTCTTCAGCAGTACTGAAAATCAGGTAATGTTTTCTGTTTTTTAATCTGAGAAAATTAGCAATGAGAGGTTATAACCCCCCGAAAGGTAATATAGCTGATAAAGGAGGGATAGTAAATTTGTACAGTCCCCCCTTTTTATGCAGGTTGTAACCTAGGCATTTAACATTTGCAAACTTACGTAATCCAGATAATTTCTTGTAAGGCAAGGATTTTTTTTTAATTGAAGTATAGTCAAGTTTACAATGTTGTGTCAATTGCAAGCTGTTTTTTGAATTTTGAATTAAAAAATATTTTTTGAGGAGGGTAATTAGGTTTTTTTTTATTTGTTTCATTATTTAAAATGAGGTACTGGGGATTAAACACAGGACCTCATACTTGATAAGCACGTGCTCTACCACTGAACTGTACCCTCTTCCCCAAGGCAAGTTTTCTTATCCATTATTCTGCAGCTTATGAGTTCAAATAAATTGGAGTTGAAATCCAGATGTTTTGATCCCACTGTGGTTGTTTTCTTTATATTCTGCTTAAAGGGGTGTGGAAAGCAGTTCCTTTGTTCATTTCTTTATTCAGCAGTTTTGAGCACTGTCTTTGCATCAGGGTTTGGCTAGGTGCTTGGAACAGAAAACAAGAAATGACCCTGCTCTGCAGGGGCAGGAAGCCTAGACCAAAAGCTGGGTAATGTGATCCGACCTACAGTAGCCATGTGCAGACACTGAGGACAAACTGTACCCCCGTCTTTGTTTGGGCTTCCCTTGCCTTCTGGCTGGTACACACCAGGTCACCGCAACCCAGAGGGGCCCACAGCCCACAGCAGAGTAAGTATATCGATCTCCTCTCCCCTCTCAGCAGGGGCTGCAATATGAGCATCCCTGACTACGTGCAGTGTGCTGAGAACGACCAGATTCTCCCCATGGTGGTCCAAGCCATTGGGATCATCTCAGAGGAGAATTTCTTTTGCATCTATAAGCGAATCTCCTTGGTGAACCAGATCAGCCCCTGCGGCTCCCATTGGGCACTCTGTATCCACTACAGGCACCACTATGCACCCGAGAATGGGTGGGGAATCTTCCAGACCCACAGCAAGGTAATGGGCCTTGTCACCATTGCCTAATGCCTCTCGGCCAAGGCCTTCGAGAAGCTAGACGTGCCTAGGAGCTGTATGACACATCGTTAATGACTCTCAACTCTTTGTGCTGCATGGGGACGTAGCCGAGCAGAAGCGCACCGATGTGGCCTTCAATCTACGAGGACTGCAGGCTGGTGGAGAAGAGTATCGAGGACTTCACTGTGTCACTCTTCATCATGCTCAAGTCCAAGTGGCTGGATAGGGCCCCCAACAAGTCTGGGGATATGATCCCCCTCCTCTGCACCTTGTTTGAGAAGGAGGACTTCATGGGATTGGACACAGACAGCAGGTAAGTCTACCTGGAGGCCCGGCCGCCCTCGCTGTGTGCCAGATTGCTTCCCTATATCAGGAAGGGATCATCAAGGAAGAGGGCTGTCTTGTAGCCAAGAGTGGATGGAGGTGCAGCCCGCTGGTTTACAGACATTTAAAAGTGAATCCGCCTTTGTTTCAGAGAGATCTTTTTAGAGATATTGTGGACACTTACTCCAGCTTTTCAGCCAGGACCCCTGGTGGGACCACTAGAGTTGCTGTCCAATAGAGTAGCCACAGCCTCTGATGCTAGGAGCTCTGGGGAGGAGGCTGGTCTGAGCTGACATGTGCTGTAGCTCAAATGTACATCAGATGCTGAGACATCTAATAAAAGGAATGTAATCTACCTTGTTACTTTCTATATTGATTACATGTCAAATTGATAGTATTTTACGTACAGTAGAATAAGTAAGATCTGTTCTTAAAATCACTTTCTAGTATTTGTTTTTTGTTTGTTTCTTTGTTTACTTTTTAAATGTGGCAACTGGGAAACTTTCTTTACATGGATCTCATTTCATTTCTGTTGGGCAGCCTGTCCTGGGACAGTCTCATCCCTTTGCTTAGATAAGAGATGCTGAATCCCGAGATGCAGAAAGAGGCTCTGGTTGAGCTGGGGGTGGAGCCGGTGTCTCCTGACTCCTAGGCCCAGCACCTGCACGGCTCAGGCCCTCTCTTCATGCCAGACAGCCACCATGCCAGGTTAGGTCATCAGAAACACCGCCAGGGATTTCCGAATGAACTCCTTACACAGTAAAAGGCGTGTCACAGAGTATGGGACAGAGCAGGGAAGGGTTCATCCTCACTTTGTCCCTGTGATTAGGTCAAAGGCCTCACTTTGCCTCGAAATTGCAGACGAGCTCTTCTGGGCTGCCTAACCCCCCCCCCCACACTTTCTGCTCTGTTTCCCCGTGTGTCCATTGTGCTGTCCCTCGGGCAGAAGAGGTTGAGATGCCTTTGCCGAGAGGTGGTCCCCCTTTGCTGGGGAGAGTGAGGGAAGTTGTGTACCCCCGGCCTACGGCCTCGGGCATTGTGTCTGGAGAGTGCTCATGGCGGTCTCACAGGTGAAGGTCGGAGAACCTAGCACGTGCAGCCGGGTCCGCTGTGGAGGCGGTGCTCTGTGATTCTTGAACTTACCCAAGATCAGATCCTACTTTCTGGTTGTTGGTCAGTTGGAGGAGAAGGTGCCAGAGAATTGAAAAAAAGAATGTCCAGACCAGCCCTGTGAGTGAGAGGCACAGGGGACCCGAGTCCCACCTGTGTGTGGATACCTGGCGAACTCTGAATGAATTTTCAGTTCCTCCCCGGATATTACTCTATGGCTTAAGGAAGGGGCAAGGCATGTTGTGGCAATGATCTGTACTTGTCCTCACAGGGCCCTTCGATCTACATGTCTGCACTCCCCTTCTGCTCCTTGGAGATGAGGTGGCAGGTTTAGGAGCCTGGGCACTGCTGAAGGCACAGCTGCCAGCACTGGGCTTCTCCCAGACTGCCTCCATTCACCTCACCTGTCACCTCCTGCTGAGCCCCCAGGCGTTAGTCCAGGTAGGTGCATCGGTGCAACGTAAGCAGGGACCAACTTCTCCCCCTGGACAGACTGCTGCGTGAGCAGTGGAAGCCTGGATCCATGACCCAGCCCCGTGGCCAGTGCTTCCTCTTTTGTCATAGGAGGCACTGGTGACATTTTTGCTCAGCAACTGCTTGGCTCTGAGTCTGCAGACCCACCAGAGAATGCCAGCTTGTTTTTGCCTTTTCAAGTATGTCCTTGGGATTTGGCAGAGTAGATGGATGTGTGCTTAGCCCATAGTGGTTGACACTGTCACCATTCTTTACCCAGAATCTCGTGTACCAGGCATGGTTCTCGGCATCAAAATACAGCAGCGCATTAAACCTCCCTCCTGGTGGGTCTGTCTGTTTGGTACAAAAAGCACCCAGCCAGCATCTGAACGTCAGTGAGACAACGCGGCCAGTGAGCTCGGGTCAAGCACGTTCTTCTCCAGTCACTTTTACTCCATTGTTCCTTTTACTATTCTACAGTCATTAATTTATAAAACAATGCTTTGGTGCAGGAGCAGAGCCTAATCCTCTCCTGCTACTCTTGGTGGGAGTGAGTAAAACTGTCCAGCCTGAAATGTGACCACAATTTGTAGCTCAAAAGCTGTCTAGGCGCATGTAGGTGGAGTTTTGGTTTGGGGCTCTGACCACGTTGGTGTCCCCCGGCAGCACTGCTCCACACAGGCCCCTGCCTTCCCTGGAGCAGGAGGTGAGGATGGGTCTCACTTTCCCTGCGTCCCTGGCCTCACACACTCACGTAAATTCTTGTACAGGCTGTCACATTCATTTTTGTTCTTGTGTGTTTCTAATTTTCGCTTGTTCCTCTTTTCCTTTTTCTTTATTCCTTTTTCTCTTGTACTGCCCTTTGAGTATGTTGTTGCATCTGATAAGGTGGGCTGTGCACACCCTGCATTAGAAATAGCTGGATTGCCCTCCGTGCTGTCTCCATCGCTTTAAAAAGCAAAAATTTAACAGCTGCCTTGATCCATGTATTATCCTAGACATCTTTTAATTTTCTAATTTTTTGGAATATTTGCTTTGTTAGCACATAACCCACTGGTGTTTGATACCTGTTAAAATCCTTGCTTTGAGGAACCTGTTTGGTCCTCCTCATATTTGGTGACAAATGCGCCCTTATTAAATTTGTTTGTTTGTTTTGAAGAAGTGAGATGGGAATTGATTTAGGCGGCTGCTGAAGGATTCTTTTCATGGAGTATTTAAACTTCTAAAGTCAAAGTCTGCAGCACCTTGCTCGATATTTGCTTTTACACAAAATTGCTCAGCACGTGGTTCCTGGCTGTCACTGTGTGACGTGCATGATAGCCCTTCCTGGATGGCGGTCACTGGTGAGGAAGTGGCAGGCTCGGGTGTGAGCAGCTGCAGGGTACGCTGTTGGAGGAAGCAGTCACTTTTTTTTTTATTCAAATTCCCCTATGCCATTTACTTTACTTTGCCTTCATAAAGGGGCAGTATAGGGTCCAAAATCCATGCCACTCTTTTGTTCCCTGTACGAGTCTGGTTTTTCTGAGTATCAGGACAACATGGCCGTCTCCGAAGAGGCTGGCTCACCTGGATCTGGTGGACACAGGGACCGCTAAAGGGGACCGTATGTTCCACTCTGCTTCATCCAGTGGGCATTCAGAGTCGGGTCTGTGGTTTGCCTCAGCAGCCGTGCAGGCCTCCCTGCACTGGCCTTTACTTTTAACCCACATTGGCAGTAAATGGCTGACTCTGTGTCTGTTGCAGCTGATGTCCACCACTGACGGCCGTGTTGTTACTTTTCGGTAGTGAGACTCCAATACCCTAGTCAGCCGTGAAGGAAGATGCTTTGGACGACCAAACCTTGTATTCTCACCCCTACCATGGTTCATCTCACCTGGGGGAAGTGTTTGGCCACCACCATCAGGCTGACCATGAGGCTTTGTTTCTCCTTTCATGCTCTGGCCCAAATGTCGACACTGCGTTTTTCACTGACTTGGTCTCGCTTGAGACAGGCCAGAATCTATGAAAGAGTCCACCACATTCTGGTTGGGGAACAGAACAGAAGTAAGTGTCACAAATAGAAGGAGTCTAGGCTGTTCGGGTTGGCAAATGCAGGCTGGGATCTGTAATGGCTGGGCTGTGCCCTGGACACAGGCCTTTCCCATGGCTCCTGAGAGCCCAGGGGTCAGAGTGAGAACAGCCTTGCCTGGGTTCCTCCATTCTCTTCTGCTCACTGGCAGGTGTGTCTGCTAATTAGGAGCTCCCCCAGACCTCGGGCCCTTCAAAGCTCAGACCATGGACGAACCTTGAGTCCCTTCTCCTGGGCCTCCTGTGTGAGAATCCAGTGCCTTCTGAGGTGACCAGAGGCAGGAGATGCCTCCTCCTCCAGGGAGCACCATTCGGAGGACTGTGACTCACTGCACCATGCTGTGAGCTTGTGGGCTTCCGGCCGTAGTCCCTGCAGAACCAGACTTGAGATGGGCTTAGCGATGGAAATAACAGGACTGATTCCAGGGCAGGGCTGGTGGGAGGGAACAGGGGATATTGAATGTGACCTCAAACACCTCGGTGGGTGATGGTTCTGTTAGTTAAATGGGGAGCCTGGGAGGTACCTGCCAGGAATCGAATTCCAGAGTAAATGGTGGACATGAGGCATTTTTAAGATGCCATTTGTCATCCAAGTTAGGACTTCAAAGAGGCACTCGGGTCTATGAGCCTGGGGCTCAAGTGAAGGTGCCAGACTAGAGATACACGTTGGGATTTGTCTTTCTTAGCTGGAGTTCACAGCCTTACATGTGGGTTAGCTCTTCTCAAGAGGTGCAGACTGAGGCTGAGGGAGGGCAGGGCTGCGCCTCGGTTGGAGGAAAGCCCAGACAATGCAGCTTTGGTGTGTCAGTCAGTCGCATTTGGGATTTTCACAGCAATGCCATTTATCCTTAAAAGGCCAGGTGGTGGGCAGGGCCAGCCAGGATGAAATCTAAAGGGAGGGTCATGGCCAGATGTGCATCTTGGGAAGATGCAGAGGCTGCAGGGTCCGGGAGGGGAGACTCCTCAGAAGCTGGAGTTGGAGAGGGGAGAAGGTAGTCACACTTACTTGTGATGGTGGGAAGGAGTCCTAGGGAGTCCCCACCCTACTGGACTCTCTTTCCCATGAACAGAAGGCAGACAGAGGATCTGAGATGAAAAGGGATGGGTGCTGTGAGGGGAGCCAACCTGGAGAATGGTGCTTGGACAGTTCTGGAATAGTCTTCCTGCAAAATAGAGTTATAAAAACACAGACTCTAAAGAATATTGACAGTAACTGAGGAGGAGGCAGTTTTTCTGCCCTCCTAAGGTTAAGTCATGTATACAGGGATACACAGAAGAATCGGGCAGTCTTTTGCGGGGGCTTGATGCTTACCAGAGGCAACAGTGCAAGTTTAAAGGGGGAGAAGGGCAGTGGAGGGAAACTAGCCAGGCCTCGTGTCAGGTACCAGTCAGCAGTCCTACTTGCGTGTTCCATTCACATCCATCACTCCCAGGTGGGCGGTGGCAGCCCCCTTTTGCGGATTGGCAAGACTTCTCAGAGGGGTTAAGGTAACGGTCCATTTAGCGGCTAGTAAATGCTGTAGCAGGATTCAAGCTGGGCCTTGTCAGACTTAAAGGGCATGTTTTATCTACTAATTCCGGTACCTCCCTGTTGTACCTGGAATGGTGAAGTGGGTCAGTTTTGGAGCCTTTCAGAAAAAGTGCGATTTAAGTGCCTCAGGACTGTTTCACAAATCTCAGTGTTCTTTGATTGTTCAGAAGCAACGCAGTGCTTTACGCCCTACCGATGTAAGGTCTTACTCCTTTGACGATGACGTGGTTGCAAATGACATACAGGTGCAAAACCAGACTTAGCAGCTTCTGAAGGGAAACTCTCCATTTCTTCCTTGATCCGCTGTCTTCTGCGGGATGTAACTCTGCTGCAGCGTAACCCTGAGTTTTCCGTATGGATTGAGGGTTTGATAACCAATGTTAACATAAAACGATCAGATGGAGAAAATCAACGTTGGCAATTTATTTTTGGGTTTCATTACACAAGATGCACTATCAGTTAATGGCCCATATAAAGTATGAAATTGAGTACAGAACATTGCATTTCTTACTTTCTACTTAGAATTGTGTTCCATTGTAAGGTTGTCTGCTTTGAAAATTCAGCTCAGCCACTAGGGCGCCTGTCAGTGTATTGGTGTGATTGCATTTACACAGTGCATGTAATCTGGGCTTCCTCAACCCCAAACACTCCAGTGCAGAATCATGGGCTGTAGCAATCACTTAGTTATACAAATACTTCTGAAACTATATGATTCCAAAAAAAAAAAAAAAAAGGAGAGAGAGATTGCCTTTATCAAAGTTCCTTTGGAATTAAACTGCAAACTGTTGTTGAGCAGTTCTGACTTGCTTTATATATGAATATATACATTTCTTTGCATGTAACTTGGTTTTTGGACTAGAACACCAAGCTCTTGTTTTCCATGAGCCACAAAAATTGTAGTCAAATGACACACGTATGAAATATTTCTTTTTTTCTGAGAAAGTATCCTTAAATTTGGAACTTGGGCTCTGATTTTGCTTTTAGCTCTTCCCTACCCTCTTGTCATCTCACTCCTATTTCCCATGTGGCCTCCAAGATGTCATGGTCTCAAAGGAGTGGGTGGACAAACACCATTTGGTCGCCATGCAGTGCTGCTCTAGAGGAAGCCCAGCCAAGAACTAAAGGACATTATCAGAGCGGACTTCCTGGAAAAAATGGGCTCTACATTCAGTTCTGAGGACAGAGTAAGAGTCAACCAGGAGAAGGAGTCAAGAAGGTGGCTCAGGTGGCAGGTGCAGCCCGGGAAGAGACATGGAGGCTTGTGGGGTGGGGACCCGGGGAAAGTGCCCTCTGTGGTCCAGGGTGGATGGTGCCCCTACTGGGGAGGACACTGGAGAGGACCTGGGAGGAGGCTTTGGAGGAGCTTGGGTTTTACTAAAACTGACCCAGGAGGCAGTGAAGGGTGTCAGCAGGAAGTGACTCTCAGGAAAGGTATTTCTGGTTTTGCTTCTGATATTCTACAGAAAGAAGGACCGGGATGGGCGAGAGCTGGTAAGTCTCTTCCTTTGAGACCCATCCCGTCATTCATTTATTCATAACAGGCGCACTTCTGAGTGTCTAGGGGAGAGTGGACCCACATTAATAAGCAAAATTTATTAGCTTCTTGGGAGCTTAGCAGTGTCAGAAGTTGACGTCCTAGAATGTTCTAGGAATAGAGGAACAAAGTGCAGAGGTTGGAGGGAGGGAAGGCTTCCTTGAGAAACAGTCAAGATGAGCCTGGAGGCAAGTGGGAAGTAGGAGCAATTCAGGGGTCCCCTGAGGTCACTGGGGACCTGGGTACTGAGGTGAGGCTTGGCGACCAGGGTCAGGGTCAGGGTCAGGGGTGGGGCTAGAACACTACCAGGGAGCCTCTGAAGGGTTTGAACTGGGGGTTGATGTAATCAAATTTGTGCTTTGGGAAGGCTGCCCTGGCTATGTGTGTGTGTGTGTGTGTGTGTGTGTGTGTGTGTAGCGGGGAAGAGGGGGAGGGTGCCACCAACTGGGTGGGGCATTAGAAGACCATTCACAGGCTGGGGGGCGACCAGTGGGAGAGGGACGTTGGGGTTGCTTGGGGACAGCAGGGGCAGTGTGGATGCTGGATTTCCTTTTGGGGAGGGCTTGTTAGTGGGGCCGCCCAAGCGGCACCTTGTGGCTGGAAGAAAACAGATGGAGGCCGCCAGGTGGACTTTCCTCTTCTCTCCTTCCCTGCCTTGCCTGATGATCTTAGCTCAGCCAACATTTGGAACAGAAGAGGTAAGTTCTAGGGTAGCCCAATACTTTGTTGCGCTCGTTCGAGTGAGATCTGATAGGACATAAGTTTGTTTTCAGATCTGCATGTTCACTTAGCTAGAAACGTCCCGTCTTTTGGATTTCAATAGGGGTTTTTATTCTTGATAAAGATTGCTTTCTTGGTGAGAGGAAATTTAATACAGCTGTTGTTTTTCTCAAAAAGAAATCATATCTTTTAAGAAATTTAATATTCAAAAGAATTGGAATATTTAAAATGATAAAGTAAGGTTTTGGTGTAGTTTCTTTGGTTTCTGTGTTAATGTGGAGTTAGAGCCTTTGCATTAATTAATAGCACATCCTTGTCAGTATTTAAAGAGCTGTTAGTGAGCGCCACAGGCCCCACCTCTCAAAGCATCGTTAAAGTTTGCTCTGAAATAGTGAAGTCATACAGTTCTTGTTTGCAGAAGCCAAACTGTTGGTTTATAATATGAAGCATAGCTCCCTTTATAAAATAAAAATAGGATTAACATTAAGAAAGTGGAAGATAATTGATTTTTTTAAAGCTGAAACAAAAACTTTCTTGTTCTAATGTTGCAATTGGAAATGTTGAAAAGAAAAATCCTTCCGTAATATCATCTACATGGAATACATATATGACTTTAACGTTTGAAAAGTAACTGCGCAGTGGTTTTTGAAGTCAGGAGCATTCCACATTAGATACTGGCAGTGATGGTTGCTGGTTTTCAATGGAAGAGCCCAAATTTGCCTTCTTAGCATTTTTTTTTTTTTTTTTTGTAGTGAGCGGGTTGAGTAGTTCTTTGCCAGCATGATTTTGGGGCAATTTGGGGGCAGATGTCATGCACCAGCAGTGAGATGTTTCCATGCATTTTACTTTCTTGACATCAACAGGGCACATGTGGTGCTTATACCTGCAGGCTGGGATGCTGCAGTACTCCCTGATCCATCATCGTTATGTCCTGGAGCTGCTCCGGTCAGTGAATGATTTTCTGTGGCTTGGATGTAAGGTGGTCTGATGCAGATGATCAGATGTATAGTTAAAGTGCTATTACTTGAAATAAGAGAAACCAAGAAACATGGCTCTAAAAACACAGGATGAGGGATGAGAATTGTCTGAGCTGCTTGCAGTGGAGAGTCTTCTCAAGGGACTCCCTCCCCGTGATCCCTGCCAATATCCGCCCCAGCCCTGCACGGTAATCCTGCCGAAGCAAGCATGCACTTTGCTCAGAAATGCAGTGAATTTCCTTGTGCCTCCATTGGTTGGCTTTTTTTTTAAGGCAATTCTTGCCCTTTGTTTAAATGCCATCCCTGTTAGTCACCTTTTACACTCATTCTTCTGGACCTCGTCCATAAATAGCTTCTGAATGGATGAACAGAATATAGTATCTCCATGTAGTGGAACATTATTTAGACGTAAGAGTGAAAAAAAAAAGAAAAAATAAAAATAAAAGAGAAGATGAAAAAGGCCTCCTGCTCTGGGAAGTCCACCCTGTCTGCTCAACCCGACCTTTTACCTTTGAAACCCAATCCCTTATATTCCACTATACTCTTTTTGACAGTACTTACCAACTTCTAATAAACTTTAACGTTTTCAAAAAAAAAAAAAAAAGAGAGAGATGCTGATACCACTTCAACATCTACAAGCCTTGATAACAGCATGTTAAGTGAAAGGAACCAGACACAAACGGCCACATATTGTTGATTTCAGTGACCTGAAAGGCCCAGAAAAGACACATGCAGAGGCAGAGAGCAGGTGATAGTTGCAAGGGGCTGGGTGGAGGGGGGTTAGGGAGTGACTGCTAGTGACAAGGGTGCTCTTCTGGGGTGATGAAGTGTTCTGGAAATAGATGGTGGTGAGGGCTACACAACCGTGAGTGTGCAGATGACTGATGAGCGCTGTCTCTGGGAGTGCCTGTTGTTGCGGCCGCTTTATTTTGGCCTCATCCTGCAATGTGAAGAGGCATCTTCTGCTGTGGCCTTTCTACTCCTGAGAGTGGTGAGGCTCAGAGACTTTGTAGAGTCATGTTTCTTTTTTCCCCTTTGCTAAGTGTAGGCAAAAAAGGTTTAAGCCTGAGAAAGTGCTACATCTGCAGAAATGTCTTTTAGTTTTGCATGGTGTAAAAATCTTGAGAGCTTTTTAATAGTTGAGGACAGTCTGTGGGGGGAGTTAACCCGTGAAGCCTGGGTGAGACCTGGAAGAGCCGCGCTTCCCTCCCAGACACGGGTGGGGACTTCACCCCTGTTCAGGAAGTGAAGGGCCCAGACCCGTGAGCGGAGTTGACAATCGTGAATATTTACGTGTATTCGCTGCTTCATCTTGGATATTAATTTCAAGCTGAGTCAGTTTGTGGCAGCAGCCTCATCCTACATCAGGAATTTATAGCATCTGCTCTTTGAGGCGAAGACCAGACAGACTTTATTATTTAACAGTCTCTCTTGAATTGATATCTCAGATTCCTTTGTCAAAAGCAAAACAGCAGAAATACAGATGTCCTTTAATGCCGATGTGACCTGGGACGGGTTTAGTCTCAGTGCCTCAGTGGCCTTATCTGTGGGTGGAGAACATGATAACAATGCTTCCCTCAGAGGGGCTGGGGAGGGGGGAGTGAGAAGCACAAAGGTAGGACTTACACGAGATGCTCATGAATGACCGAATTTAGTGCTCTCAGCCTGGTGAGGCCTCAGGGGCAGAGATGTCAGAACAGAGCACTCCTAGCCGGAACTCGATCCGTGTTGGCAGCTGTTACGATCACTATCACTGTGGGTTATCAGGTAGTTTTAAGACTTGGTAATATGAATTCCTGAATAATGTTAAAAGACTAGACATCTCAGACCCAGTTTACATAGTTCTCAAGAATTCCTCTGAGAAGTGGATTTTTTTTTCCCCATCTTAAATCTGAGTTGAGTCTCTAAAAAAATTCTGTATTCCTCCATCATTTTGCTTTAATTCTCCATTTCTTAAAAAAAAAATTTTAAATGAAGTTACTGGGGACTGAACTGAGGGCTTCATGCATGCTAAGTACATACTCTCCCAAATGAGGTATAATCTCCCCCCTGTTTTTTTTAAACTTTACTTTCTTAATATTCAGAGGTTAGAGGCCTCTAATTCTTTTTCTGGAGACTTGTCCGTGAACATGTAAATCTATAATTAATGGACAAAACTTGGTTTATTAAAAACATCAATAGAATATTCTGCAATCCATCCAAAAGGAAATGCTCATTGACTTAAAATGTTTCTCCTTTATGGTGATTTCTACTTTTTGGTCTAGCTTAATTTATTAACAGCCATCCTCATCATCATAGTGACCAAACTCTCTGTGAGTGGATACTTACCTAAGGCTAAAATGCTTTCCTCATGTTTTACTTCATAGCAGGTGTTTGAGGGTAGGTATCAGTGTCTACTTTTTTGCAGCTGAGTGATTGAGAGATGGGCCAGCTTGTCCCAAATCACACACAGCTGGTGGTGTCTAGCTCGGTGCTGGAATCCAGGCTGCACAGGATGCAATCTCAATTGCTCCTCTAATCAGCCTCCCATTGAGTGGTTTCCCGAACTCCTCTGAGTCCATAAATGACCGATTTTAGCAATCTCAACCTGATGAGGTCTTCAAAGGAGAGACACCAGTGAGAATTTGAGACAGAGTGGCATAAATTAAAATTGTACATTTTCACAAATGTTTTATTTTCAGGTAATGACTTAAAAAGGTAATTTTTTTTTATTTTAGTGCTTTGTAAGCACTAAAAACAAAACATTTAAAATAATTATTGTGCAAAAGAGAAGTCGGCTTTGAAAATCCAACCATTGCTAATGATGTTACTGTTTTCCTCTAGGGGCGCTTATTGACTGAATAATTTACAATCACTGAATTGGTTTTGTGTAGTCTTAGTATGGAAGAAAAGATTGTCAGTGAGTATTGTAAGTATTATCCTTACTCTTTTCTTTCCTGATGATGAATATGTTAGTTGTTTTCATGGCTTAAGTATATTTCATCATTTGTGAAATTTGAGTAATATGGTTTACCTTGTCTGACTGTGAGAGTTAGACGCCTTGTATACAAAGCACCATAGAGGTGCTTAATAAAAATGTACTGTCACAATGACTGATACTTTAGAAGTATCAACTATGAATACTAAAAAGTGTAGCTTATTTCTGATGCATATTCAGTATGTATATATATGATATATATGAATATGGCTTAAAATAACAAGGATTCAGTTTATTTTTTTTTTAGTACAGTATGAAGTTTTAATGAAATCTGTATCATTCTTGTGAGACAGGGAATAATTAAATTGCCTTAAGCAGACGACCTTGAAGATTATTTACACAGAATTTGTAGTGTTAAAGTTCAGAATTCATGTTGCCGTGTAAACATCCACTCAGACTTTTAAATTCGTGGGATTCTGACCAGAACAATTAAGTTTAGAAAAATCCACATTGATCGTTTTCAGGGAATAAGCTTCTCTCATTTGTGATTAAAGAAAATTTTGATATTTTTTCTGCACTCTTAACAGGTTTTAAAATATCAAAATTTTGATTTGACATGTCACTTTTTTAATAGAGAGAATAAAGCTCAGGCTGTTTTACTATGTAAATAATTGTTTTTGTATTTCAACAAACTTGTATGATTTCCTGGCTCTTTGAGAAGTATTTTGCAAGATAATTAGATAACCTATGGTTGGAAAAATACAGACGTGACTTTTATGAATATAGGCCTAGTACAGATCTGTTGGTTTTTGCTACAGTGCAAGACATGAGGCCTAGGAGAACTTTGCTGTGGATTTCCAGGAGGACATATCCAAGGTCTCAGTCTCCCCTCCTGTAAAATGAAGTGGCTGGACTGGATTCTTTCCTCTTCTAAGATGTTTCCGTGAGCCTGCGTCTTTTGTTTATATTCAGGACTATTAGCAATATCAGATTAAATACTGAATACCCCACCCTTCCCCCGAAGCAAAGTGCAGTATGTGCTACAGTAGCTTTTAGTTACCTGATTTTCCTTTCTGATCCTACAGGCAATTTTTGTGTTGCATGTTTCCCGGGAACCTGGAAGGTCTTTTTAGCCGTAGGTGGCGCTGTTGCACCTTCTTAGAGTCTTAATTTTCCTGTTTTTAAAAGAAGGCTTAAACAACGTGATTTTATTTTGATTTCTTTGCTTAATGCTTCAGAATACAACAATGTCCATTGTTTCTGTCTACCTGGAAAAATTATTCTGCTTTTATCTTAGTTTTATTCTCTCATCTCGCTGTGAACATTTCAGACTTGCTGTGCAAACAATGGGAAAATCGGACATTTCTTCCAGTGTTAAAAATCAGTGGGCCGGGATTTTATAAAAGAGCAAGAAGCGGCCTCTGGAGCAAATTAAAGCTAAAAAGTGTGTTGAGTTCCCTGAGTATTGACCCCATCGATGTGTGCTTATTGGTGGGAGATGATTTGGTACATATACAAAGGGGTGTAGTTTTTTGACTTGGGTTTGCGTGCATGTGCTGCCACTGAGCCACGTGAGCCTGAGTCAGTTAGTTCTGAGTTTTTCCCTCGTCTGTGAGATGGGGACGCTCGTATCTGCTTTGTAGAATTGTGAGAATTAGAAGTTATGTAAAGTGTTTACCACAGTGGGTATGTCAAGAGGGCTTATAAACTTTAGCTGCTGTTTTGTGTGAAGCCATCATTTGATGGTCTTTGGCAATTACTAAGAAACAGGAAAATAAGAAAAGCTGGTTTTATGATGAAAGATATTTGAGGAGGTTCCATAATTCCTATACCCATAATTTAGCATCAGCAGAGTCAGAACTGTTACACAGTCACCCTGAAACAATGTTAAGCCACAGAATTCTTTGTTACTTCATATATGTTGGGGCCTAAGAGGATCCAATACTTATACACATGTTGTCTCCAGCAGCCAACTGAGAGATGACACAAAAGACTAGGCAGGTGATAAATGTCTTCTTTGTTACTGATGAAGCCGTGTTCTCCATGAACTTCAGGGCTGTGGGTAAATGAGTGTCGTGATACTGTGTCCCAGAAGTAGAGACTTACCCTGTCACAGATATCTCTGGGCCACAGTGAGCCTTCCCTTGAGAGGATCTGCCCCATCATGCACAGGGATGTCCTGCCATGGAGCTGAGCACCCCAGGTGCTTCCAAATGGTGGGCAACACTGCAGGCAAAGGAAGGGTTTCACATGCCCTGCTTGTCTCCCTGGAAACACACCTCACTCTGTTAGTGTGAGGAGGGCTAGCTGTGGACCAGGGGTCATTGGTGTGAAGGGAGAAGCACTCTCCATGGCCCAGAGGAGTTGGGGGGAGGCATCCCCTCCCTCAGTTTAAACACGTGGTGGGATGGAACAGAAGGGTGCACCCCAAGAGTTTATAAAAGGAGAAATAAGGATTTCCTTTGGGAATTAGTCTAGCCAGGAAACACAGGAGATGATTAGAAAGGAGACTTGTAAACCACTGTAATATTAAGTTGACATTTGTTGAGCACCAAAAATGTGCTACATTCTTTTCTGAGCGTTTTACAGAAATGCATCCTTCAATCTTCTCAACAAGCGAGTAAGGAAAGTTTGACTGTTATCCCAGTTTTACAGTGTGGAAATTGAGGCACACAGAGGGTAAGTTGGCCAAGTTCACAGAACTAGTAAGTGGCAGAGCTGGTACTTAAACACTGGCTGTCTGGCTTTGAGGCTCCAAAAATGGGCTTTGGCTGTTTAGATGTATCTGCATCCCTGGATTTCTGTACATCTCTGCATCAGTTAGCCCAGAAACGACAGGGAAAGGAGAGTCACACAGGTGCTCACAGTCATGTCTCGGCCACTGTCCATGAAGAGTGCACCGTGATTAGCGTTAATTGTTTTCCAGGAGGTAGATCTGTTGGTATAACAGAAATTTAGTGCATTGAATTAATCTAGAAACCCTTCCTGCTCTGCTTCTGTCCACATTTGCCATGTGACTGCCTGCTCGTGATTGGGCCATTGAGGAGAACATGTACTCATGGTTGAACTCTGATATTGCAGTCTGGTTCATAGTTTCAGGCCTTCTGTTACATTAATAAGTTAAATTTCTGATTTTCTTGCATCAGTGTCTCATGAGTTTGGTTAATGTGAAACCAGTCCATGGGAGCCCAGGTGTGCTGACGGTATAATTTCTGAGCACTTTGTGGCACTTCTACACGTGCAGTCCTGCCTGGAGGATGTACGCCTTCCGCACTGATTTACCCCAACAACAGGGCCCTCTCCCACCCCCGGATGTGAGGCTGGGAGCTCTCTGAGTAGGCCAGTCAGAGGCCAAGTCCACCAATCAGAAAATGATGAAGTACCTGGAAGTGGGTTTAATAGTATTAAAGGGCTGCCAGGTAGTCCGACGTGCTGTTCGAGTAATTTAGTGAAAAGCTGTCCACTGTCTGTGGTTGAGCTGCTTCTTTGCTGTTGAAAATTCTGGATTAGATGAAGGGATTTTAAAAAGCAGAAAGGAATGATTTCAGGTGGTATATCCACACCGGGGAGAAGTGATGGATGACCGCCTGTGTGAGGCATAGACAGAGTCTTACAAACTTAATAAAACAGCTTTAAAAGCTTTGCAATCTGAGTGCACTTCATATGGGGTCCAGTTCATCACTGGTCACCCTGAGAGGGCAAATAATTTATGACGGAAGAAAGGACACGGAGGCAACAAAAAGGTTTCAGTCACGTTCCCGTTTTAAAGAATGTAGCACGGTGTAATATATTTCAGCTGGTTTTCCACTGAAAAGTTTTTAGTGTTTTCTGGGACTCCCCAGTTCCCCAAGGTTCCATGCAGCTGGGTGTCCCTTCAGTGCAGCTCAGTCAGCGGTTGCCCTGGGCTGACGCGTTGTCACGGGGAGCAGGACGGTCAGCGTCCCAGACTCCTCCTAGCTCCGTCTCCTCATCCGCAGTGCCAGGTTTCTCATGCGTGTCTACTTAGTAGGGTTGCTGAGAATCACATGTGATGGTTGTCAGGTGTGATTTGTGGTTGTCTCTGTGATTGGCATATAGTCAATATTTGATAGAAACACTTGTTTTTTTATTCCAGTTGTGGCTCCTAGATTGCAGTGGTTTTTAGTCTGCATTTTTTTATAACTTTACTCATTTTTAAATATGCACTTATTTTTATTTATTTGTTTGGAGGTACTGGGGACTGAAGCCAGGACATTTTGCATGCTAAGCAGGTGGTCTACAACTGAGTAACACCCACCCTCCTTGTCTGCACTTAAAAATAAATATTGCAATACACAAAAGAGCTCTTAAACACCATCATGGGACCTAGTCTATGTATAGGCATTTGAACACGTATACTATATCAATAAGAATAAATGTTGTTGGGACAAACCTTTCTGAATCTGTTAATGTGCTTAAAAACGATCATAGCTAGTGATAAACACGAGACTTGGATCCAGTACTTCTTAGGGTCTGTTTTGCCATCATGGGAAATTACATTCCACAGAGAACTCTAATTGGGTCTCTTTGATAATTGGATGGTTTAGCAGATGATCAAGGCTTTCAAAAGCTGACAGTTTTGTATTTTAAACTAACTACAAATTTATCTTCTAGAAGTTGGAAGTCCTAAGCTTGTGAAGTGTCCAGTAATCCAGGGGGAATATGTCTGTGTCTCTGTGAACGATTGTGTGTGTGATTTCAGGAAGGTAGAAAGAAGTTCCATATAGACTTCTGATATATTTCTCCTCTAGTTTAAGCTGTAGGCATATATTTACACAAATAAATCGATATTCTTTTTTCATTTTGCATATTGGTGGGAATAAGAGGTTCTCACACTTGTTTCAGAAGGGTTGGGAAGCATGAGCTTAGAAAATGGGAGGAGAAAGAGGCAGGGAGGCACTTCACACTCTGTGCAGGATATGAGAAACAGTAGCTTTTCTTTTCTCTTTTATTCTAAAGCAAACTGGCACTGAATCATAACATACTATTACTCAGAATTGCTTTTCTGATCAGATACAAGTGCCTCAGATTTCTCAAGGCAACATGAATGATGAAATGTGTTTTAGCATTTATCTTTAAAAGTAGTTTTATTTTTCAAGGAAAAGGCTATAGCTGTTCTTTCTTCCAGTGGTACATGAAGTTCTCATTGATCCAGGTACATGATCTATGTGCTTAGTTTCTTTGGGTTTTTTGTTTTTTTTTAAGTGCGTGTTTCATTGTGGTGTGAATGAATGTTTAAAATTTCTGGATTTTGATTTTTAGAACATGCTGATTTATCAGAAGTGTTAAAAACCTGATTGTTCTTTGGTCCTTGTTTGGTGGGGCACCCTATTGATTACTGTTGTCTGTTAAAGACAGAAATTCTTCCTCTAGCCTGCAGATCATTAAGTGAATGGTTTGCAGTGTGCCTTTAAATTTCCTTGAATGCTTTGAACATGATTATCCAGTGAATTTTGGATTGACTCATAGTAATGACTTTGCTTTGTTTCTGTGGCTTTTGCTCCTCTCCACAAGAGTTTGAATTCTCTATTGCATTTTGTATAAGTGTTCTTAACAGGGGAAGATATTTTGAATTTTTTACAGAGGTGGGTTTTCCTAACCCCTCTGAATGCCTTCTGTAATTGATACAACAAAAATCTGTTATTGCAGTGCTTAATTATTTCATACACTAGTTTTTGGCTTAATTAGAAACAGTGAGAGAGTGATAATAAAATATAGGAAAACCTTCCTTCCTTTGAAGAATAGAAATCAGGTGGTCAGTCTCACCCATGCTTTACTCTCATGTCATTGTGTATCATGATTCGTAGATGGAGTTGCTTCAGTTTTATAGATTTTTGTTTAAACATTTGTGTTGAATTCTTTCTCCAGGCTGATGTATCCTGTTGGGTTTTTTGAAAGTGTAGAAGGGAAAGAAATGCTTTTTTTTTGTTTTCTGGAGGCCTAAGTTGCTGATGATAATGAGTTGAGGGTGGGCTGAGGAACAAAGTGACACTCCCTCTACCCACAGCTGAAACTGATGAACAATGAAATCAATTAAGTGTATCGATATTTGACCAAAAGAATTCAGCGAGACCAAACTGGCTAGTTATCCCCAAAGAAAATACTGAATTCACCTGCAGAATTAGTTGCTTTACCATGAAGCAGCTTAGAGCAATCAGAAAAATCAGTCCTAAGATGAGATATAAAATGAATATAATAACTTTTATTTCTGAAACTTTTCTACGTTAAGTTGTGTAGAGCTAAAATCAAGTTTCAAGCACCAGGAGTTAAGAGTGTGGGTGGTTGTGTAGGATCGTTATTCAGGGATCTGCCTAGACCCTGCTAGAGTGGCTGAAGCTGGCAGGAAAAGGCCCAGAGCCAGGATTTGTCATCCAAGGGTGTCCTCCATAATGGTTCCATGTGGGAGCCCATGATTGGGTTAAAAAAATTTTAACAGACCCCAGCCGCCTGTCAACTTTAAGGAGAAAAAAAAGCTTAGTAACTGCTTTGCAAGCAAGCGCCTGTGCATCCTCACTCCTGTCTCCTTGCCTTAAAAAGCAGAGACAATGCTTTGCTTGCGTAGTTGAGGTATTAGATAGCACTCTGCTCATTGCAAAGCAATGACCCAGGCCCTCAGCTATAAACGCTGGGCTTGTGTGCAGTTAGATAGTCTATTATCCCCAAAACAAGGACTTAGCTGGTCTGGTGGTCTGCTTTGTAATTCACATATCTAAAGAATGTATCTTATTCCCCTCACCCCATGACTTCCCTAAAGATACACTAAGACTTTGTACTCATGGTGGATTCTACAATCTCTTTCTCATCCCTTCTTTCCCCAAGTTCCTGCTTACTATCACACAACTGTTAATGACTTTTTCCTTTGATTATACACAATAAATATGGGGGCATTTGATAGGCTCGTGGAGTTGGCTCCCTACTCCCTATCAATTTCTGGGCTTTTTCCACAGAGTCTTGAGTAATCATTTACTGTAGGTAAGAATTCTACAAGCCAGAACCCACAGATCCAGGTGAGAAGGATGCAGGTTTATCTCTCCTACCCGAGGGAGAGAGAGTAGAGAATTGAGATCTGCTTCCTTGTGGTCTCTTCCTGCCCCAGGGCATCTCCAGTTCACCTGCAGCCTTCTGGCCTCTGCTCAGAAGGCCTCTGTCCCATGACTGACTGCAGCCTTTTCTTCCCTTGTCAACATTTCCTGTGTCTTTTAGAAGTTGGTCTCTTCTCTGCAATACAACCCTTGCAGAAGTGATGGTGGTCAGTGTGCTGGTGGGCAGTCACTTGGGGACTGCCAGGAACCATGCTGATTCTCCTGAGACTCTCATTCGGGGTTACAGAACTGTCGAGCACCGGAGGAAGCCTATTCACGTGAGGCCAGCACAGCATTGCGTCACTTTCATTTTATTTTTGAATTTTCAGTGGAGAAATTATTTGTAGCAAACTGTTCCAGATTTTCGGCCGCCTGCTTTCCTCACCACCATTTCCTTGTTGGCTCTGGTGCTGGTTCTTAGAACAAGGTATCTTCTCTGGTCATTTCTAGCAGCTGGGCTTGCTAAATCCTTGATCTGCATTTGAAGCAGAATGTTTCTTCGTGATGTCAAGCTGATTTTCCTATTTCTGAATATTTTGTGTACACTAAGCAACTGTTTCAAGTGAAATGCTCTTGTCCAGTTTCAGTTTACCCACATTTGATGATCTCCTGCTTTCATGCTGAGGGAAGTTTCTTCTTCCTGTAATAAAAGTTAGCAATTTGTATCTACTATTTGAAAGTACTGGCACTAGGTGCTTTTGTCCTTAACAGTTTTAATACAATTCAACCAATAAAATGTACAGCGGTTTTTACTCTATGCCCAGAATTGTGCATTGCAGTCAATCTTAGAATATTTTCATCCCACTACAGGAAGCCCCATATGCACAAGCAGTTATTCCCATCTTCCCCATCCTCCCCCAGCCCCAGGCAGCCACTGTTCTCTCTCTGTGGATTTGCCTGTGTTGGACATTTCATGTAAAACGAGACATTTCATGTAAATGTTACCGTCTCTTGTGACTGACTTCTTTCACACTGAGTAATGTTTTAAATGTTTGTCCACGTTGTTGCCTGGGTCAGTACTCTATGCTTTGCTATTGCTGAATAATATTCCACTGTATGGCTGGGCCCCACTCTTTACTCATTCATTAGGTGATAGTCATTTGTGTTGTTTCTGCTTTTTGGCTGTGATGAGTAATGGCGCCGTGAATATTCCTGTAGGAGTTTTTATGTGGACATTTGTTTTCAGTTCTCTTACGTGTGTGCCCAGAGAGCAGAAAGGCTGTGTCATTCATAAACCAAACGTTCAAACCTCTGAGGACCTGTCAGGCTGTTTTCCAAAGTGGCCACACAGCGTTACATCCTCACCAGCAAGGGCTGCGAGCTCCGCTTCCTCTGTGTCCTCATTAGTGCTTGTTATTCTTTTTTTTTTTATTATAACCTATTGTAGTGAGTGTGAAGCGGTTTCTCCTAGGGGTTTTGACTTGATTTCCCTTACAGCTAATGATATTGAACATCGTTTGATTGTGCTTATTGGCCATTTGTATATTTTCTTTGAAAAATACATTTTCAAATCCTTTATTCACTTTTTAATTGAGTTCCCTTTTTATTGTTGAGTTATAGGAATTTTTTTTTATTTGAAGACAAAAATTCCTAATCAGATAAATGATTTGAAAAAATTTTCTCCTGTCTGTTGTTTTTTCACTTTCTGGATGGTGTCCTTTGAAGAAAAGTTTTACATTTTGATGAATTCCAATTTATCACTGTTTTCTTTGTTCCTTGTGTTTTGGGGTAATATTTATAATCTGAGGTATTTTATTTAAACTTTTATATATAAAATAATTTAATTCTTAGGACCGTTCTAGGAGACAGGTACTGTTATTGTCCCCAGTCTATGGATAGGAGACTGAGATGCAGAAAATTTCACTGACATATCAGTGTCACAGCTACCCAGTGTTGTGGGAGTTCAGACCCTTATGTTTGTCCCAAGCATCTGTGCTCTTCACCAACATGCTCCACTCCTTCCTGGAATCGTTATGGAAAAAGTCTTTCCTTTTTTGATTTCTTGTTAGTTTGTTTTCTCATTGGGGAACTCAACTCCTCATTTTCCTTGCAGAGATCAGTGTAGGTTTATTTTAGGTCTCATGTAGGAAGAAGAATTGCTATCAGTTTACTTCTTTATTACTCACTCTCCATTGATGATTGTTGCTAGTTGACCTAATCAAGTCATGCTTAAGTCTTTCCTGCTCATCACACTAAAAACAGAGTTATTACTTACAGAATGCTCAAAGAAGAATGTACTTGAGTGATTTTATTTTCCTAACCAGTCAAACTAATCAAATAAAAACCCCAGTGTTAGAACAGATTATAAGCCCTCCATAATAGGGTCATTGTCATCCTTGTGTTTCATTTGTTTTGTCACAGTGTCTGGATAGTGCCTTGTTGTCCAGCAGTTATGTTAGGATACGGTGCTCGTGAATCATTGTAAGGACAGAATTTTGACAACAGACTGTGTTGTTCATTTCACAAGGGAAAAGTTAATATAGAAATACTGCTCAGATCTATTTTAAAATTAAGCTTGGCTTTTGAGAAGAGTTCAAGAAAGCATACAAAGATATTTTTCACTAATTTTATAACTATCTTAGACACATTATTTTTACATAGCAGAGTAACTTATCAACTAGATTTGACAAGAGTAGTGTATTATTGATTATTTGTTTTAGTTGAAATATTCTACCTGGGATACAGTAATCAGTGCCCATAATTGAACAAATATGTTTGTATTTCTATGCAACATGGGAGCAGACTTTATATGTTTCTATATAATATATATGACTGTGTGTTTTAATCTGTCTGTCAGTGTTTTTATAGTTTTTCAGTAATGTTATAAACTTAGAATTCTTCTAAGAAAATCACCCCCGATTCTAGTGCAGTGTGTACTGTGTATCCTGTCTTATGCATGGGATTCCACTCTTCCCTCAGTGAGGAATTTCCTCTCCTATTCAGTTAGTAGCAGAGTTAAAGGAACTGTGATTTCTAGGCCTTTGCTCTCCATGTGTTTGCAGTTGGCTGCCAATCACGATTTTCCCTTTCTTGAGTTTTCATTGTTCAATTAGAATTTTTGAAAATAACTATTAATATGTTGCATCGGTCTCCCTAGAAACTTGATGTGTTTGTACTTTTCAGTTTTAAATTTATGAAAAATGTGAATGCACTCTTGTTTTAAGTAGTCCTTTTTCACTAGATATTTGTTTACCTCTTTATAGTTAAAATATTACTTTCCCAATGAATGAATCGGTGTGCATGTTTTAAAAGATACCTTACTTTTTATTTTTCTTATTGTAACAGTTATTTTCATTGTAGAGAATTTAGAAAATAAGGATAAACACAATAATAACTTAAAAATGGCCTCTAACCTCACCTGGAGATACAGTTGTAAGGTTTGAAATTGAGAGTTACAAGTTCTCTCATGTTGTTCTTTTTCAAGCACATTTTGGTTACTGAGACCCTTGAATTCCCATATGAATTGTAGCAGCAGCTAGTCAGTTTCTGCAGTGGAGCTGGCTGGGATTGTGATTGAGACCAAGTTGTATGTATGGATCGCTCTGGGGAGCACTGCCATTCCAAGAGCACTGTCTTCTGATCCAGGAATGTGCGTGGTGTGTCTGTCCAGGTATTTAGGTCTTCTTTAATTTTTTTCAACAATGCTTTGAGTTTACAGAGCATTATTTTACTTTTTTTTTTTGCCTTTACACTGAGGACAAGTGTGCCAGGTACTGGGATCAGAAGTGTATTTGAGCCCCGCCACTTGCTGCCACCATGGACGCTGCACTCTTGCTTTGCCCTCTGTACAATCTTGCACAAAATAGGACCTCAGTAACTCTCTCTTGAATGAATGATAATATGATTGTTGAATGATGCTTGAGAGTCCTTGTGATGATGTCTTTTTCCCAGCCTTTCCCCTATTCATAACGATGCCCTTTCCCTTCCTTTCCTCCAGCCTGGTTTTCAGCCTGCCTGTGGCATTGATTTTCCCTGTCTGTAGACTCTTCTTTTCGCTGGTTCACGATAATGTTACATGTGGGCTGTGGAAACTTGCTAAATGACAAGAAAGAGCAAATCCATTGCATGCTAGTATTTTTAGAGTGTGTTAATCTTTTATCGATTGAAATTAAATCAGGATGACCCCCTGAGCCCTCCCATGAGCTTTTTCCGCCTTCCTACAGGTGATACTGCTCTGGTTGCTGCATGTCCCTGCCCCCAGCCTTGGTTTTGGAGTTGAGTATGTCACCATCAGTGGAGCACTCTCTTTAAAAGTTGAAGACAACATTTGCTCCTTCTCCCTCGTTGGGGACTTGGATGAGATGAGGTACCAGATAAAGAATGGAGCCCCAACTCATTCTGACCCCCGCTCTTTCCATTCCTTTCTCCCGGGGAAAAGAGTACAATTCAACAGTATAAAGATTGATTGTGAGCTAATGAGATAGACAAGACAACCGAACATTTATTAAATATCCTTTCATGCCAGAAAAAAATGTATTATACACACAAAAAGCACACAGAGCACGTTAGTACCGTGGTTACAAACGTGGGTCCGTGTTCGAGTCCTGTTCTGGAGTGACCAGTCCTGTGAGATGGAGAAATGTTAGGTCAGCTTAGCCTCTCCCGGACTTGTTTCCTGTCCTGCAAAGACGGGCTCGCTAGGCGTCCTCCCCCGTAGAGGTGCTGTGGGTGTAAATGGCGCGCGTGGGCAGCCCGAGCACAGCTGCTCGTTCCTCGTAAGTGCAGGATAGAATGGATTTGTGGAGACAGCTTTATGGCCGCACCGTGTAGACTCTCAGTGCTCTAAAGGGAAGACTTGTGGTTTGGAGATGGGATTCTCACTTCTGTAAATACCCAAGGATTGTGTTATTGGTCCCTGCTGATTTAAATCTATTCTTTAGAAAGTACATATCGTAGATATATTTTTTCAAGCATGCATGATTTTTTTCTTTTATTATTTATAGTTCTACCATCTCATCTCTTGGTGTGACTTTTCATGGAATCCAGGAAACAGCCCTAAGCTACCTGCCTCTTCACACTACTCCGTGGTGGTTTTCTTCCCTGACTAGAAGAGGGTTTTGCATAGGAAATTTTCTTTGTTCCCCTTTTCTTGCAGTCTCTCTGTCTGTCTGCCCATCTCTCACCTGTCCATCTGTCCATTTATCTACCCACTAATTCTTCTGACATGTTCCAATAAGCACTTCAGGCAGCTTACAGAAGAACAGATACCAAATAAACAGGTGAGAAAATGGGGCCAAGTTCAGACAAGGAGGCTAGGAAGTGAGCCTGTGTGACGGTTGCAGGCGTGAGACACACGCCTCTGCCCTGTGACTTATAAGATCGACAACAAGAGTGTGCCTGAGGCTCCCAGCAGACACAGGGAAACAGGGTTTGTGGGAGATGCTCACTAGCTGTGAAATAAATAAGTGGTTTAGGAGAAGCCCAGCCTTTCCAGCTCCTAAGGCTTAGGAGAATATTTTGAGTGTCTTCCAAAATCAGTGTATTTCATCTTTTATTTTGTCAGAGTTCTACATATTTTTGGTTACATTCTAAACCTGGAAATTTCTACAAAACTCCTTCCCACATGAGTCCCATGGCTCAGGAATGGGGTGGTTCTGCTCATTGACGGTGTTTGGACAGAAACAGAAAATGACAGCCTCCAAGGAGCCTGGGATTTGTCAGTTATGTTTTGTCAGTGCTGTAGATTTCAGACAATGTTTTCACCGTTTCTCTCCATCTGAGGCAGCAGTGTGCTCTCTTAGCAGCATCAGGAGCTCAGTGCCACGGGATGGTGAGTGCTGACTGCACTGCACCTTCAAGACATCTAAGGTAGTCACTGCAGGCGTGGTGCTTTTACATACGGCATTTCATGTTCTTTAATAGAAGGTTTCAACAGGGAGTTAATTGAGTTAATTAACATTTAATAAATATGATGCTTTGTTGAAAAGACAGTTATAAGCAGAATATAAGCTGTGAAGATTTTAAGAACGGTTTCATTACTGAAATTTCAGTAGGGAAGATTCACAGTTTACCTTATTTATGCCTCTCTTTTAAAGTAACAAATAAGACAGAAAAAGCATACGATGATTTCTGTTCTTCCTCTCGGCTTGCAGGTGCCCTCACCTCCAGTGACATCCATCCAGACACCAGCACTGACACTGGCCGTGCTCAGAACTGCCTCAGCCCTGAAGACACAACTGACAAATAGAAGGGGGCCGTGCCCTGTTACAGCAGGTGCTCTCACTTAGTGGGTCCTTATGTAACTGTGCGGTGTTAATCAGGATCACCCGTTCTACATTGTGTGGCGCTGCTGCGGTGTCTCCTAGTTACTTGTTTCTATATGTACTCGTGTATTTTCTCCAATGTGAGGTACTACACATCTTAAAATGCTTTTTTTAGATGAAAAATAATGTGTATTTAATATAATAAGTCTGAAAAAAGGGGCAAAAGAGGTTATCCTGATCCCACTACTCAGAGATAATAATTAACACTTTAACATCTATTTTCTGTTCTTTACATCAGTGTGTATCAACTCTCTCATAAAAACCAGTGAGCACTCTGTGCCTGTTTACTTTGTGGAGACCTCCATTTTCCATTCTGCTTTTTATATGTTTTTCTACAATATTCTAATTCCCCTGGCATGATTTTAATGACCAGTATAGCATTCTGTCTTGTGGAGGCATCGTCCATTTTACTTCGGACTTAAATAAACTTTTAAATTCCAAGTATACTTAACTGAAATACTGAAAAGAGAACTGTGGTGGTACTTAAAGGCCCCTCCATCCCTTCCCCTTTTTTCCTGAGGGCAAAACTGTTGACAATGTGGTGTATATATTTCATGACATTTATGCCTATGACATATATATATATATACCCATACATACATACACGTACATGAGAAGTCTATGTATATGTGTGTGTATATATGCTTTATTGAAAAATAAGGCCACAATATATGTTTTATGCAGCTCGCTTTATTCACTCAGGGGTATATCATAGACGTCCTCCCACTCCATAATCATCCGGTCCTTTCAGATAGAGTGGAGGGGTCCCCTGATGTGCAGGTGTGTTCTCTTGTGCAAGGACAACTTTGTTGGGAGAGTGCTGTGGACAAGGCCTTGGACCACGCTGAAACGCCGGCCCCATCAGAGCACACATCTCGCCGTGTTTTACCGCTTCATCGTCTTGATGGTGGATACTTGAGTTTTCTCCATTTTCCACTGTCAGAAAAGATGTTTGACTGGCATCCTTCTTCTGTAAATATTCCTGTGATCTCGTATGAGTATTCCTTTAGTTAAGGCTTCTGGAAATTTAGTCCCTGGATGTGACATTTACATTCATCACAGGCTGTTTTCAAGTGACTCTAGAAATTGCTTCTCCAGTGGGGAATGAAAAGATGTAGAATTACTTATGTAAACATTTCTCTATCACTGGATTTGATTTCACTTCAGCTTTTCTTCCCACCATTGTAAACAGTGCTGTGAAATTATCCTGATGTGTACATCTTTTTGAACTGATTTTTTTCTAAACGAAACGATTCCTAGAAGTGGAGTTGAGTCTGTGTGTACACACGTTTTTCAGAGTTTACATATCCATTGACATGTCATCCTCCAAACACGTTGCTCACAGTTTGTTCTCTCACAGATGGACACTAGCTAGAATAACTTTTAAAAATATTTGCCAACATGATGAGCAAAAGTGCTTTTTCATTGTTTTAGTTTGCATTTGATGACCAGTGAGGTATTCAGCATTTTTCACTTATTAGCCATCTGACTTTTAAAAAGTGAATGATCCCTTTTGTCCTTCGCAAACATTTAAGTGAGGGAGCTTCTTGTTGCATTGTGACAGCTCTTTGTATGTTATGAACATTAACCCCTTGACTTCATCAAAATGTATCACGCAGCTTTATCTTGTCATTTCTTGCCTTTCATTTTGTTCAGTAGGTTTACTTTTGTTGTGGCCCAAAATATATTTAAGATAGTAAATGTCTTCTTTTTGGGTTTTATTTTTGGTATTATTTTAGAAATACTTTCTTATAATGGTACAAATCTCTTCTGTAGGTTTTTTAATCTCTAAGATGGAGATGATAGTAGAACTTGTTATAGTGAGAGGAAGTTGAATTAATATGAGCAAAGAGTTGTATTTGCTGTTATTAGTACTTTTTAACATTTACATCAATATCTGTAATTTTTCTTGTGGTCATTATGACAGGAATATAATTTGTTCTTTCCAGGTGATTCTCTGATTGTCCCAGGACAATTATTGAATTCATACTTTGCTCTTTGATTTGAAATCCCACATGTACAAAATACTTATATACACCAGAGTCTCTTTTTGAGCTCATGCTTTATTTCTGTCAATCTTAATTTCTTACTCAAGCACTATATCTTACATATTGTAAAAATTTATTTAATATCTGACAGTGTGATTTTTTTTTTGATTCTTTTCTTCCATCCCAATTTTTCTTGGCTAGTATTATAACTTTATTATTCCTGAAGAATTCTAAAATACTTTGTTCAAGTTAAAAAAAAAAAACAGATAAGGGTTTTCATAGGATTTTTTAGTAAGTTTTGAATTATCTTTAGCAGAACATTCATCTTTACAAAACTGCTTTCCTCCATGCAATATGTTGATGTCTCTACATTCACATCTCTTATTTACCCCTCAGTACAGTCCTGTAGTTTTCTCCATGTAGAACATGGGCATTATTTTTGAGTTTAGCCCAGATTACTGTTTATGTTTTAGTTAATTTTGTAAGTGAGAATTTTTTGCTATTATATTTTTTAACTCTTTAAACTGACACCTAGGAAGGCAGATTCAGTTTGTAAATACTCACTTTGTAACTTGTCATTTAAAATTGTAAGTATTAAATACTTGTTCCAGAATCCTTTCTTTTCTGTTTTTCAAAATTTGTTTCCAAGATTATCAAAATGGTCATAGCTAAGTAGTATATTTGGGGAGACTGATGGAGAGAGGTAGTGTGGCTCATGTACAAACTCTGAGCAGTTTCATGTCTGTCTTTAAGCTGGAGAGGCCTCCTAAGAGCCCAGGTAAGACCAGGGATGGCTTTTTATTCACTTGAAAGCCAGCATTCCTGCCTTTATGGAGAAGCCTGTTGGACATGACAGGTAGATGATCAAGTTCCAATGGAGGCCATTGGCTGCACAGAGTGCTGTGACTTTGAGAACTGGAGACCATCACCACGGGAAATCCTTGGTGCCAGGAAAACTGCAAGGGAGCTGGGAAGCCTGTGTGTTAAGGATTTTCCAGTCCTGGGAGTGAGAAGAGCAGACTCTGCATTCAGATCTGAGTTTGAATTCATCCTCTCTTGTTTACTGGTCCTCTGACTTTTGTCAAGTTATATACCTGCTTTGAACTCCTGTTTTCTTGTGTCTCAAAATAGGAGAATTACGGTCTGCTGCTAGAGTGTTTGATCAGGGTAAATGATTTGTGTCTATAAGATGCCACGTACTGTCACAAGTTCAGTGAGAAATGGGCTGTTGCCTATTCTTCTGCAACTCAGTGTTCGACAAGACATTGGGGGAAAGCCAGTCCCTAATTTGTGTGTGATGCAAGTAGGAACAAAATTGATGTCTTGCCTTTCACTAGCAGTATTCTTACTCCTTTGCTTCATTTACTTCTTTCCTCCTTTCATTTCCCTTTTCCCCTCCTCCACCAAAAGAGCCTAAGAATATCTCAGAACACTAGATTCAAATTACTTTAAAGGTTGTCTCATCCTCATGAAATGACAGTAACATAAAAAAAACTGTACACATCCCAGAATTCATTGTATTTGATTTACACACACACACGCACGCACACACACACACACACACAATCAGGCTACCTCCCACTTACTGAGGAAGGAGAACCACTTATTCTGAGTTTTCATTCACTGACCGTGAGAGCAAAGTGTCTTACGCAGACTTTCACCTGGCTTCATGCATGGTGTTTTTAGTTGGATTTCTGCTTTGTGGCCATAGAATTATTCTCCTAACAGAAGAGAGGAAGTGGAGACATAGACATTCTGCTGAGATATTGGTGTCATCATATTTGAGTTGGGAAGGACTTAAGACAGCATAGAGTCGTAACTGTTTATGGTTGAGAATCCATGATGTTGTAACTTGGACAAGAACCTGGATCATCTGCCATCGTGTCCACGCAGGTGAAGAGGCAACTTGGTGGGGGATGGCAGTGATCCTTCTTGCTTGAGTTCCAGGGTCTTGCTAGTTTTCATTGCTCACCTTCCTTTAGTTTATGTCCATGTGGCCTCTCATGGGAAGGTCACTCTGTTCTGATAAATAAAGTTACTAATCAGCAAAAAGCTCTGGACCCACTCATATTTCCTAGAGTTTTTTCGCTGACCTGCTGACACTTTATATAAATGAGACCTAAGAAATTACTGGATATAAAATCCTCTGTGTTATCATTAGCCCTCGAGTTCCATAGGAATGGGGTGCTGTCTCAGGCTGTCTAAGTCTAGATCTGAATAAAGATAGGGTGATAGGCTTTGCTGCTGGACCCTCCACAATCAAATGTGTTTTCCACCTTAGTGTTTAGAATCAGGCAGATGAGCTCAAACTTGCCTTTACCAGTTATTAGCTTGGGGAAGGAACTGTACTTATTTGTGTCCAATTTTCTTTGTAAATAAGTTCAGTATTTATTTTAAGGTTTTTATTTTAGAATTGAATGAGCTAATTTCCTCATTTATACCTAAAATACAGATCGCGTGGCTCTATGATGGTGCCTTGGTTGTTGATTACTAAGGCACTCGGCAGAGAGAAAGTGGGTGGGGGACCCCTGGATTCTAGAGTTTATATTCCAGGATATGCTTGTAAAAGACTGGATGTGCAGTGGATATTTAGTAAATATCCATTCCTTTCCTATACGCATTGATTGTGTATATACCTTTATATTAATATATGAACAATTTTATAATGCAATTTAAATATTTCTGTAGAATTTAAAATATGTAGTTGTAACAAAAATACGTGAAATAAAATGATTTCACTTTTATTTTCTTTTCAATAAGCAAAACAAAATAAAATAGAAAAGAAAAAAAGGTTTGAAGGAGTAGAAATAACTTTGTTTCCGTAGAATCAATTCCCTAACATAGGTTTATAGGTTGTGTTGTTAAAATTGATAGGTTGTGACATATTGGAAATGAGGAAACAATGGAGACATACTACCACCAATGCAGTCTTTTTGTTACCAAGTCCAAACTCATTCTGCTTGCTGCATAACAGGCCAATAAATCAGGAGATGAGGTGTTGGAGCAAAGAATAGTGACTTTATTTGAAAAGCTGGCAGACTCAGAAGATAGCATACTGATATCCTGGAGAACCCTCTTCCCCAAGTCAGAATTCAGTCTCCTTTTATACTAAAAAGGGGCAGGGGTGTGGTTGATTGTTGCAAACTTCTTTCTGTATGAATTGTTTGTCCTTGGAGTCCTTTGTTCTTACAGCTGTCCATGTGGGTCAAATCATGGTGCCCCTGTAAAACCTCCAAAAATAAACAAAGTTTATTCTCTGTTTTAAAACTTGTCATCTATATATAAGTGCAGAAGAGCTAACATCCTTAAAGATCAGAGCCCGGAGAATAGTCTCTCCTGGATATTTCAGCCTAAAGGCAACTTTCTTTTACAAAAGGTCCAGAGCTAGCAAGTCTGAGCCTAGAAAACAGGGCAGAGGTTTAAAGCCAAAGGAACACATCTAATATGGAGTCAAATTTGTTCTATTCTATTACAATTTATTTTCCCACCTCATAAATAATTTTAGTAAGAAACATGGGCAATTTTTTTTTTATTTTTGCTTCTTAATAACTGATAAGTGGTCCAAATACATTTTTGTGATCAGGGATGCTGTGCGTGCCTTGGGGTCACAGCAAATACTTGTTGTGGGTGGTCGACCCTGCAACATGCCTGATGCCCCGTGAGTGTTGGTGAGGGTCCCCCTAATCAGGGGCTCTCTTCAGGAACCAGCATATGGGCATTGACCTCTGGAGACCTCTTTTTCAGGTCCAGGAAATTTTTTCAGATTCTGTGATTGAAAAATCACTCCAGCTGGGGAAAATTAGGGAATAAAGGAAGAGGAAAGGGGCTTGGAGTAGAGTAGAAGAGAAGGACAGAAGATCAGGGAGCCTGGGGGCTTGGCAGCGGGGCCTCCGGAGAGAGAGAAGCAGGGGTGAGGAGGGGCCCAGTTCCAGAACCAGCTCCTGCACCTGTCCCCTTGCCCAAGCCACACAGCCTTTAATTACCCAGGACTCTGCTGTCTGGGCATCACCCTAGGCAGAACTTTGAGAATCAAAATTAAGGGGTGGGCAATGCTCAGTTAGGGGGTCACAGAGGACTTTGTTCAAATCCACAGTGCCTTTTCTGGTCATGTGTCTTCACTTGTCCTTTATCTTAGGATCTGAGGAACAGGAGCAAGGAACTCAGGGAGAGATCCAGGAAGACATCTGAGTGTGTTAGGGAGGACATTCACAGCGACACGGGGAGCGAGGACACTTGAAGCAAAGTAAAATGACTTTACAACTATTGCATCAGAGCTGCAGGTGTGAGAGAGCCTAAGCCTGTCTCAGAGTGCAGGGGACAAGCGGAAAGGAATGGTAAAATTTCCACTGACAATTGAAATTTTGTTAAATAGCTTGCTACTCTTAATTGTATCACTTGAATGTAGGCAGGTGTATTTCTGTGAGCATTTATAGGTTCACACAAACCCACCAGCCCCTCTTGCCCCACTCGGGGATGGGCTTTCTCAAGCACAGTGCACCTCCTGCTTTGGGGGACCACGCTGCATGTCCTCGCCTGGGGCCGGGCTGCTGCAGGGCACTGAGTCCCGAGGCACGGGCTGTGAAACACGACAGGAACACCTCTGCTCATGACTGAGAGCCTCTGTTTCCCCCTGCAGTGTAAGGATGCAGGTGACTGAGTTAGAAGCATGCTTCGAAGCTGTCGGTGTCCTTGTCATCCAGAAGCGGAGCCTGGGAGCTTCCGAATTTCTCCAGAATGCCGTATACTTTCACCTTCGATAGGTGAGTGTATGTCCACTTACAAGTGGAGGAATTACTGCAGTTTTTCTGAAACTTACTTACCACTATTCCATCTGATTTTTCTGTGCTAGGATTCAGTATAGCCTGCTAAAAATTCTGGAGTCAGATCTTGAAACCCTGATGAAGAGGACTATTTATCTTACTTCTTTATATGATAGTATTTTTCAAAATTCAGAGTTTTCTGTTCCTTGAGGAATTTTTTCGGGGGTTGGAGAATCAACGTTGCTCTTACCATCTATGTGACCTGTTGCTATATGCCTCTCACCTGTCTTCTGTCACTTGTGAGGCAGTTCCATTTGTGACCATGTCCGGGTTGTTCATGTTATAAAACAAAGTCTATAAAAGTACAGTCCCTTTTACTCTGAAGACATTCCACAAGTACTACTTAAATCTGGGTGTGGTTTTTAGAAGACAGAATCATTAGAAAATGTACTTGCAGGTTGCTAGTGCAAAATCCCCAAATCAATAGTCTAACTCAACATCTAAAATCTTTCTAATCTACCTTGGATTTATATGGACAAGTGAAGCAGTTTGCTAAGAACACAAGACCAGGTTTACAATACAGGCTGGTGTAGCTCAGCAGGTCCTCCCAAGCTGAAGCTCTGCCAGAGGGTGGGGCTGACCGGAGAGGGCGTGTCCTGCCCACCCTGAGCTGACAGTTTGATGACAAAGATCTTCACCAGGTGAAGAACTGGGAGTTTCTTCTAAGGACAGTGGGTTTGAAAAGAGGCCTAAAACTGCGGGAGTGACACAATCCCATTTGTCTCAAGTAGGGGAGAGTGGCTGTGGGGCCACTTGGGAGACCTGTGAGTCCAGGTGGTCAGTGTTGGTGGCTTCATTTTGAGTGGTGGGATGGTCAGTGGGTAAAAGAGAACAGATTGAAGGCATGTTTAGATGGTAACAGGGAAGGATGAATGATATCTGTGAATGTAGTATGGAGTAAGGCCCAGGTTTCTGTGTGCATTAATGAGGTAAATGATGGTCCCACTGTGCTCTGAGGAGGGAAAGCTGCAGAGGGAGCTCTGGGGGAAAACTGATGAATTCAGCTGTGGGTAAAGTGAAAGGCTGTTAGATGTGTGTTCTGGGAGCTCTGGTGAGAGCCCGTAGTGAGTAGGGTGAGGGGAGAGAGACTTTCAAATCATTTTGTCTTGTGAACATACAAATAAGTATGAGTAATGACAGACTTAGCACCTCTATATTCTGGATTTAAAGCCCTGTAACATTTTGCTATATTGACTGCAGAGATTTTTAATTTTTTTAATGGAAATAAAATAAATAGAAACAAAATAGTGTATTTAATGAACATCTTAGAGTTGATGTGTGTCCTTGTATATATTTTGATACCTCATCTGTTTATACCTATAATCTACAAAAAGTTAGCTTGTTTAGCATAAGAGTTAAACAGAGGGACGTGACACACACTGTTGGGGGTTGAAGCTGATCACCTTGGGCAAACTATGTCGCCTCTCTGTGCCTTAGTTGCATCTTCTGTGACTGCCCCCGGGCCCCTCGTCACAGCTGATTTCCTAGACTAGAAGTTGGGATGGAGGCTGCTGAAGGGAGTAAGAAGTGGCAACTGCTAGGGACACTGAAGAGAGAGACAAAAGCAGATTAAAGCCGATAAACTGAGTGCAAATACCCTCAAAAGAGAAAGAATCCCACAGTGTTTTGAGCCACTTAGCGTAAGGAAAACAAAATCACGTGGACCCAATTCTCTTGAGAATGTGAGTATTGTGGGTAGGAGGGTGTCATCAGAAAACAGTTGAGAAAAGGCCTTTTGGTTTCCCTTGATGTTTCCAGTAAGGATGGGGAGCAGAAGCTAAAACCCACCGCTTCACAGTGCAAGCTGCTGTTTTGTGCATAACTGACCAAAGGTTGGAAACCAGTCATCAGCGGTTTGGCAAATGAAGAGACTTCTGGATTGGGTGGGGCACTTGCTGTGACTTCCAGGTGAGCTGCTGGCTGGGGGCTGTGAGACTGGCAGTAGGTTTGCAGGGTGATTCGGGCATAATCCCTGGCTCTGAGGCTGCTGGTCTGACTAGCACACCTGGGCACAGGCAGTCCTAATGGGGCAGCTCGGGATGTGGCCTGGGACACCTGACATGCTGAGGGCGAGAAGAGCGCTTCCCTGAGGGGGTGTCCCGGCGGAGAGTGGAAACGTCCTCCTGCAGGGGTGGAAGAGCCTCTGAGCAGGGTGCCAGATGCACAGGCAAGACCAGCCTGAGCACGGAGGGTTTGGGAAGCCGGAATTCATACAGTGGCCCAAACAGCCTTGTTCCTGAGAGACTGGAGGGAAAAGATGCTGAAAACGTAGGCTAGGGTCCAACACTGTGGTGGGTTATGAGTGACAGGAAAGGACTGCTCAGGCAGGCACGAGAGCACCTTGTGGCTGTCCCAGCTGGGGCGTCATGCCGGAGGGAGGAGCAGAGTTATAGACTTTGCCACTTATTAGCTGTGTGACTTTGAGCAATATCACCCCACCTCTCTCTTTATATAATCTTCATCTGTAAAGTGACACAGTGACAAGCTCGTGTCATCAGAAGGCTTAGTTTAGCTCTGATCCTCTGTGTCCAGTCCTGTCAGTGCTGCCCTGCAAGGTTCTGCAGCGGCTGCTCTTACCCTGAGATGGGAGGGCTTAGATGGACATTGTAGCACCCGAGGGCAGGAAGGGGTTGCTTTAAAACAGACATGTAGCCTCCTGCAGCTGCAGACCTGCAGTCAGTTTGGTTGATGGTCATGGAGAGGACTTTGGAGGCCTTAGCATTGTCTTAAGACTTGTTTTCACTTGGGGACAAGATTTACCTTTGCAGATTAATATTGAAGATTTGGGCTTCTAGCAAAGCTGTTTTCAGAGATGGGTATATACATAACATATCATATAAATTAAAATGATTTATTTAACGTGTGGTACTTTGCAGCTTTTTGGAACAGCTCTGTTGGCCTGGTCTCCACGGAGGACACTAGGGGTCAGCAGAGCGTGCGGGAGGGCAAGCAGCCCGCAGTGCTGCTGAGGGGTGTTCTCCCCAGTAGGGCAGTCTGCTGAGTTGACTCTTCTCTGAGTTTGGTTGCCAGATGAGCAGACAGCAAAGTAATGAGTTCTGATGGGATTGTATAATGACAGGAAGAAAGAGGAACCCATAGTTTTTCGAGACTAGAACACGCTTTTGGTTCCTGATCCAGTGTGTTCCATTACAGAATTGGTGAGTTTTGTCTATTCTGGGATTTGATTGAAATAAACGTTCAGCCTAAAAGTTAAGAGTTATGTTTTATTTGGCGGGAGGGCTCGAGCCAAGATGACAGCCTCTCAGATCACTCTGAGGGACTGCTCCCAAGAGGTAGGGTAGGAGCTAGGATATATAGGAGCTTTACAACAAAGACCAGGTATTTGGAACAATAAAAGATTGCTTGTTATCTAAAGAAAGCCAGGTATCTCATGTTCAAGTATTTAGTGGTTTTCTATGTATGGGAGGAAGCAAACATTTGTGTCATTGAATTCATACTTTAGCAAGCACCTAGCTATCTAGGGCCAGTATCTTGTCGTTTCTTATTCTGAGTCAGCTCAGAGGGCACCACTGTGATTGGCTGAGAGGTTGGGCTGCAGGCATGTCCTCGCTGGGGAGTGGCAGCAGCCGCTGATGACTTGGTTTCAGCATTCTTTGTTTACTGACATGGTTGCAGTATTTTCATTCACATTGTAGTACTTTCATTCACAGTACTACCCCTTGGTCCTAAATTCGACCAATATTTTGAGAGACATTTCATGACCTATTTTGTCCCACGGTGCTAGGATGGCTCATTCCTAGTTCAGGTGAAGAATCTTCTGAGCTGTCTTTCAAGGTGTTAGTTTTTCTATCAGGCCCTGTTGATACTAAACTTTCTCTGGATCGCCTGTCTTACTAGTCTATTATGATCCAGGAAATGTTTACCCTTCATTGTGCATTCCCATACCTAGAATCACACTATTACAATTATTTTATGCAGGGTTATAAATTTTATCTATTTCTTCTAGATGTTTGCCACCATCAATCTTTTATGCCTAGTTACACATTGGGAAATGTAACAGACAACAATTTTATTATATAGACAGGATATAAGTAATTCACCTAGTAATGTTTATAAAGTCATGAGTAAGAATTTAATATTCAAGAAGTTATATTTTTTGGTTAAAATTTTGCTTGTGTTTCTGATTGAGTTTGAGTGATCTTATGAGAAATTTCATATTTATGGTCAGGGTCAGAGCAGGTATTAATTGGCCAGGTGAGGTCTCCCACCTTGTAAGATCAACAGTGGCCTAAACAGAACTATAATTTTCTTTTTAGAATAAAGTTCCTGAGGGCTATCTAGTTTGTGCCTTGGAGTAGGGAATCCCACCAAGGTAACACAGAAGTACTAGACATAGGTAATTTACCATAAACTTAACAATTGGAGTAGTTCATAATCAAAGGTAGGGGAAATTATCAAAGTAATTCATATACAGGCCTGGTCCGGTGTCTTGGGTCAGCTGTCTTACCTCAGATGTCGTCTTCTTCTCATCCTGGCCTGGGTAGCTTTTTCTCCATTTGGGCATTGTTTTAAGATGAGCATTGCTCTATAGGTCAGGGCACTGTAGGGTCTGTTTCTGATAGGAAATTAATTGGAAAATCTGTTTCCTTTAGCTTTTGTGTGTATGGTCTAGTTAAGAGTACATGGTAGAGGGTCCTTCCATTCAGCTTGGAGACAGTTCTTTAAGTCATGCCTGTTCCAGTATGTATAATCCCCTGGCTGCAGGTCTTGGGGCATTGGAACTTTACCCAAGGATAGATTACTGAGCTTCAGAAACAAACCTAGAGTATCCTTTTCATAATTCAATTAAACTTTACAGCAATGTGACATAACAGCAAGGAATGATCTGGGAAATGTCTTATTAAACATAGACCTCAATTAACAAAACTAGAATTAAATATCCACTAAAATATAATCCTTTTTCTCTGTAAAGTTACCCTCATTTTTCTCAAATATAGCCAAATCAAGATTAATTTGTTTACAAGTTAAGTCTGATTATTTGATCATATAGGCTTTTTTAAATTGGCTGTGTTGGAACTTTTAATAAGGAGTCTCAGGGTAGAATGTTAATAAGGTTTCTGAAGGCCAGGAGAGCCACGTCAAGGGCTTGTCATGGGTTTCTGCCTTACAGATTTATGTAAATTCTTTTCTCTTTAAAATCCTTAAAATACCTTGAGATTGTTATATCTGTTAGGAGATGATCTTCCTAATTTGTCTGATAGAGCCACTGGGGACCTAATAGTTTTTAGTCTCTTGAGGGATCAGATAGAAAAGATAACTGTTCCAAGTCGGATTACATAGGTATAATTTATCAAATTTCTGTAAATCATAACTAGCTAAAGCAGAATAATTTCTTTATGTCTGGGAAACAGGTTAAAAGCCAGTAGTATTTCAGACAAAATCAAAAAGTATAACCATATTCACCAGTTTACTCAGTCCCATGTAACTAATTCATTTAATGAGAGTTTTCATTAGAACTTTAAAATTTCTTACCCAGTTTACTTCAGCGCTATAGTTTGAAATTTATTAGAAATCAGTAAATCTCCTTGAAGAGAAAGCATTTTGCAAACTCATTAGAAGAAAACAATTAACTGTCTATAAATGACAATAGATTTAAAAGCATGGTTAAAAACCATTACACTATAATCAATAAAGAAACCTGGTCACTACAACCAGAATTATGACTGGTAACATTTCAGATATACCAGAATTTTAGGGAGTCCATATAATTTCTAGAATATCTATATTAATAATACTTTCTCATACAGTATATCCTAGGAAGATTTACTATTCATTTGACAATACCATGTTATTTAACATGCAAAATGAAACTTACTAGTTTAAAATCTCTCTTTGAGATGTTTCAGGGGCCCTCTGTAGCATCCCAAACTTAACTGGAGATTAAAAGAACTTTAATTAGAAATTGATATTTGGGGAGCTTGTTAAAAGTTTTCAGAACACTTGGTCACGTAAACATATAGATCACTGTAAATAAGTACTTATTCATTAACAAGAAAATACGTCAAAGGTAAAGGCAGAACAGATCAGGTAAGTGGTATAAAAGCTTTACAATTTGTTACTGAAAGTGGATTAACATTTTAAGAAAATTTTGTCCTCTTAACAGTGAGAAAACCAAATCTATTCTTGTACCAGCTTGCTTCTAAGATTAATTTACTTTGCCCAAGTTCATTCTAAACTTAGCCAGTTCCGACCACGTACAAAACTCTTTCCTCAGGGTTCCTCTTCCACAAGCCTTCCACAGCTTTCTATACTTATATTAGTGTGTCCCTTATTTTCTATTCCATTCAGAAGTAGCCAGCTTCAGGAGAAAGTCACTATTTTTTATTAACAAAATATAATTCCATTCTTATATCTTCCTTTACACATTTATCTTACTTTCCTAGGATACTTAGATCATTGCCTTAATAATAGAGACTATTTCAGGGTGGCACCAACCATTTATTAATATTTCTAAACACCTTTAGTTTCTCTGTAAGAAGAAGTTAATTGTTAAGTAATTCATGTTTCAATCTTATTTTATCTGAAAATGGCATAGCTATTTAATAAATTCCTATCAGTTAACTTAATTTAGCACAACTCTAGAATTTAAAGATACTAAACATTTTAGAGATTATCTTATGCATACATTTTAAAAATATATTTTAAAAATATACCCAAAGCTCTCATCTCATTTGCATTTAATTTACTTAAAATTTTACCACGCCATATTAATATTATTTTTTTCCTGACAAATCTGCAACAGATATAACAGGATCTTATTTGACTTTCATTAAACCTAGGTACAGTAAAGGTATTATACTTAATATTAATGACTTTAAAGATGTCTATATTAATTAGAACACACTTAAACTAAACAATATCAAATATTATCTTAATATTGAATATTTTCCAGTTCACGTGAAGCTGAAATTCAATTTGGTCAGTTTTTATTTTAAAAATACTTAAATTGTAAGCTCTTATTTTTTACGTCAATTAAGCAGAGCTCTTTGACTTTGATTTTTTTTTTTTCAGCTGTAGAAATATCTCACATCTATAATGTGTATGCAGGCTTATAAACAGACAAAAGCTAGAGATCTCATAGCTTCACTTTAAAACTTACTTATAAGATAGGTATAATAATAGCTGGAGTAAGCTGAATTTGCTTGCTCAAATCACTAAGGCTTACTATTTATGAAACAGACATTTAAGATTTCTTGACAAAGTCTGAAGGACCGGTCAGAGTTCTGAGTTCTAAAATGCCAAAAATTTCTTGGCCTTAAGTTTTATCTCCTTGAGCTAATTAGGCTCAGTCCTAGGTCACTGTTTGCTGTATTTACATTTCTGATCTGCAAGACAATGACACACGCTTCCAGTTCCCCAGAGAACTGCTCTGTCACCCAGGCCAAATTTTATCTCCTTAATTGGCTTTTTTGTATCAGTGAGAAGAGCTGTAAACAAAGAATTCCTTGTTTTAAAACTTTAAGGTTTAATTTATCATGTTTTCCAAAGCTTGCATAAGGAACTTAATAAGGTCTCTTTTCCTTGAGTTATAAGTTAGACCCAGGGTAAACCTCTTATTATATTTTTTTATTAGCCACTGAATATTAGTTTTTAGTTTTATGTTATACTGGACGGCACATGTAACTCTATTGGTTTCCTTTACTTTGTACAATTAATATTTTCTGAGGAACAAATATGGGCCCAGCCTTATTAAACCAAGAAGGGAGGCGTTTTTCCACTGAAACATATGTATCCCACAACATAATTAAGCAGAAGGCTTATATAAAGCCCATTTAAATATACCAATTTTACAAACTTTTACCTCAATTTTATTAAATCTTATACCTTTAATTTTTATATTTATTAGGTTTAATCAGTAATTCTTAATTCTAGAAGGAGTGCCAGAAGCCTTTTTGTGTGTGTGTGTGTGTTTGTGCATTTTATCTAATTTTATAGAAAAGTCTCTAGGATCCCCAAGTTTGAGCCAAAGAGCTTAGGCCCTTCTCAGTTTTTAATTTGATTATTTGGTCTGTTGTCCCAATCATTGATCAAGTATTTCAGTCTCTCTATATATATATTTCTTTTTTAGCCCTATAAATACATATATTTTAAACTGTGGTAAATAAAACGGACTTGTTTGAACTTTAATGTTCGGGGGCAGTAGGTGATCTCTTTGGCCCTTTTTTTTTTTAACTTTACGTAGTGTAGTATCAAAACCTAGTATCTAAATCCAAAAATGTCCATTTTATTTATCTCATTCAAAATAAACATATAAAAATATTTATCCATTTGGGATAAGCCCCTTATCTTTTTTTTTCTGACATTTTTACAATCCTTTTTCCAGTTATTCAGCCTAATTAACATTAATTATTCTAAGTTTTTATTAGCATATCTAAAACCATTGATCAGAAAGGAAAAACACAAATGTAGCTTTTCAAATCAGTTTTTTTTTTTAACTAAGTTCTTAGGTTAACCATTAAATATATTTTTCTACCTTTAAACTTGATTTTAATAGGTACCAATAAAACAGCTGTTTATAATGAGAGCTCTTTCAACTTTCACCAATTTAAAAGTTTTTCCAAATTATAGGATCCATCATATGGCCATCAATTTATATATATATATATATATATCGTGATTTTAAACCAATAAGATGAAGAGGCTTTTCACATGAGATTGGGGGTGTTGCCTAAATAAAATTCAAAAGTTTACTCTCCAAAAGGTAAATGCCTTTGTGGTCCAGGCTGATGCAACAAAGATTAAGATGGCAAAATTTCTGAAAATTAGTATTATAAAAGGATTGTTGAGAATACAAATTTATTTGCGTGGCCACCATATGTACACAATACTTGTACCTTTTGCATGGCAGAGTCCAAATATTCCTTTAAAAAAAGGAAACAAATATATACATACATACACACACATAAAACACTCAGAGAAAGATAAAACGTTTACAATTCAAGGACACAGGAAGAGAAATCCAATTTCCCCCTAAAGGGGATTTTGTTTTTATAAGTTCAGAATTCCAAAAAAAGTTTTTATCAGGCCTGGTTATTTACTTTCAGAGTGAAATATTTTTTTCTAATTCCTAAATAATGTTGAAAGTATTTTACGTATATAAACCTGGCTGGGGTAATAGTCGGAGGCTGGCAATCTGTTATTTCTTTTCCTTTTCTTTTGTTTTTTTTTTTTTTTTTTTTTGAAAGTTCTATTCCCCACTGTAAGGTCAGGTTCTCAGAATAAAATTGCTGATAAGATTTCCCACAGGGACAACTCTATGGCATGAAATCTTTGCCTCTAACATTCCTGCAAGTTTCTCTGTCATTCGAGAAAGCTGTTATCAGCCAGGAGGAGGGTCCCATTTTTGGAGTTGAAAGTTTCCTCATAAGAGTTTTACTTTTATCCCGAAAAATTCAATGGAGGTAACCAAATTGAGGAAAATATTAGACCAGCCTCTTACCTAACCACTCAGTCCTGAACCCAGAGTCTTTCAACTTAGACCCACTCAGGACGTCTCCACTGGGTGAGTATTTTCCTGGAATGTTTCCACCAGCCCCACTTCGGACACCTCCTCAAGGTGGGTATTTCCCGTTATCTTTCAAGCATGTCTCCACTGGGTGGGTATTTCCCCCCAGTCTCTTTCAACTGGAGTGCCAGGTACCTGGAAACACCGCCAAATAAAATTCAGGATCATCAACCAATATGGGAGATCCAAGAACCAGGAGAGACTCACCCAAATTCATCTGGACTCCCCGAGGAGGCGGATGGGCACAAAGGGCCACTGCTGGTACCAAGGCTCTGGTTACTTGGAGAGTTCAGGTGGAGAGAAGTCTGCTCTGGGTCCCTTCATGGTTTCCAAAACTGTTGACTGAAATACATGTGCAGCCTAAAAGTTAAGAGTTATGTTTTATTTGGCGGGAGGACTCGAGGCGAGATGACAGCCTCTCAGATCTCTATGAGGGACTGCTGCGAAGAGGTTGAGGAGGAGCTAGGATATATATGAGCTTTACATCAAAGACCAGGTAGTTGGAACAATAAAAGTTTGCTTGTTATCTAAAGAAAGACAGGTATCTCAAGTTCAAGAATTTAGTGCTTTTCTATGTTTGGGAGGAAGCAAACATTTTGACTCACTGAATTCATTCTTTAGACAAGCAACTAGCTAACCAGGGCAAGTATCCTGTCCTTTCTTATTCTGAGTCTGCTCAGAGGGCACCATTGTGAGTGGCTGCAGAGGCTGGGCTGCAGGCCTGTCCTTGATTGGGTGTGTTGGCAGCTGCTGATGACTTGGTTTCAGCTTTCTTTGTTTACTGACATGGTTGCAGAATTTTCATTCACATTGTAGTATTTTCGTTCACAGACTGATCATGGATAATCTGCAACCTTGGAAAGCAGCTGAGATGGAATTACTGCAGGTACCTTCTACTTTAATAAGCCTTGTGCAAACATAAACATGGAGGAAGCATACATTTGGATTTGGTGGTGTAAGGAAGGGTTTCTGTACATTACAGGAGAAGGCAAGGCAGAATTCCTCTTCTTTGTGGGCAGGGACGTAAGTCCACCTTTCTTTTATGTAGTGGTTTCTGAGAACAGCTTATGGTAATTAACCAACATTGACAAACGGTGGCACACATTGCATTTAAGAGCTGGCTTGCTGCAAAATTGTGTATTGGACAGGTGGACTTCATAGGCAAGTGGTCAGGTGGATGGGAGAGAGATGGAAACCAGGCCTGGGCCCAGATTCAGGTTTAAATCGCCATTTCCTCACCATAGGGCCTTGGACTAATATGTAATCTCTATTAATCTGTTAGTGACTCTGTGAAATGGGCATGATAATATTCGATTGTTCCTGGGATTGTTGTAAGTTGCAAACAATATTATAGCACACATGAAGTACTTAACACACTGGCACTTAGAAGTGTTCACTGTGTGCGGCCGTCCCGCTTGGCATGTGTCAGACCCTTAAAGGCAGCGTTTGTCTGTTAAGGATGCACTGGTAGCCCTTTGAATAGGTTGTGAATTTGGTGATTTCCTTTTATCCTTGTAACTCTGTGTGCCATGGGCAGTTATTTTCATGGACAGATGAGGAATCTCAGGGTAAAGAAGACTGTATAATTTGCCCAAAGTCAGACCATAATTTTGGGTGCAGGGGCCTTGGTTCAGCATGGGCCCCTGGGACTTCTGCCCTCTCGGTTCAGCACCAGAGCCAGATGTGTGGTCGGCTGTCTCCAAGCCAAGAATATCCAGTAGGCAGAAGACACACCTGGGCCTGCGCTGCTTGAGCAAAATCTCCGGAGGGGGAGGCAGTTACAAAAAGGATAAACATAGAAACAGACGACAGCAAACTGTGATCAGCTCTGAGAAGGAAAGGAACACATCTCGCCGTGCAGAGCTGGGAGCTTTCCCGTCAGGGCTGCTCTGGGGGCGTTCATCTCAGCTAAACAAGCTCTGCTGCTGCACCAAGGAGGGAAGGCAGGGCGCGTGTGACCAGGTAGACTGGGCCTCATTGATCATTCTCATTCCCCATTAAGCAGCAGCTGTCACGGTCACTTACCTAGTAAACAGATGTCAGCCACAATCATCACGCAATTTGCTTGGTAGTTTTATTGACCCCACCTTTGAGATGAGGTCATTGAAGCTGGGGAGTTTGCTGCATGCCAGTAATCACCTTGGAAATACCCCCACTGGTCTTTCAACCTAGGCTGGCATGGCTGTCATGCCCCAGCCCTGTGAATGGCATCATGTAACTTCTCCCAAGTGACCCAAATGACTGACATTGATTTTCTTAATTCGTAGGAAGTGGTATGTGACAATAGGAGAAAAAGGTAGTAAGAAATTGTTTGGAAAACTAGAATAAAATTGAATTCTTCCCCAGCTGGGGGAGCCTACCCTGTGTCACTCACCCCACTCAGTGCCTGGCACCTCCTCCCTGATGACTCCCTGTTCAGAAGCCACTGTGAGCCTTTGAAAAACATTTTGCCTCATGACACTCTTGACTAGGACCTGTGACCTCTCTGTCCCTGGTTAACTCTCTCTTCAAAGCCATTTAAATTTTATGCAGGCTTCTCTGTTCAGATGTAAGAATAGCTTCTTTCAACTTCTTGATGCAGCTCCTTAATGAAGATCTTGCGAAGGAAACCTAGCCAAAACCTGGGAGGTATGCACACAGTGACTGCAACCTCAGCACTTTGTGAAGTTCCAAATCAGAGAGGTGGGAGACTCAGGAAAGGCTTTTTAAGGTAGAAAAGGGAAAGTGAAAGGATGATGGCTGTATGAGACTGAAACATCTCTGTCCCAGCCAGCAAGGCACCTCAGTTCAGGATGGTGTGTGGAGAGTGCAGAGTTGTCACAAAGAAAGAAGTGGTGGGATGGGATGGAGGAAAGTTAGGTTCTTTACTGGGGAAGGAAAATTTGGGCAGAGCACTTCCTGGTTGAACAAGAGGATTGTGACATGATGTGCTTGTATTTTGGAGAGAAGGGTTTTGTGGGGTCAGGCCTAGGGAGAAAGCTCTCTGGATGGGGAGTCAGCACAACAAAGAAACACAGAGAACAAGGCAGACCCCAGGGCCCCTGGTGGGGGAGAGGCTGCCCGCCAATTCGAGCCCTGGGGGCTGCTTCTGTCCCTTAGCTGGGGCCTCAGAGCTCCCTTCACAACCCAGTCCTGTTGATACAAGAAAAAATACTTGGGACATGAGAAGGGCTGTGTCCCAGGCTTTGGTTGAAACCCTGGGATGTGCCCCGCCACATGATGGTCCTTGGCTTCATGCAGGAAAGAATTCAAGAGCAAGCCAGTGTTGAGTAAAGGTAGATTTATTCAGAGAGATACATAGAAAGGCAAGAGAAAGGCCACAAGTTGTGGGGGTTTGATGCTCAGATTAAAAGTAGGTACACAATCCACAGAGTGTGGGCCTTCTCCAAAGAGGGAGAGAGAGAGGAGTGACCGCGAGGTGGCGCTGTGTTGCTTGTTTTCATGGGCTTGGTTGTTTCATATGCTAATAAGTAGAATGAGTAGCCTAAGGGCAAGGGGCTATTACCAGGGAGTTGGCCATTTCCCACCCTTTGACATTTTGTGGCTAGCCTTGGGATGGCCATGGTGCCTTGGGCGTGTTATTCACCATGTTACTATTACAACGGATGTATAATGAAGCTCAAGATCAGCTAGAAGTTAAATCTCTTCATCCTGAGCCTCAAGGCCTATTGGGGGTTGAATCCTTCACCATATTGATGTTAATTGCTGTGGCCTTCATTGAATGGCTGTGCTCTGCCCCCTTCCATCCTGTCTCACTGTGTTGACACAGAGAGAGCAAAGGCCGGGCCCTGCCTGTGCTCCTGCATTTAACAGGGGGAGGGGTGGTGTGGGCTGAGGATGACTCTGAGTGGTGTGAATGATGTTTCAGATTTTCCCACGTGGGACATGGGGACGTGCCAGCAGCCACCGCAGATTTATCTCATAGGCATTATCGCTTGTGTCACTCATTTGTTTCTATTTTTCTTTTTTTTTTCAAGTATTTAATCTAAATTTAATATCAGGATTTTTTAGGAAAGAAATTTTTCTTTTTCTTTTCTTTGGGGCTCTTTTGAGGGGTAGGTAATTTGGTGTATTTATTTGTTAGTAGAGGCCCTGGCGCTTGAACCCAGGACCCCATGCACGCTAAGTACACGCTCTACCACTGAGCTCTACCACCACCTCATCATCTTTTTCTTTTTACTTTAGCTGCCAGGAATCTTACAGCTGAATTTCTAGTCGGCCTTTAACACTTACCCTGACTTCATGGCATCCATTTTTATGACTTTACCTCCCCCTGGTTTCATTTAAGTATTGAATCTCCATTTTCTCTTCACTCTCACTTTTGTCTTTCTGTTGTTATGGTTGTTAAGCTGTGTTTAAAAAATTGTTTAATTTCTCTTTTAGCAGAAGGCTGAAAGTAAATAACTATGTAAACAAACTTATCACAATTTAATATTTTATACATTCTAAGCTGTTTAGTAGTTACTTAAAAACCGAATTGAATACAAAAGTGATAAAATTTTTAAATTATTTTTTAATTTTTTATAAAGGTAGAGCTGATTTACAATATGATATAAGTTTCAGGTGTACAATAGTTGCACAATTTTTATTGTTATGCTCCATTTATAGTTATTGTAAAACATTGGCTATATTCCCTGTGTTGTAAGACACATCCCTGTAACGTGTTTACATAGCATGTTACAGTTTGTATAAGAAAGTTGGGTAACACAGAGTCTGGGGTGCCGCTGTGTCTGACACAGGTTCACGCTCACCCTGCCTGTCAGAGCCCAGGCCCTCACTCCTGTCTTCAGGGCAGCGAGTGGAGGCAGCTCTCATCAGCGCTGGCACCACCCTCTGAGTGGCAGTGACAGCAGTGACTTTCTGTGGACGTGCAAACTGTTGTTCCAGGAGTTTTACATTCATTTCTGCATTTAATAATTAAAACCCTCCTATGAGGAATCATTTTATGTTTTTAATGAATAATACATTTTATTTTGATTTTGATAGACTTCAAACCTCCAGAAAATGTACTGGAATAGTACAATAAACGGTTAGATACAGTTCACCTAAAAGGGAACTATTTGCTCTTTTGTGTCTGGCTTATTGTAGTATAAACTTTCAAGGTTCATCCATGTTGTAGCGTCAATCAGTATATTATTCTTTTGGTTTGATAATATCCTTTTTCTTTTTTTTTGTTTTTTGTCTATTTAAAAATATTTTCATTGAATTCTAGTCAGTTTATAATGTTGGATCAGTTTCTTGTGTACAGCACAACCCTTCATTTATATAGAAACATACCTGTATTCATTTTCATATTCTTTTTCAACATAAGTTACTATAAGATATTAAATATTTTCTCCTGTACTATACAGTATAAACTTGCTGTTTATTCTATACATACTGAGTATCTGCAAATCTTGAACTCCCAATTTATTCCTTCCCACACCCTCTTCCCTCTGGTAACCATAGTTTGGTTTCTATGTCTCTGTGTCTGTTTCTGTACTATAGATAATTTTATCTTTTTGTTTGTTTTTTCTTTTCTTTTTTTTTTTTTTTGATTCCACATGTGAGTGATCTCATATGTTATTTTTCTTTCTTTTTCTGGGTTACTTCACTTAGAATGACATTCTCCAGATCCATTGATGTTGCTACAAATGACATTATTTTATTTTTTTTATGGGTGAATAGTAGTCTATTGTACAAATATACTAAAACCTCTTTATCCAGTCATCTGTCAGTGGACATTTAGGATGTTTCCACATCTTGCTATTGTAAATAGTGCTGTTGTGAACATTGGGGTGTAGGTGTCTTTTTGAATTACGGATCCTTCTGGATATATGCCCAGGAGTGGGATTGCTGGGTCATATGGGAGGTCAATTTTTTGTCTTTTGAGGAACCTCTGTACTGTTTTCCACATTGGCTCCAACAAACTGCATTCCCTCCACAGTGTATGAGGGTTCCAAATTCTCCACAGCCTCTCCAGCATTTATTGTTTGTGAACTTCTGAATGATGGCTATTCTGACTGGTAAGAGGTGATACTTGATTGCAGTTTTGATTTGCATTTCTCTGATAATGATATTGAGCATTTTTTCATGTGCCTATTGGCCATTTCTATGTCTTCATTGGAGAAATGTTTCTTTAGGACTTCTGCCCATTTTTGAATTGAATTGTTTGTTTTTCTTTCTTATGAAGTGTAAAAGCTGTTTACATATTCTGGGAATTAAGCCCTTGTCAGTTTCATTCATTGCAACTATTTTCTCCCATTCCATAGATTGTCTTTTTGTTTTGCTTTTTGTTTCCTTTTCTGTGCTAAAGCTTGTAAGTTTAATTAGATCCCACTTGTATATTTTTGCTTGTATTTCTATTGCTTGAGTAGATTGCTCTAGGAAAACATTGTTGAGATATACGTCAGATGTTTTGTCTATGTTTTCTTCTAAGAAGTTTATAGTGTCTTGACTAATGTTTAAGTCTTTAAGACATTTTGAATTCATTTTTGTGTATGCTGTGAGGGAGTAGTCTAACTTCATTCATTTACATGCAGCTGTCCAGTTTTCCCTACACCATTTGCTGAAGAGGCTGTCTTTACTCCATTGTATGTTCTCACCTCTTTGTCAAAGATTCAATGACAAAAAGTTTGTGGGACTATTCTTGGTAATTTTGTTTATCCTTTCATTGATGGATGGATATTGTTTGTAACCTTTGGCTACTCTGAATGATACTGCTATGAATATTGATGTGCAAGATTTTGTGAGAATACGTTTTCATTCGGTTGGCTGTACAGTTGGCCCGCCATATCTGTAGTTTCCACTTCATGGATCCAGATGGCTGATTGTAAAGAGACTCGAACATCCCTGGATTATGGAATCGAGGGTGGGGGGTTCCTGAAACCAACCCCCCGAGGATACTGAGGGATGACTCTACATGTAGGAGTGGAATTGCTGAGCCATATAACTCTAACCATTTGAGGAAACACCAGACTTCTGCAAAGAAGCTGCACCATTGTCCCTTTCCACTGGCCGCATATAAGGTATCTCTTCCTCCTGAACAACACTTGTTATTGTCCATGTTTTGATTATAACCATCCTAGTGGGTGTAAAATGAGATATCGTTTTGATTTTGATTTGGCTAGTGATGATGAGCATCTTTTCATATGCTTATTGGCCATTTGTGTATTTATTTAAATCCTTGGCAAATTTAAAAATTGGGTCTATTTTCTTTGTATTGTTCAGTTGTAAGCATTTGTTATATATCCTGAATACTAGTCTCTTATTAGATACACGCTTTGCAAAATTTTTCCCCTATTCTGCAGATTGTAGTTTCACTTTAGTTTTTTAAACATTAAAACAGTTTATAGGGGAGGTAATTAGATGTATTGACTTATTTTATTTTTCTTGCTAAGCACGCACTCTATCACATGAGATACCCGATTCCCCTGTCATTTCACTTTCTTGATGATGTCCTTTATAACAAAAAGGTTTTAATTTTGATGAAGTCCAGTTTATCTGCTTTTTTCTTCTATCACTTGTGCTCTTTGTATTGTATCTAGGAAACCAAAGCCTATCCTAGGGCCACAAATATTTACACTGTGTCTTCTTTTAGAAAGTTTATAAGTTTAGTTTTTACGTTTCTGTCTGTGATCCATTTTGAATTAATTTTTATTTGTTATATAAAATATGGGGATCCAGATTCCACATTCATTCTTTTGCCTGCAGATACCCAGGTGACCCTGCACCATTGGTTGAATAGACTATTCTTTCAATGGAGTGTTGTTGGCACTCTTGTGGAAAACTGACTGTAAATGTAAGATATTTCCCCCTGGATTTTTATTGTGTCTCATAGATTTATTTATCAAAACTTATGTCAGTACCATAATGACTTAGTACTATAGCTTTTTAGTACACTTTAAAGTGAGTCCTCCAAATTTTCTCGGCTTTTTCAAGATTGTTTTGTCTGTCCTGGGCCCCTTGCACTTCCATATGAATTTTGGTATCAGTTTTTCAATTTTTGCAAAGAAGTCAGCTGGAATTTTGATAGCGATTCCACTGAATTTGTAGGTTACTTTGGGGAGTCTTAACATTTTAAACAATATTGTCTACCATTCCATGAACATGGGATGTCTTCCATATATGTAGATCTTTTAAACTTTAATTGCGTGATACTTCAAAATGTTCAATGTACAAATATTGTAAATTTTTGTTAAATGTATCTCTCATTTTATTTTTAATGCTGTTGTAAATGGAAAGGCTGAGCTTCTTGAGGGTGGGACTATATATCAATTTGTTTATTTCTAGGATTCCTACACAGCAAATACCCTAGGTTTATATTTGCTACATAAATCTATCCACAACTCTTACCACCCCCTTGTTACAAGAAACCAAGACCCAGGTTAAGCTACCTGAAAAACTATGTGGAAGTGAGAAATGAGACATTTATGTGGGGCTTTGTGCAGATGATACTGAGAGCTTACTTAGGATGGCTTCATCTTAATTTCTTTTAAACAACACTTTCGGTGTTGTCAGATACATTAAGATCATGCCTTTTGATGTGCAGAGGAGCTAAGACTATCATTTTCAAATAATTTCTAGTGAGAGTGTTGTACTTGAAATCTAATTTGCATCAGTCTTTGAAGATTTATGTTTCAGGAGCTTTGACTAAAGAACACATGTCTTTATTCATTAATGACAACTAAATGCTCAAGCAACATGTAAGAGTTTGAGCAAACTGCCCCCGCCCCGTAGTGCTGGGTGGCTGCAGCTGTAACTGGAGTCAGCGCTTACCTTTCCCAGCACGCTTGGGCTGATCTACTCAAAGGGGTTCGTCCAACAATTTATCTGTAGTCTGTTGGACAAAGCCATAAAACACTGAGTTAAGATTGCTGGAATGCAATATATTCTTATTAATATTAAGTAAGCACATATTGAGTTCTTACTGTATGTTGGGAATTGTCCCTCAGCCTCACATGAATATTATTTCACTTAAAACCTCACATATTTCCTTGTTATTCTCACTTTACAGATAAGGAGACTGAGAATTAGGTCTTCTTTCTTTTGGGTGGAGCTCATTATCAATGATGGGAAGTTGTAAGGAAAAAGATATTGATTCACCCTGAGAAAACATTTTTCTGAGAGTCAGCAGTGAAGAGGGTGAACACTGAAGAAGGTGATCATTGTTTGATTGAGATGAGCCCCGGGTTGTACGGAGTCAGCATCCTTGTCCTGGGCACAGCCAGTGTAGTGCTGCATGGTGGGTGAGGTGGCGCGGCCACGCAGGGAACGCGGATGCCGGGCCATTGGGCTGTGCTCAGGCCCGGGGGGGCTTTCTCCTAAGGGCAGTGGACTGTCATTGACAGATTTTAAGTAGGGGAGTGGGGTGCTCTTGTAGATCACTTTTGTCTTGTAGAATGGTTAGAAACATTTAGAAGGCTCAGCAGGAGGTGATGTGATGAGTCAGAGTAGGGTGGCTGCCAGGTGTAGGAGTGTAGAATTTTCAAGTGGTTTTCAGTCCCATGTTTGTGGCTCAGTAGCCGTGTCACTTTGGATGATTCACTCAAGGAAGTGAAACAATTTATCTAATCAATTAAAGCAGTGATGTACCGACCTCCCAGGACTGCTGTGGAGATCCAGTGAGATAACGTGTTCGCAGTGTGCAGCGTGGTCCCCAGCACAGAGTCAGTGCTGCGTGAGTGCCAGTGAGTATCTGGTAGGACAAGTGTGGGTGGTGGGCCTCGGTAACTGATGAAATCTGAGGCCTTAAGGAGGGGTCCAGTCACATCTGTGAGTGATGGGCCTGAGCTGGGAGAGGCAGGGAGACCTTGCTCCCCGACCAGGGGCCCTGGGCAGGACGGCTATGGGAGGAGAACCGTGAAGTCAGCTCTTTGTAGGTGGAGTTGGAGTTGCCCTTGAGACATCTAAGTGCAGTGTCACAAGCTCAAAGGTTAGGTCTGGGCCCGGGCTGTGAATTTTCCTATAATCTTAATCCCTGAGGATGCTGAGATATTGATCACTGAACGTGAAGACATACTTTACAGGACAAGTGAATAGTAGTATCTCTTTCATCAAAGCTCACGTCTCTTTATTCATCACTCACTTTGCTATTTGGGTACTTACAGAGCTCACTTCACCGCCCTCCCCTGGGCTCAGGCTCCACAGTAAAGAGCTGGTGAGCCTCCCTCCTTTCCAGAAGAAGACACATTTAGCTGGTAGCCTTCTGTACCTCGCCAGACTTAGAATTTTAGTTTGTTGTTTTAATTCTATTTTCTGTTAGCCATCTCCTGACAGGAGATACGTTTTACATCATGGTCATATTTCAATTAGCTGTTACTGAGAATTGCTGATCTGATCCATAGTGTAAGTATTATATTAACCTTGTAGAGTATTTATCATTTTTCTGTCTTTGCCCATTAATTTTGTATTCCCCTTCAAGTCTCTATCCTATTTGGGGCCTTATTGTTTTTAATATAAAAATGTCTGTTGTAGTTAAGAGAACGAAAGAAAAAATACACATGATAGCTAAACTTAGAAAATATCTAGTGTGTTTTCTGTCTCGGCAATGGAGTGTTGTAGAAACTCGTGAAAACTTTCATTACACAAGTTTCTTAAAATGCTAATTAAGAAATAAAACCTTCCTTCCTCATCTTTCAAGCTGCACAGCTAATTGTCAAGAAAGTGAGGGGAAATCCTCAGAAGCCAAGACAAACCAGAAAGCAGGGATTCTGGGAGATACGTGAGCCTTAGAAGCCCTGGGGTGCCTGTTGGCTCCTGTACTGAGTTTCAGTTGCCCTGGCAGGAGGGCAGGAGGTGAGCCCGAGGCCTCTCACACTGGGAGTTGGATGACTGATCATATGTAAGGCCAAGCAGAACCCGAGAAGCATGGTTTACTATAGGGTGAACTAGGAAAAAAATTCCTCAAGACAAGACAGTAAGGAAAGTCAATTTTGTTGGAAGAGGGGAAAAATAACAAATCCAAAGTAAGGATATAGTTTAAAGCTGTTCTGGCATGAGAGTGACCACAAACTCCTGGCAGAGAAGCACAGCTACTCCTGGAATGAGAAGCTGTGGTTTGAATAAATCAGTGAGCAGCCATTCCGAAAAAGGCCTCCAGAGTCTTGTGGATCAAGATACTGGACCGCAAACACCTCTCTTCCAAGGTCTCATTCAAATAACCAGAAAGGTTTTAAAGGAAAGAAGCCATAATCATAGTTCTATTTATTGACATTACTATATGCTAGGAATTCAGAAGTGACTATGGAGTTGTCTCCTCTTTTATGGACCTTACTTTCTCTTTGGGGAGACAAACTGACATAGTCGGGGAGCTTGGTGGAGGGGGGTGTTAGTCTGTTGCAATTAGCCAGGAGAGGAGATTAAGAAAGCAGTGAAGGGTGGGTGAACTTTTTAGCTGAGGACAGACAGTCTTGTTCAGTTGGCTTTTAATTGCAGGCTCAATGAGCTGTCACTGGAGGGAATAGATCTTATGGAGGGTGGACTTAGCTCAGGCCTCTTTAGAATGGACAAGTGAACCTGGACAAAGACAGCCAAATCTGTGCAGACATTGAAGTTCACTTGAATGAGCTCGAACCCTGAGCCAAAGATAGGACAAATATGCAGCACTTCTTGAGGACAGAGGAGTGGTTTTTAAGGTTCTCCAAGAATTAATCCCAGGGAACCGAGATGGCCAGTTGTCAAACTGTGACTTTACTTTTTCGACGGTGTACCCACCAAGTATATTGGACTTTTATAGGTTTTCATTTCTCTTTAATACATGTCAGGTGATGAGGACGTGGGCACAAGTGTTTGACACCTTGTCGAGGTGACTTTGGGTACCTGCCTAGAAGCACGGGCGCAGCTAGGGCTGCGTCATACATCTTGCCACCCATCCCGCTCCCCGGCTCCGTGATCACGGCCGAGTGGTCCCTTGTTGACCTGTCCGTCTCCTCTGTGACATCTTAACCCATGAAAAGACCAGAGCGTATTGACTTGGCTTTGTTAAAGTCAAAGGAACAGATCAAATATGGAGTCAGATTTGTTTTTTCCTATTTCAGTAGTACCATGGAGAAGGCAGTTTGGGCAGCTTTTGGTAGGGTCCTGGAGGCTTTCTCTCTCAGCCTCTGGGCGCCTCTATTGAAAACCCTTCATAGCTGTCTGGCGTGCTGGAAAACCACTCCGACTGTTTTGCCCTGAAGATGTGCTCTGATTATAACTCATCTCTACTCCTTGGAAAACAACTCAGTTAAAAACTCAGTTGGTTTTCCACCAGCCATGGGCAGGGGTGAGGGATAACTTGTTATTATTTCATAGAATAACAATAACAGTAATAATAATAATAATAATAATAATAATAATTAATAAAAATAATAAAAGAAGTCTTAAAACACCACTGGGCACATTGGAGAGAGTCAATAAATGCTTCCTGGCTTAAATCAAAAGTGATGACTCAGTGATTCCATGGCTGCTGTATTTGCTGAGCTAATTACTCCTTTGCTTGATTACACATATTTTTAACTGAAAAAGAAATACATGCAAATTTTTTTAAAAAATTCAAACAGAGCACAAAAATACACAAGTGAAAGAAGTTTTCTCTCATGCTCTCTTCTTTCAGCCCTCCCTGGAGATGCCACTGTTTACTAATCTTTGTGTGATTTTCCAGATAGGCTATGCACATTCCCACCTATGTATGTAAATTCCTTTAAAGTTTTAGTTATTTTTAACTTAAAGGGATTTAAATCCTCAAGTGGCTTCTGCCTGGGTAATAGAACAGAACAAATCTGACTCCATATTAGATCTGTTCCTTTGACTTTAACCCTATGCTCTGTCTCCTAGGCTTCATCTTGCTTGTAAAACAATGTTGCCTAGAGCCTGAAATATATAGGAGAGCCTATTCTGAAGGCTCTGACCTTTAAGGATATTTAACACTTTTTCATTCATAAAAAGATAACAAATTGCAGAATAGAAAATAACGTTTGTTTTGTTGGAGGTTTACAGGGATCTGACCCAGGCAGATAGCTGCAAGAATAAAGGATTCTAAAGATAAGGAATTCCTACACCAAGTAGATTGCAACAACCAAGCATGTAGGAAAGGAGCCTGAATTCTGACTTGGGGAGATGGTTTTCCAGGACATTAGTTTGCCATCTAGGTCTACAGAAACTTGCTATTCCATGCCTCAACACCTGGTCTCCCAACTTATTGGCCTGTCCTGCACTGAGGAGAATGAATTTGGATTTGGTAACACTCTTATCTACCTAGCAAGCTGGGCACTGGAACTGAGTGTTATGGAAACAACAGGCCAGCCAAGAAAAAGCACCACTCGGAGTGTTGGTGTACTCAGATTTATTATGCCGGCGGGCTCAGAGTGGTTTCTGCTCCGAAGTTATGAGCACCCCGAGACGTGCACATGAGGTTTTAAAGGGTTAATTACAAGTAAGGGGGTATTAGCCAATAAGGCTCAAACAACAAAAAGCAAGGAATCAGTACACTAGAGCTTATCAACTTGTAATAGTTCAGGTTACTGAAAATTGTTGAGCTTGGATTTACGAGTTAGCTTGTTAGCCCAGTAAACTGACACTAAACTTCAGATTTATGAGTTAGCCCAGCAGAATTTAGATCAGTAAACCGACACTTATCACACTTAGATTTGTGACTTAGCTTGTTAGCCCAGCTTGGCTTTTCCTTCACATGAGGATAGCTCTCCCACACCCAGGGAACTACTGTGAGCCCTTTATGGTTCCACTAGGGTGGGGTGTGGTTTACCCAGGAGGGATGGGGACTATGCACCAACACTCAGGCAGTCTGCTCTGTCTGGGGCTCTGATCTTGTACCACCCTGCTCCCCGCCAGCCCAACACCTGGGACAGTGGAGCTAAGGCAGAGATCGTGCCTGCCTGTTTCCCAGCGTGTAAAAGGGGAATATGTACCCTTCCCAAGGTAGTTCTGAGCGACAACACCTGCGGGTGCTTGGTTCCCAGAGCAACAGAAAACCAAGCTCCGTGTGGGGCAATGGGTGTGATACCCGTAGGGGTTCTGCAGAAGCATCGGAAGGAGGGCTGGATCAGAGAGGTAAAACGTGAGCTGCGGGCCTTGAAGGGTTACAGAAGGGTACAGAGGCAGGACTGCCGCCTCCTTCGGGGTGCCCCCAGAGGTAAAGCTTTTTCTCCCCATCTCTGCTACTCCCCTCCCCTCTCCAGATCCCTCCCTTTTCTCTGCTCTTCCTGTCCATCTGTCTCCCTCCACTTTTCCCCTCCTCCCCTCCCCCTCCTCTCCTCCCCCTCCCATCTTCTCCCTCCCTCGCTGCCCCACCTTCCCTCACAGAACCCAGAGGATCTCTGGCACTCCTGCGCATGGGCAGTCAGTGCCAGCTGGACCCCGAGTTGGAAGCTCCAGCTCCGAGCCAGGAATCGGCCCCAAAACCTTCTCAGCTCTGTCGCCCGGTAGGCCTTTGGCTCCTGCCCGGGGCCGGGGCCACCGGCTGTGGAAGTGCAACGTGGGGTTTCCCGGGAAAGGGGTCAGGCGACTGCGGGAGGGCGGTCGGCATGTCACAGCCCCCCGGGGCGCAAGTCAGCCTGTGTTCAGCTGAATTGCTCTGGCCAGACCCCTCTGCCCGCGCCACCTTCCCCGGTGCCCCGGCCAAACCTGACCAGGGCCAGGTGTGCACATTCTGCCTCTCACCCAGCCGGCCACCACTCAGTCCGCGGGTGGCGTCCCATTCCCCTCTCCCGCCCGCGAGTCCTCTCCTCCCGGGCTTCCTCTCCTCGGCCGCCGGGCAGTCCCCACACCTGGGCGGGCTGTGTCCCGGGCGGGCGGCTGGGACTGGGGCTGGACTCCGAGCGGGGCTGCAGCCCGCTTCCCCATCCCCCCGCTTTCCCTGCCCCGCGACCCCGGGGCTGCCCTCCTCTCCCTTTCCCGCTCCCTCAGGACCAGCTCAGTGGCGTGGGCACTGCTCCCCCGGCTGAGAGCCCCCGGCTGTAACGCCCAGCTTCTCCTAGTGGAGTCGGGAAAAGGGATCCTCAGTGTTGAGCGAGCTTCTATCTCGTCCCTCAGTGTTTCTGCCGCAGGTAAGTATCTTGAACACTTTCAGGTGTTATGATCGCGGTGCTTGTTTATGTCACTTTTTTTATAGTGCGAGGGATTACAGTGTTGAAAGCAGGGCTTGGTTCAGTTAAAAATGTGCTGAAGCTATGAGGCTGTGACATCCTCCTTCCTTCCCTCTCCCAGGGTGAAACGTGTGACCGTCGATTTTAAAAAGATAGTTACCGTCCCTAACTAGACCAGCCCAGCTAGGGTATGTTAACAGGAACAGCACCACCAGGGGCGTTGGAGACCCAGGGATATTGCAGTCCTAAAGAGCTCCTGGCACAGTTTGGTTTGTTTTGGTTTTTTGTTTTTCTTAAATTGTAGGGCAGACTAGTAGTATAGAGGGAAAAATAATTTTCAAGAAATATTTTTTCATATAACAGCTTTATTGTGATATTGTTCACACACCATGAAGTCCATCCATTTATATGGTACAATTCAGCAGCTTTTAGCATATTCACAGTTGTGCAACAATTATTATTCCAGAACGTTTCATCACATCAGAAAGACCAGAGGAAATGAGTGACCTATCCACCCCTCTCCAGTGGTGGTTCTAAAGAAGTTTCTTGGCTATTCCTGACCATAAATTAACTTGTTACATTCCATGAAAAATCTGGTAGGAATTCTAATCAGAATTGCAATGCATTTGTCTATCAAAACAGGAAGAATTAATGTCTTTATGGCATAAATTTCTTCTAAACATGAATATATCTGGAACCGTATCTTTCCATCTCTCCAGAGCCTGGCCCATGGGAAGTCCTCACTAATTTTTGGGCTTGTGAATGATGAGATTCTATACATCGTTAGTTGCTACTGTTGCCTTTCACAGGAGAGAAAAGTAACCTCAGTGAAGCCAAGTGACTCTCTGATGGTCAGAAAGAGTGACAGCCAGTGCTGGAGTGATCCAGTGGACTTGGTGCTTGCAACCAGAATTCTCCAGCACCTACAGCTAAGGGGATTACAGTATTCTTTTATTTTTTCTTAATGGCGTTGCTTTTATTTTTACTTATTTTTTAAAATTATTTTTTATAGAAGTGTAGTCAATTTACAATGATAGTTTCAGGTGTACAGCAGAAATTCAGTTATAAACATATGCATATGTATATACATAAGTTTTAGATTGTTTTTAGTACAAGTCATTACAAGAAATTGAATATAGTTCCCTGTGCTATATAGTAGGTCCTTGTCATTTATTTTATATTTATTAATGTGTATCTGTTAATCCCCCCTTTCCTGGCTGCTAACCACAGTTTGCTTTCTATGTCCATGAGTCCATTTCTAGCAGCACCGTTTTTCCTAGTAATATATGCTCTTTGGCTGCTTTCAGCTTCAGTAATTCCATCTTATCTGTGGGCGCTTTTCTTCTGGTGGCCTTTATGTGGTTTGCACACATGGTAATAGAGATCTGTATTTGGGAGAACTCCAGGCCTCGTGTACTCCCTGGTACAGAGTGCCCACTGAGTTGATGCTTGAACTGGGAAAACAACATAGTAAATGTTGGAATTTCCACTATGGTTGAGACTTCCAGGTTTCTATAACCTGTTTAGCCCACCTTAATATTGGTTGCACCCATAATGGGTAATTTGGTGGAATTTCATGGTATGGTGGTGTAGAGACAGGGTCTTTTATGCTTCTTCTCTTTCTGTTTTCTAACACTCATTCTCCTGGGCCTCCCAGATCCTCCCCTAGAAGTTCCCAGGGCTGTCTTGGTGCTGCGCTGAGGCAATATTTATTAATGAGGACCTTTCCTCATCTCTTCTGACCCTCCGTTTCTTTCTCTGCACAATGAGGGCTTAGACTAGATAAGTGATTTTCAGTTTCTTTTAAAGCCATGTTTCCTTTGAGAAACAGAAAATGCAAATCTCTCCTCCCATCCCAACCCTTTAGATTTTGATACGTCCTCCAAGGAGTGACATTGCTGTTTGTGGAAAATTGATGTGATTGTGATTCCAGGTGGCACAGAAAAGACTCTTCAGAGATTTATTGCAGGGAGAGGGCAGGACAGCGGCAGTATGTCACACTTTCTAGTGTGAGCACTGGAGCAGGCGCTTGGATTTAAATATGGTGTCTGTCGTGTCCTCTCTTTAATCTTGTACAATGTGATAAACTTCTCTACCTCAGTTTCTTGATGTGTCAAGTTGGGGTGATAATATTTTAGGGCTTTTGTGAAACATTATACACATAATCCATTTGTGTCTCAGTAGAAACAAGACCTGCTAGTGTTTCAGGAATTTGTTTAAAAAAAAAAAATCTTGTCCATAGCACTCTGTCGGTGTGTATTTTGAATTTCCTGGAGGGTGAGGATTGAGTCTAAAGTCCATCGTGGGACAGGTGGCCCATGGGTCTGTGTGCCCCAGATTGCCCCCTTCTCCCCAGTCCTCATCCTCAGTCCAGGATGAAGTTCCCTAGTAAATTTACACAGAGGTCTTGTGGAAATGGCTTTTCATTTTATTGTTTCACCAAGAAGGGCTGCCATCATGATATCTGTGGTCAGGTTTTGAAGGGCTGCCATCATGATGTCTGGTCAGGTGAAGCCTATGCATTTGGGAGTTTCTATTTGATAAAAAGAAAAAAATTACAAATAGAAAATTAGAACAATGGTGGTGACAGGGGCTCTTGGAAGTGGGCACCATTAGCTTTGTTAGCTTCGGGTGCATTGGCCTCTTGCCACGAGGACTCATCCTCTTGCTCTGAAGTTGGAGGGACCAGTGGGTTCAGTGGGAATGTTAACTGAGTGTATCTCATGTGCTGGGCATTGTCCTATTTGTACTGTGTGTTCCTTATTTGAGACAGTGATCTCATTTAACCTCAATAGCCTCTTTAAACAATTAGACATTTTATTTTGTGATGTAACTTAGATTCCCATGTAGTTGTAAGAGATAATATGGAGGGGGCCTATGAACCCTTTGCCCAGTTTTCCTTAATGATTCCATCTTGCAAATTTGGGATACAATTCATTACTGACTCACAAACAATTTGAGGTTTGTGTTATTGCCCTCATTTCTATTCTTGATTAACCTGGGGCTTAGAGAATCACACAGGCCTGCCCAGTTCACCCACATGGTTAGTGTAGAGACAGGTGGAACTTGGGCTTGGGATTTCCAGGCAGTACCATTATGATGGTCTGTGGCAGGGAGCAGCATTCACTTTGCTTGTTTATTCATTCATTCAACAAATATTTATTGAGTACCTCTGTGGGTCAGATGCTTTCATAGGGTTACCTGATTCTTCAGCAGTACTGAGAATCAGGTAATACTTACTTTTTTTTAATCAGAGAAAAATTAGCTCTGAAAAGTTATAACCCCCCAAAGGAAATATAGCTCATAAAGGAGCAATAGTAAGTTTGTACAGTCACCCCTTTTTATGCAGGTGGTACCCTAGGCATTTTACATTTGCAAACTTCTGTTATCCAGATATATTCTTGTAAGGCAAGGATTTTTTTTAATTGAATTATAGTCAAGTTTACAATGTTGTGTGAATTGCAAGGTGTTTTTTGAATTTTGAATTAAAAAGTATTTTTTGAGGAGGGTAATTAGGTTTATTTATTTGTTTCATTTATTAAAATGAGGTACTGGGGTTTGAACCCAGGACCTCGTACATGATAAGCACGTGCCCTACCACTGAACTGTACCCTCCTCCCCAAGGCAAGTTTTCTTATCCATTATTCTGCAGCTTATGAGTTCAAATAAATTGGAGTTGAAATCCAGATGTTTTGATCCCACTGTGGTTCTTTTCTTTATATTCTGCTGAAGGGGGTTGGGGAAAGCAGTTCCTTTGTTCGTTTCTTTATTCAGCATTTTTGAGCAGTGACTTTGCATCAGGGCTTTGCTAGGTGCTTGGGAAAAGAAAACAAGAAATGACCCTTCTCTGCAGGGGCAGGAAGCCTAGACCAAAAGCTGGGTAATGTGATCCGAGCTACGGTAGCCATGTGCAGACACTGAAGGACAATCTGTAACCCCGGATTTATTTTGGCTTCCCTTGCCTTCTGGCTGGTACACACCAGGTCACCGCATCCCAGATGGGCCTGCAGCCCACAGCACTGTATGTACCTCCATCTCCTCTCCCCTCTTGGCAGGGCCTGCAACATGAGCATCCCTGACTACGTGTAGTGTGCTGAGGACTATGAGACTCTTCCAGTGGTTTTCTAACCCCTGAGGATCATCTCAGAGGAGAATTTCTTTTGCATCTATAAGCGAATCTCCTTGGTGAGCCAGATCATCCGTGCGGCTCGCATTGGGCACTCTGTATGCACTACAGTCACCACTATGCGCCCGAGAATGGCTGGAGCAACTTCCAGACCCACCGCAAGGTCGTGGGCCTTGTCACCATTGCCGACTGCCTCTCGACCAAGGCCTTCGAGAAGCTCCACGTTCAGAGGAGCTGTATGGCACCACGCTTCATGACTCTCAGTTTTTTGTCTTTGTGCTGCATGGGGAGGTAGCCGAGCAGCCGAGCACAGACGTGGCCTTCAATCTACGAGGACTGCAGGGTGGTGGAGAAGAGGATCGAGGACTTCACTGAGTCACTCTTCTTCTTGCTCAAGTCCAAGTGGCTGGATGGGGCCCCCGACAACTCTGGGGACAAGATCCCACTCCTCTGCATGCCGTTTGAGGAGGAGGACTTCATGGGACTGGACACAGACAGCACGTAAGTTTACCTGGAGGCCAGTCCACCCTGGCTGTGTGCCTGGTTTCTTCCCTACATCCAGAAAGGGATCAGCAAGGAAGAGGACTCTCTTGTAGCCAAGGGTGGAAGGAGGTTTCAGCCCGCCGGCTTACAGACATTTAAAAGTGAATCCGCCTTTGTTTCAGAGAGATCCTTTTAGGGTTATTGTGGACACTTACTCCCGCTTTTCAGCCAGGACCCTGGTGTGACCCCTGGAGTTGCTGTCCAATAGAGTAGCCACAGCCACTGATGCTAGGAGCACTGGGGAGGAGGCTGGTCTGAGCTGAGATGTGCTGTAGTTCAAATGCACATGAGACGTTGAGTCTTGTCTAGTAAAAGAATATAAACTATCTTGTTACTTCCTATATTGATTACATGTCAAAATGATAGTATTTTACATACAGTAGATTAAGTAAGATCTGCTCTTAAAATCAATTTCTAGTATTTGTTTTTTGTTTGTTGGTTTGTTTGTTTGTTTACCGTTTTAAATGTGGCAACTGGGAAATTTTCCTTACATGGCTCTCATTTCATTTCTGTTGGGCAGCCTGTCCTGGGACTGTCTCATCCCTTTGCTTATACATGAGATGCTGAATCCCGAGAGGCAGAACAAGGCGCTGGTTGAGCTGGCCTGGAGCCGGTGTCTCCTGCCTCCCAGGCCCAGCACCTGTTTGGCTCAGGCCCTCTCTTCCTGCCCGACAGCCACCATGCCATGTTTGGACATCAAAAACACCGCCAGGGACCTCCGAATGAACTCCTTATGCAGGGAAAGGCGTATCACGGAGTATAGGAAAGAGCAGGGAAATGTTCATTTTCATTTTGTCCCTGTGATTAAGTCAACGGCCCCACTTTGCCTCGGAATTACAGACGAGCTATTCTGGGCTGCCTACCCTCCCCCACCTTCTGCTCTGTTTCCCAGTGTATATATCATGCTGTCCCTCGTGCAGAAGAGGGTGAGATATCTTTGCCGAGAGGTGGTCCCCCTTTGCTGGGGAGAGTGAGGGAAGCTTTGTGCCCCCGGCCTACGGCCTCGGGTCTTGAGTCTGAAGAGCGCTCATGGCGGTCCCACAGGTGACGGTCGGAGGACCTGGCATGTGCTTCCGGGCCCGCTGTGGAGGCTGTGCTCTGTGATTCTTGAACTTACGTAAGATGAGATCCTACTTTCTGGTTGTTGGTCAGTTGGAGAAGATGCCAGAGAATTGATAAAAAGATTATCCAGAACAGCCCTGTGAGTGATAGTCAAGGGGACACGAGTCCCACCTGCGTGAGGTGCCTAGCGGGCTCTGGATGAATTTTCTGTTCCTCCCGGACATATCTCTATGGCTCAAGGAAGGGGCAAGGCATGTCGTGGCCATGATCTGTTCTTGTCCTCACAGGGCCCTGTGATCTACATGCCTGCACTCCCCTTCTGCTCCTTGGAGATGAGGTGGCAGGTTTAGGAGCCTGGGCACTGCTGAGGGCATAGCTGCCAGCACTGTGCTACACCGAGGCTGGCTCTGTTCACCTCACATGTCACCTCCTGCTGAGCCCCCAGGAGTTAGTCAAGGTAGGTGCATTGGTGCAACGTAAGCAGGGACCACGTTCTCCCCCTGGACAGACTGGTGGGTGAGCAGTGGAAGCCTGGAGCCCTGCCCCAGCCCCCTGGCCAGTGCCTACACTTTTGTCACAGGAGGCACTGGTGACATGTTTGCTCAGCAACTGCTTGGCTCTGAGTCTGCAGACCCACCAGAGAATGCCAGCTTGTTTTTGCCTTTTGAAGTCTGCCCTTGGGATTTGGCGGAGTAGCTGGATGCGTGCTTAGCCCATAGCGGTTGACAATGTCACCATTGTTTACCCAGAACCTCGTGTAGCAGGCATGGCTCTCGGTATCAAAATACAGCAGCGCATTAAACCTCCCTCCTGGTGGGTCTTTCTGTTTTGGTACCGTAAGGGCTCAGCCAGCATCTTAACGTCAGTGAGATAACGCGGCCAGTGAACTCGGGTCAAGCACGTTCTCCTCCAGTCACTTTTACTCCATTGTTGCTTTTACTATTCCACAGTCATTAATTTTTTAAACAATGCTTTGATGCAGGAGCAGAGCCTAATTCTCTCCTGCTACTCTTGGTGGAAGTGCGTAAAACAGTCCAGCCTGAAATGCTACCACAATTTGTAGCTTAAAACCTGCCTAGACACATGTAGGTGGAGTTTTGGTTAGGGGCGCTGACCACGTTGGGGGTCCCCCGGCAGCGCTGCTCTCCTCAGGCCCCTGCCTTCCCTGGAGCACGAGGTGAGGGTGGGCCTCATACAATCACGTAAATTCTTGTACGTGCTGTCAAAATCATTTTTGTTCTTGTGTGTTTCTAATTTTCTCTTGTTCCTCTTTTCCTTTTTCTTTATTCCTTTTTCTCTTGTACTGCCCTGTGAGCATGTTGTTGCATCTGAAAATGTGGGCTGTGCACACCCTGCTTTGGAAATAGCCAGTTTGCCCTCCGTGCTGTCTCCATCGCTTTAAAAAGCAAAAACTTAACAGCTGCCTTGATCCATGTATTATCCTAGTCATCTCTCTATTTTCTAAATTTTTGGAATATTTGCTCTGTTAGCACATCACCCACTGGTGTTTGATACCTGTTAAAATCCTTGCTTTGAGGAACCAGTTTGGTCCTCCTTATATTTGGTGACAAATGTGCCCTTATTAAATTTGTTTGATTGTTTTGAAGAAGTGAGATGCGAATTGATTTAGGCGGCTGCTGAGGGATTCTTTTCATGGAGTATTTAAACTTGTAAAGTCAAATTCTGCAGCATCTTGCTCGATTCCTGCTTTTACACAAAAGTGCTCGGCACACGGTTCCTGGCTGTCGCTGTGTGATGTGCGTGATGGCGCTTCCTGGCCGGCGGTCACTGGTGAGGAAGTGGCAGTCTCGGGGTTGAGCAGCTGCAGGGGACACTGTTGGAGGAAGCAGTCACCGTTTTGTTATTTAATTTTTTTTTTTTTGCATTGTACTTCCCCATGCCATTTACTTTACTTTGCCTTCATAAAGGGCCAGAAGTGGGTCTAAAATCCATGCCACTATTTTTTTCCCTTTAAGAGGCTGGTTTTTCTGAATATCAGGACAACATGGCCTTCTCCTAAGTAGCTGGCTCACCTGGATCTGGTGGACACAGTTACCACTAAAGGGGACTGTAGCTTCCTCTCTGCTTCAGCCAGTGGGCATTCAGAGCCGTGTCTGTAGTTTGCCTCAGCAGCCGTGCAGGCCTCCCTGCACTGGCCTTTACATTTAACACATGTTGGCAGTAAATAGCTGACTCCGTGTCTGTTGCAGCTGACGTCCACCACTGTCGGCCATGTCGTTAGTTTGCGGTAGTGATTTTCCAACACCCCAGACAACCGTGAAGGAAGATGCTTTGGCCGACCTAGGACCTTGGATTCTCACACCCACCGTGGTTCATCTCACCCGGTGCAAGGATTTGGCCACCACCATCATGCTGAACATGAGGCCTTGTTTCTCCTTTCAAGCTCTGGTCCAAATGTGGACATCATTTTTCACTGAATTTGTCTCGCTTGAGACAGGCCAGAATATCTGAATGAGTCCATCACATTCTGGGTGGGGAACAGATCAGAAGTAAATATCGCAAGTATAAGGAGTCTAGGCTGTCCGGCTTGGCAAATGCAGGCTGTGATCTGTGATGTGTGGGCTGTGCCCTGGACATAGGCCATTCCCGTGGCTCCCGAGAGCCCAGGGGTCAGAGTGAGAACAGCCTTGCCTGGGTTCCTCCATCCTCATCTGCTCACTGGCAAGTGTGTCTGCTAATTAGGAGCTCCCCCAGACCTCTGGCCCTTCAAAGCTCAGACCACGGGAGAACCTTGAGTCACTTCTCCTGGGCCTCCTTTGTGAGAATTCATTGACTTCTGTGGTGACCTGTGCCAGGAGATGCCTCCCCTTCCAGGGAGCACCCTTCAGAGGACTGTGACTCAGTGCACCATGCTGTGAGCTTGTGGGGTTCCGGCCGTGGTCCCTGCAGGACCAGACTTGAGATGGGCTTAGCGACGGAAATAACAGGACTCATTCCAGGGCAGGGCTGGTGGGAGGGAACAGGGGAAATTGAATATGACCTCAAACACATAGGTGGGTCCTGGGGCTGTTACTAAAATGGGGAGTCTGGGAGGTACCTGCCAGGAATCGAATTCCAGAGTAAATGGTGGACATGAGTCAATTTTAAGATGCCATTTGTCATCCACGTTTGGACTTCAAAGAGGCACTCGGGTCTATGAGACTGGGGCTCAGGTGAAGGGGCCGGACTAGAGATACAGGTTGGGAATCGTCATTCTTAGCTGGTGTTCACAGCCTTGCATGTGAATTAAATCATCTCGAGAGCAGCAGACTGAGGCTGAGGGGGGGCAGGACTGTGTCTTGGTTGGAGGAAAGCCGAGACAATGCAGCTTTGGTGTGTCAGTGAGCGGCTTTTGCGATTTTCAGACTAATGCCATTTATCCTTAAAGGGCCGGGGGTTGGGCAGGGCCAGGAAGGAAGAAACCTGAAGGGAGGGTCGTGGCCACATGTGTGTCTTGGGAAGATGCAGAGTCTGCAGGGCCCGGGAGGGTAGACTTCTTAGAAGCTGGAGTTGGAGTGGGGAGTGGGGAGAAAGTAGTCACACTCACCTGTGAGGGAGGGAGGGAGTCCTTGGGAGTCCCCACCCTACTGGACTCACTTTCCAATGAACAGAAGGCAATCAGACAGAGGATCTGAGGTGAGAAGGGATGGGCGCTGGGAGGAGAGCCATCCTGGAGAATGGTGCTTGGAAAGTTCTGGAATAGTCTCCCTGAAAAATAGAGTTAAAAATACCCAGACTCTTAAGAACATTGATAGTGACTGGGGAGGAGACAGTTCTTTTTCTGGCCTCCTAAGTGTAATACACGTATCCAGGGATCCACAGAAGATTCGGGCAGTCTGTTCCGGGGGTTTGATCCTTACCAGGGGCAACAGTACAAGTTTAAAGGGGGAGAAGGGCAGCGGAGGGAAACTAGCCAGGCCCCGTGTCAGTTACCAGTCAGCAGTCCTACTTGCGTGTTGCATTCACACCCATGCCTCCCAGGGGGATGGTGGCAGCCCCCTTTTGCAGATTGGGAAGCCTTCTCAGAGGGGTTAAGGAATTGGTCCGTTTAGCGGCTAGTAAATGCTGTAGCAGGTTTCAAGCAGGGCCTTGTCAGACTTCAAGGGCATGTTTTCTCTACTAATTCAGGTACCTCCCTTTTGTACATGGAATGGTGAAGTGGGTCAGTTTTGGAGCCTTTCAGAAAAAGTGTGATTTAAGTGACTCAGGACTGTTTCACAAATCTCAGTGTTCTTTGATGGTTCGGAAGCACCGCAGTGCTTTTCGCCCCACAGATGTAAGGTGTTACTCCTTTGACGATGACGTGGTTGCAAATGACGAACATGTGCAAAACCAGACTTAGCAGCTTTTGAAGGGAAACCCTCTAGTTCTCCCTTGATCGGCTTTCTTCTGCAGGATGTAACCTGCTGCAGCTTTCCATATGGAGTGAGGGTTTGATATCCAAAGTTAGCATAAAACGGTCAGATGAAGAAAACCGAAGTTGACAATTTATTTTTGGGTTACATTAGCCAAGATATTCTATCAGTTCATGGCCCATATACCAAATGAAATTGAGTACAGAACATTGCATTTCTTACTTTCTATTTAGAGTTCTCTTACAGCATAAGGCTGCCTGCTTTGGAACATCAGCTCCACCACCATGGCACCTATCACTGTGTTGTTCTGATTGCATTTACACAGTGAATGTAATCTGGGCTTCCTCAGCCCAAACTCTCCAGTGCAGAATCACGGGCTGCAGCCATCTCTTAGTCACGCAAATACTTCTAAAATTATATGATGCCAGAAAAGAAAGAAGAGAGAGAGAGAGAGATGGCCTTTATCAAAGTTCCTTTCAATTCTAACTGCAAACTGTTGTTGAGCAGCTCTGGTTTCCTTTGGATATGAATATATACATTTCTTTGCATGTAACCTGGGTTTTGGAACACCAAGCTCTTGCTATCCACAAGCCACAAAAATAGTAGCCAAATTGCACACGTGTGAAATAGTTTATACATTTTTCTGAGAAAGAATCCTTGAATTTGGGACTTGGGCTGTGATTTTTGCTTCCCCCACCCCTCTTGTAATCTCTCACTCCTTCCCACATGGCCCCCAAGAGGTCGTGGTCTCAAAGGAGCAGGCAAACACCCAGTTAGTCTCCATGAAGTGCTGATGTAGAGGGAGCCCAGCCAAGACCTAAAGGCCATTATCAGAGAGGACTTCCTGGAAGAAATGGGCTCTACATTCATTCGTTAGGACAGAGTAAGAGTCAGCCAGGAGAAGGAGTCAGGAGTCTGGCTCAGGTGTCAGAGGCTGCCCGAGCAGAGGCCTGGAGGCTTGTGGGGTGGGGACCCGGCAAGAGTGCCATGTGTGGTCCATGGTGGAGTGTTCCCCTGCTGGGGAGGACACTGGAGAGAGCCTGGGGTGAAGGGCTTTGGAAGAGTTTGGGTTTTACTTGAACAGACACTGGAGGCAATGAAGGGTGTCAGCAGGAAGTGTCCATCAGGAAAGGTACTTCTGGTTTTGCTTCTGATATTCTGCAGCCAGAAGGGTCTGATCGGGCGAGAGCAGGTCTGTCTGTTCCTTTGAGACCCACCCCGTCATTCATTTATTCATAACACGAGAACTTCTGTGTGTCTAGGGGAGAGAGGGTGGACCCACATTAGTAAGCAAAATGTATTTGCTTCTTGTGAGCTTAGCAGTGTCAGAAGTTGACTTAGCCTAGAATGTTCTAGGAACAGAGGAACAAGTTGCGGAGGTTGGAGGGAGGGAAGGCTTCCTTGGGAAACAGTCAAAATGAACCTGGAGGCAAGTGGGAAGTAGGAGGCCCCTGAGGTCACTGGGGACCTCTACTGAGGTGAGGCTGGGTGAGCAGTGTCGGGGGTGGGGCTAGAATTCCACCAGGGAGCCTCTGAAGGGTTTGAAGTGAGGTGATATAATTAAATTTGTGATTTGGGAAGGCTGCCGTGGCTCTGTGTGTGTGTGTGTGTGTGTGTGTAGCGGGGAAGAGGGGGAGGGTGCCACCAACTGGGGGGGCCACTGGAAGACCATTCACAGGCTGGGAGAGGGACGTCGGGGCTGCTTGGGGATGGCAGGGGCAGTGTGGATGCCAGATTTCCTTCTGGGGAGGGCTTGTTATCGGGGCCGCCCTAGAGGCGACTTTTGGCTGGAAGAAAACAGATGGAGGCCACCAGGTAGACTTTCCTCTTCTCTGCTTCCCTGCCTTGTGTGATGATCTTAGCTCAGCCAACTTTTGGAACAGAAGAGCTAAGTTCCAGGGTAGCCCAGGTCTTTGTTGTACTCGTTCGAGTGAGATCTGATAGGATTTAGATTTGTGTTCAGATCTGCATATTCACTTAGCTAGAAACGTCCCGTCATTTCGATTTCCATAGGGGTATTTATTCTTGATAAAGATTACTGTCTTGGAGAGAGGAAATTTAATACAGCTGTTGTCTTTCTCAAAAAAAAATCATATCTTTTAAGAACATTAATATTCAAAAGAATAGGAATATATAAAAATGATAAAGTTAGGCTTTGGTGTAGTTTCTTTCATTTCTGAGCTTATGTGGAGTTAAAGCCTTTGCATTACTTAATAGCACATACTTGTCAGTATTTAAAGAGCTGTTAGTGAGCGCCCCAGGCCCGACCTCTCAAAACATCATTTAAGTTTGCTCTGAAATAGTGAGGTCATAAAGGTCTTGTTTGCAGAAATCAAACAGTTGGTTTATACTATGCAGCATAGCTCCATTTATAAAATAATAATAGGTTCAAAATTAAGAAAGTGGAAGATAATTGATTTTTTTAAAGCTGAAACATAAACTTTCTTGTGCTAATGTTGCAACTGGAAGTTTTGAAAAGAAAAATCCTACTGTAATAACATCTACGTGGAATACATATATGAGTTTCACGTTTGAAAAGTAACTGTGCAGTGGTTTTTGAAGTCAGGGGCATTCCAGCTCAGATACTGGCAGTGATGGTTGCTGGTTTTCAATGGAAGAGCCTAAATTTGCCTTCTTAGCTTTTTTTTTTTTTTTTTTTTTGTAGTGAGAGGGTTGAGTAGTGCTTTGCCAGCATGATTTTGGGGCAATTTGAGGGCAGATGTCGTGTACCAGCAGTGAGATATTTCCATGCATTTTATTTTCCGGACATCACCAGGGCACATGTGGGGTTTGTGCATGCAGGCTGGGATGCTGCAGGACTCCCTAATCCATCACCGTTATGTCCTGGAGCTGCTCCGGTCAGTGGATGATTTTCTGTGCCTTGGAGGTAAAGTGGTCTGATGCAGATGATAAGATATGTAGTTAAAGTGCTATTACTTGAAATAAGAGAAACCAAGAAACATGGCTCTAACAATAGAGGATGAGGGAGGAGAACTGGCTGAGGTGTTTGCAGTGGGGAGTATTCTCAGGTGACTACCTCGCTGTGATTCCTGCCAATGTCCGCCCCAGCCCTGCACAGTAGTCCTGCCGAAGCAAGCATGCACTTTGCTCAGAAACGCACTGAATTTCCTTGCGCCTCTGTTTGTTGTTTTTTTTTTAAAGCACATCTTGCCCTTTGCTTAAATGCCATCCCTGCTAGTCACCTCTTACACTCATCCTTCTGGACTTCGTCCATACAGAGCTGCTGAATGCATCAACAGTATGTAGTATCTCCATGTAGTGGAACATTATTCACACGTAAGAGTGAATAAAAAAATAAAAGGAAAATGAAAAAGGCCACCTGTTCTGGGAAGTCCACCCTGACTTCTCAACCCTCCCTTTTCCCTTTGAAACCCAACCCCATATGCTCCACTCTACTCTTTTTGATAGTACTTACCACCTTCTAAAAAACTTTAACTTTTTCAAAAAAAAAAAAAAAAGAGAGAGATGCTGATACCCCTTCAACATGGACAAGCCTTTATAACAGCATGTTAAGTGAAAGGAACCAGACACAAACGGCCACATATTGTTGATTCAGTGATCTGAAATGCCCAGAATAGGCACATGCAGAGGCAGAGAGCAGGTGATGGTTGCAAGGGGCTGGGTGGAGGGGGGTTAGGGAGGGACTGCTAGTGACAGGGCGGTTCTTTTGGGGTGATGAAGTGTTCTGGAAGTGGATGGCGATGAGGGCTGCACAGCCCTGAGTGCGCATAAAACTGCTGATCTCTTTCTCTGGGAGTGCCTGTGGTTGGGGCGGCTTTATTTTCTTCTCACCCTGCAATGTGAAGAGTCATCTTGTGCTGAGGCCGTTCTACTCGTGTGAGTGGTGAGACTCCGAGACTTTGCAGAGACATGTTTCTTATTTTCCCCTCGCTGAGTGTACGCAAAATAGGTTTAAGCCTGAGAAAGTGCTCCATCTGCAGAAATGTCTTTCAGTTTTGCATGGTGTATAAATCTTGACAGCTTTTTCATTGTTGAGGACAGACTGTGGGGGGAGTTAACCCGTGAAGCCTGGGTGATACCTGGAAGAGCCGCGCTTCCCTCCCTGACAAGGGTGGAGTTTTAACCCCCGTTCAGGCAGTGAAGGGCCCAGACCCCTGAATGGAGTTGACATTCGTGAATATTTACGTGTATCCCCTGCTTCATCTTGGATATTAATTTCAAGCTGAGTCAGTTTGTGGCGGCAGCCTCATCGTACATCAGGAATTTACAGTATCTGCTCTTTGAGGTGAAGACCAGACAGACTTGATTATTTAACAGTCTCACTTGAATTGATATCTCAGATTCCTTTGTCAAAAGCAAAACAGCAGAAATACAGACGTCCTTTAATGCCAATGTGACCTGGAAAGGGTTTAGTCTCTGTGCCTCAATGGCCTTATCTGCGGTTGGGGAAGATGATAACAGTGCTTCCCTCAGAGGGGCTGGAGAGAGGAGAGTGAGAAGCAAAAGGGAGGACTTACAAGAGATGCTCATGAATGACCGAATTTAGTGCTCTCAGCCTGGTGAAGCCTCAGGGGCAGAGATGTCAGAACAGAGCATTCCTAGCCGGAGCTCCATCCGTGTTGGCAGCTGTTATGATCACTATCACCACTGTGGGTTATCAGGTAGTTTTAAGACTTGGTAATATGAATTCATGAATAATGTTAGAAGACTAGACATCTCAGATCCAGTTTACATAGTTCTCAAGATTTCCTCTGAGAAATGGATGGTTTTTTCCCCATCTTAAATCTGAGATGAGTCTCTCAAAAAATTCTGCATTCCTCCATCTTTTTGATTTAATTCTCCATTTCTTAAAAAAAAGTTTTTAAGTGTAGTTAGTGGGGACTGAACTGAGGGCCTCATGCAAGCTAAGCACATACTCTCCAAAATGAGGTATAATCTCCGCCCTGATTTTTTTAAAATTTACTTTCTTAGTATTCAGAGGTTTGAGGCCTCTAATTCTTTTTCTGGAGACTTGTCCATGAACCTGTAAATCTAACTAATGGACAAAACTTAGTTTATTAAAACAAAACAATAGAATATTCTGCAATCCATCCGAAAGGAAATGCTCATTGACTTAAAATGTTTCTCCTTTAAGGTGATTTCTCCTTTTTGGTCTAGCTCAATTTATTAACAGATATCCTCATCATCATAATGAGCAAACGCGCTCTGAGTGGACACCTACCTAAGGCTAAAATGCTTTCCTCATGTTTTACTTCATAGCAGGTGTCTGAGGGTAGGTTTCAGTGTCTCCTTTTTTGCAGCTAGGGGATTGAGATATGGGGCAGCTTGTCCCAAATCTCACGCAGCTGGCGCTGGCAGGCTCTGTGCTGGAACCCAGGCTGCACAGGATGCATTCTTAATTGCTCCTCTAATCAGCTTCCCGTTGAGTGGTTACCCGAACACCTGTGACTCCATAAATGGCCGATTTTAGTGATCTCAGCCTGATGAGGCCTTCAAAGGAGAGACAGCAGTGAGAATGTGAGACAGAGTGGCATAAATTAAAATTGTACATTTTCACAAATGTTTAATTCTCAGGTAGTGACATAAAAAGTTAATTTTTATTTATTTTAGTGCTCTGTAAGGACTAAAAACAAAACATTAAAAATAATTATTGTGCAAAAGAGAAGTGGGCTTTGAAAGTCCAACCACTGCTAATGATGTTACTTGTTTTTCTCTAGTGGCCCTTATTGACAGAAATACTTACAAATACTGAATTGGTTTTATGTACTCTTAATATGGAAGAAAAGATTGTCAGTGAATATTTTAAGTAAAATCTTTATTCTTTTCTTTCCTGATGATGAATGTATAAGTTGTTTTCATGGCTTAAGTACATTTCCTGTATTGTGAAATTTGAGTAATATCGTTTAAATTTTCTCACTGTGAGAGTTAGTAGCCTTGTATACAAAGAACCCAAGAGGTGCTTAGCAAAAACGTGCTGTCAAAATGACAGATATTTTAGAAGGATCAAGTATGAATACTAAAGAGTGTGGCTTATTACTGATGCATATTTAATATGTATATATATGATATATATGAATATGTCTTAAAGTAAGGAGGATTCATTTTTTTTTTTAGTGCACTATGAAGTTTTAATGAAATCTGTATCATTCTAGTGAGACAGGGACTAGTTAAATTGCCTTAAGCAGATGACCTTGAAGATTATTTACACAGAATGTGTATTGTTACAACTCAGATTTCATGTTGCAGTGTAACCATCCACTCAGACATTTAAATTCGTGGGATTCTGACCAGATTCATTAAGTTTAGAAAAATCCACATTGATCATTTTCAGGGAATAAGCTTCTGTCCTTTTTGATTAAAGAAAATTTTGATCTTTTTTCCTGCACTCTTAACAGGTTTAAAATACCAAAACATTGATTTGACATGTCACTTTTTTAATAGAGAGAATAAAGCTCATGCTGTTTCACTAGGTAAATAAATGTTTTTGTATTTCAACAAACTTGTATGATTTCCTGGCTTTTTGAGAAGTATGTTGCAAGATACTTAGATAACATACTGTTGGAAAATACAGACGTGACTTTTATGAATATAGGCCTAGTTCAGATCTTTTGGTTTTTGCTGCATTGGAAGACATGAGGCCTAGGAGAGCTTTGCTGCCGATTGCGAGGAGGACAGATCCCATGTCTCAGTCTCCCCTCCGGTAAAATGAAGTGACTGGACTGGATTCTTTCCTCTTCTAAGATGAGTTTCCATGGGCCTGTGTCTTTTGTTTATATTCAGGAGTATTAGCAATATCAAATACTGAGTACCCCTCCCTTCCCCCGAAGCAAAGTGCAGTATGTGCTACAGTAGCTTTTAGTTACCTGATTCTCGTTTCTGATAGTACAGGCATTTTTTTGTGTTGCATGTTTCCTGGCAACCTGGAAGGTCTTTTTAGCCATAGGTGGCACTGTTGCACCTTCTTACAGTCTTAATTTTCCTGTTTGTAAAAGAAGGCTTAAACAACGTTATTTTATTTTGATTTCTTTGCTTAATGCTTCAGAATACCACAATGTCCATTATGTCTGTCTACCTGGAAAAATTATTCTGCTTATATATTAGTTTTATTCTGTCATCTCGCTGTGAACATCTCAGACTTGCTGTGTAAACAATGACAAAACAGGACTTTCCTTCCAGTGTTAGAAACCAGTGAGCAGGGAATTTTTAAAACAGCTAGTAGCGGCCTCTGGAGAACCTTAAAGCTGAAAAGTGTACTGAGTTCCCTGAGTATTGACCCCGCCGCTGTGTATTAATTGGTGGGAGGAGATTTGGTACATAAACGAAGGGGTGTAGTGTTTTGACTTGTGTTTGCGTGCACGCGCTGCCACTGAGCCACGTGAGCCTAAGTCAGTTCGTTCTGAGATTTCCCTCGTCTGTGAGATGGGGACGCTCGTATCTGCTTTGTAGAATTCTGAGAATTAGTAATTATGTAAAGTGTTTACCACAGTGGGTATGTCAAGAGGGCTCATAAACTTTAGCTGCTGTTTGGTGTGAAGCCATCATTTTATAGTCTTTGGCAATTACTAAGAAACAGGAAAACAAGAAAAGCTGATTTTATGATGAAAGATATTTGAGGAGGTTCCATAGTTCCTATACCCATAATTAAGCATCAGCAGAGTCAGAACTGTTACACAGTCACCCTGAACCAACGTTAAGCCACAGAATTTTTTGTTACTTCATATATGTTGGGGCCTAAGGGGATCCAATACTTATATGCATGTTGTCTCCAGCAGCCAACTGAGAGATGACACAAAAGAGTAGGCAGGCGATAAATGTCTTCTTTGTTAATGATGAAGCCATGTTCTCCATGAACTTCAGCCTCTGGGAAAATGCGTGTCATGATACTGTCTCCCAGAATTAGAGACTCACCCAGTCCCAGGTAGCTCTGTTTCACAGCAAGCCTTCCCTTGAGAGGACCTGCCCTTTCATGCACAGGGCTGTCCTGCCATGGAGCTGAGCATCCCAGGTGCTTCCCAATGGTGTCAACACTGGAGGGAAAGGAAGGGTTTCACATGCCCTGCTTGTGTCCTCGGAATCACACCTCACTCTGTTAGTGTGACGAGGGATATCTGTGCACCAGCGGCCAGGGTTATGAAGGGAGAAGCACTCTCCATGGCCCAGAGGAGTTGGGAGGAGGCATCCCCTCCCTCAGTTTAAAGACGTGGTGGGATGGAACAGGAGGGTGCTCCCCAAGAGTTTATAAAAGGAGAAATAAGGATATTCTTTGGGACTTAGACTAGCCAGGAAACACATAAGATGATTAGAAGGGAAACTTGTAAATCACTTTAATATTTAGTTGACATTTGTTGAACACCAAAAATGTGCTGCATCCTTTTCTGAGAGTTTTACAGAAATGAATGTTTCAATCTTCTCAACAAGTAAGAAAAGTTTGATTGTTACCCCAGTTTTACAGTGTGGAAATTTCGGCATGGAGAGGGTAAGTAAGTTGGCCAAAGTCACAGAACTAGTAAGTGGCAGAGCTGATATTTAAACCCTGGCTGTCTGGTTTCCAGGCTCCCAGGGATGGGCTTTGGGTGTTTAGAGGTATCTGCATCCCTGGATCTCTGTACCACTGTGCATCAGTTAGCCCAGATAGGACAGGGAAAGGAGAGTTACACAGGTGCTCACAGTCATGTCTCAGACACTGTCCACGGATAGTGCACCGTGATTAGATTTAATAATTTTCTAGGCAGTAGATCTGTTAGTATAACAGAAATTTAGTCCATTGATTTAATCTAGAAACCCTCCCTGCTCTGCTTCTGTCCATGGTTGCCATGTGACTGCCTGCCCGTGATTGGGCCGTGGAGGAGAAAATGTACTCATGGTTGAACTCTGATATTTCAGTCTCGTTTACAGTTTCACTTCTTCTGTTACATTAATAAGTTTCTGGTTTTCTCGCATCAGTGTGTCATGATTTTGGTTAATGTGAAACCAGTCCATGGGAGCACAGGGGTGTTGACGGTATAATTTCTGAGCACATTGTCGCACTTCTACCCATGCAGACCTGACTGGAGGATGTCCGCCTTCCTCACTGATTTCTCCAAACAGCAGGGTCCTCTCCCACCCCCGGATGTGAGGCTGGGAGCTCTCTGAGTAGGCCAGTCAGAGGCCAACTCCACTAACCAGAAAATGATGAAGTACCCGGAAGTGGGTTTAATAGAAGAAAAGGGCTTCCAGGTAGTCCGATGGGCTGTTGTAGTCCATTTGGTGAAAAGCTGTCCAATGTCTGTGGTTGAGCTGCTTCTTTGCTGTTGAAATGTCTGGATTAAATGAAGGGATTTCAAAAAGCAGAAAGGAGTGATTTCAGGTGGTACGTCCACACCGGGGAGAAGTGATGGATGACCGCCTGTGTGAGGCATAGACAGAGTCTTACAAACTTCATAAAACAGCTTTAAAAGCTCTGCCATCTTAGTGCACTTCATATGGGGTCCAGTTCATCACTGGTCGCTCTGAGAGGGCAAATAATTGATGATGACAGAAAGGACACGGAGGCATCAAAAAGGTCTCAGTCATGTTCCCTGTTTAAAGGATGTGGCACAGTGTAACATATTTGAGCTGGTTTTTCATGAAATAATTTTTAGTGCTTTCTGTGACTCCCCAGTTCCCCAAGGTTCCATGCAGCTTGGTGTCCCCTCAGTGCAGCTCCGTCAGCGGTTGCCCTGGCCAGACGTGGTGTCACGGGGAGCAGGACGGTCAGCGTCCCCGGCTCCTCCGAGCTTCGTCTCCTCATCCGCAGTGCCGGGATTCTCATCCGTGTCTACTTAGTAGGGTTGCTGAGAATCACACGTGATGGTTGTCAGGTGTGATTTGTGGTTGTCTCTGTGATTGGCATATAGTCAATATTTTATAGAAACACTTGTTTTTTTATTGTAATTGTGGCTCCTAGGTTGCAGTGGTTTTTAGTCTCTATTTTTTTATAACTTTATTCTTATTTTTAAATATACCCTTATTTTTTGGATGTACTGGGGACTTAAGCCAGGACATTGTGCATGCTAAGCAGGTGCTCTACAACTGAGTAATACCCACCCTCCTTGTCTGCACTTAAAAATACATATTGCAATACACAAAATAGCTCTTAAACACCATCATAGGACCTAGTCTCTATAGGGAATTGAACACGTATACTATTTAAATAAGAATAAATGCTGTTGAGACATACCTTTCTGAATTTGTTAATGTGCTTAAAAACGATCATAGCTAGTGATAAACACAAGACTTGGATCCAGTACTTCTTAGGGTCTGTTTTGCCATCATGGTAAATTACATTCTACAGAGAAGGCTTATTGAGTCTCTTTGATATTTGGATGGTTTAGCAGATTATCAAGGCTTTTAAAGGCTGACAGTTTTGTATTTTAAACTAACTACAAAGTTATCTTCTAGAAGTTGGAATTCCTAAACTTGTGAAGTGCCCAGTAATCCAGGGGGTATGTGTCTGTGTCTGTGTGAACGTTTGTGTGTGTGATTTCAGGAATGTAGAAATAAGTTCCATATGGACTTCGGATACCTTTCTCCTCCAGTTCAAGGTATAGGCATATATTTACACAAATAAATTGATTTTCTTTTTTTCATTTGGCATATTGATGGGAATAAGAGGTTGCCATACTTGTTTCAGAAGGGTTGGGGAGCATGAGCTTAGAAAACGGGAGGAGAAAGAGGCAGGGAGGCACTTCACACTTTGTGCAGGATATGAGAAACAGTAGCTTTTCTTTTCTCTTTTCTTCTAAAGCAAACTGGCAGTGAATAGTAACATTCTATTACTCAGAATTGATTTTCTAATCAGATACAAGTGCCTCAGATTTTTCAAGGCAACATGAATGATGAAATGTGTTTTAACATCTATCTTTAAAAGTAGTTTTATTTTTCAAGTAAAAGGCTATAGCCTGTTCTTCGAGCGGCACAAGAAATTCTCATTGATCTGTCTACACGATCTATGTGCTTAGTTTCTTTGGGTTTTTTTTTTTTTTAAGTGCTTGTTTCATTGTGGTGTGAATGAATGTTTCAAATTTTTGGATTTTGATGTTTAGAACATGCTGATTTATCAGAGCTGTTAAAAAAATGATTGTTCTTTGGTCGTTGTTTGGTGGGGCACCGTATTGATTACAGTTGTATGTTAAAGAGGGAAAATTTTCCTCTAGCCTTCAGATCATTAAGTGAATGGTTTGTAGTGTGCCTTTAAAATTCGTTGAATGCATTGAGCATGTTTGTCCAGTGAATTTTGACTTGACTCATAGTATTACTTTGCTTTAGTTCTGTGGCTTTTGCTCCTCTCCACAAGAATTTGAATTCCCTGTAGCATTTTGTATACGTGTTCTTAACAGGGGAAGATATATTGAATTTTTTACAGAAGTGGGATTTCCTATCCCCTCTGAATGCCTTCTGTAATTGATACAACAATAATCTGTTATTGCAGTGCTAAATAATTTCATAAACTATTTTTTGGCTTAATCAGAAAGAATGACAAAGTGTGATAATAAAAAATACGAAAACCGTCCTTCCTTTGAAGAATATAAATCAGGTGGTTAGGCTGACGCATGCTTTCTGCCTGACACACTTTCTCTCATGTCATTGTGTACCATGATTCCGAGATGGAGATACTTCAGGTTTATAGATTTTTGTTTTAACATTTGTGTTGAATTCTTTCTTCTGGCTGATGTTTCCTGTTGGGTTTCTGGAAAGTGTAGGAGAAGGGAAACAAACGCTTTTTTTTTATTTTCAGGAGGCCTGAGTTGCTGATGAGAAAAGAGTTGAGGGTGGGCTGAGGAACATAGTGACACTCCCTCCCTTCCCAGCTGAAATTGATGAACAGTGAAATCAATTAAGTGTATCGGTATTTGACCAATATACATTAGCGAACCCAAACAGGCTAGTTTTGCCCAAAGGAAGGTATTGATTTCACCTACAGAGTTAGGAGCTTTACCAAGTAGAAGCAGCTTAGAGCAATCAGAAAAATCAGTCCTATGATGAGCTATAAAATGTATATAATATCTTTTATTTCTGAAACTTCTTTAAGTTAAGTTGTGTACAGCTAAAATTAAGTTTCAAGCACCAGGAGTTAAAAGTGTGGGTGGTTCTGTGGGATCGTTATTCAGGGATGTGCCTAGACCCTTCTAGAGTGGCTGAAGCTGGCAGGAAAAGACCCAAAACCAGGATTTGTCATCCCAGGGTATTCTCCATAATGGTTCCATGTGGGAGCCCATGATTTGGTTAACAAATTATAGCAGACCCAGGCCGCCTGTCAACTTTAGGAAGAAAAAATATGCTTAGTAACTGTTTTGCAAGCAGGGGCCTGTGCAAACTCACTCCTGTCTCCTTGCCTTAAAAAGCAGAAACAATGCTTTGCTTGCGTAGTTGAGGTTTTAGATAGCACTCTGCTCATTGCAAAGCAAGGACCCAGGACCTCAGCTATAAAAGCTGGGCTTGTGTTCTGTTAGATAGACTGTAATCCCCAAAACAAGGACCTGGCTGGTCTGGTTGTCTGCTTTGTAATTCACATATCTAAAGAAAGTATTTTGTTCCCCTCACCCGATGACTTCCCTAAAGATACAATAAGACTTTGTACTCATGGTGGATTCTACAATCTCTGTCTCATCCAGACTTTCCCCAAGTTCCTGCTTACTATCACACAACTGTTAATGACTATTTCCTTTGATTATACACAATAAATATGGGAGCATTTGAGAGGCTCGTGGAGTTGGCTCCCTACTCCCTATCGATTTCTGGATTTTCTCCACAGTCTTGAATAATCATTCCGTGTCTGTAAGATTTCTGCCAGCCAGAACCCACATTTCCAGGTGAGAAGGATGCAGGTTTATCTCTCCTACCCGAGGGAGAGCGAGTAAAGTATTGAGATCTGCTTCCTTGTGGCCCCTTCGTGCCCCAGGGCAACTCCAGTTCACCTGCAGCCTTCTGGCCTCTGCTCACAGGGCCTCTGTCCCAGGACTGAGCACAGCCTTTTCTTCCCTGGTCAACATTTCCTGTGCCTTTCAGAAGTTGGTCTCTTCTCTGCAATTCAACCCTTGCAGATGTGATGGTGGTCGGCGTGCTGGTGGGCAGTCACTTGGGGCTCCCAGGAGCCATGCTGATTCTCCTGAATGTCTCATTCGGGGTTAAAGAACTGTCGAGCACCGGAGGAAGCCTATTCACGTGAGGACAATACAGCATTGCATCACTTTCATTTTATTTTTGAATTTTCAGTGGAGAAATTATTTGTAGCTAACTCTTCCAGAGTTTCGGCTGCCTGCTTTCCTCATCACCATTTCCTGGTTGGCTCTGGTGCTTGTTGTAAGAACCAGGTTTCTTCTCTGGTCATTTTTAGCAGCTGGGCTTGCCGAATCTTTGATCTTCATTTGAAGCAGAATGCTTCCTCGTGATGTCCAACTGATTTTCCTATTTCTGAATATTTCGTGTACACTCAGCAACTGTTTCAAGTGAAATGCTCTTGTCCAATTTTGGTTAACTCACATTTGCTGATCTCCTGCTTTCGTGCTGAGGGCAGTTTCTTCTTCCTGTAATAAAATTTAGCAATCTCCATTTAGTATGGGAAGGTACTGGTCCGAGGTGCTTTTGTCCTTAACAGTTTTAATTCAATTCACACACTAAAATATACAGCGGTTTTTACTCTATGCCCAGAATTCTGCATTCCAGTCAATCTTACAACATTTTCATCCCCCAACAGGAAGCCCCGTATACATAAGCAGTTATTCACATCTTCCCCATCCTCCCCCAGCCCCAAGGAGCCACTCTTCTCTCTATGAGGATTTGCCTGTGCTAGACATTTTATGTAAATCGATTCATTTCATAAAAATGAAACCGTCTATTGTGACTGACTATTTTCACACTGAGTAACGTTCTCAATGTTTGTCCACGTTGTGGCCTGGGTCAGTAATCTATGCTTTGCCATTGCTGAAGAATATTCCACTGTATTTCTGGGCCCCACTGTTAACCCATTCACCAGGTGATAGGCATTTGATTTGTTTCTGCATTTTGGCTGTGATGAATAATGGCGCCGTGAAGATTCCTGTAGGAGTTTTTATGTGGACACTTGTTTTCAGTTCTCTTACGTGTGTGCCCAGAGAGCAGAATTGCTTGGTCATTCAGAAACCAAATGTTTAACTCTCTGAGGACCTGCCAGGCTGTTTTCCAAAGTGGCCACGCTGTGTTACGTCCTCACCAGCAAGGGCTGCGATCTCCGCTTCCTCTGTGACCTCATTAGTGCTTGTTACTCTCTTTTTGAGTATATCCTATTGTAGTGAGTGTGAAGCAGTTTCTCCTAGTGGTTTTGACTTGATTTCAATTACAGCTAATGATATTGAACATCGTTTCTTTGTGCTCATTGACCATTTGTATATTTTCCTTGAAAATTAACTTTTCAGATCCATTATTCAATTTTTAATTGAGTTGCCTTTGTATTGTCTAGTTCTAGGAGTTCTTTTTTTTTTTTTTTTTGGAGATACAAATTCCTAATCAGATAAATGATTTGAAAAAATTTTCTCCTGTGTGTTGTTTTTCACTTTCTGGATGGTGTCCTTTGAAGAAAAGTTTTCACTTTTCATGAACTCCAATTTATCTCTCTTTTCTTTGCTCCTTGTGCTTTTGGGGTAATATTTAATATCTGAGGTATTTTATTTAAAATTTTATATATAAAATAACTTAATTTAGGACTGTTCTAGGAGACCGGTGCTCTTGTTGTCCCCAGTCTATGGACAGGAGACTGAGATGCAGAAAATTTCACTGACATATCAGTGTCACAGCTACCCAGTGCTGTGGGAGTTCAGACCGATATGTTTGTCAGCAGCATCTGTGCTCTTCACCAACATGCTCCACTCCTTCCTGGAATCGTTAATGAAAAAGTCTTTCCGTTTTTGATTTCTTGTTTGTATTCTCATTGGGGACCTCATCTCCTCATTTTCCTTGCAGAGGTCTGTGTAGGTTTATTTTAGGTCTCATGTAGGCAGAAGCATTTCTATCAGTTAACTTCTTTATTACTCACTCTCCAGTGATGATTGTTGCTAGTTGACCTAATCAATTCATGCTTAAGTCTTTCCTGCTCATCACACTAAAAACAGTCATGACTTACAGAATGCTCAAAGAAGAAAGTACTTGAGTGATTTTATTTTGCTACCCAATCAAACCAATCAAATAAAAACCCCTGTGTTGACACATATATAAGCCCTCCAGAATAGGGTCACTGTCTTCCATGTGTTTCACTGGTTTGCTCACATTGTCTGGATAGTGCCTTGCTGTCCAGCAGTTTTATTAGGATACGGTGCTCGTGAATCATTGTAAGGACAGAATTTTGACAACAGACTGTGTTGTTCATTTCACGAGGGAAAAGATCATATAGAAATACTGCTCTGATCTATTTTAAAATTAAGCTTGGAATTTTGAGAAGAGTTCAGGGAACCATACAAAGATCTTTTTCACTAATTTTAGAACTATTTTAGACACATTATGGTTACAGAGCAGAGTAACTTATCAACTAAATTTGACAAGAGTAGTGTATTATTGATTATTTGTTTTAGTTGAAATATTCTACCTGGGATAAAGTAATCAGTGCCCATAAATGAACAAATATGTTTGTATTTCTATGCAACATGGGAGCAGACTTCATATGTTTCTATATAATACTTATGACTGTGTGTTTTAATCTGTCTGTCAGTGTTTTTATAGCTTTTCAGCAATTTTGTAACTTTAGAATTCTTCTAAGAAAATCACCCCCGATTCTAGTGCAGTTTGTACTGTGTATCCTGTCTTATGCATGGGATTTCACTGTCCTCTCAGTGAGGAATTTCCTCCCATACTGAGGTAGTAGCAGAGTTAAAAGAACTGTGATTTCTAGGCCTTTGCTCTCCATGTGTTTGCAGTTGGCTGTCAATCACGATTATCCCTTTCTTGAGTTTTCATTGTTAAATTAGAATTTTGGAAATAAATGTTAATATGTTGCATCGGTCTCCCTAGAAACTTGATGTGTTTGTGCTTTTCAGATTTCAATTTATGAAAAATGTAAATGCACTCTTGTTTTTAAGTAGTCCTTTTTCACTAGATATATGTATAACTCTTTATAGTTAAAATAGTTTTTTTCCCAATGAATGAATCATTGTGCATGTTTTAAAAGATACCTTACCTTTTATTTTTCTTATTGTAAAAGATATATTCATTGTAGAGAATTTGGAAAATAAGGATAAACACAATAATAACTTAAAAATTGCCTCTAATATCACTTGGAGATACAGTTGTAAGGTTTGAAATTGAGAATTACAAGTCCTCTCAAGTTGTTCTTTTTCAAATACGTTTTGGTTGCAGAGACCCTCGAATTCCGATATGAATTGTAGCAGCTGCAAGTCAGTTTCTGCAGAGGAGACTGCTGGGATTGTAATCGAGACCACATTGAATATACAGATCGCTCTGGGGAGCACTGCCATTCCAAGAGCGCTGTCTTCTGATCCATGAATGTGCGCGGTGTGTCTGTCCAGGTATTTAGGACTTCTTTAATTTTTTTCAACAATGCATTGTGTTTACAGAGTATTATTTTCCTTTTTTTCTTTGCCTTTATACCGAGTAAAAGTGTGCAAGTTACCGGGATCAAAAGTGTATTTGAGCCCCGACACGAGTTGCCACCATGTACGCTGCGCTCTTTCTTTGCCCTGTGTAAAATCTTGCACAAAATAGGACCTCAGTAACCCTCTCTTGAATGAATGATTATATGATTGTTGGATGATGCTTGAGAGTCCTTGTAATGATGTCTTTTTCCCAGGCTTTCCCCTCTTCTTAACTATGCCCTTTCTCTTCATTTCATCCAGACTGTGTTTCAGCCTGCCTGTGGCATTGATTTTCCCTGTCTGTAGACTCTTCCTTTCACTGGTTCACGATAATGTTACATGTGGGCTGTGGAAACATGCTAGATGTCAAGAAACAGCAAATCCATTGCATGCTAGTATTTTTAGACTGTGGTATTATTTTATCGATTGAAATTAAATCAGGCACACACCCTGAGTCCTCCCGTGAGCTCTTTTTGCCTTCCTACCGGTGATACTGATCTGGTTGCTGCCTGTGCCCTTCCCCCAGCCTTGGTTTTGGAGTTGAGTAAGTCATCATCACTGGAGCCCTCTCTTTAAAAGATGAAAACCTTTGCTCCTTCTCCCTGGTTGGGGACTTGGATGAGATGAGGTACCAGATAAAGAATGCAGCCCCACATCTTTCTGACCCCTGCTCTTTCCTTTGTACTCTTATTGAAAGAGTACAGTTCAACAGTATAAATATTGATTGTGAGCTAATGAGATAGAAAAGACAACCGAAAATTTATTAAATATATTTTCATGCCAGAAACAAATGTATTATACACACAAAAAACACATAAATCACGGTAGTACTGTGGTTACAAATATGGGTCTGAGATCGAGTCCTGCTCTGGAGTGACCAGTCCTGTGAGACAGAGAACTGGTAGGTAGGCTTAGCCTCTCCCAGGCTTGTTTTCTCTCCTGTAAAGACGGGCTCGCTAGGCGTCCCTCCCCTGTAGAGGTGCTGTGGGGTGTAAATGACGCACGTGGGCAGCACGAGCACAGCAGTTCGTTACTCGTAAGTGCAGGTTAGCATAGCTTTTGCAGTGATGGCTATATGACCCCCACGTGTAGACTCTCAGTGCGCCAAAGGGATGTCTTGTGGTTTGGATGTGGGATTCTCACTTCTCTAAATACCCAAAAATTGTGTTATTGGGCTTTGCTGATTTGAATCTATTCTTTAGAAAGTACATATTGTAGATATATTTTTCAAGCATGCATGCTTTTTTTTTTTTATTATTTAAAGTTCTACCCTCTCACCTCTTGGTGTGACTTTACATGGAATCCAGGAAACTGTCCTAAGCTACCTGCCTCTTCACTCTTCTCCGTGGTGGTTTTCTTCCCTGACTAGAAGAGGGTTTTGCATAGGAAATTTTCTTTCCCCTTTTCTTGGAGTCTCTCTGTTTGTCTGTCCATCTCTCACTTGTCCATCTCTTCATTTATCTACCCACTCACTCTTCTGACTTGTTCCAAGAAGCATATTAGGCATCTTACAGAAGAACAGATACCAAATAAACAGGTGAGAAAATGGGGCCAAGTACAGACATTGTGTCTAGTTGGCGAGCTTGTGTGAGGTTTGCAGCCGTGAGAAATATAAGACTTATAAGATTGCTGTGACTTATAAGAACGACAGCAAGAGTGTGCCTGAGGCTCCCAGCAGACACAGGGAAACAGGGTTTGTGGGAGATTCTCCCTGGATGTGAAATAAATAAGTGGATGAAGAGAAGCCAAGCCTTTCCAGCTCCTAAGTATTGGGAGAATATTTTGAGTGTCTTCCAAAATCAGAGTATTTCATCTTTTCTTTTGTCAGAGTTCTATGTATAGTTGGTTACATTCTATACATGGAAATTTCTCCAAAACTTCTTCCCACGTGACTCCCATGGCTCGGAATGGGGTGGTTCTGCTCATTGACGGGTGTTGGGCAGAAATAGAAAATGACAGCCTCCAAGGAGCCTGGGATTTGTCAGTCATGTTTTGTCAGTGCTGTAGATTTCACAAAATGCTTTCACAGTTCCTCTCCATCTGAGGCGGCAGCGTGCTCTCTTACCAGCATCAGCAGCTTAGGGCCACGGGATGGTGCGGGCTGACTGCACTGCCGTCAAGACAGCTGAGGTAGTCACTGCAGGCGTGGTGCTTTCACGTAGTGCATTTCATGTTCATTAATAGGTTTCAACAGGGAGTTAATTGAGTTAATTAACATTTAATAAATATGATGCTTTCTTGTAAAGTCAGTTATAGGCAGAATATAAGCTGTGAAGACTTTAAAAACGGTTTCATTACAGAAATCTCAGTAGGGAAGATACACAGTATATCTTACATATGCCTCCCTTTTACAGTAACAAAGAAACAAGACAGAAAAGTCAGAGGATGATTTCTGTTCTTCCTCTCGGCTTGCAGGTGCCCTCACCTCCAGTGGCATCCATCCAGACACCAGCACTGACAATGGCCGTGCTCAGAACTGCCTCCACCCTGAAGACACAAATGACAAATAGAAGGGGGCCACACTCTGCTCCAGCAAGTGCTCTCACTTTGTGGGTCCTTATGTAACTGCACGTTGTTATTCAGGATCGCCCGTTCTAAATAGTGTGACGGTGCTGCGGTGTATCCTAGTTATTTGTTTGTGTAAGTACTCGTGTATTTTCTCCAATGCATTGTACTAGACATCTAAAAATGCTTTTTTCAGATGAAAAATAATGTGTATTTAATATAATAAGTCTGAAAAAAGGGGCAAAAGAGGCTATCCTGATTCCACTACTCAGAGACAGTAATTAACACTTTAAAATTTATTTTCTGTTCTTTTCGTCAGTGTGTATCACCTCTGTCATAAAAACCAGCGATCACTCTGTGCCTGTTTACTATGTGGAGACCTCCATTTTCCTTTCGGATTATTATATGTTTTTCTGCAATATTCTATCTCCCCTGGCATGATTTTTAATGACCAGTATAGCATTCTGTCTTGTGGAGGCATCGTCCATTTTACTTTGGACTTAAATAAACTTTTAAATTCAAGTATACTTAACTGAAATACTGAAAAGAGAACTGTGGTGGTACCGACAGGCCCCTATATCCCTTCCCCTTATTTCCTGAGTGTAAAAGCTGTTGACAATGTGGTGTATATATTTCATGACCTTTATGCCTATGATATATATATATACCCATAAATATATACAAATCTACATACATACACATATATGAGAAATCTATGTATATGTGTGTGTATATATACTTTATTGAAAAATAAGACCATACTATATGTGTTCTGCAGCTCGCTTTATTCACTCAGGGGTATATCATAGACGTCCTACCACTAAAGACTCACCCGGTCCTTTCGGATAGAGTGGAGGGGTCTCCTGATGTGCAGGTGTGGTCTCTTGTGCAAGGACACCTTTGGTGGGAGAGTGCTGTGGACAAGGCCCTGGACCATGCCGAATCGCCGGCACCTTCAGAGCCCACATCTCGCCATGATTTACCGCATCATTTTCTTGATGTTGGACCCTTAAGTTTTCTCCAGTTTCCACTTTCAGAAAGGATGTTTGACTGGCATCCCTCTTATACAAACATACCTGTGATCTTGTATGAGTATTCCTTTAGTTAAGGCTTCTGGAAATTTAGTCCCTGGATGTGACATTTACATTCATCACAGGCTCCTTTCAAGTGACTCTAGAAATTGCTTCTCCAGTGGGGAATGAAAAGCTGTAGAATAACTTATGTAACCAATTCTCTATCGCTGGATATGATTTCACTTCAGCTTTTCATCCCACCATTTTAAACAGTGCTGTGTAAATGCTCTGATGAGTACATCTTTTTGAACTGATTTTTTTCTAAATGAAACGATTCCTAGAAGTTGAGTTGAGTCTTTATGTACACACGTTTTTCAGAGTTTACATATCCATTGACATGTCATCCTCCAAAAAGTCGCTCACAGTTTGTTCTTTCACAGATGGACACTAGCTAGAATATCTTTTATAAATATTTGCCAATATGATGGGCAAAAGTGCTTTTTCATTGTTTTAGTTTGCATTTGATGACCAGTGAGGTATTGAACATTTTTAACTCATTGGCCATCTGACTTTTTAAAAGTGAATGATCCCTTTTATCCTTTGCACACATTTAAGTGAGGGAGCTTCTTGTTGCTTTGTGACAGCTCTTTGTATGTTATGAACATTAACCACTTGTCTTCATCAACGTGTACCACAGAGATTTTTCTTGTCATTTCTTGCCTTTCATTTTGTTCAGTAGTTTTTTTTTTTTATTTTTATTGTGGCCCAAAATATTCTTAAGTTTGTAAATGTCTTCCTTTTGGGTTTTATCTTTGGTAGTATCCTTAGAAATACTTTGTTATAATGATATAAATCTCTGCTGTAAGTTTTTTTTAATCTCTAAGATGGAGATGATAATAGTACTTGTTATAGTGAGGAGAAGTTGAATTAATATGAGCAAAGAGTTGCATTTGTTGTTATTAGTATTTTAATATTTACATCACTCTCTCTAATTTTTCTTGTGGTCATTAGCACAGGAATAGAATTTGTTCTTTCCAGATGATTCTCTGATGGTCCCGGGACAATTATTGAATTCATAATTTGCTATTTGATTTGAAATTCCACCTGTACAAAATACTTATGCACACTAGAGTCTCTTTTTGAGCTCATGGTTTATTTCTGTCTATTTTACTTTCTTACTCAAGCGCTATATCTTACATATTGTAAAAATTTATTTAATATCTGAAAGTGTGATTTTTTTTTATTCTTTTTCTATCCCAAATTTTCTTGGCTAGTATTATGACTTTATTATTCCTGAAGAATTCTAAAATACTTTGTTGTATTTAAAAATAACAGATAAGGGTTTTCATGGGATTTTTTAGTAAGTTTTGAATTATCTTTAGGAGAACTTACATCTTTACAAAACTGCTTTCCTCCATGCAATATGTTGATGTCTCTACATTCACACCTCTTACTTTACTCCTCAGTACAGTCCAGTAGTTTTCTCCATGTAGAACAGGGGCTTTAATTTTGAGTTTATTCCAGATTATTGTTGATGTCTTTGTTAATTTTGTAAGTGAGAATTTTTGCTATTATATTTTTTAACTGTTAAAACTGACAACTAGGAAAGCAGATTCAGTTTGTTAATACTCACTTTGTAACTTGTCATTTAAAATTGTAAGTATTAATTGCTTGTTCCAGAATCCTTTCTTTTCTGTTTTTCAAAATTTGTTTCCAAGATTATCAAACTGGTCATAGCTAAGTAGTATAGGTGGGGAGACAGATGGAGAGAGGTAGTGTGGCTCATGTACAAACTCTGAGCAGTTTCATGGCTGCCTTTATGCTGGAGAAGCTGCAGAAGAGCCCAGGTTAGACAGGGGTGGCTTTGTATGCACTTGAAAGCCAGCTTTCCTGCCTTTATGGTGAAGCATGTTGGGCGTGGCAGGTAGATGAACAAGGTCCAAAGGAGGTCATGGGCTGCACAAGCGCTGTGTCTGTGAGAACTGGAGACCATCGCTATGGGAAATCCTTGGTGCCAGGAACACTGCAGGGGAGCTGGGGAGCCTGTGTGTTAAGGATTTTCCAGGCCTGGGAGTGGGAAGATCAGACTCTGCATTCAGAACTGAGTTTGAATTCATCCTCTCTTGTTTACTGGTCCTCTGACTTTTGTCAACTTATATACCCTCTTTGAACACCTGTTTTCTTGTCTCTCAAAACAGGAGAATTACGGCCTGCTGCTAGAGTGTTTGATCAGGGTAAATGATTTGTGTCTATAAGATGCCACATACAATCAGAATCTCAGTAAGAAATGGGCTGTCACCTCATCTTCTGCAACTCAGTGCATGACAAGACATGGGGGAAAGCCAGTCCCTAATTTGTGTATGATGTAATTAAGAACAAAATTAATGTCTTGCCTTTCCCTAGCAGTATTCTTACTCCTTTGCTTCATTTACTTCTTTCCTCTTTTCCTTTCCCCTTTCCCCTCCTCCACCAAAAGACCCTGAGACTCTCTCAGAACACTAGATTCAAATTAATTTAAAGGTTGTCTCATCCTCATGAAACGACAGTAAGATAAAAAAATCTGTAAATATCCCAGAATTCATTGTATTTGAATTACACACACACACACACACACACACACACACATACGCGTGCACACACACACACACAATCAGGCTACCTCCCACTTGCTGAGGGAGAAGGAACACTTTTTCTGTGTTTTCATTCACTGAGCGTGAGAACAAAGTCTCTTATGCAGACTTTCATCCGGCTTCTGGCATGGTGTTTTTAATTGGATTTCTGCTTTGTTGCCATAGAAATATTCTCCTAATAGAAGAGAGGTAGTGGAGATATAGACATTCTGCTGAGATATACGTTTCATCATATTTGAGTTGGAAAGTACTTAAGAGCATAGAGATGTAACTTTTTATTGGTGAGAATCCATGATGTTGTAACTTGGACAAGAACCTGGGTCTTCTGCCATCGTGTCCACGCGGGCGAAGAGGCAACTGGGCAGGGGATGGCAGGGATCCTTCTTGCTTGAGTTCCAAGGTCTTGTTAGTTTTCATTGCTCACCTGCCTTTAGTTTATGTCCATGTGGCCTCTCATGGGAAGGTCACTCTATCCTGGTAGACTGAGTTTCTAATCAGCAAAAAGCTCTGGATCCACTCATATTTCCCAGAGTTTTTCTGCTGACCTGCTGACACTTTATATAAATGAGACCTAAGAAACTACTGAATATAAAATCTTTATTGATATCACTTGACCTCGAGTTCCATAGGGATTGGGTGCTGTCTCAGGCTATCTAAGGCTAGATCTGTACATAGATATGGTGATAGGCTGTGCTGCTGATCCCTCCACAGTCAAATGTGATTTCCACCTAGTTTTTAGAATCGGGCAGATGAGTTCAAATCTTGCATTTACCAGTTATTAGCTTTGTGACCTTGGGGAAGAAACTGTAATTTTTTGTGTCCAATTTTCTTTGTCTGTAAGTAAGTTCAGTAATTATTTTAAGGTTTTTTTTTTATTGAATTGAATGAGCTAATTCCCTCATTTATACCTAAAATACTGATCGCGTGGTTCTATGTTGGTGCCTTGGTAGTTGATTACTAAGGACTCGGCAGTGAGATTGTGGGTGGTGGACCCCTGGATCATAGAGCTTATATTCCAGGATATGCTTGTAAAAGACTGGATGTGCAGTGTATTTTTAGTAAATATCCATAGCTTTCCTTATCCACATTGATTGTTTATATATCTTTACACTAATACATGAACAATTTTTATTGCAATTTATATATCTTTTTAGTATTTAAAATACACATCTGTAAGAAAAATAGATGAAATAAATAGATTTGACTTCTATTTTCTTTTCAATAAGCAAAACAAATAAAATAGAAAAGAAAAAAGTTTTGAAGGTGTAGAAATAATTTTATTTCCGTTGAATCAATTCCCTCTGTTAGGTGTTTTGTTTGTGTTGTTAAACACCATATAAAATTGATAGGTTGTGACATACTGGAAATGAGGAAACAGTGGAGACATACTACCTCCAATGAAGTCATTTTGTTACCACATCCCAACTAGTTCTGCTTGCTGAATTACAGGCCAGTAAATCGGGAGATGATGTGTTAGAGCAAGGAATAGTGACCTTATTTGAAAACATGGCAAACCCAGAAAATGGCATACTGATATCCTGGAGAACACTCTTCCCCAAGTCAGAATTCAGTTTCCTTTTATACTAAAAAGGGGCGGGGGTGTGGTTGGTTGTTGCAAACTTCTTGCTGTATGAATTGTTTTCCTTGGAATCCTTTGTTCTTGCAGCTGTCCATGTGGGTCAAATAATGGTGACCCTTTAAAACCTCCAAAAAAAAAAAAACCAGGTTATTTTCTATTTTGCAACTTGCCATCTCTATATAAGTGTAGAAGAGCTAAAATCCTTAAAGATCAGAGCCCGCAGAATAGGCCCTCCTGCATATTTCAGGATAAAGGCAACTTTCTTTTTCAAAAGGTGCAGAGATAGCAAGTCTGAGCCTAGAAAACAGGGCACAGGTTTAAAGCCAAAGGAAGACATCTAACATGAAGTCAAATTAGTTCTTTTCTATTACAATTCCTTTTTCCACCTCATAAATAATTTTAGTAAGAAACATGAATAATTTTTAATTTTTGCTTCTTAATAACGGATAAATGAGCCAACTACATTTTTGTGAGCAGGGATGCTGTGAGTGCCTTGTGGTCACAGCAAACTCTTGTTGGGGGTGGTCAACCCTGCAACATGTCTGATGCCCTGTGAGTGTTGGTGAGGGTCTCCCTAACCTGGGGCTCTCTTCAAGAACGAGCATATGGGCATTGACCTCTGGAGACCACTTTTTCAGCTGCAGGAAATTTTTTCAGATACTGTGATTGAAAAATCACTCCAGTGGATAAGTAGGGAATAAAGGAAGAGGAAAAGGGCTTGGAGTAAAGTAGAAGAGAAGGACAGAAGATCAGGGAGCCTGGGGGCTTGGCAGCGCGGCCTCGGGAGAGAGAGGAGCAGAGGTGGGGAGGTGCCCGGCTCCGGAAACAGCTCCTGCACCTGTCCGTGCGCCCAAGCCACACAGCATTTATTTGGCCCAGGACGCTATCCTGTCTGGATGTCACCCTGGGCAGAACCTTGAGAATAGAAGGTAAGTCGTCGGAAGCTCTCACCTAGGGGACACTGAAGGCATTGGTCAAGTCCGTACTGCCTTTTCTAGTCATGTGTCTTCACTTGCCCTTTACCTCAGGATCTGAGAAGCAGGAGCAAGGAACTCAGGGAGAGATCCAGGAAGACATCTGACAGTGTTAAGAGACGACAGTCACAGCGACACGGGGAGCGAAGACACTTGCAGCAAATTAAAATAACCTCACAACTATTGCATAAGAGCTGCAGGTGTGAGAGAGCCTAAGCCTGTCTCAGAGTGCAGGGGACAAGCGAAATGAAATGGTAAAATTTCCACTCACAATTGAAATTTTATTAAATAGCATGCTCCTGTTAATTGTATCAATTGATTATCTGTAGGTGTATTTCTTTGAGCGTTTATAGGTTTAAACATCCCCACCAGCCCCTCTTGCCCCCATCGGGGATGGGCTTTCTCAAGCACAGTGCCCCTCCTGCTTGGGTGGGACACGCTGCGGGTACTCACCTGGGGCCGGGCTGCTGCAGGGCACTGAGTCCCCGAGGCACGGCCTGGGAGGCATGACAGGAAAATCTCTGCTATTGACTGAGGGCCTCCTTTTCCCCCTGCAGTGTAAGAATGCCGATGACTCAGTTAGAAGCATGCATCCAAGCTGTCAGTGTCCTTGCCATCCAGAAGCGGAGCCTGGAAGCTTTCGAATTTCTCCAGAATGCGGTTTACATTCACCTTCGTTAGGTGAGTGTATGTCATTTTACAAGTGGAGGAATTACTGCCGTTTCCCTGGAACTTACACACCACAAGTCCATCTGATTTTCCTGTGCTAGGATTCAGTACGGCCTGCTAAAAATTCTGGAGTCAGATCTTGAAACCCTGATGAAGAGGATTATTTATTTTATTTCTTTATATGATAGTATTTTACTTTCAAAATTCAGAGTTTTCTGTTCATTGAGGAATTTTGTCGGGGGTTGGAGAAACAACTTTGCTCTTACCATCTTTGTGACCTGTTGCTATATGCCTCTCACATGCCTTCTGTCACTTGTGAGGCAGTTCCACTTGTGACCCTGTCCGGGTTGTTCATGTTATACAACATAAAGTCTGTAAAAGTAAAAGTCCCTTTTACTCCGAAGAAATTCCACAAGTACTACTTAAATCTGGGTGTGGTTTTTAGAAACACAATCATTAGAACATGTACTTGCAGGTTGCTAATGCAAAATCCCCAAATAAATAGTCTAGCTCAACATCTAAAATCTTTGTAATCTACATTGGATTTGTATGGATAAGTGAAGCAGTTTGCTAAGAACACAAGACCAGGTTTACAATAAAGGCTGGTGTAGCTCAGCAAGTCCTCCCAAGCTGAAGCTCTGCCAGAGGGCGGGCCCAAGGGGAGAGGGCGTGTCCTGCCCACCCTGAGCTGACAGTTTGATGGCAAAGACCTTCACCAGGTGAAGAACTGGGAGTTTCTTCTAAGGACAGTGGGTTTGAAAAGAGTCCTAAAAGCGCAGGAGTGACACAATCCCATTTGTCTCAAGTAGGGGAGAGTGGCTGTAGGGCCACTTGGGAGACTCGTGAGTCCAGGTGGGCAGTGTTGGTGGCTTCCACTTGATCAGTGGGATGATCAGTGGGTAAAAGCGAAGAGATTGAATACATGTTTAGATGGTAAAAAGGAAAGGATGAATGATGTCTGTGAAGGTAGGATGGAGTAAGGCCCAGGTTTCTGGGTGGATTCATGAGGCAAATGATAGTCCTGCGGTGCTCTGATGAGGGAAATCTGCAGAGGGAGTTCTGGGGAAAATCTGATGAGTTCAGCTGTGGGTAAAGTGAAAGGCTGTTAGATGTGTGGTCTGGGAGCTCTGGTGAGAGCCAGTAGTGAGTAGGGTGAGGGGAGAGAGACTTTCAAATCATTTTGTCTTGTGAACATACAAATAAGTGTGAGCAATGACACACTTAACACCTCTATATTCTGGATTTAAAGCCCTGTAACATTTTGCTATATTGACTGCAGAGGTTCCTAATTTTTTTAATAGTAATAAAATAAATAGAAACAAAATAGTGGATTTAATGAACATCTTAGAGTTGATGTGTGTCCTTGTATATATTTTGATACCTCATCTGTTTATAACTATAATTTATAAGAAGTTAACTTGCTTAGCATAAGAGTTAAACAGAGGGACGTGAAACACACTGTTGGGGGGTTGAAGCTGATCACCTTGGGCAAACTATGTCGCCTCTCTGTGCCTTAGTTGCATCTTCTGTGACTGCCCCCGGGCCCCTCGTCACAGCTGATTTCCTAGACTAGATGTTGGGAGGGAGTCTGCTGAAGGGAGTAAGAAGTGGCAACTGCTAGGGATACTGAAGAGAGAGACGAAAACAGATTAAAGCCGATAAACTGAGAGCAAATACCCTCAAAAGAGAAAGAATCCCACAGTGTTTTGAGCCACTTAGCGTAAGGAAAACAAAATCACGTGGACCCAATTCTCTTGAGAATGTGAGTATTGTGGGTAGAAGGGTGTCATCAGAAAACAGTTGAGAAAAGGCCTTTTGGTTTCCCTTGATGTTTCCAGTAAGGATGGGGAGCAGAAGCAAAAACCCACCGCTTCACAGTGGAAGCTGCTGTTTTGTGCATAACTGACCAAAGTTTGGAAAGCAGTCATCAGCGGTGCTGGCAATTGAAGAGACTTCTGGATTGGGTGGGGTACTTGCTGCGACTTCCAGGTGAGCTGCTGCCTGGGGGCTGTGAGACGGGCAGTAGGTTTGCAGGGTGACCCGGGCATAATCTATGGCTTGAGGCTGCTGGTCTGATTAGCAGACCTGGGCACCCGCAGTCCTAATGGGGCAGCTAGGGGTGTGGCCTGGGACATTTGCCGTGCTGAGGGCGAGAAGAGGGCTCCCCTGAGGGGGTGTCCCGGCGGAGAGTGGAAACCTCCTCCTGCAGGGGTGGAAGAGCCTCTGAGCAGGGGGCCGGATGCACAGGCAAGACCAGCCTGAGCACGGAGGGTTTGGGAAGCCGGAGTTCATACAGTGGCCCGAGCAGCCTTGTTCCTGAGAGACTGGAGGGAAAAGATGCTGAAAACGCAGGCTAGGTTCCGACACTCTGGTGGGTTATGAGTGACAGGAAAGGACTGGTCCGGCAGGCACAAGGGAACCTTGTGGCAGTCCCAGCTGTGGTGTCACGACAGAGGGAGGAGCAGAGTTATAGACTTTGCCACTTATTAGCTGTGTGACTTTGAGCAATATCACCCCACGTCTCTCTATAATCTTCATCTGTAAAGTGACAGGGTGACAAGCTCGTGTCATCAGAAGGCTTAGTTTAGCTCTGATCCTCTGTGTCCAGTCCTGTCAGTGCTGCCCTGCAAGGTTCTGCAGCGGCTGCTCTTACCCTGAGATGGGAGGGCGTAGATGGACATTGTAGCACCCGAGGGCAGGAAGGGGTTGTTTTAATAGCAGACATGTTGCCGCATGCAGCAGCAGACCTGCAGGCAGTTTTGTTGATGGTCGTGGAGAGAACTTTGGAGGCCTTAGCGTTGTCTTAAGACTTGTTTTCACTTGGGGACCAGATTTGCCTTTGCAGATTAATGTTGAAGATTTGGGCTTCTGGCAAAGCTTTTTTAGAGATGGGTATATACGTAATATATCATATAAAATACAATGATTTTCTTAAAATGTGGGACTTTGCAGCTGTTTGGTCTGGTCTCCACGGAGGACATTAGGGGTCAGCAAAGCGTGCGGGAGGGCAGGCAACCCGCAGTGCTTTTGCTGGCTATTCTCCCCAGTAGGGCAGTCTGCTGAGTTGACTCTTCTCTGAGTTTGGTTGCCAGATGAGCAGACAGCAAAGTAATGATTTCTGGTGGGATTGTATAATGACAGGAAGAAAGAGGTAGCAGTAGTTTTTCCGGACTAGAACACGCTTTTGGTTCCTGATCCAGTGTGTTCCATTACAGAAGTGATGAGTTGTGTCTATTCTGGGACTTGATTGAAATAAACGTTCAGCCTAAAATTAAGAGTTGTGTTTCATTTGGCGGGAGGACTCAAGCAAGGTTGACAGCATCAGATCACTCTGAGGGACTGATCCAAAAGGGTAGGGTAGGAGCTAGGATATATAGGAGCTTTACAACAAAGACCAGGTAGTTGGAACAATAAAATATTGCTTGTTATCTAAAGAAAGCCAGGTATCACAAGTTCAAGTATTTAGTGGTTTTCTATGTATGGGAGGAAGCAAACATTTGGGTCATTGAATTCATACTTTAAAAAGCACCTAGATATCTAGGGCCAGTATCCTGTCCTTTCTTATTCTGAGTCCGCTTAGAAGGCACCACTGTGAGTGGCTGAGAGGCTGGGTTGCAGGCATGTACTCGCTGGGGTTTGGCAGCAGCCGCTGATGTCTTGGTTTCAGCATTCTTTGTTTACTGACATGGTTGCAGTATTTTCTTTCACACTGTAGTATTTTCATTCACAGTGCTCCCCCTTGGTCCTAAATTCGACCAATATTTTGAGAGACAGTTCATGACCAATTTTGTCCCACGGTGCTAGGATGGCTCATTCCTAGTTCAGTTGAAGAATCTTCTGATCTGCCATTCAAGGTGTTAGTTTTTTTATCAGGCCTTGTTGATACTAAAAGTTCTCTGGATCGCCTCTCTTACTAGTCTATTATGATCCAGGAAATGTTTACCCATCGTTGTGCATTCCCATACCTAGAATCACACTATTACAATTATTTTACGCAGAGTTATAAATTTTATCTATTCCTTCAAGATGTTTAGCCATCATCAATCTTGTAGGCCTCGTTACACATTGAGAAATGTAACAGACAACAATTTTATTATATAGACAGGATATAAGTAATTCAGCTAGTAACGTTAATAAAGTCATGAGTAAGAATTTAATAGTCGAGAAGTTATAGTTTTGGGTTAAAATTTTCCTTGTGTTTCTGATTGAGTTTGAGTGATCTTATGAGAAATTTCATATTTATGGTCAGGGTCAGAGCAGGTATTAATTGGCCAGGTGAGGTCTCCCACCTTGCAAGATCAACAGTGGCCTAAACAGAACTATAATTTCTTTTTTGAATAACGTTCCTGAGGGCTATCTAGTTTGTGCCTTGGAGTAGGTAAACACACCAAGGTAACACAGAAGTACTAGACATAGGTAATTTACCATAAAGTTAACAATTGGAGTACTTCAGAATCAAAGGTAGCAGAAATTATCAAAATAATTGGCATACAGGCCTGGTTCGGTGTCTTGGGTCAGCTGTCTTACCTCAGATGTCGTCTTCTTCTTATCCTGGCCTGGGTAGATTTTTCTTCATTTGGGCATTGTTTTAAAGTGAGCAGTGCTCTATAGGCCAGTGCACTTCAGGGGATGTTTCTGATAGGAAATGAATCCGAAAGTCCGTTTCCTTCAGCTTTGGTATGTACGGTCTAGTTAAGAGTACCTGATAAAGGGTCCTTCCACTCAGGTTGGAGTCAGTTCTTTAAGTCATGCCTGTTCCAGTATGTATAATGCCCTGTCTGCAGGTCATGGGGCATTGGAACTTTACCCAAGATAGATTACTGAGCTTCAGAAACAAACCTAGAGTATTCTTTTCATAATTCAATTAACCTTTACAGCAATGTGACATAACAGCAAGGAATGATCTAGGAAATGTCTTAGTAAATATAGACCTCAATTAACAAAACTAGAATTTAATATCCACTAAAATATAATCTTTTTTCTCTCTAAAGTTACCCTCATTTTTCTCAAATATAGTCAAATCAAGATTAATTTGTTTACAAATTAAGTCTGATTATTTGATCATATAGGCTTTTTTAAATTGGCTGTGTTGGAAATTTTAATAAAGATTCTCAGGATAGAATGTTAATAAGGTTTTCTAAGGCCAGGAAAGCCACATCAAGGGCTTGTCATGGGTTTCTGTCTTACAGATTTAGGTAAATTCTTTTCTCTTTAAAATCCTTAAAATACCTTAGGATTTCTATATCTGTTAGGAGATGATCTTCCTCATTTGTCTGATAGAGCCACTGGGACCTAAGAGATTTTAGTCTCTTGAGGGATCAGATAGAGTGAAAAGATTACTGTTCCAAGTCTGCTTTCATAGGTAAAATTTATTAAATTTCTGTGAATCTTAACTAGTTAAGGAGAAGAGTTTCTTTATGTCAGGGAAACAGGTTAAAAGCCAGTAGTATTTCAGACAAAATCAAAAAGTATTACCATATTCACCAGTTTACTCAGTCCTATGTAACTAATTTTTTAATCAGTTTTCATTAGACATTTAAAATTTCTTACCGAGTTTAGTTCAGTGCTATAGTTTGAAATTTATTAGAAACAGTAAATCTCCTTGAAGAGAAAGCATTTTGCAAAATCATTAGAAGAAAAGAATTAACTGTCTATAAATGACAAAATATTTAAAAGCATGGTTAAACACCGTTACACTATAATCCATAAAAAAACCTGGTCACTATAACCAGAAATATGACTGGTAACATTTTAGATATGCCAGAATTTTAGGGAGTCCATAGAATTTCTAGAGTATCTATATTAATAATGTTTTCTCATACAATATAACCTTAGAAGATTTATTATTCATTTGGCAATACCATGTATTTAACATGCCAAATAAATTTACTAGTTTAAAATCTCTCTTTGGGATGTTTCAGGGGCCCTCTGTAGCATCCCAAACTTAACTGGAGATTAAAAGAACTTTAATAAAAATTGATATTTGGGGAGCTTATTAAAAGGTTTCAGAACACTTGGTCACGTAAACATATAGATCACTGTAAAGTAGTACTTATTCATTAAGAAAATACGTCAAAGGTAAAGGCAGAACAGATCAGGTAAGTGGTATAAGAAACTTTACAATTTGTTACTGAAGGTGGATTAACATTTCAAGACAATTTTATCCTCTTAACAGAGAGAAAACCAAATCTACTCTTGTACCAGTTTACGTCTAAGATTCATTTACTTTGCCCAAGTTTATTCTAAACTTAGCCAATTCCGACCATGTACAAATCCCTTTCTTCAGGGTTCCTCTTCCACAAGCCTTCCACAGCTTTCTATTCTCATATTAGTTTGTTCCTAATTTTCTGTTCCATTCAGAAGTAACCAGCTTCAGGAGAAAGTCACTATTTTTCATTTACAAAATATAATTCCATTCTTATATCTTCCTTTACACATTTATCTTACTTTCCTAGGATACTGAGATCATTCCCTTAATAATAGAGACTATTTCAGGGTGGTACCAACCATTTATTAATATTTCTAAACACCTTTATTTTCTCTGTAAGAGGAAGTTAAATGTTAAGTAATTCATATTTCAATCTTATTTTATCTGAAAATGGCATAGCTATTTAATAAAATCCTATCATTTAACTTAATGTAGCACAACTCTAGAATTTAAAGATATCAAACATTTAGAGATTATCTTAAACATACATTTTAAAAATATGTTTTAAAAATTTACCCAAAACTCTCATCTCATTTGCATTTAATTTATTAAATTTTACCACACCACATTATTATTATTTTTTTTTAACAAATCTGCACCAGATATAACAGGATCTTATTTGACTTACATTAAACCTAGGTAGGGTAAAAGTATTATAGTTAATATTGGTGACTTTAAAGATGTCTATATTAATTAGAACATACTTAAACTAAACAATATCAAATATTATCTTAATATTGAATATTATCCAGTTTACGTGAAGCTGAAGGTCAATTTGTCAGTTTTTATTTTAAAACTACTTAACTTGTAAGCTCTTATTTTTTACGTCAATTAAGCAGAGCTCTTTGACTTTGATTTTTTTTTTCAGCTGTAGAATTATCTCACATCTACAATGTGTATGCAGGCTTATAAAACAGATAAAAGCTAGAGATTTCATAGCTTCACTTTAAAATTTACTTATGAGACAAGTATAATAATAGTTGGAGTAAACTGAGTTTGCTTGCTCAAATCACTAAGGCTTACTATTTATGAAACAGACATTTAAGATTTCTTGACAAAGTCTTAAGGACCCGTCAGGGTTCTGAGTTCTAAAATGCCACAAATTTCTTTGACCTTAAGTTTTATCTCCTTGAGCTAATTAGGCTCAGTCCTAGGTCACTATTTGCTGTGTTTACATTTCTGATCTGCAAGACAAAGACACACGCTTCCAGTTCCCCAGAGAACTGCTCTGTCATGCAGGCCCAATTGTATCTCCTTAATTTGCTTCTTTGTATCAGTGAGAAGAGCTGTAAACAAAGAATTCCATGTTTAAAACGTTAAGGTTTACTTTATCTTGCCTTTGAAAGCTTGCATAAGGCATTTAGTAAGGTCTCTTTTCCTTGAGTTATAAGTTAAACCAAGGGTAAACCTCTTATTATATTTTTTATTAGCTACTGAATATTAGTTTTTAGTTTTACGTTATATTGGATGTAACTGTATTGGTTTCCTTTACTGTGTTCAATTAATATTTTCTGAGGGACAGATACGTGCCCAGCCTTATAATACCAAGAAGAGGAAGCGTTTTTCCATTGAAACATATCTATCCCACAACATAAATAAGCAAAATGTTTATACAAAGCCCATTTAATATACCAATTTTACAAACTTTTATCTCAATTTTATTAAATCTTATACCTTTAATTTTTATATTTATTGTGTTTAATCAATAATTCTTATTTCTAGAAGGAGTGCCAAAAGTCTTTTTTTTTTTTTCCTGCATTGTATCTAATTTTATAGAAAAGTCTCTGGGATCCCAAAGTTTCAAGCCAAAGAGCCTAGGCCCTTCTCAATTTTAATTTCATTACTTGGTCTGTTGTCCCAATCATTGATCAAATATTTCAGTCTATATATTTTTATATATATATATATTTAGCCCTATAAATACATATACTTTAAACTGTGGTAAATAAAACGGACTTGTTTGAACTTTAATGTTGGGCGTAGTAGGTGATATCTTTGGCTCTTTTTTTTTTAACTTTACGTAGTGTAGTATCAAAACCTTGTATGTAAATGCAAAAATGTCCATTTTATTTATCTCATTCAAAATGACCATATAAAAATATTTATCCATTTGGGATAAGCCCCTTATGTTTTTTTTTCTACATCTTTACAATCCTTTTTCCAGTTATTCAACCTAATTAACATTAATTATTCTAAGTTTTTATTAGCATGTCTAAAACCATTGATCGGAAAGGAAAAATACAAATGTAGCTTTTGAAACCAGTTTTTTTTTTTAACTAAGTTCTTAGGTTAAATATTAGATATATTTTTCGACTTTAAACTTGATTTTAATAGGTACCAATAAAACAGATGTTTATAATGAGAGCTTTTTCAACTTTCACCAATTTAAAAGTTTTTCCAAATTAAAGGATCCAACATATAGTCATCAATTTATATATATATATATATATATATCGTGATTTTAAACCAATAAGATGAAGAGGCTTTTCCACATGAGAGTGGGCGTGTTGCCTAATTAAATTCAAAAGTTTACTCTCCAAAAGCTAAAGGCCTTTGTGGTACATGCTGATGAAACAAAGGTTAAGATGGCAAAATATCTGAAAATTGGTACAATCAAAGGATTGTTGAGAATCCCAATTTATTTGTGTGGCCACCATATGTACACAATATTTCTACCTTTGTATGGCAGAGTCCAAGGTTCCCTTTAAAAAAAAAGGAAACACACATATATATACGTACACAAAAACAAAATACCCAGAGAAAGATAAAACGTTCTCATTTCAAGGACATAGGAAAAAAAGTCCAAGTTCCCCCTAAAGGGGATTTTGTTTTATAAGTTCAGAATTCCTAAAAATGTTTTTAACAGTCCTGGTTAGTTACTTTCAGAGTGAGGTTTTTTTTTTTTTTTTTTTTTTTTGCAATTAATATTGTAAGTTTTGTACGTATATAAACCTGGCTGTGGTATTAGTTGGAGGCTGGCAATCTGTCATTTCTTTTTCTTTTCTTTTCTTTTCTTTTTTTCTTTTTTTGAAAGTTCTATTCCCCATTCTAAGGTCGGGTTCTCAAAATAAAATTGCTAGTAAGTTTTCCCCCAGGGACAACTCTATGGCATGAAGTATTTGCCTCTACCAATCCTGCAAGTTTCTCTGTCACTGGAGAAAGCTGTTACCAGCCAGGAGGAGGGTCCCATTTTTGGAGTTGAAAGGTTCCTCATAAGAGTTTTACTTTTATCCTGAAAAATTCAGTAGAGGTAACCAAATTGAGGAAAACATTAGACCAGCCTCCTACCTAACCACTCAGTCCTGAACCCAGTGTCTTTCAACTTGGACCAACTTGGGACGTCTCCACTGGGTGAGTATTTTCCTGGTATGTTTCCACCAGCCTCACTTTGGACGTTTCCTCAAGGTGGGTGTTTCCTGTTATCTTTCAACCAGGCCCCACCCAGCATGTCTCCACTGGGTGGGTAATTCTCCCCCAGTAACTTTCAACTGGAGGGCCAGGTACCTGGATACACCACGAAATAAAACTCAGGATCATCAACCAATATGGGAGATCCTAGAACCAGGAGAGACTCACCCAAATTCATCTGGACTCCCCGAGGAGGCGGATGGGCACAAAGGGCCACTGCTGGTACCAAGGCCCCGGTTCCTTGGAGAGTTCAGGTGGAGAGAAGTCTGCTCTGGGTCCCTTCATGGTTTCCAAAACTGTTGACTGAAATACATGTGCAGCCTAAAAGCTGAGTTATGATTTATTTGGCAGGAGGACTTGAGCTGGGATGACAGCCTCTCAGATCGCTCTGAGGGACTGCTCAGAAGAGGTTGGGGAGGAACTAGGTTATATAGGAGCTTTACATCAAAGACCAGGTAGTTGGAACAATAAAAGATTGCTTGTTATCTAAAGAAAGCCAGGTATCTCAAGTTCAAGAATTTAGTGCTTTTCTATGTATGGGAAGAAGCAAACATTTTGACTCACTGAATTCATTCTTTAGACAAGCGCCCAGCTACCTAGGGCCAGTATCCTGTCCTTTCTTATTCTGAGTCTGCTCAGAGGGCACGATTGTGAGTGGCTGCAGAGGCTGGGCTGCAAGCCTGTCCTTGCTGGGGTGTGTTGGCAGCCGCTGATGACTTGGTTTCAGCTTTCTTTGTTTACTGACATGGTTGCAGTATTTTCATTCACATTGTAATAAATTCTTTCACAGACTGACTATGGATAATCTGCAAAGTTGGAAAGCAACCGAGATGGAATTACTGCAGGTACCTTCTATTTTAATAAGCCATGTGCAAACATAAACATGGAGGAAGGATACAAAAGGATTTGTTGGTGTAGGGAAGGCTTTCTGCACATTACAGGAGAAGGCAAGGCAGAATTCCTCTCCTTTGTGGGCAGGGACGTGATTACACCTTTCTCTTCTGTAGTGGTTTCTGAGAACAATTTATGGTAATTAACCAACATTGACGAAAGTTGGAACACAATGCATTTAAGAGCTGGCCAGCTGGAAATTGTGTATTGGACAGGTGGATTTCATAGGCAAGTGGTCAGGTGGATGGGAGAGAGATGGAGCCCAATTCTGGGCCCAGATTCAGGTTTCAATCGCCATTTCCTCACCATAGGGCCTTGGAATAGAATGTAACCTCTCTTAACCTGTTGGTGATTCTGTGAAATGCGCATGATCATATTCGATTGTTCCTGGGATTGTTGTAAGTTGTAAACAGTATTAGAGCACACATGAAGCACTTAACACACTGGCACTTAGCAGCGTTCACTGTGTGCGGCAGCCCCGCTTGGTGTGTGTCAGAGCCATAAAGGCAGCATGTGTCTGTTGAGGGCGCATTGGTTGCCCCTTGAATACGTTGTGAATTTGGTGATTTCTATTAATCCTTGTAACTCTGTGTGCCATGGGCAGTTATTTTCATAGACAGATGAGGAATCTCAGGGTAAAGTAGACTGTGTAATTTGCCCTAAGTCAGACCATAATTTTGGGTGCAGGGGCCTCGATTTGGCATGGGACCCTGGGCCTTCTACCCTCTTCGTTAAGCACCAGAGCCAGATGTGGGGTCGACTGTCACCCAGCACAGAATATCCATCAGGCAGCAAGACACACCTGGCCCTGTGCTGCTTGAGCAAAACTCCAGAGGGGAGGCAGTTACAAAAGGGATAAACATAAAAACAGATGACTGCAAACTGTGATCAGCTCTGAGAAGGAAAGGAACAGGCCTTGCCTTGCAGAGCTGGGATCTTTCCCATCGGGGCTGCTCTGGGGGCGTTCATTTCAGCTAAACAAGCTCTGCTGCTGCACCAAGGCAGGAAGGCAGGGCGCGTGTGACCAGGTAGACTGGGCCTTGTTGATCATTCTCATTCCCCATTAAGTGGCAGCTGTCATGAGCACTTACCTAGTAAACAGTTGTCGGCCATAATCATCACGCACTTTGCTTGGTAGTTTTATAGGCCCCACCTTTGAGATGAGGTCATTGAAGCTGGGGAGTTTGCTGCATGCCCGTGATCACCTTGGAAATACCCCCACTGGTCTTTCAACCTAGGCTGGCGTGGCTGTCATGTCCCAGCCCTGTGAATGGCATCATGTAGCTTCTCCCAAGTGGCCCAAATGACTGATATTGATTTTCTTAATTTGTAGGAAATGGTATGTGATAATAGGAGAAAAGGGTAGTAAGAAATTTTTTGGAAAACTAGAAAAAAATTCAATTCTTCCCCAGCTGGGGGAGCGTAAGCTCTGTCACACACCCCACTCACTGCCTGGCACCTCCTCCCTGCCGACTCTGTGTTCAGAAGCCACTCTGAGCCTTTGAAGAACATTTTGCCTCATGACACTGTTGACAAGAACCTGCGACCTCTCTGTCCCTGGTTAACTCTCTCTTCAAAGCCATTTAAATTTTATGCAGGCTCATCTGCTCAAATGTAAGACTAGCCTCTTTAAACGTCTTGATGCAGCTCCTTAATGAAGATCTTGCGAAGGAAACCTAGCCAAAACCAGGGATGTACGCACATAGTGACTGTAACCTCAGCACTTTGTGAAGTTCAGAACCAGATGGGTGGGAGACTCAGGAAAGACTTTTTTAAGGTAGCAAGGGTAAAGTGGAAGGACGCAGGCTGTGTGAGACTGAAACATCTCGGTCCCAGCCAGCAAGGCACCTGCGTTCAGGATGGTGTGTGAGGAGTACAGAGTTCTCACAAAGAAAGAAGTGGTGGGATGGGAGGGAGGACAGATAGATTCTTTACTAGGGAAGGAAAAAGTGCGCTGAAAACTTCCTGGTTGAATAAGAGGACTGTGACATGATGTGCTTGTATTTTGGAGAGAAGGGTTTTGTGGGGACAGGCCTAGGAGAACGCTGTCTGGCTAGGGGGTCAACACAACAGGGAACCACAGAGAACTGAGCAGACCCCAGGCCCCTGCTGGGGGAGGGGCTTCCCGCCAATTCAAGCCCTGGGGGCTGCTTCTGTCCCTTAGCTGGGGCCTCAGAGCTCCCTTCAAAATCCAGTCCTGTTGATACAAAAAAAACATGGGGCATGAGAACGGCTGTGCCCCAGGCTTTGGTTGAGCCCCTGGAATGTGCCCCGCCAGATTTGGGTCCTTGGTTTCATGCAGGAAAGATTTCAAAAGGAAGCCACTGTTGAGTAAAGGTAGATTTATTCAGATAGATACATTGAAAGACAAGAGAAACACCACGAGGTTTTGGGGTTTGATGCTCAGATTAAAAGTAGGTACTGCGATATCAAAATTGTAGAATAGATAAAGAAGATTATACTGTTCAGCACAGGGAAATTTACACAAAGCGTTATGGTAACTAACAGAGAAACAAGTGTGACAATGAGTGTTAATATGTGCATGTGTGACTGAAAAATTGTGCTGAATACTGGAATTTGACACAACATTGTGAAATGATTATAAATCAATAAAAAATGTTAAAAAAAAAAAAGCATGTGAGGAAGTTTTCAAGGGATGGTTTCAGATATAAAACCCTTTCTGAGCATTTTCTCTATTTTGTGTGAAATGCATTTTTACTTGAAAGTTGACCATAGTTGAACTTAATTCTTTCAAATATGGCAGGGTTTTTTATTTTTTTCAATTTCTTCTTTTTTTTTTTTTGAGTATGAAATCTGTTAGAACCAGGGCTAAAGCGTAAACAAAGCGTTGTTGAATTTTGCTGTAATGCTTAGAAAACATCTGTATTTTGAAATAAAAGTCTTTAATGCTAACTGAAAAAAAGAGTAGGTACACACACCATAGACAGGGTGTGAGCCTTCTCCGAAGAGGGAGGGGTGGTCGCGAGGTGGCGCTGTGTTGCTGGTTTTCATGGGCTTGGTGGTTTCATATGCTAATAAGTAGAAGGACCTGCCTAAGGGCAAGGGTTTGGAATTCCCAGGGAGTTGGCCATTTCCCACCCTTTGACTTTTGTGGCTAGCCTTGGGACTGCCATGGTGCCTGGGGGTGTGTTATTCACCATGTTACTATTACAATGGGTGTATAATGATGCTCAAGTTCTGCTAGAAGTTAAATCTCTTCATCCTGAGCCTCAAGGCCTATTGGGGGTTGAATGCTTCACCATTTTGATGTTAATTGCTGTGGCCTTCCTTGAATGGCTGTGCTCTGCTCCCTTCCATCCTGTCTCACTGTGATGACACAGAGAGAGCAAAGGACAGGCCCTGCCTGTGCTCCTGCATTTAACAGGGGGAGGGGTGTTGTGGGCTGAGGATGACTCTGAATGGTGTGAAGGATGTTTCTGATTTTCCCACGTGGGACATGGGGACTTGCCAGCAGCCACCACAGATTTATCTCACGGGCATTATCGCTTGTGTCACTCATCTTTTTCTATTTTTTTTTAAGTATTTAATCGGAATTTAATATCAGATTTCTTTCATAAAGAAATTTCTCTTTTCCTTTTCTTTGGGGCTCTTTTTGGGGGTTAGGCAATTAGGTGTATTTATCTGTTAGTGGAGGCCCTGGGGCTTGACCCCAGAACCCCGTGCATGCTAAGCACTCGCTCTACCACTGAGCTCTACCACCACCTCATCATCTTTTTCTTTTTACTTTAGCTGCCAGGAATCTTACAGCTGAATTTCTAGTCGGCCTTTAACACTTACCCTGACTTCATGGCATCCATTTTTATGACTTTACCTCCCCCTGGTTTCATTTAAGTATTGAATCTCCATTTTCTCTTCACTCTCACTTTTGTCTTTCTGTTGTTATGGTTGTTAAGCTGTGTTTAAAAAATTGTTTAAATTCTCTTTTAGCAGGAAGTTGAAAGTAAATATATATGTAAACAAATTTATCACACTTAAATGCTTTTATACATTCTAAGCTGTTTAGTAGTTACTTAAAAACCGAATGGAATATTAAAGGGATAACATTTTAAAATCACTTTTTTAAATTTTATAAAGGTATAGCTGATTTACAATATGATATAAGTTCCAGGGTGTTAAATAGATGCACAATTTTTAATGTCATGCTCCTTTTATAGTTTTTGTAAAACATTGGCTATATTCCCTGTGTTGTAAGATACATCCCTGTAGCGTGTTTATGTTACATGGAACAGTTTGTATAAGAAAGTTGGTTATCACAGAGTCTGGGGCGTGGCTTTGTCTGACCCAGGTTCATGCTCACCCTGCCTGTCAGAGCCCAGGCCCTCACTCCTGCCTGCAGGGCAGCGAGTGGAGGCAGGTCTCATCAGCGCTGGCACCACCCCCTGAGTGGCAGTGACTGTCTGTGGACATGCAAATTGTTGTTCCAGGAGCTTTACATGCATTCCTGCATTTAATAATTAAAGCCCTCCTGTGAGGAATTGTTTTAAGTTTTTAATGAATAATACATTTTATTTTGATTTTGATAGAATTCAAATCTCCAGAAAATTTACAGAAATAGTATAATAAATGCTTAGACACAGTTCACCTAAAAGGGCACAATTAGCCCTTTTGTGTCTGGCTTATTTTAGCATAAAGTTTGAAGGTTCACCCATGTTGTAGCCTGAATCAGTATTTTATTCTTTTGGTTTGATAATATCCTTTATCTTTTTGTTCGTTTTTGGTCTATTTAAACATATTTTAATTGAAGACTAGTCAGTTTATAATGCTGCATCTGTTTCTTGTGTACAACACAACACTTCAGTTATATAGGAACATACCTGTATTCATTTTCATATTCTTTTTAAACATAAGTTACTATAAGATATTAAATATATTTTCCTGTGCTATACACTTTAAATTTGCTGTTTATTCTATACATAGTCGGTATCTGCAAATCTTGAACTCCCAATTTATTCCTTCCCATACCCTCTCCCCTCTGGTAACCATAGTTTGGTTTCTGTCTCTGTGTCTGTTTCTGTTCTGTAAAAAAGTTTATCTTTTTGTTTGTTGGTTGTTTTATTTTTTTTTAGATTCCACATGTGGGCGATCTCATATGGTATTTTTCTTTCTCTTTCTGGCTTACTTCACTTAGAATGTCATTCTCTAAGTCCATTCATGCTGCTGCAAATGGCATTAATTTATTATTTTTTTATGGATAAACAGTAGTCTAATGTACAAGTATACTACAACCTCTTTATCCAGTCATCTGTCAGTGGACATTTAGGTTATTTCCATGTCTTGCTATTGTAAATAGTGCTGCTCTGAACATTGGGGTGTAGGTGTCTTTTTGAATTAGGGTTCCTTCTGGATATAAACCCAGGAGTGGGATTGCTGGGTCATATGGGAGGTAAATTTTTTGTCTTTTGAGGAACCTCTATACTGTTTTCCACAATGGCTCCACCAAACTGCATTCTCACCACACTGTAGGAGCGTTCCCTATTCTCCACAGCCTCTCCAGCATTTATTGTTTGTGAACTTCTGAATGATGGCTATTCTGACTGGTGAGAGGTGATACTTGATTGCAGTTTTGATTTGCATTTCTCTGATAATGATATTGAGCATTTTTTCATGTGCCTATTGGCCATTTGTATGTCTTCATTGGAGAAATCTTTGTTTAGGTCTTCTGCCAATTTCTGGATTGAATTGTTTGTTTTTCTTTCTTATCAAGTGTAAAAGGTGTTTACATATTCTGGGAATTAATCCCTTGTCAGTTTCATTCATTGCAAATATTTTCTTCCATTCCATAGGTTGTCTTTTGATTTTGCTTACCGTTTCCTTTGCTGTTCAAAAGCTTGTAAGTTTAATTAGATCCCACTTACATATATTTGCTTGTATTTCTATTGCTTGAGTAGACTGCTCTAGGAGAACATTGCTGAGATGTATGTCAGATGATTTGCCTATCTTTTCGTCTAAGAGGTTTATAGCGTCTTGTCTACATATTTAAGTCTTTAAGCCATTTTGAATTTATTTTTGTGTATGCTGTGAGGGAGTAGTCTAACTTCATTGATTTACATGCAGCTGTCCAGTTTTCCCTACACCATTTGCTGAAGAGGCTATCTTTATTCTATTGTATGTTCTCACCTCCTTTGTCAAAGATTCAAAGACCAAAACTTTGTGGGCCTATGCTTGGTAATTTTGTTTATCCGTTCATTGATGGATGGATATTGTTTGTAACTTTTGACTACTATGAATATTGATGTACAAGTTTTTCTGAGAATATATTTTCATTCTTTGGCTGTAGAGTTGGCCCACCTTATGTGTAGTTTCCACTTCATGGATCCAGATGGCTGATTGTAAAGAGACTCGAACATCCTTGGATTATGGTATCCAGGGTGGGGGTTCCAGAAATCAACCCCCCAAGGATACTGAGGGGTGGCTCAATATGTAGGAGGGGAATTGCTGAGCCATATAACTCTAACCTTTTGAGGAAACACCAGACTTCTGCAAAGAAGCTGCACCATTGTCCCTTTCCAATGGCCACATATAAGGTATCTCTTCCTCCTGAACGACAATTGTTATTGTCCATGTTTGATTATAACCATCCTATTGGGTGTAAAATGAGATCGCATTTTGATATTGATTTGGCTAGTGATGCTGAGCATCTTTTCATATGCTTATTGGACATTTGTGTATCTATTTAAATCCTTGGCAAATTTAAAAATTGGGTCGATTATCTTTGTCTTGTTCAGTTCTAAGCATTTGTTATATATTCTGGATACTAGTCTATTATTAGATATATGCTTTGCAAAATTTTCTCCTATTCTGCAGATTGTCATTTCACTTTAGTTATCTTAAACATTAAAACAATTTCTTTATAGGGGAGGTAATTAGACGTATTGATTTATTTTATTTTTCTTGCTAAGCACGCACTCTATCCCTTAGAAACAACCTTCCCCTGTAATTTCACTTTCTTGATGATGTCCTTTGTAAGAAAAAGGTTTTAATTTTGATGAAGTCCAGTTTATCTGCCTTTATCTTCTGTCACTTCTGCTCTTGGTATTGTATCTAGGAAACCAAAACCTATCCTAGGACCGCAAAGATTTATACTGCGTCTTCTTTTAGAAAGTTTATAGGTTTAGTTATTATGTTTCTGTCAGTGATCCATTTTGAATTAATTTTTATTTGTTATATACAATATGGGGGTCCAGATTCCAGATTCATTCTTTTGCCTGCAGATACCCAGCTATCTCTGCACCATTTGTTGAATAGACTATTCTTTCAATGGAGTGTTGTTGGCACTCTTGTGGAAAACTGACTGTAAATGTAAGATTTTCCCCTCTGGGTTTTATTGTGTCTCATTGATTTATTTATCCAAACTTATGCCAGCACTATACTGACTTGAGTACTATAGCTTTTTAGTAAACTTTAAAGTGAGTCCTCCAAATTTGTTCTTCTTTTTCAAGATTGTTTTGTCTGTCCTGGGCCCCTTGCACTTCCATATGAATTTTGGTATCAGTTTTTCAATTTTTGCAAAGAAGTAAGCTGGAATTTTGATAGCGATTCCACTGAAATTGTAGGTCACTTTGGGGAGTCTTAACATTTTTAACAATATTGTCTACCATTCCATGAACATGGGATGCCTTCCATATATGTAAATTTTTAAAGATTTCTTTGTGATATTTTAAAATATTCAATGTACAAATCTTGTAAATTTTTGTTAAGTGTATCTCTCATTTTATTTTTAATGCTGTTGTAAATGGAAAGGCTAAGCTTCTTAAGGCTGGGACTATATATCAATTTGTTTATTTCTAGGATTCCTACACAGCAAATACCCTAGGTTTAAATTTGCTACATAAATCTATCCACATCTTTTCCCACCCCCGTGTTATAAGAAACCAAGACCTAAGATAGGCTACCTGAACACCTATGTGGAAGTGAGAAATGAGACCCTTGGGTGGGGCTTTGTGCAGATGATACTGACAGCTTATTCAGTATGGCTTTATCTTAATTACTTTTAAACAACCCTTTCGGTGTATTTAGTCAGATACATTAAGAACATGCCCTTTTGATGTGCAGAGGAGCTAAGATTATCATTTTCAAATAATTTCTAGTGAGAGTGTTGTACTTGAAATCTAATTTGCATCAATCTTTGAAGATTTATGTTTCAGGAGCTTTGACTAAAGAACACATATCTTTATTCAATAACGACAACTAAATGCTCAAGCAACATGTAAGAGTTTGAGCAAACTGCCCCCGCCCCATAGTGCTGGTTGGCTGCAGCTGTAAATGGAGTCAGCACTTACCTCTCCCTGTAAGCTTGTGCTGATCTGCTCAAAGGGTTTCATCCAAAAGTTTGTCTGTAGTCTGTTGGACAAAGCCATAAAACATTGATTTAAGTTTGCTGGAATGGAATATATTCTTATTAATATTAAGTAAGCACATATTGAGCGCTTACTGTATGGTGGAATTCTCCCTCAGCCTCACATGAATATTATTTCTCTTAAAACCTCACAAATTTCCTTGTTATTCTCACTTTACAGATAAGGAGACTGAGAATTAGGTCTTCTCTCTTTTGGGGGGAGCTCATTATCAATGACTGGAATTTGTGAGGAAAAAGATATTGATTCATCCTGAAAAAACATTTTTTTGAGAGTCAGCGATGAAGAGGGTGACCACTGAAGAAGGTGATCATTGTTCGAGTGAGACGAGCCCCAGGTTGTATGGAGTCAGCATCCCTGTCTTGGACACGGCCAATTTAGAGCTGTGTTGTGGGTGAGGCGGCGTGGCTGCGCAGGGAATGAGGATTCCGTGCCATTGGGCTGTGCTCAGGCCCGGTGGGGCTTTCCCTTAAGGGCAGTGGACTGACATTGACAGATTTTAAGTAGGGGAGAAGGGTGCTCTCATAGATCACTTTTGTATTTTAGAATGGTTGGAAACATTTAGAAGGCTCGGCAGGAGGTGATGTGGTGAGTCAGAGTAGGGTGGCTGCGAGGTGTAGCAGTGTTCAATTTTCAAGTGGTTTTCAGTCCCATGTTTGTGGCTCAGTAGCCGTGTCACTTTGGTTGACGCACTCAAGGAAGTGAAACAATTTATCTAATCAATTAAAGCAGTGACGTACCGACTTCCCAGGACTGCTGTGGAGATCCAGTGAGATTACGTGTGCGCAATGTGCAGCGTGGTCCCCAGCACAGAGCCAGTGCTGAGGGAGTGCCAGTGAATACCTGGTTGGACAGGTGTGGGTGGTGGGGCTCGGTGACTGAGGAAATCTGGGCCCTGAAGGATGGGTCCAGTCACATCTGTGAGTGATGAGCCCGATCTGGGAGAGGCAGAGAGACCTTGCCCCCCAACCAGTGGTCCTGTGCAGGACGGCTATGGGAGGAGATCCGTGAAGTCTACTCTTTGCAGGTGGAGTTGGAGGTGCCCATGAGACATCTAAGTGCAATGTCACGAGCTCAAAGAGGAGGTCTGGGCTCAGGCTGTGCATTTTCCTATAATCTCAATCCCTGAGGATGCCGAGGTATTGATCACTGAACGTGAAGTCATACTTTACAGGACAAGTGAATAGCAGTATCATCTCTGTCATCAAAGCTCACGTGTCTTTATTCATCACCCACTTTGCTAATTGGGTACTTACAGGGCGGTTCTTCACCGCCCTCCCCTGGGCTCTGGCACCACAGTAAAGGGCTGGTGAGCCTCCCTCTTTCCCAGAAGAAGGGAGGTAGCGTTCTGTACCTCGCCAGACGTAGAATATTAGTTTGTTGTTTTAATTCTATTTTCTGTTGGCCATCTCCTGACAGGAGAGAAGTTTTACCTCATGGTAATGTTTCAATTAGCTGTTACTGAGAGTTGCTGATCTGATCCATAATATATGTGTTTTATTAACTTTGTAGAGTATTTCTCATTTTTCTGTCTTTGCCCTTTAATTTTGTATGCCATTTCAAGGATCTATCCTATTTGGGGCCTTATTTTTTTTAATTAAACAGTATCAGTTAAGAAAAGAAAAGCAAAGAAAAAATGCACATGATACCTAAATTTAGAAAATATGTAGTGTGTTTCCTAATCTCGGCAATGGAGTGATATAGAAACTCGTTAAAACCTTCATTACATAATTTCCTTAAAATGCTGATTAAGAAATAAAACCTTCCTCATCTTTCAAGCTGCACAGCTAATTGTCAAGAAAGTGAGGGGAAATACTCAGAATCCAAGACAAACAAGAAAGGGATTCTGGGAAGTAAGCAAGCCTTAGAAGCACTTGGGGGGCCGTTTAGCTCCTGAGCTGGGTTTCAAATGCCCTGACAGGGGGGCAGGATTTGAGTCCCAAGGCTCTCACAATGGGAGTTGAGTGGCTGATCTTAAGAAAGGCCAAGCAGAACCCGAGAAGCATGGTTTACTATAGGGTGAACTAGGAAAAAATATTCCTCAAGACAAGACAGTAAGGAAAGTCAATTTTGTTGGAAGAGGGGAAAAATAACAAATCCAAAGTAAGGATATAGTTTAAAGCTGTTCTGGCATGAGAGTGACCACAAACTCCTGGCAGAGAAGCACAGCTACTCCTGGAATGAGAAGCTGTGGTTTGAATAAATCAGTGAGCAGCCATTCCGAAAAAGGCCTCCAGAGTCTTGTGGATCAAGATACTGGACCGCAAACACCTCTCTTCCAAGGTCTCATTCAAATAACCAGAAAGGTTTTAAAGGAAAGAAGTCATAATCATAGTTCTATTTATTGACATTACTATATGCTAGGAATTCAGAAGTGACCATGGAGTTGTCTCCTCTTTTATGGACCTTACTTTCTCTTTGGGGAGACAAACTGACATAGTTGGGGAGCTTGGTGGAGGGGGGTGTTAGTCTGTTGCCATTAGCTAGGAAAGGAGATTAAGAAATCAGTGAAGAGTGGGTGAACTTTTTAGCTGAGGAGAGTCTTGTTCAGTTGTCTTTTAATTGCAGGCTCGATGAGTTTTCACTGGAGGGAATAGATCTTATGGAGGATGGACTTAGCTCAGGCCTCTTTAGAATGGACAAGTGAACCTGGACAAAGACAGTCAAATCTGTGCAGACATTGAAGTTCACTTGAATGAGCACCATCCCTGAGCCAAAAATAGGATAAATATGCAGCACTCCTTGAGGTAAGAGGAGTGGTTTTTAAGGTTCTCCAAGAATGAATCCCAGGGAACGGTGAGGGCCAGTTGTCAAACTGTGACTTTTTTCTTTGGACGGTGTACCCACCAAGTGTATTGGACTTTTATAGGTTTCCATTTCTCTTTAATACATGTCAGGTGATGAGGTCGTGGGCACAAGCATTTGACACTTTGTCGAGGTGACTTTGGGTACCTGCCTAGAAGCACGGGCACAGCTGAGGATGCATCATACGTCTTGCCGCCCTTCCCGTTCCCTGGCTCCGTGATCACGGCATAGTGGTTCCTTGTTGACCTGTCCGTCTCCTCTGTGACATCATAACCCATGAAAAGACTGGAGCTTATTAACTTGGCTTTGTTAAAGTCAAAGGAACAGATCTAATATGGAGTCAGATTTGTTCTTTCCTACTTCAGTAGTACCATGGAGAAGGCAGTTTGGGCAGCTTTTTATAGGGTCCTGGAGGCTTTCTCTCTCAGCCTCTGGGTGCCTCTATTACAAACCCTTCAGAGATATCTGGCTTGCTGGAAATCACTCTGACTTTTTTGCCCTGAAAATGTGTTCTGTTTATAACTCACCCCTACACCTTGGAAAACAACTCAATAAAAACTCAGTGGATTTTCCACCAACCAAGGGCAGGAGTGAGGGATAGCATGTTATAATTGTATAAAATAATTTTATAATAATAATAATAATAATAATAATAATAATAATAATAATAATAATAATAATAATAAATAATAATAATAATAATGGAATACTTAAAACAGCACTGGGCACATAGGAGAGAGTCAATAAATGGTTCCTGGCTTAAATCAAAAGTGATGGCTCAGTGATTCCATGGCTGCTTTATTTGCTGTGCTAGTTACTCCTTTGCTCCATTACAATTTTTTTTTGCTGAAAAAGAAATACATGCATGTGGTTAAAAAAATTCAAACAGAGCACAAATATACACAAGTGAAAGAAGTTTTCCCTCATCCTCTGTTCTTCCAGCCCTCCCTGGAGATGCCACTGTTTACTAATCTTTGTGTGCTTTTCCAGATATGCTATGCACATTCCCACCTATGTATGTAAATTCCTTTAAGGTTTTAGTTATATTTAACTTAAAGTGATGTAAATACTGAAGTGGCTTCTTCCCCGGTAATAGAAAAGAACAAATCTGTCTCCATATTAGATCTGTTCCTTTGATTTTAACTCTGTGCTCTGCCTCCTAGGCTTCATCTTGCTTGTATAAAAATGTTGCCTAGAGCCTGAACTATACAGGAGAGCCTATTCTGAAGGCTCTGCCCTTTAAGGATATTTAACACTTTTTCATTCATAAAAAGATTACAAGTTGCAGAATAGAAAATAACGTTTGTTTTGCTGGAGCTTTACAGAGATTTGACCCAGGCAGATAGCTGCAAGAACAAAGGATTCTAAGAACAAAGAATTCCTACACCAAGAAGTTTGCTACAACCAAGCACGTAGGAAAGGAGTCTGAATTCTGACTTGGGGAGATGGTTTTCCAGGACATTTGTTTGCCATCTAGGTCTACAGAAATTTGCTATTCCATGTCCCAACACCTGGTCTCCGAACTTATTGGCCTGTCCTGCATTGAGGAGAATGAATTTGGACTCGGTAACACTCCTATCTACTTAGCAAGCTGGGCACTGGAACTGAGGACAGCTCTCCCACACCCAGGGAACTGCTGTGAGCCCTTGATGGTTCCACTAGGGTGGGGCGTGGATTACCCAGGAGGGATGGGGACTATGCACCATCACTCAGGCAGTCTGATCTGTCTGGGGCTCTGATCTTGTACCACCCCGCTCCCCACCAGCCCAACACCTGGGACAGTGGAGCTAAGGCAGAGATCGTGCCTGCCTGTTTCCCAGCGTGTAAAAGGGGAATACGTACCCTTCCCAAGGTAGTTCTGAGAGACAACACCTTCGGGTGCTTGGTTCCCAGAGCAACAGGAAACCCAGCTCTGCATGGGGGCAATGGGTGTGATCCCCGTAGGGGTTCTGCAGAGGCCTTGGCTGGAGGGCTGGACCAGGGAGGTAAAACTTGAGCTGCGGGCCTTGAAGGGTTAGAGAAGGGTACAGAGGCAGGACTTCCTCCTCCTTTGGGGTGCCCCCAGAGGTAAAGCTTTTTCTCCCCATCTCCGCTAATCCCCTCCCCTCTCCAGATCCCTCCCTTCTCTCTGCACCTCCTGTCCATCTGTCTCACTCCACTTTTCCCCTCCTCCCCTCCTTCTCCCATCTTCTTCCTCCATTGCTGCCCCAGCTTTTCTCTCAGAACCAAGAGGATCCCTGGCCCTTCTGCACATGCGCAGTCGGTGCCACCTGGACCGCCGGGTTGGAAGCCCCAGCTCCAAGCCGGGGATCGGCCTCAAAGGCTTCTCAACTCTGTCTCCCTGTAGGCTTTGGCTCCTTCTAGAAGCCTGGGCCTCTGGCTGTGGAAGTGCAATTTGGGGTCTCCCGGGAAAGTGGTCAGGCGGCTGCGGAAGGGCGGTCCGCTTGTCACAGCACGCGAGGGGGCGAGTCAGCGTGTGTTCAGCTGAATTCCTTGGACCAGGCCCCTCTGACCGCGCCACCTGCCCTGGCGCCCCGGCCACAGCTGCCCAGGGCCAGGTGTGCACCTGCCGCCTCTCGCCCCAGCCGGGCTCCCCTCAGTCCGCGGCTGGCGTCCCCTTCCCCTCTCCCGCTCGTGAGTCCTCTCCTCCCAGGCTTCCTCTCCTCGGCCGCCGGCCCGTCCCTGCCCCTGGGAGGGGTGTGTCCCGGGCCGGCAGGGTCTGCCGACCCGGACCGTAGCTAGCAGCTGGGGCTGGGTCTGTCCTCCGAGCGGGGCTGCAGCCTGGGTCCACACACCACCGCTTTCCCTGTCCCGCGACCCCGGGGCTCCCCTCCTCTCCCTTTCCCGCTCCCTGAGGACAAGCTCAGCAGCGTGGGTGCTGCTCCCCGGGCTGAGAGTCTCCAGCTGTAAAGCCCAGCTTCTCCTGGTGGAGTCAGGAAAAGGGAGTGCCAGTGCTGAGCGAACTTCCTTCTCCTCCCTCAGTGTTTCTGCCCCAGGTAAGTACCTTGAACACTTTCAGTTATGATGGTGGTGCTTGTTGATGTCACGTGTTTTTATAGTGAGAGGGATTACAGTGTTGAAAGCAGGACTTGGTTCAGTTAAAAATGTAATGAAGGCATGAGGCTGCGACATCCTCCTTCCTTCCCTCTCCCAGAGTGAAATATGTGACCGCTGATTTTAGGAATACAGTTACAGTCCCTAACTAGTCCAGCCCAGCTAGTATGTGTTAACAGGAACAGCACCACCAGAGGCATTGAAGACCTAGGGACACTGCAGTCCTAAAGAGCTCCTGGCACAGTTTGGTTTGTTTTGGTTTTTTCTTTTTCTTAAATTGTGGGGCAGGCTAGTTGTATAGAGTGAAAAATAATTGTCAAGAAATATTTTTTCATATAACAGATTTATTGTGATATTCTTCACACACTGTGAAGTCCATCCATTTAAATGGTACAATTCAGCAGCGTTTAGCATATTCACAGTGGTGCAACCATTATTATTCCAGAACGTTTTCATCACTTCAGAAAGAACAGTGGAAATGAATGACCTAACTACCCCTCCCCAGTGGTGGTTCTAAAGAAGTTTCTTGGCTGTTCCTGACCATAAATTAACTTGTTACATTCCATGAAATATCTGGTTGGTATTCTAATCAGAATTGCATTGAATCTGTCTATCAAAACAGGAAGAATTAATGTCTTTTTGGCTTAAACTTCTACGCATGAATAAATCTGGGACCCTATCTTTTCATCTGTCCAGAGCCTGGCCCATGGGAAGTCCTCACTAATTTTGGGGCTTGTGAATGATGAGATTCTATACATCATTAGTTGCAACTGTTGCCTTTCACAGGAGAGAAAAGTAACCTCAGTGAAGCCAAGTAACTCTCTGATGGTGAGAAAGAGTTCAGTCAGTGCTGGAGTGATCCAGTGCTTGGTGCTTGCAACCAGAATTCTCCACCACCTACAGCTAAGGGGATTAGAGTTTTCTTCTATTTTTTTCTTAATGGCGTTGCTTTTATTTTTACTTATTTTTTAAATTATTTTCATTGAAGTGTAGTCAATTTTCAATGTTAGTTTCAGGTGTACAACAGAGATTCAGTTATAAACATATTCATATGTATATACATATGTTTTAGATTGTTTTTAGTAGAACTCATTACAAGAAATTAAATATAGTTCCCTGTGCTATATAGTAGATCCTTGTCATTTATTTTATATTTATTAATGTGTATCTGTTAATTCCCCCTTTCCTGCCTGCTAAACACAGGTTGCTTTCTATGTCCATGAATCCATTTCTGGCAGCACCGTTTTTCCTAGTAATATATGCTGGTTGGCTGCTTTCAGTTTCAGTAATTCCATCTTATCTGTGGGCGTTTTTCTTCTGGTGGGCATCTATGTGGTATGCACACGTGGTAATAGAGATCTGTATTTGGGACAACTCCAGGCCTAGTGTTGTCCATGGTATGGAGCGCCCACTCTGCTGATGCTTGAACTGGGAAAAAAGCATATTAAATGTTGGAATTTCCACTAAGGTTGAGAATTCCAGGTTTCTATAATCTGTTTAGCCCACCTTAATATTGGCTGCACCCATACTGGGTAATTTGGTGGAACTTCATGGTATGGTGTTGTAGACACAGGGACTTGTATGCTTCTTCTCTTTCCTTTTTCTAACACTCATTCTCCTGGGCCTCCCAGATCCTCCCCCAGAAGTGCCGAGGGAAGGTTTGGTGCTGCGCTGAGGCAATATCTGTTCATAAGGCCCTTTCCTCATCTCTTCTGAGCCTCCATTTCCTTCTCTGCACAATGAGGGTTTAGACTAGATAAGTCCTTTTCAGTTTCTTTTTAAGCCATGTTTCCTTTGAGAAACAGAAAATGCAAATCTCTCCTCCCATCCCAACTCTTTAGATTTTGATAAGTCCTCCAAGGAGTGACATAGCTCTTTGTGGAAAATTGATGTGATTGTGATTCCACGTGGCACAGAAAAGACTCTTCAGTGATTTATTGCAAGGAGAAAGCAGGAAAGGGTCAGTATGTCACACTTTCTAGTGTGAGCACTGGAGCAGGGGCTTGGGTTTAAATACGGTGACTGACGTGGCCTCTCTCTAATCTTGAACTATGTGATAAACCTCTCTCCCTCAGTTTCCTAATGTGTCAAGTTGGGGTGATAATATTTTAAGGCTTTTGTGAAACATTATACACATAATCCATTTGTGTCTCGGTAGAAACAAGACCTGCTAGGGAGTCAGGGATTTCTTCGAAAAAAAAAAAAAAAATCTTGTCCATAGCAATCTGTCTGTGTGTATTTTGAAGTTTCTGGGAAGTGAGGGTTGAGTCTAAAGTCTATCATGGGACAGGTGGCCCTTGGTTCTGTGTGCCTCAGATTGCCCCCTCCTCCCCAGTCCTCTTCCTCTCAGTCCAGGATGAAGTACCCTAGTATATTTACACAGAGGCCTTGTGGAAATGGCTTTTCATTTTATTGTTTCACCAAGAAAGGCTGCCATCATGATCTCTGTGGTCAGTTTTTGTGACCTGAAGGCTATGCAATTGGGGGTTTCTATTTAATAAAAAGAAAAAAATTACGAATACAAATTAGACCTAGGGTGGTGACAGGGGCTGTTGGAAGTGGGGAACATTAGCTTTGTTAGTTTCAGGTGCAGTGTCCTCTGGCCACGAGGACCCATCCTCGTGCTCTTAAGTTGGAGGGACAAGTTTGTTCAGTGGGAAATTTAAATGAGTGTATCTCATGGGCTGGGCATTGTCCTATTTGTACTGTGTGTTCTTTATTTGAGACAGTGAGCTCATTTAACATCAATAGCCTCTTTAAAAAATTAGACTTTTTATTTTAAGATGTAATGTAGATTCCCATGTAGTCGTAAGAGATTATATGGAGAGGGCCTATGGACTTTTGCCCAATTTTACTTAATGGTTCTACCTTGCAAAGTTGGGGTACAATTCATTACTGACTCACTAACACTTTGAGGTTTGTGTTATTGCCCTCATTTCTATTCATGATTAACCTGGGTCTTAGAGAAGCACACAGGCATACCCAGGTCACCCACATGGTTAATGTAGAGTCGGGTGGAATGTGGGCTTGGAATTTCCAGGCAGTACCATTATGATGGTCTGTGGCAGGCAGCAGCATTCACTTTGCTTGTTTATTCATTCATTCAACAAAATTTTATTGAGTAACCTCAGTGGGTCAGATGCTTTCATAGGGTCATCTGATTCTTCAGCAGTACTGATAATCAGGTAATATTTTCTTTTTTAATCTGAGAAAATTAGCTCTGTGAAGTTATAAACCCCCCAAAGGAAATATAGCTTATAAATGAGGGATAGTATATTTGTACAGTTCCCGTTTTTTATGTAGGTGGTACCCTAGGCATTTTACATTTTACATATCCATAATCCAGATATATTCTTGTAAGGCAAGGATTTTTTTTTTAATTGAAGTATACTCAAGTTTACATTGTTGTGTCAATTGCAAGGTGTTTTTTGAATTTTGAATTAAAAAATATTTTTTGAGGAGAGTAATTAGATTTATTTATTTGTTTCATTTTTTAAAATGAGGTACTGGGGATTGAACCCAGGACCTCGTACTTGATAAGCATGTGCTCACCACTGAACTGTACCCTCCTACCCAAGGCAAGTTTTCTTATCCATTATTCTGCAGCTTAGGAGTTCAAATAAATTGGAGTTGAAATCCAGATGTTTTGATCCCACTGTGGTTCTTTTGTTTATATTCTGCTGAAGTGGGTTCGGGAAGGCAGTTCCTTTGTTCATTTCTTTATTCAGCAGTTTTGAGGACTGACTATGCATAAGGGTCTGGCTAGGTGCTTGGTACAGTAAACAATAAATGATCCTTCTCTGCAGGGCCTGGAAGCCTAGACCAAAAGCTGAGTAATGTGATCCGAGCTACGGTAGCCATGTGCAGGCTCTGAGGACAAACTCTACCCCCGGCTTTGCTTGGACTTCCCTTGCCTTCTGGATAGTACACACCAGGTCACCGCAACCCAGAGGCGCCTGCAGCCCGCAGCACATTATGTACCTCAATCTCCTCTCCCCTCTCGGCAGGGCCTGTAACATGAGCATCCCTGACTACGTTCAGAGTGCTGAGGACTACAAGACTCTCCCCGTGGTTGTCCAAGCCATTGGGATCATCTCAGAGGAGAATTTCTTTTGCATTTATAAGCAAATCTCCTTGGTGAGCCGGATCATCCCCTGCGGCTCCCAGTGGGCACTCTGTATCTACTACAGGCACCACTATGCGCCGGAGAATGGGTGGAGTGAACTCCAGACCAACCGCAAGGTCGTGGGCCTTGTCACCATTAACGACTGCCTCTCGGCCAAGGCTTCAAGAAGCTCCACATGCAGAGGAGCTGTATGGCACCTCGCTCTATGACTCTCAGCTCTTTGTCTTTGTGCTGCATGGGGAGGTAGCCGAGCAGACACGCACCGACGTGGCATTCAATCTACAAGGACTGCAGTGTGGTGAAGAGGATCGAGGGCTTCACTGTGTCACTCTACATCTTGCTCAAGTCTAAGTGGCTGGATGGGGCCCCCAACAACTCTGCGGACAAGATCCCACTCCTCTGCATCCTGTTTGAGAAGGAGGACTTCATGGGACTGAAGACAGACTGAAGGTAATTTACCTGGCGGCCCGTCCGCCCTGGTTCTGTGCCAGGTTGCTTCCCTACATCCAGAAAGGGATCAGCAAGGAAGATGGCTGTCTAGTAGCCAAGGGTGGAGGGAGGTGCAGCCCGCTGGTTTACAGACATTTAAAAGTGAATCCACCTTTGTTTCAGAGAGATCCTTTTAGGGTTAGTGTGGACACTGCCTCCCACTTTTCAGACAGGAACCCTGGTGGGACCCTTGGAGTTGCTGTCCAATAGATTAGCCACAGCCACTGATGCTAGGAGCTCTGGGGAGGAGGCTGGTCTGAGCTGAGATGTGCTGTAGGTCAAATGCACATCAGATGTTGAGACTTGTCTAGGAAAAAGAATGTAAACTATCTTGTTACTTTCTATATTGATTACATGTCAAAATGATAGTATTTTACATACAGTAGAATAAGTAAGATCTGTTCTTAAAATCAGTTTCTAGTTTTTGTTTTTGTTTGTTTGTTTAGTTCTTTGTTTACTTTTTAAATGTGGCAACTGGGAAACTTTCTTTACATGGATCTCATTTCATTACTGATGGGCAGCCTGTTCTGGGACAGTCTCATCCCTTTGCTTATAGATGAGATGCTGAATCCCAAGATGCAGAATGAGGCTCCGGTTGAGCTGGGGGTGGAGACGGTGTCTCCTGACTCCTAGGCGCAGCACCCCCACGGCTCAGGCCCTCCATTCATGCCAGAGAGTCACCATGCCATGTTAGGACATCAGAAACACAGCCAGGGACTTCCGAAAGAACTACTTCTCTCGGAGTTTGGGACAGAGCAGGGAAAGGTTCATATTCACTTTGTCCCTGTGATTATGTCAAAGGCCTCACTTTGCCTCGAAAGTGCAGACGAGCTCTTCTGGGCTGCCTACTCCCCACCTTCTGCTCTGTTTCCCCGTGTGTCCATCATGCTGTCCCTCGGGCAGGAGAGGTTGAGATGTCTTTGCAGAGAGGTGGACCCCTTTGCTGCAGAGAGTGAGGGAATCTGTGTCTCCCCAGCCTACGGCCTTGGGCCTTGAGTCTGGAGAGCGCTCATCACGGTCTCACAGGTGACGGTTGGAGCTCCTAGCACGTGCAGCTGGGGCCGCTGTGGAGGCGGTGATCTGTGATACTTGTACTTACCTAAGATCAGATCCTAATTTCTGGTTGTTGGTCAGTTTGAGGAGAAGGTGCCAGAGAATTGATAAAAAGAAAGTCAAGACCAGCCCTGTGAGTGAGAGGAACACTGGACCCGAGTCCCACCTGCATGTGTGCCTGGTGAACTCTGGATGAATTTTCAGTTCCTCCCCGGATATTACTCTATGGATTAAGGAAGGGGCAAGTAATGTCGAGGCCATGATCTGTACTTGTCCTCACTGGGCCCTTCGATCTACATGTCCGCACTCCCCTTCTGCTCCTTGGAGATGAGGTGGCAGGTTTAGGATCCTGGGCACTGCTGAAGGCACAGCTGCCAGCACTGGGCTTCTCCCAGACTGCCTCCATTCACCTCACCTGTCACCTCCTGCTGAGCCCCCAGGCGTTAGTCCAGGTAGGTGCATCGGTGCAACGTAAGCAGGGACCAACTTCTCCCCCTGGACAGACTGGTGGGTGAGCAGTGGAAGCCTGGAGCCCTGCCCGAGCCCCATTGCCAGTGCCTCCTCTTTTGTCATAGGAGGCACTGGTGACATTTTTGCTCAGCAACTGCTTGGCTCTGAGTCTGCAGACCCACCAGAGAATGCCAGCTTGTTTTTGCCTTTTCAAGTCTGTCCTTGGGATTTGGCAGAGTAGTTGGATGTGTGCTTAGCCCATAGTGTTTGACACTGTCACCATTGTTTACTCAGAACCTCGTGTACCAGGCATGGTTCTCGGCATCAAAATACAGCAGCGCATTAAACCTCCCTCCTGGTGGGTCTGTCTGTTTTGGTACAAAAAGCACCCAGCCAGCATCTGAACGTCAGTGAGATAACGCGGTCAGTGAGCTCGGGTCAAGCACGTTCTTCTCCAGTCACTTTTACTCCATTGTTCCTTTTACTATTCTACAGTCATTAATTTATAAAACAATGCTTTGGTGCAGGAGCAGAGCCTAATCCTCTCCTGTTACTCTTGGTGGGAGTGAGTAAAACAGCCTGAAATGTGACCACAATTTGTAGCTCAAAAGCTGTCTAGACGCATATAGGTGGAGTTTTGGTTTGGGGCTCTGACCACGTTGGTGTTCCCCGGCAGCACTGCTCCACACAGGCCCCTACCTTCCCTGGAGCGGGAGGTGAGGATGGGTCTCACTGTCCCTGCGTCCCTGGCCTCACACACTCAAGTAAATTCTTGTACAGGCTGTCACATTCATTTTTGTTCTTGTGTGTTTCTAATTTTCGCTTGTTCCTCTTTTCCTTTGTCTTTATTCCTTTTTCTCTTGTACTGCCCTTTGAGTATGTTGTTGCGTCTGAAAAGGTGGGCTGTGCACACCCTGCATTAGAAATAGCTGGATCGCCCTCCGTGCTGTCTCCATCGCTTTAAAAAGCAAAAACTTAACAGCTGCCTTGATCCATGTATTAACCTAGTCATATTTTTATTTTCTAATTTTTGCAATGTTTGCTTTGTTAGCACATCACCCACTGGTGTTTGATAACTGTTAAAATCCTTGCTTTGAGGAACCTGTTTGGTCCTCCTTATATTTGGTGACAAATGCGCCCTTATTAAATTTGTTTGATTGTTTTGAAGAAGTGAGATGGGAATTGATTTAGGCGGCTGCTGATGGATTATTTTCATGGAGTATTTAAACTTGTAAAGTCAAAGTCTGCAGCATCTTGCTCGATTCCTATTTTCCAAAAACGTGCTCGGCACGCGGTTCCTGGCTGTCACTCTGTGGCGTGCGTGATGGCGCTGCCTGGCCAGCGGTCACTGGTGAGGAAGTGGCCGGCTCGTGGGTGAGCAGCTGTTGGAGTAAGCAGTCACCGTTTTGTTTCTTTTTTTTTTTTTTTGCATTCAACTTCCCAGTGCAGTTTACTTTACTTTGCCTTCATAAAGGGGCAGAAGCGGGTCTAAAATCCATGCCACTCTTTTGTTCCCTTTACAAGGCTGTTTTTTCTGAGTATCAGGACAACATGGCCTTCTCCTAAGTAGCTGGCTCACCTGGATCTGGTGGACACAGGGTTCGCTAAAGGGGACCGTGGCTTCCTCTCTGCTTCAGCCAGTGGGCATGCAGAGCCAGGTCTGTGGTTTGCCTCAGCAGCCGTTCAGGCCTCCCTGCACCTGCCTTTACTTTTAACACATGTTGGCAGTAAATAGCTGACACCGTGTCTGTTGCAGCTGACGTCCACCACTGACGGCCGTGTCATTAGTTTGCCGAGTGAGTCTCCAACACCTAAGTCAGCTGTGTAGGAAGAAGCTTTGACCGACCTAGGACCTTGGATTCTCACACCCATGGTGGTTCATCTCACCCAGGGGAAGTGTTTGGCCACCACCGTCATGCTGGCCATGAGGCCTTGTTTCTCCTTTCATGCTCTGGTCCAAATGTCGACACTGTGTTTTTCACTGACTTGGTCTCGCTTGAGACAGGCCAGACTTTCTGAAAGTGTCCATCACATTCTCGGGGTGAACAGAACAGATGAAAGTGTTGCAAGTAGAAGGAGTCTAGGCTGTCCGGGTTGGCAAATTTAGGCTGGGATCTGTGATGGCTGGGCTGTGCCCTGGACACAGGCCATTCCCGTGGCTCCTGAGAGCCCAGGGGTCGGAGTGAGAACAGCCTTGCCTGGGTTCCTCCATCCTCATATGCTCACTGGCAAGTGTGTCTGCTAATTAGGAGCTTCCACAGACCTCAGGCCCTTCAAAGTTCAGACCATGGGAGAACCTTGAGTCCCTTCTCCTGGGCCTCCTTTGTGAGAATCCAGTGCCTACTGAGGTGACCTGTGCCAGGAGATGCCTCCCCCTCCAGGGAGCACCCTTCAGAAGATTGTGACTCACTGCACCATGTTGTGAGCTTGTGGGGTTCCGGCTGTGGTCCCTGCAGAACCAGACTTGAGATGGGCTTAGCGATGGAAATGACAAGACAGATTCCAGAGCAGGGCTAGGGGGAGGGAACATTGGAAATTTAATGTGACCTCAAACACATAGGTGGGTGCTGGGGCTGTTACTGAAATGGGGAGCCTGGGAGGTACCTCCAGAAATCGAATTCCAGAGTAAATGGTGGACATGAGACATTTTTAAGATGCCATTTGTCATCCAAGTTAGGACTTCAAAGACGCACTCTGGTCTATGAGCCTGGGGCTCAGGTGAAGGTGCCGGACTAGAGATACCCGTTGGGAGTCGTCATTCTTAGCTGGTGTTCACAGCCGTGTAGGCAGATGAGCTCATCTCGAGAGGTGCAGACTGAGGCTGAGGGGGGGCAGGGCTGTGCCTCAGTTGGGGGAAAGCCCAGACCATGCTGGTTTGGTGTGTCAGTCAGCGGCAGCGTTTGCGATTTTCAGAGCAATGCCATTTATCCTTAAGGGGCGGGGGGATGGGGAGGGCCACCCAGGAAGAAATCTGAAGGGAAGGTTGTGGCCACGTGAGCGCATCTTGGGACGATGCAGAGGCTGCAGGGTCCAGGGTCCGGGAGGGGAGTCTCCTCGGAAGCTAGAGTTGGAGTGGGGAGAAGGTAGTCACACCCACCTGTGAGGGAGAGAGGGAGGCCTAGGAAGTTCCCACCCTACTGGACTCGCTTTCCCATGTACAGAAGGCAATCAGACAGAGGATCTGAGGTGAGAAGGGATGGGCGCTGGATGAGGAGCCAACCTGGAGAATGGTGCTTGGACAGTTCTGGAATAGTCTCCATGCAAAATAGTGTTAAAAATTTTCAGACTCTTAAGAACATTGACGGTGACTGGGGAGGAGACAGTTCTTTTTCTGGCCTCCTAAGTGTAAGTCATATATCTGGGGACACACAGAAGAATCAGGCAGTCTGTTCCGGGGGCTTGACCCTTACCCGGGGGAACAGAGCAAGTTTGAAGGGGGAGGAGGGCAGCGGAGGGAAACTAGCCAGGCCCCGTGTCAGGTACCAGTTGGCCGCCCTACTTACGTGTTGCATTCACATCCATGCCTCCCAGGTGGGTGGTGGCAGCCCCATTTTGCAGACTGGGAAGCCTTCTCAGAGGGGTTAAGGAATTGGTCTGTTTTGCGGCTAGTAAATGCTGTAGCAAGATTCAAGCAGGGCCTTGTCAGATTTCAAGGGCATGTTTTCTCTACTAATTCCGGTACCTCCCTGTTGTATGTGGAATGGTGAAGTGGGTCAGTTTTGGAGCCTTTCAGAAAAAGTGCAACTTATGTGCCTAAGGACTGTTTCACAAATCTCAGTGTCCTTTGATGGTTCGGAAGCACCGCAGTGCTTTTCGCCCCACAGAGGTAAGGTCTTACTCCTTTGACGATGACGTGGTTGCAAATGACGTACAGGTGCAAAACCAGACTTAGCAGCTTCTGAAGGGAAACTCTCTAGTTCTCCCTTGATAGAGTTTCTTCCGCGGGATGTAACTGTGCTGCAGTGTAGGCCTGAGCTTTCCGTATGGAGTGAGGTTTTCATATATAAAAAGTTAGCATAAAACGGTCAGATGAAGAAAATCGACGTTGACAATTTATTTTTGGGTTTCATTAGACAAGATATACTATCAGTTCATGGCCCATATAGAGAATGAAATTGAGTACAGAACATTGCATTTCTTACTTTCTATTTAGAGTTCTCTTACAGCATAAGGCTGCCTGCTTTGGAACATCAGCTCCACCACCAGGGCACTGTCTTTGTGTTGGTATGATTGCATTTACACAGTGCATGTAATCTGGGCTTCCTCGGCCCCAAACAATCCAGTGCAGAATCACGGGCTGTAGCCATCTCTTAGTCACGCAAATACTTCTAAAATTATATGATGCTAGAAAAGAAAGAAGAGAGAGAGAGAGATTGCCTTTATCAAAGTTCCTTTCAATTCTAACTGCAAACTGTTGTTGAGCAGCTCTGGTTTCTTTTGGATATGAATATATACATTTCTTTGCATGTAACCGGGGTTTTGGACTAGAACACCAAGCTCTTGTTGTCCACAAGCCACAAAAATAGTAACCATATTGCATACGTGTGAAATATTTTATTCTTTTTTTCTGAGAAAGAAACCTTGAATTTGGGACTTGGGCTGTGATTTTTGCTTTTTGCTTCTCCCACCCCTCTTGTAATCTCTCACACCTTCACACATGGCCCCCAAGTGGTCGTGGTCTCAAAGGAGCAGGCAAACACCCAGTTGGTCTCCATGCAGTGCTGATGTAGAGGGACCCCTGTCAAGACCTAAAGGACATTATCAGAGGGGACTTCCTGGAAGAAATGGGCTCTACGTTCAGTTGTGAGGACATAGTAAGTGTCAGCCAGGAGAAGGCATCAAGAGGATGGCTCACGTGGCAGGAGCAGCCCGGGCAGAGGCCTGGAGGCTGTGGGGTGGAAACTCGGGGAGTGTGCCTTGTGTGGTCCAGGGTGGAGAGTGCCCTGCTGGGGAGGACACTGGAGATGGCCTTGGGTGGAGGGCTTTGGATGAGATTGGGTTTTACTAGAACTGACACAGGAGGCAATGAAGGGTGTCAGCAAGAAGTGACCCTCAGAAAAGGTACTTCTGGTTTTGCTTCTGATATTCTACAGAAAGAAGGGTCGGGATGGGCGAGAGCAGTTATGTCTGTCCCTTTGAGTCCCACCCCGTCATTCATTTATTCATAACACGAGCACTTCTGAGTGTCTAGGGGAGAGAGAGCGGACCCACATTAGTAAGCAAAATGTATTTGCTTTTTGTGAGCTTAGCAGTGTCAGAAGTTGACTTAGCCTATAATGTTCTAGGAGCTGAGACACAAAGTGCGGAGGTTGGGGGGAGGGAAGGCTTCCTTTAGAAACAGTCAAAATGAGCCTGGAGGCAAGTGGGAAGTAGGAGCAGGTCAGGGGGCCCCTGAGGTCACTGGGGACCTGGGTACTGAGGTGAGGCTGGGCGAGCAGTGTCAGGGGTGGGGCTAGAACTCCACCAGGGAGCCTCTGAAGGGTTTGAAGTGGGGGTGATGTAATCAAATTTGTGCTTTGGGAAGGCTGCCCTTGTTCTGAGTGTGTGTGCGTGTGTGTAGCGGGGAAGAGGGGGAGGGTGCCACCAACTGGGGGGTCATTTGAAGACCATTCACAGGCTGGGAGGTGACCCGTGGGAGAGGGGCGTCGGGGCTGCTTGGGGACGGCAGCGGCAGTGTGGATGACGGATTTTCTTATGGGGAGGGCTTGTTAGTGGGGCCGCCATAGGGGCCGCCATAGCGGCGCCTTTTGGCTGGAAGAAAACAGATGGAGGCCGCCAGGTGGACTTTCCTCTTCTCTCCTTCCCTGCCTTGTGTGATGATCTTAGCTCAGCCAACATTTGGAACAGAAGAGCTAAGTTCCAGTGTAGCCCAGGACTTTGTTGAGCTGGTTCGCTTGAGATCTGATAGGATTTATGTTTGTGTTCAGATCTGCATGTACACTTCAGTAGAAATATCCCGTCTTTTGGATTTCCATAGGGGTTTTATTCTTGATAAAAATTGCGTTCTTGGTGAGAGGAAATTTAATACAGCTGTTATCTGTCTCAAAGAAAATCATATCTTTTAAGAACATTAATATTCAAAAGAATAGGAATATATAAAAATGATAAAGTAAGGCTTTGGTGTAGTTTCTTTGGTTTCTGAGTTAATGTGGACTTATAGCCTTTGCATTACTTAATAGCACATCCTTGTCAGTATTTAAAGAGCTGTTAGGGAGCGCCCCAGGCCCTACCTCTCAAAGCATCATTAAAGTTTGCTCTGAAATAGTGAGGTCATAAAGCTCTTGTTTGCAGAAACCAAACAGTTGGTTTATAATATGAAGCATAGCTCCCTTTATAAAATAATAATAGGATCAACATTAAGAAAGTGGAAGGTAATTGATTTTTTTTAAATCTGAAACATAAACTTTCTTGTGCTAACGTTGCAACTGGAAATTTTGAAATGAAAAATCCTACTGTAATATAATCTACGTGGAATACATATGGGCCTTTCACGATTCAAAAGTAACTGCGCAGTGGTTTTTGAAGTCAGGAGCATTCCAGCTCAGATACTGGCATTGATGGTTGCTGGTTTTCAATGGAAGAGACTAAATTTGCCTTTTTAGCCTTTTTTTTTTTTTTGTAGTGAGAGCGTTGTGTAATGCTTTGCCAGCATGATTTTGGGGAAATTTAGGGTCAGAAGTCGTGTACTAGCAGTGAGATATTTCCATGCATTTTATTTTCCGGACATCACCAGGGCACATGTGGGGTTTGTGCCTGTAGGCAGGGATGCTGCAGTACTCCCTGATCTATCACCGATATGTCCTGGAGCTGCTCCGGTCAGTGAATGATTTTCTGTGGCTTGGAGGTAAGGTGGTCTGATGCAGATGATCAGATGTGTAGTTAAAGTGCTATTACTTGAAATAAGAGAAACCAAGAAACATGGCTCTAACAATAGAGGATGAGGGATGAGAATTGTCTGAGCTGCTTGCAGTGGAGAGTCTTCTCAAGTGACTCCCTCCCCGTGATTCCTGCCAATATCCACCTCAGCCCTGCACGGTAATCCTGCCAAAGCAAGCATGCACTTTGCTCAGAAACTCACTGAATTTCCTTGTGCCTCTGTTTGGTGGCTTTTTTTTTTAAAGCACATCTTGCCCTTTGTTTAATGGCATCCCTGCTAGTCACCTCTTACACTCATTCTTCTGGACCTCGTCCATAAATAGCTGCTGAATGGATGAACAGAATGTAGTATCTCCATGTAGTGGAACATTATTCAGACGTAAGAGTGAATAAAAAAAAAAATAAAGGGGAAGATGAAAAAGTCCACCTGTTCTGGGAAGTACACCCTGACTGCTCAACCTGCCCTTTTCCTTTGAAACCCAATACCTTATGCTCCACTCTACTCTTTTTGATAGTACTTACCACCTTCTAATAAACTTTAAAGTTTTCAAAAAAAAAAACAAAACAAACCAGAGAGTGATGCTGATACCACTTCAAAATGGACGAGCCTTGATAACAGCATGTTAAGTGAAAGGAACCAGACACAAACGGCCACATATTGTTGATTTCAGTGATCTGAAATGCCCAGAATAGGCACATGCAGAAGCAGACAGCAGGTGATGGTTGCAAGGGGCTGGGTGGAGGGGAGATGGGGTGTGACTACTAGTGGACAGGGGGTTTCTTTTGGGATGATGGAGTGTTCTGGAGATAGATGGTGGTGAGGGCTGCACAGCCGTGAGTGTGCAGAAGACTGCTGAGCGCTGTCTCTGGGAGTTCCTGTTGTTGGGGCTGCTTTATTTTGGCCTCATCCTGCAATGTGAAGAGGCATCTTCTGCTGTGGCCTTTCTACTCCTGTGAGTGGTGAGGCTCAGAGACTTTGCAGAGTCATGTTTCTATTTTCCCCTTTGCTAAGTGTAGGCAAAAAAGGTTTAAGCGTGAGAAATTGCTCCATCTGCAGAAATGTCTTTCAGTTTTGCATGGTGTAAAAATCTTGAGAGCTTTTTAATTGTTGAGGACCGTCTGTGGGGGGAATTAACCCATGAAGCCTGGGTGAGACCTGGAAGAGCCGCGCTTCCCTCCCAGACAAGGGTGGGGATTTCACCCCCGTTCAGGCAGTGAAGGGCCCAGACCCGTGAGCGGAGTTGACACTCGTGAATATTTACGTGTATCCTCTGCTTCACCTTTGATATTAATTTCAAGCTGAGTCAGTTTGTGGTGGCAGCCTCATCCTACATCAGGAATTTATAGTATCTGCTCTTTGAGGTGAAGACCAGACAGACTTTATTATTTAAAAGTCTCTCTTGAATTGATATCTCAGATTCCTTTGTCAAAAGCAAAACAGCAGAAATACAGATGTCCTTTAATGCCGATGTGACCTGGAAAGGGTTTAGTCTCAGTGCCTCAGTGGCCTTATCTGTGGGTGGAGAACATGATAACAATGCTTCCCTCAGAGGGGCTGGGGAGGGGGGAGTGAGAATCACAAATGTAGGACTTACACGTGATGCTCATGAATGACCGAATTTAGTGCTCTCAGCCTGGTGAGGCCTCAGGGGCAGAGATGTCAGAACAGAGCATTCCTAGCCGGAACTCGATCCGTGTTGGCAGCTGTTACGATCACTATCACCAATGTGGGTTATCAGGTAGTTTTAAGTCTTGGTAATATGAATTCTTGAATAATGTTAAAAGACTAGACATCTCAGATCCAGTTTACATAGTTCTCAAGAATTCCTCTGAGAAGTGGATGTTTTCTTCCCCATCTTAAATCTGAGTTGAATCCCTAAAAAAATTCTGTATTCCTCCATCATTTTGCTTTAATTCTCCATTTCTTAAAAAAAAATTTTCAAATGAAGTTTCTGGGGACTGAACTGAGGGCCTCATGCATGCTAAGCACATACTCTCCCAAATGAGGTATAATCTCCCCCCTGTTTTTTTTAAACTTTACTTTCTTAATATTCAGAGGTTAGAGGCCTCTAATTCTTTTTCTGGAGACTTGTCCGTGAACATGTAAATCTATAATTAATGGACAAAACTTGGTTTATTAAAAACATCAATAGAATATTCTGCAATCCATCCAAAAGGAAATGCTCATTGACTTAAAATGTTTCTCCTTTATGGTGATTTCTACTTTTTGGTCTAGCTTAATTTATTAACAGCCATCCTCATCATCATAATGACCAAACTCGCTGTGAGTGGATACTTACCTAAGGCTAAAATGCTTTCCTCATGTTTTACTTCATAGCAGGTGTTTGAGGGTAGGTATCAGTGTCTCCTTTTTTGCAGCTGAGGGATTTTCAGATTTAGCAGCTTGTCCCAAATCACATGCAGCTGGTGGTGGCTACCTCTGTGCTGGAACCCTGGCTGCACAGGATGCATTTTTAATTGCTCCTCTAATCAGCCTCCCGTTGAGTGGTTTCCCGAACACCTCTAAGTCCATAAATGGCCGATTTTAGTCATCTCAACCTGATGAGGCCTTGAAAGGAGAGACACCAGTGAGAATGTGAGACAGAGTGGCATAAATTAAAATTGTACATTTTCACAAATGTTTTATTCTCAGGTAATGACTTTAAAATTTAGTATTTTTTTAAATTTATTGCTCTGTAAGCATTAAAACAAAACGTTAAAAGTAATTATAGTGCAAAAGAGAAGTGGGCTTTGAAAGTCCAACCATTGCTTATGATGTTACATATTTTTCTCTAGTGGCCCTTATTGACAGAAATACTTACAAAGACTGAATTGGTTTTGTGTAGTCTTAGTATTGAAGAAAAGATTGTCAGTGAATATTGTAACTAAAATCTTTACTCTTTTCTTTCCTGATGATGAATATGTAATTTGTTTTCATGACTTAAGTACTTTTCCTCATTTGTGAAATTTGAGTAATATGGTTTAAGTTGTCTGACTGTGAGAGTTAGACGCCTTGTATATAAAGCACCCAAGATGTGCTTAATAAAAATATGCTGTCACAACGCCAGATAGTTTAGAAGGATCAACTCTGAATACTAAAGAAGGTGGCTTATTTCTGATGCATATTCAATATGTTTATATATGATATATATGAATATGGTTTAAAGTAACAAGGATTCTTTTTTTGTGTGCAATATGAAGTTTAAATGGAATCTGTATCATTCTAATGAGACAGGGACTAGTTAAATTGCCTTAAGCAGATGACCTTGAAGATTACTTACTCAGAATATGTATTGTTACAACTCAGAATTCATGTTGCCGTGTAACCATCCCCTCAGACATTTAAATTCGTCTGATTCTGAACAGATCCATTAAATGTAGAAAAATCCACATTGATCATTTTCAGGGAGTAAGCTTCTAACTATTGTGATTAAAGAAAATTTTGACTTTTTTTTCCTGCAATCTTAACAGGTTTAATATATCAAAACATTGATTTGACGTGTCACTTTTTAATAGAGAGAATAAAGCTCATGCTGTTTCACTATTTAAATAAATGTTTTTGTATTTCAACAAACTTGTAAGATTTCTGGTTCTTTTAGAAGTATTTTGCAAGATACTTAGATTATCTGCTTTTGGATAAATACAGACGTGACTTTTATGAATATAGGCCTAGTACAGATCTGTTGGTTTTTGCTACAGTTCAAGACATGAGGCCTAGGGGAACTTTGCTCCGGATTGACAGGAGGATAGATCCCAGGTCTCAGTCTCCCCTCCTGTAAAATGAAGTGGCTGGACTGTATTCTTCCCTCTTCTAAGATGAGTTTCCATGAGCCTATGTCTTTTGTTTATATTCAGGACTATTAGCAATATCAGATTAAATACTGAATACCCCTCCCTTCCCCTGAAGCAAAGTGCATTATGTGGTACACAAGCTTTTAGTTACCTGATTCTCATTTCTCATCCTACAGGCAATTTTTGTGTTGCATGTTTCCCGGCAACCTGGAAGGTCTTTTTAGTCATAGGTGGCACTGTTGCACCTTCTTACAGTCTTAATTTTCCTGTTTTTAAAAGAAGGCTTAAACAACGTGATTTTATTTTGATTTCTTTGCTTAATGCTTCAGAATACCACAATGTCCATTGTGTCTGTCTACCTGGAAAAATTATTCTGCTTATATCTTAGTTTTATTCTGTCATCTCGCTGTGAACTTTTCAGACTTGCTGTGCAAACAATGGGAAAATCGGACTTTTCTTCCAGTGTTAGAAACCAGTGAGAAGGAATTTTATAAAACAGCTAGAAGCGGCCTCTGGAGCACCTTAAAGGTGAAAAGTGTATTGAGTTCCCGGAGTATTGACCCCGCCGCTGTGTGCTTATTGGTGGGAGATGATTTGGTACATATAAGGGGTGCAGTGTTTTGACTTGGGTTTGTCTGCACGTGCTGCCACTGAGCCACGTGAGCCTGAGTCAGTTCGTTCTGAGTTTTTCCCTTGTCTGTGAGATGGGGATGCTCGTATCTGCTTTGTAGAATTGTGAGAATTAGAAGTTATGTAAAGTGTTTACCACAGTGGGTATGTCAAGAGGGCTCTTAAACTTTTGCTGCTGTTTTGTGTGAAGCCATCATTTGACGGTATTTGGCAACTACTAAGAAACAGGAAAATAAGAAAAGCTGGTTTTATGATGAAACATATTTGAGGAGGTTCCATAGTTCCTATACACATAATTTAGCATCAGCAGAGTCAGAACTGTTACACAGTGGCCCTGAAACTATGTTAAGCCACAGAATTTTTTGTTACTTCATATATGTTGGGGCTTAAGGGGATCCAATACTTATACACATGTTGTCTCCAGCAGCCAACTGAGAGATGACACAAAAGAGTAGGCAGGCGTTAAATGTCCTCTTTGTTACTGATGAAGCCATGTTCTCCATGAACTTCAGGGCTGTGGGTAAATGAGTGCCGTGATACTGTGTCCCAGATGTAGAGACTTACCCTGTCACAGGTATCTCTGTGCCACAGTGAGCCTTCCCTTGAGATGATCTGCCCCATCATGCACAGGGATGTCCTGCCATGGAGCTGAGCATCCCGGGTGCTTCCCAAGGGTGGCCAACCCTGGAGGGAAAGGAAGGGTTTCACATGCCCTGCTTGTCTCCCTGGAAACACACCTCACTCTGTTAGTGTGAGGAGGGCCAGCTGTGGGCAATGGGTCAGGGGTGTGAAGGGAGATGCCCTCTCCATGTCCCAGAGGAGTGGGGAGGAGGCATCCCCTCCCTCAGTTTAAACACGTGGTGGGATGGAACAGAAGGGTGCACCCCAAGAGTTTATAAAAGGAGAAATAAGGATTTTCTTTGGGACTTAGACTAGCCAGGAAACACAGAAGATGATTAGAAGGGAGACTTGTAAACCACTGTAATATTAAATTGACATTTGTTGAGCACCAAAAATGTGCTACATTCTTTTCTGAGCATTTTACAGAAATGTATCCTTCAATATTCTCAACAAGCGAGTAAGAAAAGTTTGATTTTTATCCCAGCTTTACAGTGTGGAAATTGAGGCACACAGAGGTTAAGTTGGCCAAGGTCACAGAACTAGTAAGTGGCAGAGCTGGTATTTAAACCCTGACTGTCTGGTTTTGAGGCTAACAGAGACGGGCTTTGGGGATTTAGATGTATCTGCATGCCTTGATCTCTGTACGTCTGTGAATCCGTTAGCCCAGAAAGGACAGGGAAAGGAGAGTCACACAGGTGCTCACAGTCGTGTCTCGGCCACTGTCCACGAAGAGTGCACCGTGATTAGGGTTGTTTTCCAGGCAGTAGATCTGTTCATATAACAGAAATTTAGTCCATTGAGTTAATCTAGAAACCCTTCCTGCTCTACTTCTGTCCATGCTTGCCATGTGACTGCCTGCCCGTGATTGGGGCGTTGAGGAGAAAATGTACTCATGGTTGAACTCTGATATTGCAGTCTGGTTCATAGTTTCACGTCTTCTGTTACATTAATAAGTTAAGTTTCTGGTTTTCTTGCATCAGTGTCTCATGCGTTTCGTTAATGTGAAATCAGTCCATGGGAGCCCAGGGGTGTTGACTGCATAATTTTTGAGCACGTTGTGGCACTTCTACAAGTGCAGACCTGACTGGAAGATGTCCGCCTTCCGCACTTTTTTACCCCAATATCAGGGTCCTATCCCATCCCCGGATGTGAGGCTGGAAGCTTTCCTAGAAGGCCAGTCTGAGGCCAAGTCCAACAATCAGAAAATGATGAACTACCTCAAAGTGGGTTTAATAGAAGAAAAGGGCTTCCAGGTAGTCCGATGGGCTGTTCAAGTCCATTTGGTGAGAAGCTGTCCACTGTCTGGTTGAGCTGCTTCTTTGCTGTTGAAAAGTCTGGAGTAGATGAAGGGATTTTAAAAAGCAGAAAGGAGTGATTTCAGGTGGTACATCCACACCGGGGAGAAGTGGTGGATGACCGCCTGTGTGAGGCATGGACAGAGTCCTACAAACTTCATTAAACAGCTTCAAATGATCTTCCATCTGAGTGCACTTCATATGGGGTCCAGTTCATCACTGGTCGCTCTGAGAGGGCAAATATTGATGATGGCAGAAAGGACTCAGAGGCATCAAAAAGTTCTCAGTCATATTCCCTGTTTAAAGGATGTGGCACAGTGAAATATATTTGAGCTGGTTTTTCACTGAACAATTTTTGTGTTTTCTGGGACTCCCCAGTTCCCCAAGGTTCCATGCAGCTTGGTGTCCCCTCAGTGCAGCTCCGTCAGCGGTTGCCCTGGCCAGACGTGGTGTCACGGGGAGCAGGACGGTCAGCGTCCCCGGCTCCTCCGAGCTTCGTCTCCTCATCCGCAGTGCCGGGATTCTCATCCGTGTCTACTTAGTAGGGTTGCTGAGAATCACACGTGATGGTTATCAGGTGTGATTTGTGGTTGTCTCTGTGATTGGCATATAGTCAATATTTGATAGAAACACTTGTTTTTTTTTATTGTAATTGTGGTTCCTAGATTGCAGTGGTTTTTAGTCTGTATTTTTTTATAACTTTATTCTTATTTTTAAATATGCCCTTATTTTTATTTATTTTTTTGGAGGTACTGGGGACTGAAGCCAGGACATTGTGCATGCTAAGCAGGTGCAGTACAACTGAGTAATACCCACTCTCCTTGTCTGTACTTAAAAATACATATTGCAATACACAAAATAGCTCTTAAACACCATCATGGGACATAGTCTGTATAGGCAATTGAACACGTATACTATTTAAATAAGAATAAATGTTGTTGGGACAAACCTTTCTGAATCTGTTAATGTGCTTAAAAACGATCATAGCAAGTGATAAACACGAGACTTGGATCCAGTACTTCCTAGGGTCTATTTTGCCATCATGAGAAATTACATTCTACAGAGAAGGCTAATTGAGTCTCTTTGATATTTGGATGGTTTAGCAGATGATCAAGACTTTTAAAAGCTGGCAGTTTTGTATTTTAAACTAACTACAAAGTTATCTTCTAGAAGTTGGAATTCCTAAACTTGTGAAGTGCCCAGTAATCCAGGGGGTATGTGTCTGTGTCTGTGTGAACGTTTGTGTGTGTGATTTCAGGAATGTAGAAATAAGTTCCATATGGACTTCTGATACCTTTCTCTTCCAGTTCAAAGTATAGGCATATATTTACACAAATAAATTGATTTTCTTTTTTCATTTTGCATATTGGTGGGAATAAGAGGTTGTCATACTTATTTCAGAAGGGTTGGGGAGCATGAGCTTAGAAAACGGGAGGAGAAAGAGGCAGGGAGGCACTTCACACTCTGTGCAGGATATGAGAAACAGTCGCTTTTCTTTTCTCTTTTCTTCTAAAGCAAACTGGCACTGAATTGTAACATAGTATTACTCAGAATTGCTTTTCTAATCAGATACAAGTGCCTCAGATTTTTGAAGGCAACATGAATGATGAAATGTGTTTTAACATTTATCTTTAAAAGTAGTTTTATTTTTCAAGGAAAAGGCTATAGCCTGTTCTTTCTTCTAGCGGCAAAAGAAATTCTCATTGATCTATGTACATGATCTATGCGCTTAGTTTCTTTGGGGGTTTTTTGTTTTTTTTAAGTGCTTGTTTCATTGTGGTGAGAATGAATGTTTAAAATTTTTGGATTTTCATCTTTAGAACATGCTGATTTATTAGAACTCTTAAAAACGTGATTGTTCTTTGGTCGTTGTTTGGTGGGGCACCATATTGATTTCTGCTGTGTGTTAAAGAGGGAAATTCTTCCTCTATCCTGCATATCATTAAGTGAATGGCTTGCAGTGTGCCTTTAAAATTCATTGAATGCATTGATCATGTTTGTCCAGTGAATTTTGAATTGACTCATAGTATTACTTTGCTTTAGTTCTGTGGCTTTTGCTCCTCTCCACAAGAATTTGAATTCCCTGTTGCATTTTGTATACGTGTTCTTAACAGGGGAAGATTTTTTGAATTTTTTACAGAGGTGGGTTTTCCTATCCCCTCTGAATGCCTTCTGTAATTGATACAACAAAAGTCTGTTATTGCAGTGCTAAATAATTTCATAAACTATTTTTTTGCTTAATCAGAAACAATAACAAAGAGTGATAATAAAAAATACGAAAACCGTCCTTCCTTTGAAGAATATAAATCAGGTGGTTAGGGTGACGCATGCTTTTTGTCTGAACACACTTTCTCTTATGGCATTGTGTATCATGATTCGGAGATGGAGATACTTCAGGTTTATAGATTTTTGTTTTAACATTTGTGTTGAATTCTTTCTTCTGGCTGATGTTTCCTGTTGGGTTTCTGGAAAGTGTAGGAGAAGGGAAACAAATGCTTTTTTTTTGTTTTCAGGAGGCCTGAGTTGCTGATGAGAAAAGAGTTGAGGGTGGGCTGAGGAACAGAGTAACACTCCCTCTACTCCCGGCTGAAATTGATGAACAATAAAATCAATTAAGTGTATCGGTATTTGACCAATTGAAGTTAGCGAGGTCAAACTGGATAGTTATGCCCAAAGGAAAGTATTGATTTCACCGGCTGAGTTAGGTGTTTACCAAGTAGAAGCAGCTTAGAGCAATCAGAAAAATCAGTCCTATGATGAGCTATAAAATGTATATAATATCTTTTATTTCTGAAACTTTTCTAAGTTAAGTTGTGTAGAGCTAAAATTAAGTTTCAAGCACCAGGAGTTAAGAGTGTGGGTGGTTCTGTGGGATCGTTATTCAGGGATGTGCATAGACCCATCTAGAGTGGCTGAAGCTGGCAGGAAAAGACCCAAAACTAGGATATCTCATCCCAGGGTATTCTCCATAATGGTTCCATGTGGGAGCCCTTGATTTGGTTAACAAATTATAGCAGACCCAGGAAGCCTGTCAACTTTAAGAAGAAAAACTATGCTTAGTAACTGCTTTGCAAGCAAGCGCCTGTGCATCCTCACTCCTGTCTCCTTGCCTTAAAAAGTAGAGACAATAATTTGCTTGTGTAATTGAGGTTTTAGATAGCACTCTGCTCATTGCAAAGCAAGGACCCAGGACCTCAGCTATAAAAGCTGGGCTTGTGTGCTGTTAGATAGTCTGTTATCCCCAAAACAAGGACCTGGCTGGTCTGGTGGTCTGCTTTGTAATTCACATATCTAAAGGATGTATTTTGTTCCCCTCACCCCATGACTTCCCTAAAGATACACAAAGACTTTGTACTCATGGTGGATTCTATAATCTCTGTCTCATCCACTTTCCCCAAATTCCTGCTTACTATCACACAACTGTTAATGACTATTTCCTTTGATTATACACAATAAATATGGGAGCATTTGATAGGCTCGTGGAGTTGGCTCCCTACTCCCTATCGATTGCTGGACTTTTTCCAGTCTTGAATAATCATTCCGTGTCTGTAAGAATTCTGCCAGCCAGAACCCACATTTCCAGGTGAGAAGGATGCAGGTTTATCTCTCCTACCCGAGGGAGAGAGAGGAGAGAATTGAGATCTGCTTCCTTGTGGCCCCTTCGTGCCCCAGGGCAACTCCAGTTCACCTGCAGCCTTCTGGCCTCTGCTCACAGGGCCTCTGTCCCAGGACTGACCACAGCCTTTTCTTCCCTGGTCAACATTTCCTGTGCCTTTCAGAAGTTGGTCTCTTCTCTGCAATTCAACCCTTGCAGATGTGATGGTGGTCGGCGTGCTGGTGGGCAGTCACTTGGGGCTCCCAGGAGCCATGCTGATTCTCCTGAATGTCTCATTCGGGGTTAAAGAACTGTCGAGCACCGGAGGAAGCCTATTCACGTGAGGACAATACAGCATTGCATCACTTTCATTTTATTTTTGAATTTTCAGTGGAGAAATTATTTGTAGCTAACTCTTCCAGAGTTTCGGCTGCCTGCTTTCCTCATCACCATTTCCTGGTTGGCTCTGGTGCTTGTTGTAAGAACCAGGTTTCTTCTCTGGTCATTTTTAGCAGCTGGGCTTGCCGAATCCTTGATGTTCATTTGAAGCAGAATGCTTCCTCGTGATGTCAAACTGATTTTCCTATTTCTGAATATTTCGTGTACACTCAGCAAGTGTTTCAAGTGAAATGCTCTTGTCCAATTTCAGTTTACCCACATTTGAAGATCTCCTGCTTTCATGCTGAGGGTAGTTTCTTCTTCCTGTAATAAAAGTTAGCAATTTGCATTTACTATGGGAAGGTACTGGCCCTAGGTTCTTTTGTTCTTAACAGTTTTAATACAATTCACCCATTAAAATGTACAGTGTTTTTTACTCTATGCCCATAATTGTGCATTCCAGTCAATCTTAGAACATTTTCATCCCCCAACAGGAAGCCCCGTATACATAAGCAGTTATTCACATCTTCCCCATCCTCACCAAGCCCCAAGGAGCCACTCTTCTCTCTACGAGGATTTGCATGTGCTGGACATTTTATGTAAATCGAGTCATTTCATGTAAATGAAACCGTCTATTATGACTGATTTCTTTCACACTGAGTAACGTTTTCAATATTTGTCCACGTTGTTGCCTGGGTCAGTACTCTATGCTTTGCTATTGCTGAATAATATTCCACTGTATGACTGGGCCCCACTGTTTACCCATTCATCAGGTGATAGACATTTTGTTTGTTTCTGCTTTTTGTCTGTGCTGAATAATGGCGCCGTGAACATTCCTGTAGGAGTTTTTATGTGGACACTTGTTTTCAGTTCTCTTACGTGTGTACCCAGAGAGCAGAAAGGCTGGGTCATTCATGAACCAAATGTTTAACACTCTGAGGACCTGCCAGGCTGTTTTCCAAAGTGGCCTCGCTGTGTTAAGTCCTCACCAGCAAAGGCTGGGATCTCCACTTCCCCTGTGACCTCATTACTGTTTGTTACTCTCTTTTTGAGTATATCCTATTGTAGTGAGTGTGAAGCAGTTTCCCCTAGTGGTTTTGACTTGATTTCAATTACAGCTAATGATATTGAACATCGTTTCTTTGTGCTTATTTGCCATTTGTATATTTTCCTTGAAAAATACCTTTTCAGATCAATTATTCAATTTTTAATTGAGTTGCCTTTGTATTGTTGTAGGAGTTTTTTTTGTTTGTTTGCTTTGTTTTTGTTGTTTTTTTTTTTTTTGAGATACAAATTCCTAATCAGATAAATGATTTGAAAAAATTTTCTCCTGTGTGTTGTTTTTTCACTTTCTGGATGGTGTCCTTTGAAGAAAAGTTTTCACTTTTGATGAACTCCAATTTATCCCTGTTTTCTTTGTTCCTTGTACTTTTGGGGTAATATTTAAAATCTGAGGTATTTTATTTAAATTTTTATATATAAAATAATTTAGGACAGTTCTAGGAGACGGGTGCTGTTGTTGTCCCCAGTCTATGGTCAGGAGACTGAGATGCAGAAAATTTCACTGACATATCAGTGTCACAGCTACCCAGTGCTGTGGGAGTTCAGACCCTCATGTTTGTTCCCAACATCTGTGCTTTTCACCAACATGCTCCACTCCTTCCTGAAATCGTTAATGAAAAACTCTTTCCGTTTTTGATATCTTGTTAGTTTGTTTTCTCATTGGGGACCTCATCTCCTCATTTTCCTTGCAGAGATCAGTGTAGGTTTATTTTAGGTCTCATGTAGGCAGAAGCATTGCTATCAGTTAACCTCTTTATTACTCACTCTCCATTGATGATTGTTGCTAGTTGACCTAATCAAGTCATGCTTAACTCTTTCCTGCTCATGACACTAAAAACAGAGTCATTACTTACAGAATGCTCAAAGAAGAAAGTACTTGAGTGATTTTATTTTGCTACCCAATCAAACCAATCAAATAAAAACCCCTGTGTTGACACATATATAAGCCCTCCAGAATACGGTCACTGTCTTCCTTGTGTTTCATTGGTTTGGTCACATTGTCTGGATAGTGCCTTGCTGTCCAGCAGTTTTGTTAGGATACGGTGCTCGTGAACCATTGTAAGGACAGAATTTTGACAACAGACTGTGTTGTTCATTTCACGAGGGAAAAGATCATATAGAAATACTGCTCTGATCTATTTTAAAATTTAGCTTGGAATTTTCAGAAGAGTTCAGGGAACCATAAAAAATCTTTTTCACTAATTTTAGAACTATCTTAGACACATTATGTTTACATAGCAGAGTAACTTATCAACTAGATTTGACAAGAGTAGTGTATTATTGATTATTTGTTTTAGTTGAAATATTCTACCTGGGATAAAGTAATCAGTGCCCATAAATGAACAAATATGTTTGTATTTCTATGCAACATGGGAGCAGACTTCATATGTTTCTGTATAATATATATGACTGTGTTTTAATCTGTCTGTCAAACTTTTATAGTTTTTTAACAATGTTGTAGCCTTAGAGTTCTTCTAAGAAAATCACCCCTGATTCTAGTGCAGTTTTTACTGCGTATCCTGTCTTATGCATGGGATTCCACTGTCCTCTCAGTGAGGAATTTCCTCTCCTACTGAGGTAGTAGCAGAATTAAAGGAACTGTGATTTCTAGGCCTTTGCTCTCCATGTGTTTGCAGTTGGCTGTCAAGCACGATTTTACCTTTCTTGAGTTTTCATTGTTAAATTAGAATTTTGGAAATAAATATTAATATGTTGCATCGGTCTCCCTAGAATCTTGATGTGTTTCTGCTTTTCAGATTTCAATTTATGAAAAATGTAAATGCACTCTTGTTTTTAAGTAGTCCTTTTTCACTAGATATTTGTTTAACACTTTATAGTTAAAATATTTTTTTCCCAATGAATGAATCAGTGTGCATGTTTTAAAAGATACCTTACTTTTTATTTTTCTTATTGTAAAAGATATACTCATTTTAGACAATTTGGAAAATAAGGATAAACACAATAATAACTTAAAAATTGCCTCTAATATCACTTGGAGAGACAGTTGTAAGGTTTGAAATTGAGAATTACAAGTCCTCTCATGTTCTTCTTTTTCATGTACGTTTGGTTACTGAGACCCTCAAATTCCCATATGAATTGTAGTAGCAGCTAGTCAGTTTCTGCAGAGGAGCCTGCTGGGATTGTAATCAAAACCACGTTGTATGTATGGATCACTCTGGGGGGCACTGCCACTCCAAGAGCACTGTCTTCTGATCCAGGAATGTGCGTTGTGTGTCTGTCCAGGTATTTAGGACTTCTTTAATTTTTTTCAACAATGCGTTGTGTTTACAGAGTATTATTTTACTTTTTTTCTTTGCCTTTATACTGAGTAAAAGTGTGCAACTTACCAGGATCAGAATTGTATTTGAGCCCTGCCAATTGCTGCCACCATGTACGCTGTGCTCTTTCTTTGCCCTGTGTAAAATCTTGCACAAAATAGGACCTCAGTAACCCTCTCTTGAATGAATGATTATATGATTGTTGGATGATGCTTGAGAGTCCTTCTGATGATGTCTTTTTCCCAGCCTTTTCCCTCTTCTTAACTATGCCCTTTCTCTTCCTTTCATCCAGTCAGGTTTTCAGCCTGCCTGTGGCATTTATTTTCCCTGTCTGTACACTCTTCCTTTCACTGGTACATGATAATGTTACATGTGGGCTGTGGAAAATTGCTAGATGTCAAGAAACAGCAAATCAATTGCATGCTAGTATTTTCAGACTGTGGTATTCTTTTATCGATTGAAATTAAATCAGGCTGACCCCCTGAGCCTTCCCGTGAACTCTTTTCTCCTTCCTTCAGTTGATACTGCTCTGGTTGCTGCCTGTGCCCTTCCCCCAGCCTTGGTTTTGGAATTGTGTTAGTCATCATCACTGGAGCCCTCTCTTTAAAAGATGAAAACCTTTGCCCCTTCTCCCTGGTTGGGGACTTGGATGAGATGAGGTACCAGATAAAGAATGCAGCCCCACTTCGTTCTGACCCCTGTTCTTTCCGTTGTACTCTTTTTGAAATAGTACAGTTCAACAGTATAAAGATTGATTGTGAGCTAATGAGATAGACAAGACAACCGAAAATTTATTAAATATATTTTCATGCCAGAAACAAATGTATTATACACACAAAAAGCACATAAAGCACGGTAGTACTGTGGTTACAAGCATGGGTCTGAGATCGAGCCCTGCTCTGGAGTGACCAGTCCTGTGAGATGGAGAACTAGTAGGTCGGCTTAGCCTCTCCCATACTTGTTTCCTGTCCTTCAGAGACGGGGCTCGCTAGGCGTCCCTCCCCCGTAGAGGTGCTGAGGGGTGTAAATGACACACGTGGGCAGCCCGAGCACAGCTGTTCGTTCCTCGTAAGTGCAGGATAGAATGGATTTGCGGAGACAGCTTTATGACCGTCCCGTGTAGACTCTCAGTGCACCAAAATGATGTCTTGTGGTTTGGATGTGGGATTCTCACTTCTCTAAATACCCAAAAATTGTGTTATTGGGCCTTGCTGATTTGAATCTGTTCTTTAGAAAGTACATATTGTAGATATATTTTTCAAGCATGCATGCTTTTTTTCTTTTATTATTTATAGTTCTACCCTCTCACCTCTTGGTGTGAATTTACATGGAATCCAGAAAAGTATCCTAAGCTACCTGCCTCTTAACACTTCTCCGTGGCGGTTTTCTTCCCTGACTAGAAGAGGGTTTTGCATAGGAAATTTTTTTTGTTCCCCTTTTCTTGCAGTCTCTCTGTCTGTCTGCCCATCTCTCACCTGTCCATCTGTCCATTTATCTACCCACTAATTCTTCTGACATGTTCCAATAAGCACTTCAGGCAGCTTACAGAAGAACAGATACCAAATAAACAGGTGAGAAAATGGGGCCAAGTACACACATTGAGTCTAGTTGGCGAGCTTGTGTGAGGGTTGCAGGAGTGAGACATATAAGACTTATAAGATTGCTGTGACTTATAAGATCCACAGCAAGAGTGTGCCTGAGGCTCCCAGCAGACACAGGGAAACAGGGTTTGTGGGAGATTCTCCCTGGATGTGAAATAAATAAGTGGATGAAGAGAAGCCAAGACTTTCCAGCTCCTAAATCTTGGGAGAATATTTTGAGTGTCTTCCAAAATCAGAGTATTTCATCTTTTCTTTTGTCAGAGTTCTATGTATAGTTGGTTACATTCTATACATGGAAATTTCTCCAAAACTTCTTCCCACGTGACTCCCATGGCTCGGAATGGGGTGGTTCTGCTCATTGACGGGTGTTGGGCAGAAATAGAAAATGACAGCCTCCAAGCAGCCTGGGATTTGTCAGTCATGTTTTGTCAGTGCTGTAGAATTCACAAAATGCTTTCACAGTTCCTCTCCATCTGAGGCGGCAGCGTGCTCTCTTAACAGCATCAGGAGCTCAGGGCCACGTGATGGTGGGGGCTGACTGCACTGCTGTCAAGACAGCTGAGGTAGTCACTGCAGGCGTGGTGCTTTCACGTAGTGCATTTCATGTTCATTAATAGGTTTCAACAGGGAGTTAATTGAGTTAATTAACATTTAATAAATATGATGCTTTGTTGTAAAGACAGTTATAGGCAGAATATAAGGTGTGAAGAGTTTAAAAACGGTTTCATTACTTAAATTTCAGCAGGGAAGATTTACATTATCTTATTTACCCCTCTCTTTTACAGTAACAAAGAAACAAGACAGAAAAAGCAGAGGATGATTTCTGTTCTTCCTCTCTGCTTGCGGGTGCCCTCACCTCCAGTGGCATCCATCCAGACACCAGCACTGACAATGGCCGTGCTCAGAACTGCCTCAGACCTGAAGAGACAACTGACAAATAGAAGGGGGCCGCACCCTGTTACATCAGGTTCTCTCACTTTGTGGGTCCTTATGTAACTGCACGTTGTTATTCAGTATCGCCCGTTCTACATTGTGTGACGCTGCTGCGGTGTATCCTAGTTATTTGTTTCTGTAAGTACTCATGTATTTTCTCCAATGCATGGTACTAGACATCTAAAAATGCTTTTTTCAGATGAAAAATAATGTGTATTTAATATAATAAGTCTGAAAAAAGGGGCAAAAGAGGGTATCCTTGTCCCACTACTCAGAGACAGTAATTAACACTTTAACATCTATTTTCTGTTCTTTTCATCAGTGTGTATCACCTCTGTCATAAAAACCAGTGATCACTCTGTGCCTGTTTACTGTGTGGAGACCTCCATTTTCCATTCGGTTTATTACATGTTTTTCTGCAATATTCTATCTCCCCTGGCATGATTTTTAATGACCAGTATAGCATTCTGTCTTGTGGAGGCATCGTCCGTTTTACTTTGGACTTAAATAAACATTTAAATTCAAGTATACTTAACTGAAATACTGAAAAGAGAACTGTGGTGGTACCGAAAGGCCCCTACATCCCTTCCCCTTATTTCCTGAGTGTAAAAGCTGTTGACAATGTGGTGTATATATTTAATGACCTTTATGCCTATGATATAAATATATATACCCATAAATACATACATACACATATATGAGAAATCTATGTATATGTGTGTGTATATATGCTTTATTGAAAAATAAGACAATACTATATGTGTTCTGCAGCTCGCTTTATTCACTCAGGGGTATATCATAGACGTTCTCCCACTCCAGACTCACCTGGTCCTTTCGGATAGAGTGGAGGGGTCTCCTGATGTGCAGCTGTGGTCTCTTGTGCAAGGACACCTTTGGTGGGAGAGTGCTGTGGACAAGGCCCTGGACCATGCCGAATCGCCGGCACCTTCAGAGCCCACATCTCGCCATGATTTACCGCATCATTTTCTTGATGTTGGACCCTTAAGTTTTCTCCAGTTTCCACTTTCAGAAAGGATGTTTGACTGGCATCCCTCTTATACAAACATACCTGTGATCTTGTATGAGTATTCCTTTAGTTAAGGCTTCTGGAAATTTAGTCCCTGGATGTGACATTTACATTCATCACAGGCTCCTTTCAAGTGACTCTAGAAATTGCTTCTCCAGTGGGGAATGAAAAGCTGTAGAATAACTTATGTAACCAATTCTCTATCGCTGGATATGATTTCACTTCAGCTTTTCATCCCACCATTTTAAACAGTGCTGTGTAAATGCTCTGATGAGTACATCTTTTTGAACTGATTTTTTTCTAAATGAAACGATTCCTAGAAGTTGAGTTGAGTCTTTGTGTACACACGTTTTTCAGAGTTTACATATCCATTGACATGTCATCCTCCAAAAAGTCGCTCACAGTTTGTTCTTTCACAGATGGACACTAGCTAGAATATCTTTTATAAATATTTGCCAATATGATGGGCAAAAGTGCTTTTTCATTGTTTTAGTTTGCATTTGATGACCAGTGAGGTATTGAGCATTTTTAACTCATTGGCCATCTGACTTTTTAAAAGTGAATGATCCCTTTTATCCTTTGCACACATTTAAGTGAGGGAGCTTCTTCTTGCTTTGTGACAGCTCTTTGTATGTTATGAACATTAACCACTTGTCTTCATCAACATGTACCACAGAGATTTTTCTTGTCATTTCTTGCCTTTCATTTTGTTCAGTAGTTTTTTTTTTTTATTTTCGTTGTGGCCCAAAATATTCTTAAGTTTGTAAATGTCTTCCTTTTGGGTTTTATCTTTGGTAGTATCCTTAGAAATACTTTCTTATAATGATATAAATCTCTTCTGTAAGTTTTTTTAATATCTAAGATGGAGATGATAATAGTACTTGTTATAGTGAGGAGAAGTTGAATTAATATGAGCAAAGAGTTGCATTTGTTGTTATTAGTATTTTAATATTTACATCACTCTCTCTAATTTTTCTTGTGGTCATTAGCACAGGAATAGAATTTGTTCTTTCCAGGTGATTCTCTGATTGTCCCAGGACAATTATTGAATTCATACTTGGCTCTTTGATTTGAAATCCCACCTGTACAAAATACTTATGCACACTAGAGTCTCTTTTTGAGCTTATGGTTTATTTCTGTCAATTTTACTTTCTTACTCCAGTGCTATATCTTACATATTGTAAAAATTTATTTAATAACTGAAAGTGTAATTTTTTGATTCTTTTCTTCCATCCCAAATTTTCTTGGCTAGTATTATGACTTTATTATTCCTGAAGAATTCTAAAATACTTTGTTGTATTTAAAAATAACAGATAATGGTTTTCATGGGATTTTTTAGTAAGTTTTGAATTATCTTTAGAACTAACATCTTTACAAACTGCTTTCCTCCATGCAATATGTTGATGTCTCTACATTCACACCTCTTACTTTACTCCTCAGTACAGTCCAGTAGTTTTCTCCATGTAGAACAGGGGCTTTAATTTTGAGTTTATTCCAGATTATTGTTGATATCTTTGTTAATTCTGTAAGTGAGAATTTTTTGCTATTATATTTTGTAACTGTTAAAACTGACACTTAGGAAGGCAGATTTGGGTTGTAAATACTCATTTTGTAAATTTCATTTAAACTTGTAAGTATTAAGTACTTGTTCCAGAATCCTTTCTTTTCTGTTTTTCAAAACTTGTTTCCAAGATTATCAAAATGGTCATAGCTAAGTAGTATATTTGGGGAGACATATGGAGAGAGGTAGTGTGACTCATGTACAAACTCTGAGCAGTTTCATGGCTCCCTTTAGGCTGGAGAAGCTGCAGAAGGGACCAGGTTAGAAAAGGGATTGCTTTTATGTACTTGAAAGCCAGCTTTCCTGCCTTTATGGTGAAGCATGTTGGGCGTGGCAGGTAGAAGATCAAGGTCCGATGGAGGCCATTGTCTGCACAGAGTGCTGTGTCTGTGAGAAATGGAGACCATCACTATGGGAAATCCTTGGTGCCTGGAACACTGCAGGGGAGCTGGGGAGCCTGTGTGTTAAGGATTTTCCAGGCCTGGGAGTGGGAAGATCAGACTCTGCATTCAGATCTGAGTTTGAATTCATCCTCTCTTTTTACTGGTCCTCTGACTTTTGTCAACTTATATATCCTCTTTGAACACCTGTTTTCTTGTCTCTCAAAACAGAAGAATTACGGCCTGCTGCTAGAGTGTTTGATCAGGGTAAATGATTTTTGTCTATAAGATGCCATGTACAATCACAAGCTCAGTAAGAAATGGGCTGTCACCTTTCTTCTGCAACTCAGTGCTTGACAAGACATGGGGGAAAGCCAGTCCATAATTTGTGTGTGATGTAATTAAGAACAAAATTAATGTCTTGTCTTTCCCTAGCAGTATTCGTACCCCTTTGCTTCATTTACTTCTTTCCTCCTTTCCTTTCCCCTTTCCCCTCCTCCACCAAAAGACCCTGAGACTCTTTCAGAACACTAGATTCAAATTAATTTAAAGGTTGTCTCATCCTCATGAAATGACAGTAAGATAAAAAAATCTGTAAATATCCCAGAATTCATTGTATTTGATTTACACACACACACACACACACACACACACACACAATCAGGCTACCTCCAACTTGCTGAGGGAGAAGGAACACTTTTTCTGTGTTTCCATTCACTGAGCGTGAGAACAAAGTCTCTTATGCAGATTTTCTCCAGGCTCCTTGCATGGTGTTTTTAATTGGATTTCTGCTTTGTTGCCATAGAAATATTCTCCTAATAGAAGAAAGGAAGTGGAGATATAGACATTCTGCTGAGGTATTGGTTTCAGCATATTTGAGTTGGAAGGTACTTAAGAGCATAGAGCCGTAACTTTTTATGGGTGAGAATCCATGATGTTGTAACTTGGACAAGAAAATGTTAATTCTGCCATCGTGTCCACGTGGGCGAAGAGGCAACTGAGCAAGGGATGGCAGGGGTCCTTCTTGCTTGAGTTCCAGGTTCTTGCTAGTTTTCATTGCTCACCTGCCTTTAGTTTATGTCCATGTGGCCTCTCATGGGAAGGTCACTCTGTCCGGGTAGACTGAGTTTCTAATCAGCAAAAAGCTCTGGATCCACTCATATTTCCCAGAGTTTTTCTGCTGACCTGCTGACACTTTATATAAATGAGGCCTAAGAAACTACTGAATATAAAATCCTTATTGATATCACTTGCCCTCGTGTTCCATAGTAATGGGGTGCTGTCTCAGACTGTCTAAGGCTAGATCTGTACATAGATATGGTGATAGGCTGTGCTGCTGGACCCTCCACAGTCAAATGGGATTTCCACATAGTTTTTAGAATCAGGCAGATGAGTTCAAATCTTGCGTTTACCAGTTATTAGCTTTGTGACCTTGGGGAAGAAACTGTACTTCTTTATGTCCAATTTTCTTTGTCTGTAAATAAGTTCAGTAATTATTTTAAGGTTTTTTTTTATAGAATTGAATGAGCTAATTCCCTCATTTATACCTAAAATACTGATCGCGTGGTTCTATGTTGGTGCCTTGGTAGTTGATTACTAAGGAACTCGGCAGTGAGAATGTGGGTGGTGGACCCCTGGATCATAGAGCTTATATTCCAGGATATGCTTGTAAAAGACTGGATGTGCAGTGGATTTTTAGTAAATATCCATACCTTTCCTAATCCACATTGATTGTTTATATATCTTTACACTAATATATGAACTATTTTTATTGCAATTTAAATATCTTTTTAGTATTTAAAATATGCAGCTATAACAAAAATACATGAAATAAATAGATTTGACTTTTATTTTCGTTTCAATAAGCAAAACAAATAAAATAGAAAAGAAAAAAAGTTTTGAAGGAGTAGAAATAATTTTATTTCCGTGGAATCCATTCCCTATATTAGGTTTTTTGGTTGTGTTGCTAAACAGCATATAAAATTGACAGGTTGTGACATATTGTAAATGAGGAAACAGTGGAGACATACTACCTCCAATGAAGTCATTTAGTTACCACGTCAAAACTAGTTCTGCTTGCTGAATGACAGACCAGTAAATTGGGAGATGAGGTGTTAGAGCAAGGAATAGTGACTTTATTTGAAAAGCTGGCAGACCCAGAGGATGGCATACTGATATCCTGGAGAACACTCTTCCCCAAGTCAGAATTCAGTCTCCTTTTTTACTAAAAAGGGGCGGGGGTGTGGTTGGTTGTTGCAAACTTCTTGCTGTTCGAATTGATTTCCTTGGAATCCTTTGTTCTAGCAGCTGTCCATGAGGGTCAAATCATGGTGACCCTTTAAAACCTCCAAAAAAAAAAAAACAGGTTATTCTCTATTTTGCAACTTGCCATCTCTACATAAGTGTAGAAGAGCTAACATCCTTAAAGATCAGAGCCCGCAGAATAGGCCCTCCTGGATATTTCAGGCTAAAGGCAACTTTCTTTTACAAAAGGTGCAGAGCTAGCATGTCTGAGCCTAGAAAACAGGGCACAGGTTTAAAGCCAAAGGAACACATCTAAAATGAAGTCAAATTTGTTCTTTTGTATTACAATACCTTTTTCCACCTCATAAATAATTTTAGTAAGGAACATGAACAATTTATAATTTTTCTTCTCAATAACGGATAAATGAGCCAACTACATTTTTGTGATCAGGGATGCTGTGCGTGCCTTGGGGTCACAGCAAACTCTTGTTGGGGGTGGTCGACCCTGCAACATGTCTGATGCCCTGTGAGTGTTGGTGAGGGTCTCCCTAACCTGGGGCTCTCTTCAAGAACCATCATATGGGCATTGACCTCTGGAGACCTCTTTCAGCTGCAGGAAATTTTTTCAGATACTGTGATTGAAAAATCACTCCAGCTGGGGATAAGTAGGGAATAAAGGAAGAGGAAAAGGGCTTGGAGTAAAGTAGAAGAGAAGGACAGAAGATTAGGGAGCCTGGGGGCTTGGAAGCGGGTCTTCGGGAGAGAGATGAGCAGAGGTGGGGAGGTGCCCGGCTCCGGAAACAGCTCCTGCACCTGTCAACGCGCCCAAGACACAGAGCATTTAATTGGCCCAGGACGCTATACTGTCTGGATGTCACCCTGGGCAGAACCTTGAGAATAGAAGGTAATGGATGGGCAGCACTCACCTAGGGGTCACTGAAGGCTTTAGTCAAGTCCACAGTGCCTTTTATAGTCATGTGTCTTCACTTGCCCTTTATCTTAGGATCTGAGAAGCAGGAGCAAGGAACTCAGGGAGAGATCCAGGAAGACATCTCACTTTGTTAAGAGACGACAGTCACAGCGACACGGGGAGCGAAGACACTTGCAGCAAAGTAAAATGACTTCACAACGATTGCATCAGAGCTGCAGGTGTGAGAGAGCCTAAGCCTGTCTCAGAGTGCAGGGGACAAGTGGAAAGGAATGGTAAAATTTCCACTGACAATTGAAATTTTGTTAAATAGCCTGCTACTCTTAATTGTATCACTTGATTGTATGTAGGTGTATTTCTGTGGGCATTTATAGGTTCACACAACCTCACCAGCACCTCTTGCCCCATCGGGGATGGGCTTTCTCAAGCACAGTGCACCTCATGCTTGGGTGGGACACGCTGCGGGTCCTCGCCTGGGACCGGGTTGCTGCAGGGCACTGAGTCCCTGAGACACGGGCTGTGAGACACGACAGTAACATCTCTGCTCATCACTGAGGGCCTCCGTTCCCCCTTGCAGGGTAAGAATGCCGGTGACTCAGTTAGAAGCATGCTTCGAAGCTGTCCGTGTCCTTGCCATCCAGAAGCGGAGCCTGGGAGCTTCCGAATTTCTCCAGAATGCGGTTTACATTCACCTTGACAGGTGAGTGTATGTCCTTTTAAATGTGGAGGAATTATTGCCGTTTCCCTGGAACTTACTCACCACTAGTCTATCTGATTTTCCTGTGCTAGGATTCAGTATAGCCTGCTAAAAATTCTGGAGACAGATATTGAAACCCTGATGAAGAGGATTATTTATTTTATTTCTTTATATGATAGTATTTTACTTTCAAAATTGAGAGTTTTCTGTTCATTGAGGAATTTTTTCGGGGGTTGGAGAATCAACGTTGCTCTTAACCATCTATGTGACCTGTTGCTATATGCCTCTCACCTGTCTTCTGTTCACTTGTGAGGCAGTTCCATTTGTGACCATGTCCGGGTTGTTCATGTTATAAAATATAAAGTCTGTAAAACTACAGTCCCTTTTACTCCGAAGGCATTCCACAAGTACTACTTAAATCTGGGTGTGGTTTTTAGAAGACAGAATCATTAGAACTTGTACTTGCAGGTAGCTAGTGCAAAATCCCCAAATCAATATTCTAGCTTAACATCTAAAATCTTTCTAATCTACCTTGGATATGTATGCATAAGTGAAGCAGTTTGCTAAGAACACAAGACCAGGTTTAGAATAAAGGCTGGTGTAGCTCAGCAGGTCCTCCCATGCTGATGCTCTGCCAGAGGGTGGGGCCAAGGGGAGAGGGCGTGTCCTGCTCTCCCTGAGCTGACAGTTTGATGGCAAAGACCTTCACCAGGTGAAGAACTTGGAGTTTCTTCTAAGAAAAGTGGGTTTGAAAAGAGTCCTAAAAGCGCGGGACTGACACAATTCCATTTGTCTCAAGTAGGGGAGAGCGGCTGTGGGGCCACTTGGGAGACTCGTGATTCCAGGTGGGCAGTGTTGATGGCTTCCACTTGAGCGTTGAGATGGTCAGTGGGTAAAAGCGAACAGATTGAAGACATGTTTAGATGCTAAAAAGGAAAGGATGAATGATGTCTGTGAATTTAGAATGGAGTAATGCCCAGGTTTCTGGGTGGATTAATGAGGTAAATGATAGTCCTGCTGTGCTCTGATGAGGGAAACCTCCAGAGGGAGTTCTGGGGAAAATCTGATGAGTTCAGCTGTGGGTAAAGTGAAAGGCTGTTAGATGTGTGGTCTGGGAGCTCTGGTGAGAGCCAGTAGTGAGTAGGGTGAGGGGAGAGAGACTTTCAAATCATTTTGTCTTGTGAACATACAAATAAGTGTGAACAATGACACACTTAACACCTCTATATTCTGGATTTAAAGCCCTGTAACATTTTGCTATATTGACTGCAGAGGTTCTTAATTTTTTTAACAGAAATAAAATAAATAGAAACAAAATAGTGGAGTTAATGAACATCTTAGAGTTGATGTGTGTCCTTGTATATATTTTGATACCTCATCTGTTTATAACTATAATCTACAAGAAGTTAACTTGCTTAGCATAAGAGTTAAACAGAGGGACGTGAAACACACTGTTGGGGGTTGAAGCTGATCACCTTGGGCAAACTATGTCGCCTCTCTGTGCCTTAGTTGCATCTTCTGTGACTGCCCCCGGGCCCCTCGTCACAGCTGATTTCCTAGACTAGAAGTTGGGAGGGAGTCTGCTGAAGGGAGTAAGAAGTGGCAACTGCTAGGGATACTGAAGAGAGAGACGAAAACTGATTAAAGCCGATAAACTGAGAGCAAATACCCTCAAAAGAGAAAGAATCCCACAGTGTTTTGAGCCACTTAGCATAAGGAAAACAAAATCACGTGGACCCAATTCTCTTGAGCTTTTGAGTATTGTGGGTGGGAGGGTGTCATCAAAAAAGTGTTGAGAAAAGGCCTTTTGGTTTCCCTTGACATTTCCAGTAAGGGTGGGTAGCATAAGCAAAACCCCCCCCCCCGGTTCACAGTGGAAGGTGCCTTTTTGTGCAAAACTGACTAAAGGTTGGAAGCCAGTCTTCAGTGGTGCTGGCAAATGAAGAGACTTCTGGATTGGGTGGGGCACTTGCTGTGACTTCCAGGTGACCTGCTGGCTGGGGACAGTGAGGCGGGCAGTAGGTTTGCAGGGAGACACGGGCATAATGCCTGGCTCTGAGGCTGCTGGTCTGACTAGCAAATCTGGGCACCCACAGTCCTAATGGGGCAGCTCGGGATGTGGCCTGGGACACCTGCTGTGCTGAGGGCGAGAAGAGGGCTTCCCTGAGGGGGTGTCCCTGTGGAGAGTGGAAACGTCCTCCTGCAGGGGAGGAAGAGCCTCTGAGCAGGGTGCTGGATGCACAGGCAAGACCACCCTGAGCACGGAGGGTTTGGGAAGCCGGAAGTCATACGGTGGCCCGAGCAGCCTTGTTCCTGAGAGACTGGAGGTAAAAGAGGCTGTAATGTCAGTCTAGGTTCAGACCCTGTGGTGGGTTATGAGTGACTGGAAAGGACTGGTAAGGCAGGCACGAGAGAACCCTGTGGGCATCCCAGCTGGGGCGTCACACCGGAGGGAGGAGCAGAGTTATAGACTTTGCCACTTATTAGCTGTGTGACTTTGAGCAAGATCACCCCAGTTCTCTCTATATATATCTTCATCTGTAAAGTGACACAGTGACAAGCTCGTGTCATCAGAAGGCTTAGTTTAGCTCTGATCCTCTGTGTCCAGTCTTGTCAGTGCTGCCCTGTGAGGTTCTGCAGCGGCTGCTCTTACCCTGAGATGGGAGGGCGTAGAGGGACATTGTAGCACCCGAGGGCAGGATGGGTTTGCTTTAAAAGCAGACATGTTGCCGCCTGCAGCTGCAGACCTGCAGGCAGTTTGGTTGATGGTCGTGGAGAGAACTTTGGAGGCCTTAGCGTCGTCTTAAGACTTATTTTCACTTAGGGACCGGATTTGCCTTTGCAGATTAATGTTGAAGATTTGGGCTTCTGGCAAAGCTGTTTTCAGAGATGGGTATATACGTAACATATCGTATAAAATAAAATGATTTTCTTAACGTGTGGGACTTTGCAGCTGTTGGGAACATCTCTGTTGCCCTGGTCTCCACGGAGGACACTAGGGGTCAGCAGAGCGTGCGGGAGGGCAGGCAACCCACAGTGCTTTTGCCGGCTGTTCTCCCCAGTAGGGCAGTCTGCTGAGTTGACTCTTCTCTGAGTTTGGTTACCAGATGAGCAGACAGCAAAGTAATGAGTTCTGGTGGGACTGTATAATGACAGGAAGAAAGAGGAACCAGTAGTTTTTCAGGACAAGAAAACGCTTTTGGTTCCTGATCCAGTGTATTCCATTAAAGAAGTGATGAATTGTGTCTGTTCTGGGACTTGATTGAAATACATGTTCAGCCTAAAATTAAGAGTTGTGTTTCATTTGGCGGGAGGACTCGAGCTGGGATGACAGCCTCTCAGATCACTCTGAGGAACTGCTCCCAAGAGGTATGGGAAGAGCTAGGGTATACAGGAGCATTACAACAAAGACCAGGTAGTTGGAACAATAAAAGATTGCTTGTTATCTAAAGAAAGCCAGGTATCTCAAGTTCAAGTATTTAGTGGTTTTCTACGTATGGGAGGAAGCAAACATTTGGACTCACTGAATTCATACTTTAACAAGCACCTAGCTATCTAGGGCAAGTATCCTGTCCTTTCTTATTCTGAGTCTGCTCAGAGGCCACCAATATGATTGGCTGAGAGGCTGGGCTGCAGGCCTGTCCTCGCTGGGGTGTGGCAGTGGCTGCTGATGGCTTGGCTTCAGGATTCTTTGTTTACTGACATGGTTGCAGTATTTTCTTTCACATTGTAGTACTTTCATTCACAGTGCTAACCCTTGGTCCTAAATTCGACCAATACTTTGAGAGACGTTTCATGACCAATTTTGTCCCACGGTGCTAGGATGGCTCATTCCTAGTTCAGGTGAAGTATCTTCTGAGCAGCCATTCAAGGTGTTAGTTTTTTATCAGACCCTGTTGATACTAAAAGTTCTCTGGATCGCCTGTCTTACTAGTCTATTATGATCCAGGAATTGTTTACCCTTCGTTGCTCATTACCATAACTAGAATCACACTATTACAATTATTTTACACAGAGTTATATATTTTATCAATTCCCTCAAGATGTTTAGCCGTCATCAATTTTGTAGACCTAGTTACACATTGGGAAATGTAACAGACAACAAATTTATTATATAGACAGGATATAACTAATTCAGGTAGTAACGTTTATAAAGTCATGAGTAAGAATTTAATAGTCGAGAAGTTATATTTTTGGGTTAAAATTTTCCTTGTGTTCCTGATTGAGTTTGAGTGATCTTATGAGAAATTTCATATGTATGGTCAGGGTCAGAGCAGGTATTAATTGGCCAGGTGAGGTCTCCCACCTTGTAAGATCAATAGTGACCTAAACAGAAGTATAATTTCTTTTTAGAATAATGTTTCTGAGGGCTATCTACTTAGAGCCTTGGAGTAGGGAAACCCACCAAGGTAACACAGAAGTACTAGATATAGGTAATTTACCATAAACTTAGCAGTTGGAGTAGTTCATAATCAAATGTAGGAGAAATTATCAAAGTAATTGGCATACAGGCCTGGTTCTGTGTCTTGGGTCTGCAGTCTTCTTCAGATGTTGTCTTCTTCTCATCCTGACCTGGTAGATTATTCTCCATTTGGGCATTGTTTTAAGGTGAGCAGTGCTCTATAGGCCAGTGCACTGCAGGGGCTCTTTCTGATAGGAAATTAATCTGAAAGTCCGTTTCCTTCAGCTTTGGTGTGTATGGTCTAGTTAAGAGTACCTGATAAAGGGTCCTTCCATTCAGGTTGGAGACAGTTTTTTAAGTCATGCCTGTTCCAGTATGTATAATCCCCTGGCTGCTGGTCATGGGGCATTGGAACTTTACCAAGGATAGATTACTGAGCCTCAGAAACAAACCTAGAGTATTCTTTTCATACTTCAATTAAACTTTACAGCAATGTGACATAACAGCAAGGAATGATCTGGGAAATGTCCAAGTAAATATAGACCTCAATCAACAAAACTAGAAATTAATATCCACTAAAATATAATCTTTTTTCTCTCTAAAGTTACCTTCAGTTTTCTCAAATATAGTCAAATCAAGATTAATTTATTTACAAGCTAAGTCTGATTATTTGAATATATAGGCTTTTTTTAAATTGGCTGTGTTGGAACTTTTAATAAGGACTCTCAGGGTAGAATGTTAATAAGGTTTTCTTAGGCTCAGAATGCCTTGTCAAGGGCTTGTCATGGATTTCTGCCTTACAGATTTAGGTAAATTCTTTTCTCTTTAAAATCCTTAAAATACTTTGAGATTGCTATATCTGTTAGGAGATGATCTTCCTCATTTGTCTGATAGAGCCACTGGGGACCTTAGAGTTTTTAGTCTCTTGAGGGATCAGATAGAGAGAAAAGATAACTGTTCCAAGTCTGCATACATAAGTATAATGTATCAAATTTCTGTGAATCATAACTAGCTTAAGGAGAAGAGTTTCTTTATGTCTGGGAAACAGGTTAAAAGCCAGTAGTATTTCAGACAAAATCAAAAATTATAACCATATTCACCAGTTTACTCAGTCCCATGTAACTAATTCTTTTACTCAGAGTTTTCATTAGACCTTTAAAATTTCTTACCCAGTTTAGTTCAGTGCTATAATTTGAAATTTATTTGAAATCAATAAATCTCCTTGAAGAGAAAGCAATTTGCAAAATCATCAGAAGGAAACAATTAACTGTATATAAATGACAAGTGATTTAAAAGCATGGTTAAACAACGTTACACTATAATCGATAAAGAAAGCTGGTCACTATAACTAGAATTATGACTGGTAACATTTCATATATACCAGAATTTTAGGGAATCCATATAATTTCTAGAATATCTATATTAATAATATTTTCTCATACAATATAACCTAGGAAGATCTATTATTCATTTGACAATACCATGTTATTTAACATGCCAAATGAAACTTACTAGTTTAAAATCTCTCTTTGGGATATTTCAGGGGCCCTCTGTAGCATCCCAAACTTAACTGGAGATTAAAAGAACTTTAATAGAAATTGATATTTGGGGAGCTTGTTAAAAGTTTTCAGAACACTTGGTCAGATAAACATATAGATCACTGTAAAGTAGTTCTTTTTCATTAACAAGAAAATACGTTAAAGGTAAAAGCAGAACAGGTCAGTTATGTGGTATAAGAAGCTTTACAATTTGTTACTGAAAGTGGATTAACATTGTTAGAAAATTTTGTCATCTTAACAGAGAGAAAACCAAATCTAGTCTTGTACCAGATTACTTCTAAGATTCATTTACTTTGCCCAAGTTGATTCTAAACTTAGACAATTCTGACAACGTACAGAACTCTTTCCTCAGGGTTCCTCTTCCACAAGCGTTCCACAGCTTTCTATATCACAGTAGTGTGTCCTTTATTTTCTCTTCCATTCAGAAGTAACCAGCTTCAGAAGAAAGTCATTATTTTTTATTAACAAAATATAATTACATTCATATATCTTCCTTTACACATTTATCTTACTTTCCTAGGATACTGAGATTATAACCTTAATAATAGAGATTATTTCATGGTAGCATCAACCATTTATTAATATTTCTAAACACCTTTAGTTTCTCTGTAAGGGTAAGTTAAATGTTAAATAATTCATATTTCAATCTTATTTTATCTGAAAGTGTCATAGCTATTTAATAAAATCCTATCATTTAACTTAATTTAGCACAAATCTAGAATTTAAAGATACCAAACATTTAGAGAGTATCTTAAACATACATTTTAAAAATATATTTTAAAAATTTACCCAAAGCTCTCATCTCATTTGCATTTAATTTACTTAAAATTTTACTACACCACATTACTATTTTTTTCTTGACAATTCTGCAACAGATATAACAGGATCTTATTTGACTTTCATTAAAACTAGGTACACTGAAGGTATTGTACTTAATATTGATGACTTTAAAGATGTCTATATTAATTAGAACATACTTAAACTAAACAATACCAAGTGTTAACTTAATATTGAATATTTTCCAGTTCACGTGATGCTGAAAGTCAATTTGGTCAGTTTTTATTTTAAAAATACTTAGTTTGTAAGCTCTTATTTTTTTTACGTCAATTAAGCAGAGATCTTTGACTTTGATTTTTTTTTTTTCAGCTGTAGAAATATCTCACATCTATAATGTGTACGCAGGCTTATAAACAGACAAAAGCTAGAGATCTCATAGGTTCACTTTAAAACTTACTTATAAGATAGGTATAATAATAGTTGGAGTAAGCTGAATTTGCTTGCTCAAATCACTAATGCTTACTATTTATGAAACCGACATTTAAGATTTCTTGACAAATGCTGAAGGACGCGTCAGAGTTATGAGTTCTAAAATGCCAAAAATTTCTTGGCCTTAAGTATTATCTCGTTGAGCTAATTAGGCTCAGTCCTAGGTCACTGTTTGCTGTATTTATATTTCTGATCTGCAAGACAAAGACAGACGCTTCCAGTTCCCCAGAGAACTGCTCTGTCACGCAGGTCCAATTGTATCTCCTTAATTGGCTTTTTTGTATCAGTGAGAAGAGATTTAAACAAAGAATTCCATGTTTTAAAACTTAAAGATTTACTTTAGCATGTCTTCCAAAGCTTGCATAAGCTATTTAGTGAGGTCTATTTTCCTTGAGTTGTAAGTTAAACCCAGGGTAAACCTCTTATTTTATTGTCTATTAGCCACTGAATATGAGTTTTTAATTTTAAGTTATATTGGAAGGCTCACGAAACTCTATTGGTTTCCTTTACTTTGTTCAATTAATATTTTCTAAGGGACAGATATGTGCCCAGCCTTATAATACCAAGAAGGGGAAGCGTTTTTCCATTGAAATATATCTATCCCACAATATAATTAAGCAAAAGTTTTATATAAAGCCCATTTAATATACCAATTTTACAAACTTTTATCTCAATTTTATTAAATCTTTTACCTTTAATTTTTATATTTATTAGGTTTAATCAGTAATTCCTATTTCTTGAAGGAGTGTCAGAAGCTTTTTGTGTGTGTGTGTGTGTGCATTGTATCTAATTATATAGAAAAGTCTCTGGGATTCCCAAGTTTCAGCCAAAGTGCTTAGGCCCTTCTCAATTTTCAATTTGATTAATAGGTCTGTTGTCCCAATCATTGATCAAGTATTTCAGTCTATAAATATGTATTTTTTTTAGCTCTATAAATACATATATTTTAAACTGTGCTAAAGCGGACTTGTTTGAACTTTAATGTTGGGGGGCAGTAGGTGATCTCTTTGGCCTTTTTTTTTTTTACTTTACATAGTGTAGTATCAAAACCTTGTATCTAAATCCAAAAATGTCCATTTTATTTATCTCATTCAAAATAACCATATAAAAATATTTATCCATTTGGGATAAGTCCCTTATTTTTTTTTTTTTTTGACATTTTTACAATCCTTTTTCCAGTTATTCAGACTAATTAACATTAATTATTCTAAGTATTTATTAGCATCTCTAAAACCATTGATCGGAAAGGAAAAACACAAATGTAGGTTTTCAAACCAGTTTTTTTTTTTTTAACTAATTTCTTAGGTTAACCATTAGATATATTTTTCTACCTTTAAACTTGATTTTAATAGGTACCAATAAAACGGCTGTTTATAATGAGAGCTCTTTCAACTTTCACCAATTTAAAAGTTTTCCCAAATTAAAGGATCCATCATATGGCCATCAATTTATATATATATATATAGTGATTTTAAACCAATAAGATGAAGAGGCTTTTCCACATGAGAGTGGGGGTGTTGCTTAAATAAAATTCAAAAGTTTACTTTCCAAAAGCTAAAAGCCTTTGTGGTCCAGGCTGATGCAACAACGGTTAAGATGGCAAAATATCTGAAAATTGGTACAATCAAAGGATTTTTGAGAATCCCAATTTATTTGCGTGGCCACAATATGTACACAATAATTGTACCTTTTGTATGTCAGAGTCCAAGGTGTCGTTTAAAAAAAAACAGATATATACATACATACACACACATAAAACACCCAGAGAAAGATAAAACGTTTACATTTCAAGGACACAGGAAGAGAAATCCAAGTTCCCCCTAAAGAGGAATTTGTTCTTATAAGTTCAGAATTCCAAAAAATATTTTATCAGGCCTGGTTAGTTACTTTCAGGGTGAGTTTTTTTTTTTCTAATTCCTAATTAATGTTGTAAGTTTTGTACGTATATAAACCGGGCTAGTGTATTAGTTGGAGGCTGGCAATCTGTCATTTCTTTTTTTTCTGTTCTGTGTTTTTATTTTTTTTTAATTTTTTTTGAAAGTTCTATTCCCCATTGTAAGGTCGGGTTCTCAGAATAAAATTGCTGGTAAGATTTCCTGCAGGGACAACACTATGGCATGAAGTCTTTGCCTCTACCATTCCTGAAAGTTTCTCCGTCACCCGAGAAAGCTGTTTCCAGCCAGGAGAAGGGTCCCATTTTTGGAGTTGAAAGTTTCCTCATAAGAGTTTTACTTTTATTCCGAAAAATTTAATGGAGGTAACCAAATTGAGGACATTAGACCAGCCTCTTACCTAACCACACAGTCCTGAAACCAGTGTCTTTCAACTTGGACCCACTCAGGAAGTTTTCACTGGGTGAGTATTTTCCTGGTATGTTTCCACCAGCCCCACTTCAGACGTCTCCTCAAGGTGGGTGTTTCCTGTTATCTTTCAACCAGGCCCCACCCAGTATGTCTCCACTGGGTGGGTAATTCCCTCCAGTCTCTTTCAACTGGAGGGCCAGGTACCTGGATACACCACCAAATAAAACTCAGGATCATCAACCAATATGGGAGATCAGAGAACCAGGAGAGACTCACCCAAGTTCATTTGGATTCCCCGAGGAGGCAGATGGGCACAAAGTGCCAATGCTGGTACCAAGGCTCTGGTAACTCGGAGAGTTCAGCTGGAGAGAAGTCTGCTCTGGGTCCCTTCCTGGTGTCCAAAACTTTTGACTGTAATACATGTGCAGCCTAAAAGTTAAGAGTTATGTTTTATTTGGTGGGAGGACTCGAGCCGGGATGACAGCCTCTCAGATCGCTCGGAGTGACTGTTCCCAAGAGGTTGAGGATGAGCTAGGATATATAGGAGCTTTAAAACAAAGACCAGGTAGTTGGAAGAATAAAAGATTGCTTGTTATCTAAAGAAAGCCAGGTATCTCAAGTTCAAGAATTTAGTGCTTTTCCATGTATGGGAGGAAGTAAATATATTGACTCACTGAATTCATTCTTTAGACAAGCACCTAGCTATCTAGGGCAAGTATCGTGTCCTTTCTTATTCTGAGTCTGCTCAGAGGGCACCATTGTGAGTGGCTGTAGAGGCAGGGCTGCAGGCCTGTCCTCGCTGGGTTGTGTTGGCAGCCGCTGATGGCTTGGTTTCAGCATTCTTTTTTTACTGACATGGTTGCAGTATTTTCATTCACACTGTAGTATTTTCGGTCACAGAATGATTATGGATAATCTGCAAACTTGGAAAGCAACCGAGATGGAATTACTTCAGGTACCTTCTAATTTAATAAGCCGTGTGCTAACATAAACATGGAGGAAGCATACAAAAGGATTTGGTGGTGTAGGGAAGGTGTTCTGCACATTACAGGAGAAGGCAGAATTCCTTTTCTTTGCGGGCAGGGACGTAAGCCCAACTTTCTTTTCTGTAGTGGTTTCTGAGAACAGTTTATGGTAATTAATGAACATTGAGAAACGGTGGCAAACATTGCATTCAAGAGCTGGCCGGCTGCAAACTTGTGTATTGGACAGGTGGATTTCATAGGCAAGTGATCAGGTGGATGGGAGAGAGATGGAGTCCAGGCCTGGGTCCAGATTCAGGTTTAAATCGCCATTTCATCACCATGGGGACTTGGACTAGAATGTAACCTCTCCTAACCTGTTGGTGAATCTCTGAAACTTGCATGATAATATTCGTTTCTTCCTGGGATTGTTGTAAGTTGCAAAGAATATTATAGCATACATGAAGCACTTAACACACTGGCACTTAGCAGTGTTCACTGTGTGTGGACGTCCCGCTTCGCGTGTGTCAGAGCCGTAAAGGCAGCATTTGTCTGTTGAGGATGCACTGGTAGCCCCTTGAATAGGTTGTGAATTTGGTTATTTCCTGTAATCTCGGTAAATCTGTGTGCCATGGGCAGTTATTTTCATGGACAGATGAGGAATCTCAGGGTAAAGAAGACTGTGTAATTTGCCCAAAGTCAGACCATAATTTTGGGTGCAGGGGCCTCAGTTCAGCATGGGCCCCTGGGCCTTCTGCCCTCTCCTTTCAGCACCTGAGCCAGATGTGTGCTCGGCTGTCTCCCAGCACAGAATATCCAGCAGGGAGCAAGACATACCTGGCCCTGTGCTGCTTGAGCAAAACTCCAGAGGGGAGGCAGTTACAAAAGGGATAAACATAAAAACAGATGACTGCAAACTGTGATCATCTCTGAGAAGGAAAGGAACAGGCCTCGCCTTGCAGCGCTGGGATCTTTCCCGTCGGGGCTGCTCTGGGGGCGTTCATCTCAGCTAAACAAACTCTGCTGCTGCACCAAGGCAGGAAGGCAGGGCGCGTGTGACCAGGTAGACTGGGCCTCGTTGGTCATACTCATTCCCCATTAAGCGGCAGCTGTCATGGGCACTTACCTAGTAAACAGTTGTCGGCCATAATCATCACGCAGTTTGCTTGGTAGTTTTATAGGCCCCACCTTTGAGATGAGGTCATTGATGCTGGGGAGTTTGCTGCATGCCCGTGATCACCTTGGAAATACCCCCACTGGTCTTTCAACCTAGGCTGGCGTGGCTGTCATGCCCCAGCCCTGTGAATGGCATCGTGTAGCTTCTCCCAAGTGGCCCAAATGACTGATATTGATTTTCTTAATTCGTAGGAAATGGTATGTGACAATAGGAGGAAAGGGTAGTAAGAAATTTTTTTGAAAACTAGAAAAAAAATCAATTCTTCCCCAGCTGGGGGAGCGTAAGCTCTGTCACACACCCCACTCACTGCCTGTCACCTCCTCACTGCCGACTCCGTGTTCAGAAGCCACTCTGAGCCTTTGAAGAACATTTTGCCTCATGACATTGTTGACTAGGACCTGCGACCTCTCTGTCCCTGGTTAACAGTCTATTCAAAGCCATTTAAATTTTATGCAGGCTCCTCCGCTCAGATGTAAGAATAGCCTCTTTAAACTTCTTGATGCAGCTCCTTAATGAGGATCTTGTGAAGGAAACCTAGTCAAAACCTGGGATGTATGCACATAGTGACCGTAAACTCAGCAATTTGGGAAGTTCAGAATCAGATGGTTGGGAGACTCAGGAAAGGCTTTTTAAGGTAGAAAGGGGAAAGTGAAAGGATGCAGGCTGTGTAAGACTGAAACATCTGGGTCCCAGCCAGCAAGGCACCTGCGTTCAGAATGGTGGGTGGGGAGTGCAGATTTGTCACAAAGAAAGAATTGGTGGGATGGGAGGGAGGACAGTTAGGTACTTTACTGGGGAAGGAAATAGTGGGCTGAACATTTCCTGGTTGAACAAGAGGACTGTGACATGATGTGTTTGTATTTTGTAGAGAAGGGTTTTGTGGGGACAGGCCTAGGGAGTACGCTCTGTGGCTGGGGAGTCAGCACAACAAAGAAACACAGAGAACCAGGCCGACCCCAGGGCCCCTGCTGGGGGAGAGTCTGCCCGCCAATTCGAGCCCTGGGGGCTGCTTCTGTCCTTTAGCCGGGGCCTTAGAGCTCCCTTCACAACCCAGTCCTGTTGATACAAGAAAAAATAAGTGGGGCATGAGAAGGGCTGTGTCCCAGGCTTTGGTTGAGCCTCTTGGATGTGCCCCGCCAGATGTGGGTACTTGGTTTCATGCAGGAAAGATTTCAAAAGGAAGCCACTGTTGAGTAAAGGTAGATTTATTCAGAGAGATTCATTGAAAGGCAAGAGAAATTCCACGATGTGTGGGGGTTTGATGCTCCGATTAAAAGTAGGTACACACTCCACAGAGTGTGGGCCTTCTCTGAAGAGGGAGAGAGAGGTGTGACTGCTAGGCTGTGCTGTGTTGCTTTTATTCATGTGCTTGGTGGTTTCATATGCTAATAATTAGAAGGACCAGCCTAAGGGCAAGGGGCTGTAATTCCCAGGCAGTTGGCCATTTCCCACCATTTGACCTTTTGTGGCTAGCCTTGGGACTGCCATGGTGCCTGGGGGCGTGTTATTCACCATGTTACTATTACAATGGGTGTATAATGAAGCTCAAGATCTGCTAGAATTTAAATCTCTTCATCCTGAGCCTCAAGGCCTATTGGGGGTTGAATCCTTCACCATTTTGATGTTAATTGCTGTGGCCTTCCTTGAATGGCTGTGCTCTGCTCCCTTCCATCCTGTCTCACTGTGATGACACAGAGAGAGCAAAGGCCGGGCCCTGGCTGTGCTCCTGCATTTAACAGGAGGAGGGGTGGGGTAGGCTGAGGATGACTCTGGGTGGTGTGAAAGATGTTTCAGATTTTCCCACGTGGGACATGGGGACCTGCCAGCAGCCACCACAGATTTATCTCATAGGCATTATCGCTTGTGTCACTCATTTGTTTCTATTTTTCTTTTTTTTTTTAAGTATTTAGTCTAAATTTAATATCAGGTTTTTTTAGAGAAAAAATTCTCTTTTTCTTTTCTTTGGGGCTCTTTTTTGGGGGGTAGGTAATTAGGTGTATTTATCTGTTAGTGGAGGCCCTGGGGCTTGAACCCAGACCCCGTGTATGATATACACATGCTCTAACACTGAGCTCTACCACCCGCCCCTTCATCTTTTTCTTTTTGCTTTAACTGCCAAAAATCTTACAGCTGAATTACTAATTGGCCTTTAACACTTACCCTGACTTCATGGCATCCATTTTTATGACTTTACCTCCCCCTGGTTTCATTTAATTATTGAATCTCCATTTTCTTTTCACTCTCACTTTTGTCTTTTTGTTGTTATGGTTGTTAAGCTGTGTTTAAAAAATTGTTTAAATTCTCTTTTAGCAGGAGGGTGAAAGTAAATAAATATGTAAATAAATATCACACTTAAATGCTTTTATACATTCTAAGCTGTTTAGTATTTACTTAAAAACCGGACTGATATTAAAGTTATAACATTTTTACATTATTTTTTAATTTTTTCTAAAGGTATAACTGATTTAAAATATGATATGTTTCAGGTGTACAATAGTTGCTCCATTTATAGTTATTGTAAATCATTGACTGTATTGCCTATGTTGTAAGATACATCCCTCTAGCGTGTTTACGTTACATGTAGCAGTTTGTATAAGAAAGTTGGGTAACACAGAGTCTGGGGCGTGGCTGTGTCTGACTCAGGTTCCAGGTCACCCTGCCTGTCAGAGCCAAGGCCCTCACTCCTGTCTACAGGGCAGCGAGTGGAGGCAGCTCTCATAAGCGCTGGTACCAACTTCTGAGTCGCAGTGACAACAGTGACTGTCTGTGGACTTGCAAAGTGTTGTTCCAGGAGATTTACATGCATTTCTTCATTTATTATTTAAAGCCCTCCTGTGAGGAATCGTTTTATGTTTTTAATGAATAATACACTTTATTTTTAATTTGATAGACTTCAAACTTCCGGAAAATTTACAGGAGTAGTACAATGAACACTTAGATACACTTCACCTAAAAGGGCAGTATTTGTCCTTTTGTGTCTGGCTTATTTCAGCATACTTTTTTAAGGTTCATCCATGTTGTAGCCTGAAACAGTAATTTATTTTTTGGTTTAATAATATCTTTTTTCTTTTTTTTTTTGTTTTTGGTCTATTTAAAAATAGTTTCATTGAAGTCTAGTCAGTTTATAATGTTGCATCAGTTTCTTGTTTACAGCACAACACTTCAGTTATATAGGAATATACATGTATTCATTTTCATATTCTTTTTCAACATAAGTTACTATAAGATATTAAACATATTTCCCTGTACTAAACAGTATAAACTTGCTGTTTATTCTATACAAAATCAGTATCTGCAAACCTTGAACTCGCAATTTATCCCTTCCCACACCATCTCCCCTCTGGTAATCATAGTTTGGTTTCTATGTCTCTGTGTCTGTTTCTGCTCTGTAGATAAGTTTCTCTTTCTTTTTTTTTTTTTTTTTTTTTAAGATTCCACATATGAGCGATCTCGTATGGTATTTTTCTTTCCCTTTCTGGCTTACTTCTCTTAGAATGACATTCTCCAGTTCCATTCATGTTACAGCAAATGGCATTATTTTATTATTTTTTATGCCTGAGTAGTAGTCTATGGTATAAATATACTGCAACCTCTTTATCCAGTCATCTGTCAGTGGACATTTAGGTTGTTTCCATGTCTTGGCTATTGTAAATAGTGGTGCTGTGAACATTTGGGGGAAAGTGTCTTTTTGAATTAGGGTTACTTCTGGATATATGCCCAGGAGTGTGATTGCTGGGTCATAGGGGAAGTCAATTTTTTGTCTTTTGGTGAATCTCCATACTGTTTTCCACAATGGCTCCACCAAACTGCATTCCCACCACAGTGTAGGAGGGTTCCATTTTCTCCACAGCCTCTCCAGCATTTATTGTTTGTGAACTTCTGAATGATGGCTATTCTGACTGGTGTGAAGTGATACTTGATTGTAGTTTTGATTTGCATTTCTCTGATAATGATATTGAGCATTTTTTCATGTGCCTATTGGCCATTTGCATGTTTTCATTGGAGAAAAGTTTCTTTAGCACTTCTGCCCATTTTTGGATTGAATTGTTTATTTTTCTTTCTTATCAAGTGTAAAAGCTGTTTATATATTCTGGGAATTAACCCCTTGACAGTCTCATTTATTGTAAATATTTTCTCCCATTCCATAGGTTGTCTTTTTGTTTTGCTTACTGTTTCCTTTGCTGTGCAAAAGCTTGTAAGTTTAATTAGACCCCACTTGTATATTTTTGCTTGTATTTCTATTGCTTGAGTAGACTGCTCTAGGAGAACATTGCTGAGATGCATGTCAGATGTTTTGCCTACGTTTTCTTCTAAGAGGTTTGTATTGTCTTGTCTACATGTTTAAGTCTTTAAGCCATTTTGAATTTATTTTTGTGTGTGCTGTGAGGGAGTAGTCTAACTTCATTGATTTACATGCAGCTGTCCAGTTTTCCCTACACCATTTTCTGAAGAGGCTGTCTTTACTCCATTGTATGTTCTCACCTCCTTTGTCAAAGATTCAATTTCCAAAATTTTTTGGGACTATTCTTGATAATTTTTTTACCCATTCATTGATGGATGTATATTGTTTGTAACCTTTGGCTACTCTGAATGATACTGCCATGAATATTGATGTGCAAGCTTTTGTGAGAATATGTTTTCATTCTGTTGGCTGCACAGTTGGCCCGCCATAGCTGTAGTTTCCACTTCATGGATCCAGATGGCTGGTTGTAAAGGGACTCGAACATCATTGGATTATGGAATCCAGGGTGGTGGATTCCTGAAACCAATCCCCCGAGGATACTGAGGGATGACCCTATATGTAGGAGTAGAATTGCTGAGCCATATGATAACACTAAACTTTTGAGGAAACACCAGACTTTTACAAAGAAGCTGCACCATTGCCCCTTTCCAATGGCTGCATATTGAGGGTTCCGTTTCCTCTGCCTCCTGACCGACATTTGTTATTGTCCGTGTTTTGATTATAACCATCCTAGTGGGTGTAAAATGAGATCTCATTTTGATTTTGATTTGACTAGTGATGCTGAGCATCTTTTCATATGCTTATTGGCCATTTGTGTATCTATTTAATTCCTTGGTAAATTTAAAAATTGGGTCGATTTTCTTTGTATTGGTCAGTTGTAAGCATTCGTTTTATATCCTGGATACTAGTCTCTTATTAGATATATGCTTTGCAAATTTTTTCTACTATTCTGCAGATTGTCATTCCACTTTACTTTTTTTAAACATTAAGACAATTTCTTTATAGGGGAGGTAATTAGATTTATTCATTTATTTTATTTATTTATTTATTTTTTGCCAAGCATGCACTCTATCACTTGAGCTACCCACTTCCCCTTTCATTTCACTTTCTTGATGATATCTTTTGTAACAAGTGGTTTTAATTTTGATGAAGTCCAGTTTATCTGGTTTTTTTTTATCACTTCTGCTCTTGGTATTGTATCTAGGAAACCATAACCTATCCTAGGACCACAAAGATTTATACTATGTCTTCTTTTAGAAAGTTTATAGGTTTAGATTTTACGTTTCTGTCTGTGATCCATTTTCAATTAATTTTTATTTGTTATATACAATAGGGGGTTTCAGATTCTAAATTCATTCTTTTGCCTGCAGATACCCAGCTTTCCCTGCACCATTCATTGAATAGACTATTCTTTCAATGGAGTGTTGTTGGCACCCTTGTTGAAAACTGACTGTAAATGTAAGTTTCCCCCCTGGAATTTTTACTGTGTCTCATAGATTTATGTATCCAAACTTATGACAGTACCATAATGACTTCAGTACTATAGATTTGTAGTAACATTTAAAGTGAGTCCTCCCACTTTGCTCTGCTTCTTCAAGATTGCTTTGGCTGTCCTGGGCCCCTAGCACTTCCATATGAATTTTGGGATCAGTTTTTCAATTTTCGCAAAGAAGTCAGCTGGAATTTTGATAGCGATTCCACTGAATTTGTAGATCACTTTGGGGTGTCTTAACATTTTTAACAATATTGTCTACTCTTCCATGAACATGGGATGTCTTCCATATATGTAGATCTTCTAAAATTTTTTCAGTGATACTTCAAATTGTTCAATGTACAAATCTTGTAAATTTTTGTTAAATGTATCTCCCATTTTATTTTTAATGCTGTTGTAAATGGGAAGGCTGAGCTTCTTAAGGGTGGGACTATATATCAATTTGTTTATTTCTAGGATTCCTACACATCAAATACACTAGGTTTATATTTGCTACATAAATCTATCCACAACTCTTCCCTCACATGTGTTATAAAAAACCAAGACCCAGGTTAAACTACCTCAACACCTATGTGGAAGTGAGAAATGAGACCCTTGGGTGGGGCTTTGTGCAGATGATACTGAGAACTTATTTAGGATGGCTTCATCTTAATTTCTTTTAAACAATCCTTTCAGTGTATATAGTCAGATACATTAAGAACATGCCCTTTTGATGTACAGAGGAGCTAAGACTATCATTTTCAAATAATTTCTAGTGAGAATGTTGTACTTGAAACCTAATTTGTATCTATCTTTGAAGATTTATGTTTCAGGAGCTTTGACTAAAGAACACCTGTCTTTATTCAATAACGACAACTAAATGCTCAAACAACATGTAAGAGTTTGAGCTGTAACTGGAGGCAGCGCTTACCTCTCCCAATACACTTGTGCTGATCTGCTCAAAGGGGTTCGTCCAACTGTTTGTCAGTAGTCTGTTGGACAAAGCCATAAAACATTGATTTAAGGATGCTGGAATGCAACATATTCTTATTAATACTAAGTAAGCCCATATTGAGTGCTTACTGTATGTTGGGAATTGTCCCTCAGTCTCACATGAATTTTATTTCTCTGAAAACCTTACATATTTCCTTGCTATTCCCACTTTACAGATAAGGAGACTGAGGATTAAGTCTTCTCTCTTTTTGGGGGAGCTCATTATCAATGACTGGAAGTTGTAAGGAAAAAGATATTGATTCATCCTGAGAAAACATTTTTCTGAGAGTCAGCATTGAAGAGGGTGACCACTGAAGAGGGTGATCATTGTTCGAGTGAGACGAGCCCCGTGTTGTACGGAGTCAGCATCCCAGTCCTGGACACGGCACTGTGCTGCGTGGTGGGTGAGGCGGCGTGGCCGCACAGGGAACGAGGATGCCGGGCCGTTGGGCTGTGCTCAGGCCCGGTGGGGCTTTCTCCTAAGGGCAGTGGACCGTCATTGACAATTTAAGTAGGGGAGTGGGGTGCTCTCATAGATCACTTTTGTGTTTGTAGAATGCTTGCAAACATTCAGTAGGCTCGGCAGAAAGTGATGTGACGAATCAGAGTAGGGTGGCTGCAAGGTGTAGCAGTGTTCAATTTTCAAGTGGTTTTCAGTCCCATGTTTGTGGCTCAGTAGCCGTGTCACTTTGGTTGACGCACTCAAGGAAGTGAAACAATTTATCTAATCAATTGAAGCAGTGATGTACCCAATTCCCAGGACTGTTGTGGAGATCCAGTGAGATAACATTCGCACAGTGTGCAGCATGGTCCACAGCCCAGAGTCAGTGCTGAGGGAGTGCCTGTGAGTACCTGGTAGGTCAGGTGTGGGTGGTGGGGCTCGGTGACTGAGGAAATCTGAGCCCTGAAGGAGGGGTCCAGTCACATCTGTGAGTGATGGGCCTGAGCTGGGAGGGGCAGAGAGACCTTCCCTCCCAACCAGGGGCCCTGGGCAGGACGGCTATGGGAGGAGCACCGTGAAGTCAGCTCTTTGCAGGTGGAGTTTGAGTTGCCCTTTAGACATCTAAGTGCAGTGTCACGAGCTCACAGAGGAGGTCTGGTCCCAGGCAGTGAATTTTCCTATAATCTCAATCCCTGAGGACGTCGAGGTATTGATCACTGAACGTGAAGACATACTTTACAGGACAAGTGAATAGTAGTATCATCTCTGTCATCAAAGCTCACGTCTCTTTATTCATCACCCACTTTGTTAATTGGATACTAACAGGGCAGTTCTTCACCGCCCTCCCCTAGGCTCAGGCTCCACAGCAAAGAGCTGGTGAGCCTCCCTCTTTTCCAGAAGACACATTTAGCTGGTAGCCTTCTATACCTCCCCAGACTTAGAATTTTAATTTGTCGTTTTAATTCTATTATCTGTTGGTCATCTCCTGACAGGAGAGACGTTTAACTCATGGTCATGTTTCAATTAGCTGTTACTGAGAATTGCTGATCTGATCCATAGTGTATGTATTATATTAATTTGTAGAGTACTTATCATTTTTCTTTCTTTGCCCTTAAATTTTGTTTGCCCCTTCAAGTTACTATCCTATTTTTGGCCTTATTTTTTTTAATTAAAAAATGTGTGTTAGTAGCTAAGAAAACAAAAGCAAAGAAACAATGCACATGATACTTAAATTTAGAAAATATCTATTGTGTTTTCTGTCTCGGCAATGGAGGGATCTAGAAACTCGTGAAAACGTTCATTACACAAGTTCCTTAAAATGCTGATTAAGAAATAAATCCTTCCTTCCTCATCTTTCACGCTGCACAGCTAATTTTCAAGAAAGTGAGGGGAAATCCTCAGAATCCAAGTCATACCAGAAAGCAGGGATTCTGGGAGATACGCGAGCCTTAGAAGCCCTGGGGTGCCTGTTGGCTCCTGAACTGAGTGTTAGTTGCCCTGGCAGGAGGGCGGGAGGTGAGCCCCAGGCCTCTCACACTGGGAGTTGGAAGGCTCATCCTATGTAAGGCCAAGCACATCCTGAGAATCCTGTTTAATAAAGGGTGAATTAGAAAGAAAGAAAAATATCATTCCTCAAGGCAAGAAATTAAGGAAAGTCAATTTTTGGGGAAGCAGGGAAAAATAACAAATCCAAAGTAAGGATTTAGTTTAAAGCTGTTCTGGCATGAGAGTGACCACAATCTCCTGGCAGAAAATCACAGCTCCTCCCGGAATGAGAAGTTGTGTTTTGAATGAATCAGTGAACAGCCATTCCGAAAAAGGCCTCCTGAGTCTTCTGGATCAAGGTACTAGACCCAAACAGCTCTCTTCCAAGGTCTCATTTAAATAACCAGAAAGGTTTTAAAGGAAAGAAGCCATAATCATAGTTCTAATTATTGACATTAGTATATGCTAGGATCAGAGAGGACTATGGAGTTGTCTCCTCTTTTATGGACCTTACTTTCTGTTTGACATATTTGGGGAGCTGGGTGGAGGGAGGTTTTAGTCTCTTGCAATTAGCCAGGAAAGGAAATTAAGAAAGCAGTGAAGGGTGGGTGACATTTTTAGCTGAGGACTGTCCTGTTCAGTTGGCTTTTAATTGCAGGCTCGATGAGTTTTCACTGGAGGGAATTGATCTTACAGAAGATGGACTTAACTCAGGCCTCTTCAGAATGGACAAATGAACCTGGAGAAAGACAGTCAAATCTGTGCAGACATTAAAGTCCACGTGAACGTGCTGTATCCCTGAGCCAAAGATTGGACATTAGGCAGCACTTCTTGAGGACAGAGGAGTGGTTTTTAAGGTTCTCCAAGAATGAATCCCAGGGAACCGGGATGGCCAGTTGTCAAACTGTGACTTTGCTCTTTGGACGGTGTGCCCACCAAAGGTATTCTCCGTTTATTAGTTTTCATTTCTCTTAAATACATCTCAGGTGATGAGGACGTGGGCACAAGCATTGGACGCCATGTCGAGGTGACTTTGGATACCTGCCTAGAAGTGCGGGCACAGCTGCGGCTGCGTCGTACATCTTGCCTCCAACCCCGTTGCCCGGCTCCGTGATCACGGCAGGGTGGTTCCTTGATGACCTGTCCGTCTCCTTTGTGACATTGTAACCCACCAAAGACCGGAGCGTATTAGCTTGGCTTTGTTCTTTTCCATCCTTCTCTTTGAATGGACTGATAGTGGACCCAGTTGTGTTAGCAGATGTTTTACAAGTAGGGCTCTCAGTACAAACCTTGTAATCCCCGCTGTGTGATCTAGAGAAGAAAGTTACATTCTTTCCAAATTGTTTTGATGCACTTATGTGGGAAAATGGTGTACGTTTGAATATGTATTTCCTCTCTGAATCATCATGGCTAGAGATGAATTTGGGCAGACATGGAATGTATTTTCTGTATTTGAACTGTATGGTCCCCTAAATTCTCCCCAGCTTTTTAAAGTCATCACTGGAGTGCTACCTCCAGAGTTTTCCAAAGCATCCACCACTGCCTGTACTTCAGACACTGTGAGTTTCCAAGTTGGAGAAGGCTGCTGGCTGGTGAGGCATTCTCTGGCACATCTCTGGCTGGCTGATGTGGGCTTAGCACCCAAGACTTGGCAGACAGTAACTAACCACGATCACTTCCATTTCTGGGACACTCATTAAGGATTTTAGACGTATGCTAGTGGCATACGTTATTTCAATTAGTTTTCCCAACAATCATAATTAGATTTTTTCACCTGTATTAATATGTAAACTGTCAAAGTGAGTGACGTGCAGACTTTGGACAGGAACACGGGTCTTTCTGATCCCTGTCTCTGTTCCCTCCCCGGCCTATCCTTCCAGATGGCCAGGAGACTCTTCCTCAGTCTTGAGTTTCCTGCTGATATTACCATTCTGTTTCTAGGAGAGGAAAACAAGTCTAAACTTACTTTCCAGTTGAAAATGGAATGGAGAGTTAACGCTGGAAGCCGGGAGAGTCTTTCCTGTGATGAAGTGGTCTCCGAGCCACTTCCACTGGGACGTCACGTCACTGTCTGGGCCCCTTGCACAGCCTGTGCACAGGTGACAGCACAGATGTGCCGAGCAGTCCTCCCGGACAGGGCATTGGGTTGGAAATGAGTTTGGGTATTTGGTTTCATTACATAGGTTTCTGAAGGCCTTGGCCTGGCACTTCGAGTGGGACCATTCCCTGTCCCACATACTCGTGCTCTGGGCCCGTGCAGACCTGATGTGGCCTCAGCCTGAGGCTCAGGGCCCGTGGTGAAGTGGAGCATTTTAGTCCAGGGTCTGTGGAGGCTCTGACAATTCTGGGTCATGGGACATTGTTCAGGATGATAATAATTCCTCCCCGAGTTTCAGATTTCCTTGCCTGTGAGCCGGGGTAGTAATAGTTTCTGAGATGATTGTAATGATTCAGTAAGGGGCGCAGCGTGTGCTGGCAGGTAGCTGGTGCTTAAGGAGCAGAAGTCGCAGTCACTCTGTCAGCCTCTCACTGTGTGCTCTGTGCTTTGAGAAGATGTGTGTTTGGTGAAAGTCCTGCCCAAATACTAGGGTCTAGATGAAATGTTGTTCCTTTACTTTCCCTTTCTTTTGCTCCTTCCTTTCTCTGCGTCTCATGTGTAGGGAGCAGATTCCTCTGTTTCAGGGAATACAGGCCTTTCTAGGAAAAGGACAGGATGAACGTGGAGAGGTGGGGCCGGAGGGGGTCTGGAGCATCTGCACAGCGCTGCTTCCCTGCATTTCTGCATCCGGTCCCATCAGTGCACGAAGTCAGCCTTCCTCTTCCTTCCTGTGTCATCAGGTCTCTGTTTTATGGGAAAACCTTTTTTACGTGTCTTTTTTCACTTACATGTTTCGTTCAGATGCTTGTTGCTTTTCTCCCTGTGCTTCAGCGTTCCTAGGAGAGAATTCAGCAGTGCAGCATCCTCTCCGAGCTCTATGAGTTGATCGGCTTCCACTGCAAGTCCGTCTTCTTCAAGTGGGTGGCCCCCGTGCAGCGCGCGGCCCCCGGCATCCCGGAGCCTGGCGGGAAGGCCTGCTACCGACTCCTTCTGCAGACGCTTCCTGGCTACATTCTGTCACTGATTCTGCAGGACTTCAACAAAGGTTTTGGAACTAAAACATTGCTTCAGTCCGATTAACCATGCCTTGTTTGGGCCCTGCTCTCCTGTCTCATCAGGGTGAATTGTGATTCGTGTAGAACAGGACACAGCAGACTTTTTTCTGTCAAGGGCTTGGGAGTCAATATTTCAGGATCTGCAAACCTCCTAATCTCTGGTGCAGCTGCTCAGCTCTGCTGTTCAGACGCCAGAGCAGCCGGACATTCCACACACCCACAGAGCTTTATTCACAGCAGTGGCTGGGGCTGGATTGGGTGTATGAACTGCAGTTTGTCCCCACAGCCTCCTCACTATTGACGCCTGCACCTGAGCGTGCATTTGCGACAATGGGTGAACCTACACTGACACGTCATCATCACCAAGAGCCCATATTTGACACTAGGATTTACACTTGGTGGTGTGCACTCTGTGGGTTTGGACAGATGTAGAATGACACGTTTCTACCATCACAGCATCATACAGAGTAGTCTGTCTTAGTGACCCTAAAAATGCTCCGTGCTGCACCTCATTCATTACTCCTTCCCCTCTAGCCTCTGACAGCAACTGATCTTTTAGTCTCTGTGGTTTTGCCTTTCCCAGAACACCATACAGTTGGAATCAGACAGTTGCGGAACCTTCCCAGATTGGCTTCTTTCACTTAGTAATATGCATTTAAGGTTCCTCCATGTCTTTCCATGCCTTGAAAACTCATTTCATTTTAACACCATAAATAGTCCATTTTCTGCCTGGACCATAGTTTATTTATCCATTCACCTACTGAAGAACAGCTTAGTTGTTTCTGAGTTCTGGTGATTATGAATAAAGCTGCTATTAACATCTGTATGCAGATTTGTGTGTGGACGTAAGTTTCCATTTTGTTCAGTAAACACCAAGGAGCACAGTTGCCAGATCATATGGTAGGAGTACGTTTAGTTTTGTAAAAAATTGCCAGACCGTCTTCCAAAGTATCTGGGCCATTTTTCATTCCCACCAGCAATGCAAGAGAATTCCTGTTGCTCCACATCCTCACTAGCATTTGGTGCTGTCAGTGTTCTGAGTTTTGGCAGTTCTGACAGGTGTGCAGTGATACCTCACTGTTTCAGTCTGCAGCCCCTTGATGACAGATGCTATGGAGCATGTTTCCATAGACTTCTTTGGCATCTAGTTTCCTTCTATGTTGAGGTGTGTGTTGAGGCATTTTGCTCATTTATTAAGCAGGTTATTCATTCTTCTTGTTGAGTTTAAAGAGATTTTGGTGTATCCTAAATATCAGCCCTTTATCAATGTGTCCCTGCTGCTTCACCTGCAGCACCGGAGTTGTCCTTTGGGTCTCAGTGGAGTGTCAGCTCTTCAAAGAGGTTCCCTGTCTTCCCTCAGCCTAAATACTGTCCTTGAATTTTTCACTTTCATTGACTCACTTTGTTCTTTTTAAATAGCATTTCCCATAATTTGTAAGTACATTAAAAAAAAAAGGCAATGATTGAACACCGCCTCCCCCACCAGGCTGTGTGCCCTGTGAGAGCAGAGACCCTGTCCCCACTCACCATGTCCCATGACAGCACATGTCACATGTCCATGTAAATGTGTGTAAAGTGGGGCCAAACCTGATGAGCAGCTATGACGACATGTGTTGGCTACCATTCACTGAATAGACTTTGTTTCTTGATCTTAATTTTAAATCACATGAATGAAACATGTTTCTTTTGAAAAATAAAACAACAAAGCACACCTCCATGTGATTGGTACTTTCTACTTAGCCTTCTGACCCAGGAGGGGACGTTCACCATCATTTTGTGAAGGAGGTTGGTGAGGTAAAGTAGGAGAGTGAGATCAAATAAAGTAAAAATGATAACTATCAGCTGGCTTTATTTTCACTAAGACAAATGTTACTTTAAATCATATCTCAGCTGTTGTTCTGTTGTTTTAAACACTTCTCATAGAATTAAATGGAAGCCCACTAATCCCTGAAAGGGAAATTATGTGCTCAGGTCCTGAAAAGTGTTTATGTCTATTTCTTGAAATGCACATTTTCCCTGCTGGTTACAGAAAGTCACGGCGGGAACACAGCCGTGAGCTGTGTGTGTCTGCCGGCTTCACGGGCTGCTCACTGTCATTTTCATTTTCTTGTGTTGCAGTGTATGAAGGTTTTCTATCAGACAGTTTGCTCAGCCCCTTCCTGAATGAGGGATTGAATTTTCCACAGGAAATCTTATGGAAGAGAGTGACAAGGCACATGTGTTTCCCAAAAAGCAATAGTTGTTGTAATAAACTCTCACATTGGTGAACTTTTTGAATACAAGCAAGTTGAAAATTTTATCACTAGGTCATATGCCACAAATCTGTCTTAAGAATAAAAAGATTCAGATTTTATAGAAGAAGCAGTTTGAATCAAGTATAAATTATAATTTGTACACTAGTTGGTGTTAGAACTTATACTCACTCTTACCATAATTGCCTGTGGTAGGAACTGGATCATTATTTATTTATTTAAAAAAAATCCTCAAGGTTCTAATTGCCCCATTCTTGATGCGGCAGTGCTGAGGTTAGTTAAGTTGGGACATTTAGGATTGTTAGCTAGGTTTTCCGGACATTGATTTCAGCCTCTTTATCTTTTTTACAATCTCTTCTTTTGTATCGGCCTTTGGTCTTTTGACAACGTGGAAATATTGCACGGATCTGCCTTTCCCTTTTTTCTTGTCTTTGTGGGAAAAGATTTCTGAAAGACAAACTACTAGGATATTAAGGATTTTGTGTGGGGTAAGTTTGGTCGGCTCAAAGGATTTCAATTAATACGTATTAATACTTGCTATTCAGCTAATGATAAGAAAATTATAAAATAACTTAAGTATACATAAATAAATATAGTACAATAAGCCCGTCACCCAGATTAAGGAATTCACAAACATTTCCATATTTCCTTTATTCAGACCTTTGTTCTTTTACTTGTTCTTTGTTGAAGTATTTGACAGCAAATTCAAGAAAACATGTCATTTTACCCTATGTACTCAAGTAGGCATGTCTGAAAAATGAGGACCATTTCTTTGATCAGGTTATTCCATTTGACTTATGTGCTTCTTAAGTACCAGCTGTATCAGGCATCTCACTAGGCATTAGGAATCCTTGGGGCAATGAGACAGTCCTGGCTCCCAAGGAAGTTAAGGGCTGATGGAAGAAACCAACACAGGAGCTTAGGTGCCTCACCTAAGGTCCCTGCGGGATGACACCAATTGGAAAAAATTTGTGCACAATACAGTGGGATTCACAGAAGGGACTGGTCAGACTAGTAGGGCAGGCCGTGAGAGAGGCGGTCAGCAGGGCTACAAGAGGAGGAATCATTTGATCAGAATCTGAAATCCTTTCTGCCAACCTTCCTACCAAGCCCCTAGGGCCCATCACACACAACCCTGTGCTGTAACTGTTTTTGATTCCTGTTACCACATCTCCTTCAGGAAGGATTTTAAGGTGGAAAATATTTAAAATCAGTAATTGTTGCCAGAAGGGACATAGAACAAGGAACATGGAAACAACACAAATGTCCATCAGCACATGACTGGATAAAGACAAGGTGATACATAATCTACAATGGAATAATACTCAGCCATAAAAGATGCAATTTGCAGCAACATGGATGGACCTGAAGACTGTCATTCTAAGTGAAGTGGGGTGAAAAGAGAAAGAAAAATGCCATATGACTTCATTTATGAGGAATCTAAAATTAATAGCAATAATAATAAGACCACAAATGAACTAATTTTTATTTTGATTTCTTGAATATGCTTAAGCACATATGACTGTCCTTTGTGATTGGATTACCATATTCTGTTTATTATTCTTTTGTAGTTGTCTTTATTCCTCTGGTAACTATGTAAGTTTAAAAATCTGAAACTCTAATCTGTTCTTAGAAACAATAATTAGTACATATATGTAAACTAAAAAAATGCAGTATACTCTATACATGTATTTACATGCAATGTGTATGTGGAGTTGAACTGTAATAATTATACCTAATAATACTGAAAAAGGAAAAAATAAAATAATATATAAAAAAAACTAATCACCCCTCTTTAAATATTAAAACATTCAGTTCTGAGATTCTGTGAAAGACAGCATGGAAGCAGGTTTTTAAGATTTTCTCCTTGCTCCTCGGTGAGCAGCCTGGGCTGCACAGCTTGGCCGCCACAGGCGCCCAGGACTTGCCGGCTTGCTCCTCACTTGTTGGGAGGAAGATTAGCTGCTTCAGGAATATTTATGCTCTTAGAAGTTGCTGAAAACCCCACAGAGCTTCTGTTTACATGGAGTGTATCTGTCAATATACCCCATTTTAGAAATTTGAACAGAAAATTTAAACCCAAGAACTGACAAGCACACGCTGTCCCAGCACGTGGTCAAAGCAGTGCTGCCACGGTGGCGTGTGTTGGTTCTAGAAAAAATGCACCATACACTCAAGAATGAGGGTGAACCCACAGATCTCATCTCAGCAATGCTATGAAGAGGTGGGACCCAAAGCCCCTAAAACAGTGCTGAAGTCCCCAGATGTCCCAGAACACACAGAGCCATGGGACCAAGAATCCAGTGTCTCATGGATCATCAGCCATGGAGACCACGTCCTGGGTCAGGAGAAGTAAAAGTAGGGATACCAGGCACACAGTCCTATTACAGTAAAGCTTTAAAGGTGTTGAATTGACTAAAAGAGTGGCAAAGATTTGCATTTAGAATACTACATTTCCTCTCCTGGAGACGTTTGAATGATAACACTGATTATCAGTGGATGATTGTAATGGATTAACTATGATACTGATGATATGAGCTGCTCACACTAACCCTGCACTCAATGTAGACTAAGCCTTTTATGCACACACTTCATTAGGTCTCCACATCCCTGCAAGGTGGCATTAAGCACTCATACAACCATGAAATCAGTGACTATAAAACAGTCACAGGCTTTCTCTGCAGCATGAGGTAGCAAAACCAGCAAGGATTTTCAATGACAAAATCCAAAATCATATATATTTGGGAAAGAAAGCAAACAAAACACAGAAGGACAATAAAACAATAGAGCAGATGGAATGGAAACTTTTATTGAAGAAATCAATGATTGATTCAATTACAACAGGTAATGCCCCTGGTATAATTGAACCATCAATCCAAATTTTTGGAATAGTGAGTTGTGAAATTACTGTCTCATTTAATATTGGAATTCCTATTTGGACCAATTTGATATACATCACTGGTGTGATGTTATCTATTTAGGTAAATAACAATATTCCTATTTTTTAAGTTAACAGGAATCATAACACAGGACTCCAGATTTAGAGAGAGAATTCAAACAACTACTATCATACTCCATCCAGTAAGGACAAGTGTCCCTGCGTCACCAAAGCAATGAGAATTTGCACACAGAAAACACAGTTCTCCAGTTGTGACAAATACAAGACCGTGAACCATGAATTACGAGAAGAAGCAACTGTTTAAATGCCATGGGCAAAATTTTTTATCATCTTGAAAACATCACTGATGCACTAAGTAAGAAAAAAAAATTGTTTTACTAGCAAATCTAACTGACACAGGGGATTTTCCAAGTGAGAAGGTAATTCCAAAAATTGCAGTAAAATGAGTTAAGATGATCTGTGCAGTGACGGAGCTGATATTAGACTGACCAGCATCACGATTTCCGGTTTTACACTTGCTCTCTTCTTGTCACCTCTGACACAAGAATGCATCATATGATTTTTTTCTTTAGGGAAAAAAAAGATAAATAAAATCTAACTACAAGATGTGGTATGGAAAGCAGTAATGAAGTTGTCTAACCTAATAATGCAGCCAGTGTAATGTAGCACTTATTCGGGCACTAGAATTTTTTAAATCATGATTTATTTTATATCCTATTTCTATCCTAAAGGAGGCACTTAAAGTTTTCTACTTTATTCAGCATATCTTGTGGGTGTTGTGATATATACTGGTATGGCAGTTTTCAGAGATTCAAAATCGCCTCTGTGGTTGTGGTCAGGAAAGACAATGCTCCCTCACAGCTGCGACAGAGAAGGAATCCCCGGAGTCAGCCACCGGGCAGCTTCCGAAACGCATATGCTTGCACTAGGCACAGGACACCATCAGCAAGTGTAACTCTGACAAGGAGATTTCCCCGGGGACCTGGGAGGTGCTCTAACATTCTGAAGCCACTTGTTTCCCAGTTAGGTAAGGCTTGGAAAAACAGTTTATTAGAAGTGACTCCCTTTGTATGTGCCTTTTGTCCTGAGAGGTCACTAATTAGCATAAATATAAAATACCCCATAATATAAGAATTTAGACACCACATCTTTCCATCTACCTGTCTATTTGTTTATCATATTTATAGTTAGGTTACATTTTCTATGACGTTCACTTCCGGGCACCAGAAAAGAAAGGTTACAAAATATTTATTATAAAAAGCGGGAATGGGTCTAAGGTTTAAAAACCACTACTGCTAACAATAAAAGCCAGATAATATTTTTAACCTCAATTGCATCAGACCTTCCCGAATTCCTCCCTTAAGTTTACTGTTAAAACAATAATGGAATCTCTGTCCTTCCAAGACTCGGGCCTGATCGCCACCCATCCAGATATCTTTCTGTGGGTCCATACTTGTCCTCGAGGCCCCCAAACACAACTTACGGGTTGAAATTTCTTCAGTGTTCCTACTGCAAGGGAAACCTGGAAGTCCCAGGCACTGTCCAGGAGTCACACCTACCTGCAAAAATCAAAGTCATGTGACTGAAACGGGACAACCCAGGTTGTGTGGTAGGGCTGAAAGCTTACCAAAAACAGCTTTGGGGGCCTAACCCAAGCCCTCCAGCTCCTAACATGAAGAAGGACAGGGAGTCCCAATTAGCCACAAGACTGGGGGACTTCATTACTCCATGAATAAATGATTTGTGCCAGTGCCACCTTTAGACAGGGAACCCCAGAACCCAAACTTGGAAGCACCCCGTCCCCTCCCCTCTGAACAAATATTCTCTCAAGACACGTAGTGAGAGATGGGAGCCCCGATGAGCTCTGGAATAAGATGCAATCTGAAAGACTGCTGGTAACAGATGGTGTGGAGCTCGGGCAGCCCCCAGGGCCACCAGGCCTTCTGGTACCACTGATGCCCACACTTCCATCCACAACAGTTTCTTCAGGACCCTTACGCACACATAACCGTCACACAAAAATGATTGCTTAGACATATTTTAAGAGAAATAACATTATGAGAATGCCAAATTCATGACATGTCAGAGTCAAGACCCCAGAGTATTTACTGGATGAGATCTCACGTGTGCCCCGCAGTGAGCTTTAAACTCTTAGGACACAGTCATGGAACAGTAGGCATTTTCTTTCTTTCCTCCAAGTTGGCTTTACTGGAGAACTCCGTAGACACAGGAAGACTCTGTTTCCCAACTCTACAACTTACACAAACGGCTCATCACTTGGTGAGGGATCAGCGCTGGTGCGACAGGCTCCAATGTGAGCACTCCAGTGCCCAGCACCTCCAGGAGCAGAGCTCCCCCCACAGGAGCAGAGACCCCCCAGGAGCAGAGCGCCCCCCATGGGCACTGCAGTGCCTGCAAGAATCAGGAGTCTGAAGAGTGAGCCTGGGGCGGGCAAGTCAGGAAGCAAGCACCGCTCCCTCAAGCTCTGCAGGTGATCTCTGTGTCATCTTGAATAAATACAGTCAGCATTAAAGATGTTTGACAAGATGGTAAAAGGTAAGGCCTCCCCAAATCTCCTCGCATTCCTTTAGTTGGAGACCTGGTAGAACACATGGCGACAAGAGACGCTGTCTTTTCATGCCCACGTTGGCCTCAGGGCTACAGGGGAGGCCACGGTGCTGCCTCCGCCCCACCTCCTGCCTTCGTCCTGCAGACCTCACAGGGGCCGCTGACTCGTTTCTCTGACTTTCTCTCCTTGGTTTTGCTGCACTTCCAGCTTTTAAAAGCTCACAAAATCCTCACCAGAAAATCTTTAACAATGAACCCATGTCAAATGAAATCAACCAAAGAGACACACTGCGTTCTTCATTACTTTATATTTTAGGATGAAATTCTTGAAGACGACTCCCTGACCTGAAGGGGTAGATGGAGGAGAAAAGAAAACAAGACAAGCATTTTTGGGCCCATAAAAAATGAGAGGTAACCAGATGGTGTCTAGTCTTCATTGCACCTCTCTGCCTGCCCCAATTTCACATGCCCCTCCCAACTGAACTCATCAGAACTCGACTGAAGGAGACGGCTGTGCAAATTTATTGGAAACCAAATAAATCACTATGGAAACATTCTGCCAAACCCAGCGAGAACACTGTAAGCTGACCAGTGCCAGGATCTGAATACGTGCAGATCCAAATTCCGACCCCCTCCCTGGTGGGTGTACTTACAGTGGGGGATTCGGCGTGCAGTTTGTCTGCATCCAACATATAAAAATGAAAGAGACTCCAGTTTCCAACATCACAGTCCCTCTGAAATAACTGGTGGTCAATTAGCATTTGTCGCCAGCAAAACTCGATTTTCTCCCCTGCACGTGGAGGTGAACACACAGAAGAGACTGATGATCCCAGCTGCGAGTGTAGCTAAGTGTGTCTAAGCAATCTGGCTCCATCAGCATCCTGATGAGCAGGGGAGTGTGTGAGCCGTGGGGCTCTGCAGACTAATGGCCAGGCAAGGAGGGCGCTTTCTTACATTGGGGAGAAAAAGGCTGGAGCAGCACTCGCTGGAAACAAATTCTAATTAAACCTTCAGGTGCGGTTCCTGCAGCAGAACCCACGCCAATAGATGAGGCTCCCTCCGTGCTGTCCAGTCATGTGAACCAGGCTCATTAATATACCTGTGTGTTTGGTTTAGCAAGTGAATCATGTCTGTTTTCTGGAAATTACATGAGGGTGGAAAACCTTCCAAACATGTTCATTTATTTGCTGTGGACTTTGTTTAATCCTTTTAAGAGCATTTAGAATGACAAACTTCTTAAATTAGCATGTTTGCCCGAGAGACCTTTCCAGGCACATGGGCCGAAACCTAGGACAACCCAGAAGCAAATTCAAAACCGTTCCAGCTGCACAGCACTGCAGAATGTGTCCAGTTTGAGAATCAAGGATTTTTTCTCCACACACTTTTCCTCCTCTGCCCAAATTAATCAGCCTCCGCTGCTCTTGTATAATGAGTATCGTATGACTCATCTTCTCTGCCTGTAAAATGGAAATGGGAAATACTTCTGCCCAATAAAATAACATAGAACTAACCCCCAAAATTATATATATTTAAAAAAAATAAACAGGGCTTTACCCTGTCCAGGGATATGAATCATTTATTTAATATATCAATTGTTACTAGAATAATCTTTTCAAAATGTAACCCCTCCTCAGAAAACTTCAACTACTATTCGATAAAAATATCACAGAAAATTTCTGAAAAGAATTTAAAGGAAAATCATTTTTAACTGAATCATATTCTAGGCACACTGAATAAATTCTGTTTAGAGAACTACTTGTTTTTAATAAATGACCTATAAAAATACACCCAGCATTAACCAGTAAATCTTCATTCCTTATTTTAAAATTCTTAAGGCATGCTATATTTCTTAAATCAAATGAGGAGATATTTGCAAGCCAATGGACAACGGAATTACCTAAGAAGATATTATAAAGCAGCAATAGTAACTAACACTTTGCCAAGCATTCTGCCTGAGAGTCACTCATACCATCTTATTTTGACCTGACTGTTTAGAGGTGAGCTCTATCAGCCCATTTAACACATGAAGAAACTGAGGCTATGTGTGGTCATGTTTCCAGTACTTGGTGGAGCCAGGATCCAAACCCGGATCTTTGTCTATAGAGCCTGTGCCTTTACGAGATCACACTAAATTTCTCACTCTTCAAATGCACTCAGTCCCCGAGGTAACACACCTTCCTTGCATTTCTAGGAGTTTTAGGAATTACTGAAATACAAGGACTAATCAGACATTTGTGTGAGATAATTTTATATTTTCTGATTTTCCTGAATCAGTTCAGGCTGAATTCATTCTACTTACGAGAAGTCCTGAGGCAGAGGAGAGAGGGGAATATAAGCCAGACATAAACAATTTCAAGAGATCCACTTCATCAAGGAAGCAAAGTATTAACTAAACCATTCTGCAACATGCTTGTCAATAAACCTTGATGTCTCTGTCTCAGCCTGAAGGAGGGTAAGCCCTCCAGCCCATCTGCCTTCCAGCCACATAGCCTGGATGATCTTGGTTCCCTCACCGGTGACACATGTGTTCTCCTGGGACTCTTTGTAGAGATTAAATGATAAAACTGTATGCAAAGGGGCTACTTCATTGCCAGACAGTAGGCACTAAACAAATAATAAAATTATTTTGTTTCATGAAAATGGTAGGCAAGTCTCCCAATTAAACATTCCTGATAGAATCCCAACAAGCACATTAATTTATCTACAAGAAATTGTAAAATAGCATTTCTTTTTTGTAGGCCGTATCCATTCTCCGTACTTTTTACCAATCCTGGCTGTTATCCTGAAAATCTATTCCCAGAACGTGGCATCCATCTCCCATATTTAAATCCTTTAAGTTTGAAATTATGATGAAGCTTGGGCACATAAAGATTCACACCATAATTCACAGAATAAACAAAGACCACAGGAACAGGGCCACCTCCAGACCCCATGTGCTCAGGACAGGCTCCAAACTTCACAAAATCAGAAGCATACTGTTTGAAGAGAAAGAAAATTGAATGTGATCAAGGAGGCTGACATAGAACACTGGCCAGCTCACGAGACGACCCCGTCGCCCCCTCGTCTGACATAAGTCATCGAACACAGTTATCCGTTGATCTCTAACTAAAACTAGAACACGGGTAGGGTTGGAAAGTAACATTTTTTCCTACAACATATACATATTGTCAACTAAAAATTGGCACTTGTCATCTGCCTCTGATTTGGTTAAGTCATGAGCCACTGCAGCTGCTGACCTTCAACACCCTCTGAAAGTAGTTAAGTGTGGAGATCAGGAATGGGGCGCTCTGTGCTCTGGGAAAATGGGCAGAAGAGTCTTCAGATAGTTAGACATTTTCAGGAAATTTTATGCGCCCAAATTCTTGCATCCCCTCCTATCTAGAAAAGCACTAAAATCATTAACAGAGACACCTGCTTCTTGAGTAGCAGCGGCCTCTGCCTAAACTTGTATTGGACTACACGTCCCCCTTCACTGAAATCTTATATAATTCTGAGCTCCCCCTCCTCTTCAGAGCAGTTCCTCCGAGCTCTCTGAGATGCTGTCACCTGGGCTCTGGTCCTTATTTTGCCCCAGATAAACTTTAACCAACAACTCTCACGTTTTGTGGTTTATCGACAGTACCACAAAAATTAAGCTTACATACTTGAACTCAGAGTAAACATTCAGTATCAAATATTTCTTGACTTAAATTCCTATTTAAATGTAAATAATTATTCGATTTCTTAAATATAACATCTTTAAATATAAATTAACAGATATTTGTGAATCTTCGAAAAATATAGTCTAGAAAAAAATTTTAGCAATTAAAAAAGATATTGTGTGGAGCTTTAGAATTTCAAAAGTGGAAGAGAATAGTATTGTAACTCAAGTTCTTGTTTTAAATGCAGAGATCCTGAGGCCTCAAAAGACATATCAATTTGCCTGATTTTATACACTGTCCTTTAACAGAAAACCTTGAACTAAGTTCCTGGTCTTTGAGAAACCAAGACTTGCTCTGCTGGTGCAGGGCTGAACTTTATGAAAATGGGTCGTGAGAAAGAACCAGAATGCGGGGGCCTGGGTGAGGCAGCGGAGGAAAGGAGGGTCTCACCTTGTCGTGGGTGAGAAATAGGCTCCCGCAGTGCTGGTGTGATGGGCATCCCTCAAGTGCCTGAAAACTACTATTTAGCACACCTGCCACCGAAACGCACACAAGCTGTTTAACTAGAAGGCTGACCAGGAGGCTTTCTCAGTGACACAACAAGCTATTTTCAAGTTAACTCTACAACTACAGGAAGAGAAAGAATAGAAAGCTGATATTTATTATTAAAAATTTACACCAAGAACCAAGGAAATTCCAGGAGAAATATAAAGACGTTTGAAGTTTCATTATGCGAACTTACTGCCAATTCATTTGTCTTAAAATCTGTGCTATAAAATATATTGTCCTTTGTTGTTCCAAATCACATTTGAAAGAAATAATGTTTCTTAAGGGTGTTTCTGGAAATTTCTTCTATTTCCTAACACCAAATCTCAGACCCTTAAAGAAATGGGGTTTGGCATTTCGTCCACTGTTCTCTAGGCAATTTGTTTTTCCTTCAAAGAACAAGGGGGGAATCACACAGAAAAGCATTTGAGAATCAGGCTGCTTACATTTCCTCCGGGAGTCTTGGAAAATAAGGTGGAAATGAACAGTAGGACAGAAACATGGCGGGAGAGTCACTGGCTAGAAGGTGAGAACAAATGTGTTCTCCAACGTGCTCTGGTAGCCACTAGTTTAAATGAACCGAGCAATTGTTCGAGCATACACGCACTTCTACGGGAAAATCTCAACCGTTACCAACCGCTCAGTGCAGCCCAAAGCAATAGGCGGACTGCAGAGCCCCCCGGCGGCACATCGTGGTGTCTTACACCATGTGCAGGATGAGCAGTGCCTCCCCGGCCCCTCCCTCCCCTCCCCTCGAGGGAGATGGCTGGTCCTGAGCTGAGCTTACCTCGTAGCAAGCTGTCTCTCAGCTCTCTGTCTAAAGCAAGATAAAAGCAGGAAAGCTACCTGGGACTTTACAGAACCAACCAAAAAGGGAACTGAAGCACCTTTCTTCCCTCCTTTCTGCTGCCTGGAATGTGGGCCTGATTTTTGACCCTCAGGCAGACACTTTGGGCCATCAAATTGACGGGCTGAAAATAAGAGGCATCTGGTTCTCTGACCCTGGGACCTTCATGCAGACCAGCCCTGTGGTACCGATTGCTTGACTTCTTTATGTAAGAGGGAAATACAAGTTTAGCATGTGTAAGCTACCGCTGTTATCTGGGGAAGTAGGTGTTGTACATTGCCACGGTAAGTCCTAATAATAAAGTTAAAGATTCACCAAAAACTATTTACCAAATAGTTAGTAAATGATAAAGAGTTCCTGATTTTTGTTTTAATGCTATGAAATGTAAATCAAGTTTCAGCATTTGCTAGTAAAAGAAGACACTGTGGAGAAAAAGCAAAACAGAGATTATAGAACAGAGACACAAAGCCTCCTCTTCTCCAAGGCACAGGAGGACAGCCGTGACTCTACGTGCCAAGGTTGGAGTCTCATGGGCTCCCTGTTTTCCTTGCCTTGGGTTGTCTTTTCTTTCCAGCCTTGGGAAAAATGGATAAGGCTGCTGGTCAAATCATTTCAGGAGCAGCTTCCATCGTGTAGAACCCCTGTCTCTTCCTTTCCTCTGCCTCCTGGAATGTTCTGACACAATTAATCAGTCCAGCCTTCTAAATTGAGCAAATGGGGCTCAATCAATCTGCTTTTAGACAGAGTTAAAAATAGACATTAAAAAGCATAACTAGGAAATCTTATCTTCCAGAGGTCATTGCACAGATGAAATAGGAGAATATCTGTGAATCACTCTGTAAACACTAAGTACAATACAAACAATATTAGTACTGATTCTATGTCACATTCTTCAAAAAACGAAAACAGAATAGTTTTCTACCAGAAGGAGAAGGTCCTTTGCAATTTTCTGTCTATTTAATTCTTCAAATTTTCTATAAAATTGATGCCTTTAAAAAAATCAATGCACATTAGGGACTAAATTTAATTCCTTCATCTTCCCCTGTTTAACAGATATCAAGAATGATACCATTTCTAGACATTTTATCTAGGAAAGCCTTTGGTATACATGAGGCACAGAGCATGACAAATTGTAACTATCACTCAGGATAGGAAACCCATGTTTGATACCTGAACTTGAAGACATGAAGAAGATGCCTGGCATGTCCCACTGACCTTTCAAGCTATTCTTTTTGAAACACTTGTTTCTTCTTGGTCCAGAACAGACCCGCATTTGTTGATGTGAGACTCTTTAAGTGAAAAGGTAAACCCATCATTACACTTTAGAGACTGAAACCTTACCCTCCTCATCCATGTGGACATAGCATCCTTACTGATTCCTAACATGAAAAATGACCACCAATGACATCTCAGGATGCTCCAATGCAGAGGTTCTCTGCTGCAGTGAGGAGGAAAGAGCCGTGTGCTTCAAGATGTACTTACTGTCTGTAGCTCACTTGGCAAGACACGGCAACTTGTCTAAGCTAAAGCTTAAAAGTGGAAAATAGAGACAACATCCATGGCAAAGGGCATTCGGAGGCTAATTCCTTGGTCCCACTTCATCGCTTCTCAAGAGCAGTGGGCAATACCTTGAGAAAGGCAGCAATAAGTTACCCAACTCATCAAAAAGCTGTGCCTCCTACTAATTGACAGTAAAGCAAGTGTCATCTGGCTCAACAGATCTCCCTGTGTCTCTACAGTGGTCGTCTAATTTTTCTTTATTTTCTCGGTTGGGGGACACTCCTTTTTTGAAAATCCTCCTCCCTGCAGTAGAAGTTCTTATTTTCCCAACCAGAATGCAGGCTTGAAGGGGGGCAACAGAGCTGAGAACACATAAATCAGTATTTATTCCTTGATATATTTTTTACACATGGACTAAAAATCATTGGGTCAGTTGGACATCAATATCATATCTAATTTACACTATTGTCAACTTTCATTTTACTACCAGCTCCTGAAACAGTCACGTGGTCACTAGGTTTTTTTTCCTTCCCTTGACCCATGGATTCGATGATTTCTAACCAGACACAATAGCTTTTTGAAAAGAAGTCTGTTTCACCCTTTGCTTTTAAACTAAACTTGTGTGCTTGACCCTGATTTCATTCTAACATTCACAAAAATCTACCCAAGGACAATCACATTTAACATCATCTCTAGATGTCTTGAATACAATGGTGAGTGATTCTTCCAGATCATTAAACTATATATGCACATTATGCTGTGGTCCTCTTCAATTTGTGGTGTTTACAGTAATCGTTACCTCTTTGGATACTTTATTACACATTTAGCATTTCTTTATCCAATTCAGTTACATTAATATATAAGATTACAAAAGATCTGCTTTCTCAAAATGATGATATTTAACATCTATAGTCTATTTTAAATCAAGTAATTCAATAAGGTTCTCAAGGAGATCAGTGAATGTTGTGTGTGGTGATTGCTGCTTCAGAGTCTCCGGTCCTGTCCCTTGATCTAACAGGTGTTTATGCATCCTTGTCAATGTCATCACATCAGTCTATTAGGAGCTGAAATTAAACTACCTGGATGCTAATTTTTTTTAAAACAATATACTCAATTTCCCCTTCTAATACTTTATTGTTTCTCATACTGAGGCTCACCAGTTTTCCTAATATATATATTTGGTGTGGAGGGGGGCACAGCCCTGGATGCCTGTAGACAGCACCAACTCTATAAGATTAACCAGAGGTGGCCGTGGATGTTCTGTGACTTCAGCCACTGAGCACGAGCACCTGCTGTCCTTCCAACTGTTCTGCCTCCATTATTGACAGCTCTGAAGGTCACTGCCTCTTGTAAAATTCTACAACATTACAGTTCATATATTTTTAAAAGTTATAAATTTGTGAAAGTCGTTTGCTGTTTGTGTAAAAAGAGGGGTACTTCCCTTTGCTCATTTCAGGATAAACTAAGTCCAGAAGGACACACACACACACACACACACACACACACACACACGAGACACACGCAGTTCTGAGTGCCCCCAAGGAAAAGTTTGAAAGGCTTCAGGACAGTGGTGGCGCTCAAACCTTTGGAATTTTGAGCTCTATGAAAGCATCACTTATTCAGAAATTAAGCATTATAATTCTAGACAAACAGAATCAGAATCACCCACAAGATACTTACCAGAATTTTTTTAAAGAAAGTATCTTCCCTAAAATCCAATGATAATTCAAGTATCCATGGAAAGAAAGTAGATCAGTAATATCAAGCAATAATTTCTACACTATTGCTGATTAGACTTCAGCCCCAACCAAAGAACATAGAAATAAGATACCTGGAGATAAAGAGATGGAAATGAGGTATTAAAAAGCAAGAATATAAAAGAAGTAGCGGCCTTATGGAAACCTGCTCATTTTCTTTGAAATAATTTCTTGGTTACAGGAACTCACTCGTGAGGATCTGGAAATGCATCAAGAGGAAATCTAGCAGGGAAAAGAAGCAGAAGCAGAAGCAGGTCTCAGTTTTCTCCGAGGCTGATCCTAAATGAAAAAACTTTCCTTGGCTTCCAGAATAGACAACCTGCATGGTTCCCTTAGCAGAAGAGTGAGGAGGAGAGAAAACCGAATGTGTATGCAAATCATCCTTCACCAACCCTGTTAGAACATAGAATTTTGGTGTTAGGGGCACTGCCCGACCTATAAATATAAGAGAAGGAACAAGCTCTAATAAGGTTTTTGAGCGAAAAATGCTTTTAGCTTTAAACCTACTCTAGAAATCATGCTGAGAAATCATGGTAAGTGCTTGAGTTGTAGCCTTGCTGTTTACGTTACATAAAGGAATGCGTCCCCACATGTACCATTTTGGGAATGGAATATGTGTTGCAGCCTCCTTCACTTAGGTTTTTGGAAACCCAGAGTTTCTGGCCACGGGGAATTAGGCTAGTTACATATCAAAGGGGAGGCAAAAACTCCAGCATGCTTTTCCATTGCAAAACGATTTTACTAGAGACCGGCTTTAAGAATCATGCTGAGAAAAGAGAGCAAGTGTTACTACATGTCACTCTACCTTTTATGACGAATGTAACAACGCCTCTCCACATGATAACTTCTGACATCTCAATCTGTGTGGAAGCTGTTGTAAAACTAGATTTTTGGGTACACAGAGCTTCTGTCTTAGAGCATCTACACTAATTATATATGTAAAGGGAGGCACAATCTCCAAAACGGTTATCCACAAGAAACGGCTTTAACTTTGAAACCGGCATCAGGAAACATTCTGGGAAATCAGAGAATGTGTCTCTATAAGTCCCCTTGTATTTTATGCTGGATGACATAATGCCTCTATACATGCTAAATTTTTAGGTCTGTATGTGTATGGAAGCCGGGTTTCCACAGGCTTGTTGGGAAACCAGAGTTTTGGCCAGGGGAAACTACACAGCTTTCATATATATGGGTATGTATTAGAACCAAATCGGTTTTCCAGGACAAACAACTTTTCTTGGAAACCGGCTTTGAGAAACAAACAGAGAAAACAGAGTAAGTGTTTCTGTATGTCACTTAACTTTAATGTTGGATGATACAACGCCTCAGCACATGGTGAATTCCCACATCAGAATGTGTGTTGGAGAAGGACTTCACATAAATTCTTGTAAAGCCAGAGTTAATGGTCAAGAGAAAATATATAAATTACACATCCCAGGGCAAGCACTATTGCAAAAGCATTTTAAAAAGCAAAAAAGACTTACATGAAAACCGACCCTTGAATCCTTACAGAGAAATCAGAGAAGGTGTTAATAAAATACACCCTACCTATTAACTGGATAAAAGAACGTATCACCAAATGATGAAACATGAAAGAAAGTCTCTCCACATGCTAAGAACTGAGATATAAGTGTGTGTGAAAGCCGTCTTTCAACTAGCATGTTGGAACACAAAGTTTCTTTTCAGTTGCATACTACACTCCAAACATATATAGGGGAGGTACAAGCTCCAACTCGGTTTTACAGTGAAAACTGCAGGAACTTCAAACCGGCACTAGGAAACAGACTGTGAAATCAGAGTAAAAGTTTCTCATGCAACCCGTTCCGTTTGTGCTAGATGAACGAAAGTTTTTCCACATGCTAAGTTCTGAGAGAGAAGTGTGTGTGAAAGCCGTCCTTCACCTAGATTGTTGGGAACACAAAGTTTCTTTTCAGTTGCAAACTCCACTCCATACATATATATGGGGAGGTACTAGCTCCAACTCGATTTTACAGTGAAAACTGCAGGAACTTCCAAATGGCACTAGGAAACAGACTGAGAAACCAGAGTAAAAGTTCCTTCTGCAACCCGTTCATTTGTGCTTGATGAACGAACGTCTCTCAACATGCAAAGTTCTGAGAATTTAGGGTGTATGAAAGCCGTAATTCACCTAGGTTGCTGGGAACACAAAGTTCCTTTTAAGTTGCAAACAACACTCCATACATATATATGGGGAGGTACAAGCTCCAACTCGGTTTTACAGTGAAAACTGCAGGAATTTCAAACCGGCACTAGGAAACAGACTGAGAAACCAGAGTAAAAGTTTCTCCTGCAACCCGTTCCCTTTGTGCTAGATGAACGAACGTCTCTCCACATGCTCAGTTCTGAGAGGTAAGTGTGTGTTAAAGCCGTCCTTCAAGTACCTTGTTTGGAACACAAAGGTTCTTTTCATATTCAAACAACACTGCATACATATATATGGGGAGGGACAAGCTCCAACTCTGTTTTACAGTGAAAACTGCAGGAACTTCCAACTGGCACTAGGAAACAGACTGAGAAATCAGAGTAAAGTTTCTCCTGCAAACGGTTCCATTTTTGATGGATGAACGAACGTCTCTCCACATGCTCAGATCTGATATATAAGTGTGTGTGAAAGCCGTCCTTCACCTATCTAGTTAGGAACACCAAGGTTCTTTTCAGTAGCAAACTACACTAAATTCATATTTATGTTGTGGTACGAGCTCCAACTCGGTTTTACAGTGAAAACTGCAGGAACTTCAAACCGGCACTGGGAAACAGACTGAGAAACCAGAGTAAAAGTTTCTCCTGCAACCGGTTCCATTTGTGCTGGATGAACGAACGTCTCTCCACATGCTCAGTTCTAAGAGATAAGTGTGTGTGAAAGCTGTCCTACACTAACTTGCTGGGAACAAATAGTTTCTTTTCAGTTGCAAACTATACTCCATAAATATATATGGGGAGGAACTAGCTTCAACTCGGTTTTACAGTGAAAACTGCAGGAAATTCAAAACGGCACTAGGAAACAGACTCAGAAACCAGAGTCAAAATTTATCTTGCAAACCGTTCCATTTTTGCTAGATGAACGAAAGTCTCTCAAGATGCAAAGTTCTGAGAATTTAGTGTGTATGAAAGCCGAACTTCACTAGCTTCTTGGGAACACAAAATTTCTTTTAAGTTGCAAAATACATTCCATAAATATATATATGCGCTGTTACTAGCTCCAACACGGTTTTACACTGAAAACTGCAGAAAATTCAAACCGATACTTGGAAACAGACTGAGAAACCAGAGTAAATGTTTCACCTGCAAACTGTTCCCTTTGTGCAAGATGAATGAACGTCTCTCAACATGCTAGGTTCTGATATATAAGAGTGCGTGAAAGCCGAACTTCACCTCGCTTGTAAGGAACACCAAGTTTCTTTTCAGTAGCAAACTACAATAAATTCATATATATGTTGAGGTACTAGCTCGAACTCGGTTTAACAGTGAAAAGTGCAGGAACTTCAAACCGGCACTAGGAAACAGACTGAGAAACCAGAGTAAAATTTTCTCTTGCAAACTTTTCCATTTGTGCTAGATGAATGAACGTCTCTCCACATGGTTAGTTCTGAGAGATAATTGTGTGTGAAAGCCGTGCTTCACATAGCTTGTTGGGAACAAAAAGTTTCTTTTCAGTTGCAAACTACATTCCATACATATATATGGGGGGGTACAAGCTCCAACTCGGTTTTACAGTGAAAACTGCAGGAAATTCAAACCGGCACTAGGAAACAGACTGAGAAACCTGAGTAAAATTTACACCTGCAACCAGTTCCCTTTGTGCTAGATGAACGAACGTCTCTCCACATGCTCAGTTCTGAGAGATAATTGTGTGTGAAAGCCGTCCTTCACAAGCTTGTTGGGAACACAAAGATTCTTTTCAGTTGCAAACTACACTCCATACATTTATATGGGGAATTACTAGCTCCAACTGCACTTTACAGAGAAAACTGCAGGAATTTCAAACCGGCACTAGGAATCAGACTGAGAAAATAGAGTCAAAATTTATTTTGTAAACCGTTCGATTTGTGCTAGATGAAAGAACGTCTCTCAGGATGCAAAGATCTGAGAATTTAGTGTGTGTGAAAGCCGTAATTCAAATAGCTTTTTGGGAACACAAATTTCCTTTTAAGTTGCAAACTACACTCCATATATATATATGGGGAGTTACTAGCTCCAACTCGGTTTTACAGTGAAAACTGCAGGAATTTCAAACCGCCTCTAGGAAACAGACTGAGTAACCACACTAAACGTTTCTCCTGCCACCCGTTCCATTTGTGCTGGATGAATGAACGTCTCAGCACATGCTCAGTTCTGAGATAAAAGTGTGTGTGAAAGCCGTAATTCACCTAGCTTTTTGGGAACACAAATTTCCTTTTAAGTTGCAAACTACACTCCATATATATATATGGGGAGTTACTAGCTCCAACTCGGTTTTACAGTGAAAACTGCAGGAATTTCAAACCGCCTCTAGGAAACAGACTGAGTAACCATACTAAAAGTTTCTCCTGCCACCAGTTCCATTTGTGCTGGATGAATGAACGTCTTAGCACATGCTCAGTTCTGAGATATAAGTGTGTGTGAATGCCGTACTTCACTTATCTTGTTGTTAACACAAAGTTACTTTTCAGTTGCAAACTACACTAAATTCATATATATGTTGAGGTACAAGCTCCAACTCGGTTTTACAGTGAAAAATGCATGAACTTCAATCCGTCACTATTTAACAGACTGAGAAACCAGAATAAAAGTTACACCTGCAACCCGTTCCCTTTGTGCTAGATGAACGAACGTCTCTCCACATGCTCAGTTCTGAGAGAAAAGTGTGTGTTAAATCCGTCCTTCACCTAGCTTTTTGGGAACACAAAGATTTTTTCAGTTGCAAACAACACACCATACATATATATGGGTAGGTACTAGCTCCAACTCGGTTTTACAGTGAAAACTGCAGGAACTTCAAACTGGCACTAGGAAACAGACTGAGAAACCACACTAAAATTTTCTCCTGCAACCCGTTCCATTTGTGCTGGATGAAAGAACGTCTCTCCACATGCTCAGTTCTGAGAGATAATTGTGTGTGAAAGCAGTTCTTCACATAGCTTGTTGGGAACACAAAGTTTCTTTTCAGTTGCCAACTACACTCCATACATGTATATGGGGAGGTACTAGCTCCAACTCGATTTTACAGTGAAAACTGAAGGAACTTCAAACCGGCACTAGGAAACAGACTGAGAAACCACACTAAAAATTTCTCCTGCAACCCGTTCCATTTGTGCTGGATGAAAGAACGTCTCTCCACATGATCAGTTCTGAGATATAATTGTGTGTGAAAGCCGTCCTTCACATAGCTTGTTGGGAACACAAAGTTTCTTTTCAGTTGCAAACTACATTCCATACATATATATGGGGAGGTACTAGCTCCAACTCGGTTTTACAGTGAAAACTGCAGGAACTTCAAACCGGCACTGGGAAACAGACTGAGAAACCACAGTAAAAGTTTCCCCTGCAAACCATTCAGATTGTGCTAGATGAATGAACGTCTCTCCACATGATCAGTTCTGATATATAAGTGTGTGTGAAAGCTGTAATTCTCCTAGCTAGTTAGGAAAACAAACTTCCTTTTAAGATGCAAACTACACTCCAGACATATATATGTTGAGGTAATAGCTCCAACTCGGTTATACAGTGAAAACTGCAGGAACTTAAAAACCGGCACTGGGAAACAGAGAAACCAGAGTAAAATTTCTCCTGCAACCTTTTCCATTTGTGATAGATGAACGAACGTCTCCCCACATGCTCAGTTCTGAGAGATAAGTGTGTGTGAATGCCGTCTTTCAAGTAGCTTTTTTGGAACACAAAGTTTCTTTTCAGATTCAAACAACTATCCATACATATATATGGGGAGGTACAAGCTCCAACTCGGTTTTACAGTGAAAAATGCAGGAACTTCAAACTGGGACTAGGAAACAGACTGAGAATCCACAGTAAATGTTTCCACTGCAAACAGATCCCTTTGTGCTAGATGAAAGAACGTCTCTCCACATGCTGATTTCTGATATATAAGATTGCGTGAAAGCCGACCATCACCTCGCTTGTTAGGAACACCAAGTTTCTTTCCAGTTGCAAACTACACTCCATACATATATATGGGGGTGTACTAGCTCCAACTCGCTTTTACAGTGAAAACTGCAGGAACTTCAAACTGGCACTAGGAAACAGACTGAGAAACCAGAGTAAAATTTACTCCTGCAACCAGTTCCCTTAGTGCTAGATGAACTAAAGTCTCTCCACATGCTCAGTTCTGACTGATAAGTGTGTGTTAAATCCATCCTTCACATAGCTTTTTGGGAACACACAGTTTCTATTTAGTTGCAAATTACAAACCATACATATATATGGGGAGGTACAAAATCCAACACGGTTTTACAGTGAAAACTGCAGGAACTTCAAACCGGCACTAGGAAACAGACTGAGAAACCAGAGTAAAATTTACTCCTGCAACCCGTTCCCTTTGTGCTAGATGAACGAACGTATCTCCACATGCTAGATTCTGAGAGATAAGAGTGTGTGAAATCCGTCCTTCACCCACCTTGTTAGGAACACAAAGTTACTTTTCAGTTGCAAACCCCAATCCATATATATATATGGATAGGTAAAAGCTCCAAAAATGTTTTACAGTGAAAACGGCAGGAAAACCAAACCGGCACTAGGAAACAAAATGAGAAACTGAGAAATATTTTCTACTGCAAACCGTTCCCTTTGTACTAGATGAACGAACGTCTGTCCACATGCTCACTTCTGAGAGATATGTGTGTGCGAAAGTCGTACTTCACCTAGCTTGTTGGGAACACAAAGTTTCTGTTCAGTTGCAAACTACACTCCATACATATATATGGGGAGGTCCTAGCTCCTACTCGGGTTTACAGCGAAAACTGAAGGAATTTCAAACCGGCACTAGGAATCAGACTGAGAAAATAGAGTCAAAATTTATTTTGTAAACCGTTCAATTTTTGCTAGATGAACAAACGCCTCTCAAGATGCAAAGATCTGAGAATTTAGTGTGTGTGAAAGCAGTAATTCACCTAGCTTGTTGGGAACACACACTTCCTTTTAAGTTGCAAACTACACTCCATATATATATATGGGGAGTTTCTAGTTCCAACTGGGTTTTACAGTGAAAACTGCAGGAAATTCAAACTGCCACTAGGAAACAGACTGAGACACCACACTAAAAGTTTCTCCTGCAACCAGTTCCATTTGTGCTGGATGAACGAACGTCTCTCCACATGCTCAGTTCTGAGAGATAAGTGTGTGTGAAAGCCGTCTTCACCTAGCTTGTTAGGAACACCAAGATTCTTTCCAGTAACAAACTACCCTAAATTCATATATATGTTGAGGTAATAGATCCAACTCTGTTTTACAGTGAAAACTGAAGTAATTTCAAACCGGCACTAGGAATCAGACTGAGAAATTAGAGTCAAAATTTATTTTGTAAACCGTTCAATTTTTGCTAGATGAACAAACGTATCTCAAGATGCAAAGATCTGAGAATATATTGTGTGTGAAAGCCGTAATTCACATAGCTTGTAGGGAACACAAAATTCCTTTTAAGTTGCAAACTACACTCCATATATATTTATGGGGAGCTACTAGCTCCAACTCGGTTTTACAGTGAAAACTGCAGGAATTTCAAACCGCCTGTAGGAAACAGACAGAGTAACCACAATAAAAGTTTATCCTGCAACCCGTTCCATTTGTGCTGGATGAATGAACGTCTCAGCACATGCTCAGTTCTGAGATATAAGTGTGTTTGAATGCTGTACTTCACTTAGCTTGTTGTTAATACAAAGATTCTTTTCAGTTTCAAACTACATTCCACACATATATATGGGGAGGTACTAGCTCCAACTCGGTTTTACAGTGAAAACTGCAGGAAATTCAAACCGCCACTAGGAAACAGACTGAGACACCACACTAAAAGTTTCTCCTGCTTCACGTTCCATTTGTGCTGGATGAACGAACGTCTCTCCACATGCTCAGTTCTGAGAGATAAGTTGTGTGAAAGCCGTCTTCACCTAGCTTGTTAGGAACACCAAGATTCTTTCCAGTAACAAACTACACTAAATTCATATATATGTTGAGGTACTAGATCTAACTCGGTTTTACAGTGAAAATTGCAGGAACTTCAAAACGGCACTGGGAAACAGACTGAGAAACCAGAGTAAAATTTCTCCTGCAAACTTTTCCATTTGTGCTTGATGAACGAACGTCTCTCCTCATGCTAATATCTGAGAGATGAGTGTGTGTGAAAGCCGTCCTTCATTATCTTGTTGGGAACACAAAGTTTCTTTTCAGTTGCCAACTACACTCCATACATATATATGGGGAGGTACTAGCTCCAACTCGATTTTACAGTGAAAACTGCAGGAACTTCAAACTCGCACTAGGAAAAAGACTGAGAAACCACAGTAAAATTTTCCCTGCATCAAGATCCTTTTGTGCTGGATGAAAGAATGTCTCTCCACATGCTCAGTTCTGATATATAAGTGTGTGTGAAAGCCGTAATTCAACTTGCATGTTAAGAACACCAAGGTTCTGTTCAGTAGCAAACTACACTAAATACATATATATGTTGTGGTGCTAGCTCCAACTCGGTTTTACAGTGAAAACTGCAGGAACTTCAAACTGGCACTTGGAAAAAGACTGAGATACCACAATAAAATTATTTCCTCAACCCGTTCCATTTGTGCTGGATGAATGAAAGTCTCGCCACATGTTCATTTCTGAAAGATAAATGTGTGTGAAAGCCGTCCTTCAACTAGCTTCTTGGGAACACAAAGTTTCTTTTCATGTGCCAACTACACTCCATACATATATAAGGGGAGATACTAGCTCCAACTCGGTTTTACAGTGAAAACTGCAGGAAATTCAAACAGGCACTGGGAAACATACTGAGAAACCAGAGTAAAATTTCTCCTGCAAACTTCCATTTGTGCTAGATGAACGAACGTCTCCCAACATGCTCATTTGTGAGAGATAAGTGTGTGTGAAAGCCTTCCTTTACTAGCTTGATGGGAATACAAGGTTTCTTTTCAGTTGCAAACACCACCCCATACATATATATGGGGAGGTACTAGCTCCAACTCGGGTTTACAGCGATAACTGCAGGAATTTCAAAAAGGCACTAGGAATCAGACCTGAAAATAGAGTCAAAATTTATTTTGTAAACCGTTCAATTTGTGCTAGATGAACAAACGTCTCTCAAGATGCAAAGATCTGAGAATTTGGTGTGTGTGAAAACCGTAATTCACCTAGCTTGTTGGGAACAAAAAATTCCTTTTAAGTTGTAAACTACTCTCCGTATATATATATGGGTAGTTACTAGCTCCAACTCGGTTTTACAGTGAAAACTGCAGGAATTACAAACCGCCTCTAGGAAACAGACTGAGTAACCAAACTAAAAGTTTCTCCTGCAACCCGTTCCATTTGTGCTGGATGAATGAACGTCTCAGCACATGCTCAGTTCTGAGATATATGTGTGTGTGAATGCCGTACTTCACTTAGCTTGTTGTTAACACAAAGTTTCTTTTCAATTGCAAACTACACTAAATTCATGTATATGTTCAGGTACAAGCTCCAACTCGGTTTTACTGTGAAAAATGCATGAACTTCAATCCGTCACTATTAAAAAGACTGAGAAACCAGAAAAAAGTTACATCTGCAACCCGTTCCCTTTGTGTTAGATGAACGAACGTCTCTCCAAATGCTCAGTTCTGAGATATAAGTGTGTGTTAAATCAGTCCTTCACCTAGCTTTTTGGGTAAACAAAGATTTTTTCAGTTGCAAACTACACACCATACATATATATGGGGAGGTACTAGCTCCAACTCGGTTTTACAGTGAAAACTGCAGGACCTTCCAACTGGCACTAGGAAACCGACTGAGAAACCAGAGGAAAATTTACTCCTGAAACCAGTTCCCTTTGTGCTAGATGAACGAACGTATCTCCACATGCTAGATTCTGAGAGATCAGAGTGTGTGAAATCCGTCCTTCACACAACTTGTTTGGAACACAAAGTTACTTTTCAGTTGCAAACCCCAATCCATAAATATATATGGATAGGTAAAAGCTCCAAAAATGTTTTACAGTGAAAACGGCGGGAAAACCAAACCGGCACTAGGAAACATAATGAGAAACTGAGAAATAATTTTTACTGCAACCCGTTCAATTTGTACTAGATGAACGAACGTCTGTCCACATGCTCACTTCTGAGAGATATGTGTGTGCGAAAGCCGTACTTCACCTTGCTTGTTGGGAACACAAAGATTCTTTTCAGTTGCAAACTACACTCCATACATATATACGGGGAGGTACTAGCTCCAACTCGGGTTTACAACGAAATCTGCAGGAATTTCAAACCGGCACTAGGAATCAGACTGAGAAATAGAGTCAAAATTTATTCTCTAAACCGTTCAATTTGTGCTAGATGAACAAAAGTCTATCAAGATGCAATGATCTGAGAATTTAGTGTGTGTGAAAGCCGTAATTCAAATAGCTTGTTGGGAATACAAACTACCGTTTAAGTTGCAAACTACACTCCATACATATATATGGGGAGGTATTAGCTCCAACTCGGTTTTACAGTGAAAACTGCAGGAAATTTAAACTGCCACTAGGAAACAGACTGAGACACCACACTAAAAGTTTCTCCTGCAACCCGTTCCATTTGTGCTGGATGAACGAACGTCTCTCCACATGCTCAGTTCTGAGAGACAAGTGTGTGTGAAAGCCGTCTTCACCTAGCTTGTTAGGAACACCAAGTTTCTTTCCAGTTACAAACTACACTAAATTCATATATATGTTGAGGTACTAGATCCAACTCTGTTTTACAGTGAAAATTGCAGGAACTTCAAACCGGCACTGGGAAACAGACTGAGAAACCAGAGTAAAATTTCTCCTGCAAACTTTTCCATTTGTGCTAGAAGAACGAACGTCTCTCCACATGCTAATATCTGAGAGATGAGTGTGTGTGAAAGCTGTCCTTCACTATCTTGTTGGGAACACAAAGTATCTTTTAAGTTGCCATCTATACTCAATACATATATAAGGGGAGGTACCAACTCCAACTCGATTTTACAGTGAAAACTGCAGGAAATTCAAACTGGCACTAGGATAAAGACTGAGAAACCACAGTAAAATTTTCCCTGCAACATGATCTTTTGTGCTGGATGAAATAATGTCTCTCCACATGATCAGTTCTGAGATATAAGTGTGTGTGAAAGCCGTAATTCAACTAGCATGTTAGGAACACCAAGGTTCTGTTCAGTAGCAAACTACACTAAATACATATATATGTTGTGGTACTAGCTCCAACTCGGTTTTACAGTGAAAACTGCAGGAACTTCAAACCAGCACTTGGAAAAAGACTGAGATACCACAATAATATTTTCTCCTGCAACCCGTTCCATTTGTGCTGGATGAATGAAAGTCTCGCCACATGTTCATTTCTGAAAGATAAATGTGTGTGAAAGCCTTCCTTCACCTGGCTTCTTGGGAACACAAAGTTTCTTTTCATGTGCCAACTACACTCCATACATATATAAGGGGAGATACTAGCTCCAACTCGGTTTTACAGTGAAAACTGCAGGAAATTCAAACAGGCACTGGGAAACAGACTGAGAAACCAGAGTAAAATTTCTCCTGCAAACTTTTTCATTTGTGCTAGATGAACGAACCTCTCTCCACATGCTCATTTGTGAGAGATAAGTGTGTGTGAAAGCCTTCCTTTACTAGCTTGATGGGAATACAAAGTTTCTTTTCAGTTGCAAACACCACTCCATACATATATAAGGGGAGATACTAGTTCCAACTCGGTTTTACAGTGAAAACTGCAGGAACTTCAAACAGGCACTAGGAAACCGACTGAGAAACCAGAGTAAAATTTACTCCTGCAACCAGTTCCCTTTGTGCTAGATGAACGAACGTATCTCCACATGCTAGATTCTGAGAGATAAGAGTGTGTGAAATCCGTTCTTCACCCACCTTGTTAGGAACACAAAGTTTCTTTTCAGTTGCAAACCCCAATCCATATATATATATGGATAGGTAAAACCTCCAAAAAAGTTTTACATTGAAAACGGCGGGAAAACCAAACCGGCACTAGGAAACACAATGAGAATCTGAGAAATATTTTCTACTGCAACCCGTTCCATTTTTACTAGATGAACGAACGTCTGTCCACATGCTAACTTCTGAGAGATATGTGTGTGCGAAAGCCGTCCTTCACCTAGCTTGTTGGGAACACAAAGTTTGTTTTCAGTTGCAAACTACACTCCATACATATATATGGGGAGGTACTATATCCAACTCGGGTTTACAGCGAAAACTGCAGGAATTTCAAACCGGCACTAGGAATCAGACTGAGAAATAGAGACAAAATTTATTTTCTAAACCGTTCAATTTGTGCTAGATTAACAAACGTCTCTCAAGATGCAAAGATCTGAGAATTTAGTGTGTGTGAAAGCCGTAATTCACCAAGCTTGTTTGGAACACAAACTTCCTTTTAAGTTGCAAAATACACTCCATATATATATATGGGGAGTTACTAGCTCCAACTCGGTTTTACAGTGAAAACTGCAGGAATTTCAAACCGCCTCTAGGAAACAGACTGAGTAACCACACTAAAAGTGTCCCTGGAACCCGTTCCATTTGTGCTGGATGAATGAACGTCTCAGCAAATGCTCAGTTCTGAGAGATAAGTGTGTGTTAAATCCGTCCTTCACCTAGCTTTTTGGGTAAACACAGATTTTTTCAGTTGCAAACTACACTCCATACATATATATGGGGAGGTACTATATCCAACTCGGGTTTACAGCGAAAACTGCAGGAATTTCAAACCGGCACTAGGAATCAGACTGAGAAATAGAGTCAAAATTTATTTTCTAAACCGGTCAATTTGTGCTAGATGAACAAACGTCTCTCAAGATGCAAAGATCTGAGAATTTACTGTGTGTGAAAGCCGCAATTCAACTAGCTTGTTGGGAACACAAACTTCCTTTTAAGTTGTGAACTACACTCCATATATATATATGGGGAGTTACTAGCTCCAACTCGATTTTACAGTGAAAACTGCAGGAATTTCAAACCGCCTCTAGGAAACAGACTGAGTAACCACACTAAAAGTGTCCCTGCAACCCGTTCCTTTTCTGCTGGATGAATGAACGTCTCAGCACATGCTCAGTTCTGAGATATAAGTGTGTGTGAATGCCGTACTTCACTTAGCTTGTTGTTAACACAAAGTTTCTTTTCAGTTGCAAACTACACTAAATTCATATATATGTTGAGGTACAAGCTCCAACTCTGTTTACAGTGAAAAATGCATGAACTTCAATCCGTCACTATTAAACAGACTGAGAAACCAGAATAAAAGTTACACCTGCAACCCTTTCCCTTTGTGCTAGATGAACGAACTTCTCTCCAAATGCTCAGTTCTGAGAAATAAGTGTGTGTGAAAGCCGTCCTTCACTAGCTTGTTGGGAACACAAAGTTTCTTTTCAGTTGCAAACTACACTCCATACATATATATGGGGAGGTACTAGCTCCAACTCGGTTTTACAGTGAAAATTGCAGGAAGTTCAAACCGGCACTGGGAAACAGACTGAGAAACCAGAGTTAAATTTCTCCTGCAATCTTTTCCATTTGTGATAGATGAACGAACGTCTCCCAACATGCTCAGTTCTGAGAGATAAGAGTGTGGGAAAGCCGTCCTTCACTAGCTACTTGGGAACACAAAGTTTCTTTTAAGTTGCAAAATACACTCCATACATATATATGGGCTTGTACTAGCTCCAACTAGCTTTTACAGGGAAAACTGCAGGAACTTCAAACCGCCACTAAAAAGCAGACTGAGAAACCACAGTAAAATTTTCCCTGCATCAAGATCCCTTTGTGCTAGATGAATGAACGTCTCTCCACATGCTCAGTTCTTATATATAAGTGTGTGTGGAAGCCATTCTTCAACTAGCTTGTTAGGATACCAAGGTTCTTTTCAGTAGCAATCTACACTAAATTCATTTAAATTTTGAGGAACTAGCTCCAACTCGGTTTTACAGTGAAAAATGCAGGAATTACAAACCGCCTCTAGGAAACAGACTGAGTAACCAAACTAAAAGTTTCTCCTGCAACCCGTTCCATTTGTGCTGGATGAATGAACGTCTCAGCACATGCTCAGTTCTGAGATATATGTGTGTGTGAATGCCGTACTTCACTTAGCTTGTTGTTAACACAAAGTTTCTTTTCAATTGCAAACTACACTAAATTCATGTATATGTTCAGGTACAAGCTCCAACTCGGTTTTACTGTGAAAAATGCATGAACTTCAATCCGTCACTATTAAAAAGACTGAGAAACCAGAAAAAAGTTACATCTGCAACCCGTTCCCTTTGTGTTAGATGAACGAACGTCTCTCCAAATGCTCAGTTCTGAGATATAAGTGTGTGTTAAATCAGTCCTTCAACTAGCTTTTTGGGTAAACAAAGATTTTTTCAGTTGCAAACTACACACCATACATATATATGGGGAGGTACTAGCTCCAACTCGGTTTTACAGTGAAAACTGCAGGACCTTCCAACTGGCACTAGGAAACCGACTGAGAAACCAGAGGAAAATTTACTCCTGAAACCAGTTCCCTTTGTGCTAGATGAACGAACGTATCTCCACATGCTAGATTCTGAGAGATCAGAGTGTGTGAAATCCGTCCTTCACACAACTTGTTTGGAACACAAAGTTACTTTTCAGTTGCAAACCCCAATCCATAAATTTATATGGATAGGTAAAAGCTCCAAAAATGTTTTACAGTGAAAACGGCGGGAAAACCAAACCGGCACTAGGAAACACAATGAGAAACTGAGAAATAATTTTTACTGCAACCCGTTCAATTTGTACTAGATGAACGAACGTCTGTCCACATGCTCACTTCTGAGAGATATGTGTGTGCGAAAGCCGTACTTCACCTTGCTTGTTGGGAACACAAAGATTCTTTTCAGTTGCAAACTACACTCCATACATATATACGGGGAGGTACTAGCTCCAACTCGGGTTTACAACGAAATCTGCAGGAATTTCAAACCGGCACTAGGAATCAGACTGAGAAATAGAGTCAAAATTTATTCTCTAAACCGTTCAATTTGTGCTAGATGAACAAAAGTCTCTCAAGATGCAATGATCTGAGAATTTAGTGTGTGTGAAAGCCGTAATTCAAATAGCTTGTTGGGAATACAAACTACCGTTTAAGTTGCAAACTACACTCCATACATATATATGGGGAGGTATTAGCTCCAACTCGGTTTTACAGTGAAAACTGCAGGAAATTTAAACTGCCACTAGGAAACAGACTGAGACACCACACTAAAAGTTTCTCCTGCAACCCGTTCCATTTGTGCTGGATGAACGAACGTCTCTCCACATGCTCAGTTCTGAGAGACAAGTGTGTGTGAAAGCCGTCTTCACCTAGCTTGTTAGGAACACCAAGTTTCTTTCCAGTTACAAACTACACTAAATTCATATATATGTTGAGGTACTAGATCCAACTCTGTTTTACAGTGAAAATTGCAGGAACTTCAAACCGGCACTGGGAAACAGACTGAGAAACCAGAGTAAAATTTCTCCTGCAAACTTTTCCATTTGTGCTAGAAGAACGAACGTCTCTCCACATGCTAATATCTGAGAGATGAGTGTGTGTGAAAGCTGTCCTTCACTATCTTGTTGGGAACACAAAGTATCTTTTAAGTTGCCATCTATACTCAATACATATATAAGGGGAGGTACCAACTCCAACTCGATTTTACAGTGAAAACTGCAGGAAATTCAAACTGGCACTAGGATAAAGACTGAGAAACCACAGTAAAATTTTCCCTGCAACAAGATCTTTTGTGCTGGATGAAATAACGTCTCTCCACATGATCAGTTCTGAGATATAAGTGTGTGTGAAAGCCGTAATTCAACTAGCATGTTAGGAACACCAAGGTTCTGTTCAGTAGCAAACTACACTAAATACATATATATGTTGTGGTACTAGCTCCAAATCGGTTTTACAGTGAAAACTGCAGGAACTTCAAACCAGCACTTGGAAAAAGACTGAGATACCACAATAATATTTTCTCCTGCAACCCGTTCCATTTGTGCTGGATGAATGAAAGTCTCGCCACATGTTCATTTCTGAAAGATAAATGTGTGTGAAAGCCTTCCTTCACCTGGCTTCTTGGGAACACAAAGTTTCTTTTCATGTGCCAACTACACTCCATACATATATAAGGGGAGATACTAGCTCCAACTCGGTTTTACAGTGAAAACTGCAGGAAATTCAAACAGGCACTGGGAAACAGACTGAGAAACCAGAGTAAAATTTCTCCTGCAAACTTTTTCATTTGTGCTAGATGAACGAACCTCTCTCCACATGCTCATTTGTGAGAGATAAGTGTGTGTGAAAGCCTTCCTTTACTAGCTTGATGGGAATACAAAGTTTCTTTTCAGTTGCAAACACCACTCCATACATATATAAGGGGAGATACTAGTTCCAACTCGGTTTTACAGTGAAAACTGCAGGAACTTCAAACAGGCACTAGGAAACCGACTGAGAAACCAGAGTAAAATTTACTCCTGCAACCAGTTCCCTTTGTGCTAGATGAACGAACGTATCTCCACATGCTAGATTCTGAGAGATAAGAGTGTGTGAAATCCGTTCTTCACCCACCTTGTTAGGAACACAAAGTTTCTTTTCAGTTGCAAACCCCAATCCATATATATATATGGATAGGTAAAACCTCCAAAAAAGTTTTACATTGAAAACGGCGGGAAAACCAAACCGGCACTAGGAAACACAATGAGAATCTGAGAAATATTTTCTACTGCAACCCGTTCCATTTTTACTAGATGAACGAACGTCTGTCCACATGCTAACTTCTGAGAGATATGTGTGTGCGAAAGCCGTCCTTCACCTAGCTTGTTGGGAACACAAAGTTTGTTTTCAGTTGCAAACTACACTCCATACATATATATGGGGAGGTACTATATCCAACTCGGGTTTACAGCGAAAACTGCAGGAATTTCAAACCGGCACTAGGAATCAGACTGAGAAATAGAGACAAAATTTATTTTCTAAACCGTTCAATTTGTGCTAGATTAACAAACGTCTCTCAAGATGCAAAGATCTGAGAATTTAGTGTGTGTGAAAGCCGTAATTCACCAAGCTTGTTTGGAACACAAACTTCCTTTTAAGTTGCAAAATACACTCCATATATATATATGGGGAGTTACTAGCTCCAACTCGGTTTTACAGTGAAAACTGCAGGAATTTCAAACCGCCTCTAGGAAACAGACTGAGTAACCACACTAAAAGTGTCCCTGGAACCCGTTCCATTTGTGCTGGATGAATGAACGTCTCAGCAAATGCTCAGTTCTGAGAGATAAGTGTGTGTTAAATCCGTCCTTCACCTAGCTTTTTGGGTAAACACAGATTTTTTCAGTTGCAAACTACACTCCATACATATATATGGGGAGGTACTATATCCAACTCGGGTTTACAGCGAAAACTGCAGGAATTTCAAACCGGCACTAGGAATCAGACTGAGAAATAGAGTCAAAATTTATTTTCTAAACCGGTCAATTTGTGCTAGATGAACAAACGTCTCTCAAGATGCAAAGATCTGAGAATTTACTGTGTGTGAAAGCCGCAATTCAACTAGCTTGTTGGGAACACAAACTTCCTTTTAAGTTGTGAACTACACTCCATATATATATATGGGGAGTTACTAGCTCCAACTCGATTTTACAGTGAAAACTGCAGGAATTTCAAACCGCCTCTAGGAAACAGACTGAGTAACCACACTAAAAGTGTCCCTGCAACCCGTTCCTTTTCTGCTGGATGAATGAACGTCTCAGCACATGCTCAGTTCTGAGATATAAGTGTGTGTGAATGCCGTACTTCACTTAGCTTGTTGTTAACACAAAGTTTCTTTTCAGTTGCAAACTACACTAAATTCATATATATGTTGAGGTACAAGCTCCAACTCTGTTTACAGTGAAAAATGCATGAACTTCAATCCGTCACTATTAAACAGACTGAGAAACCAGAATAAAAGTTACACCTGCAACCCTTTCCCTTTGTGCTAGATGAACGAACTTCTCTCCAAATGCTCAGTTCTGAGAGATAAGTGTGTGTGAAAGCCGTCCTTCACTAGCTTGTTGGGAACACAAAGTTTCTTTTCAGTTGCAAACTACACTCCATACATATATATGGGGAGGTACTAGCTCCAACTCGGTTTTACAGTGAAAATTGCAGGAAGTTCAAACCGGCACTGGGAAACAGACTGAGAAACCAGAGTTAAATTTCTCCTGCAATCTTTTCCATTTGTGATAGATGAACGAACGTCTCCCAACATGCTCAGTTCTGAGAGATAAGAGTGTGGGAAAGCCGTCCTTCACTAGCTACTTGGGAACACAAAGTTTCTTTTAAGTTGCAAAATACACTCCATACATATATATGGGCTTGTACTAGCTCCAACTAGCTTTTACAGGGAAAACTGCAGGAACTTCAAACCGCCACTAAAAAGCAGACTGAGAAACCACAGTAAAATTTTCCCTGCATCAAGATCCCTTTGTGCTAGATGAATGAACGTCTCTCCACATGCTCAGTTCTTATATATAAGTGTGTGTGGAAGCCATTCTTCAACTAGCTTGTTAGGATACCAAGGTTCTTTTCAGTAGCAATCTACACTAAATTCATTTAAATTTTGAGGAACTAGCTCCAACTCGGTTTTACAGTGAAAAATGCAGGAACTTCAAACCGGCAATTGGAAACAGACTGAGATACCACAATAATATTTTCTCCTGCAAACCGTTCCTTTGAGCTAGATGAACGAACGTCTCTCCACATGCTCCGTTCTGAGAGATAAGTGTGTGTGAACGCCGTATTCACCTAGCTTGTTAGGAACACCAAGTTTCTTTTCAGTAACCAACTACACTAAATTCATATATATGGGGAGGTACTAGCTCCAACTCGGTTTTACAGTGAAAAATGCAGGAACTTCAAAACGGAAATAGGAAACAGACTGAGAAACCAGAATAGAAGTTGCTCCCTCAAACCTTTCCATTTGTGCTGGATGAACGGTGTCTCTCCACATGCTCATTTCTGAGAGATAAGTTTGTGTGAAAGCCGTCCTTCACCTAGCTTCTTGGGAACACACAGTTTCTTTCATGTGCCAACTACACTCCATACATATATATGGGGTGGTACTAGCTCCAACTCGGTTTTACAGTGAAAAATGCAGGAACTTCCAACCGATACTTGGAAACAGACTAAGAAACCAGAGTAAAAATTTCCCCTGCAAACCGTTCCCTTTGCGCTAGATGAATGAACGACTCACACATGCTCAGTTCTGATATATAAGTGTGCGTGAAAGCCGTCTTCACCTAGCTTGTTAGGAACACCAAGTTTCTTTTCAGTAGCAAACTACACTAAATTCATATATATGTTGAGGTACTAGGTCCAACTCTGTTTTACAGTGAAAACTGCAGGAACTATAAACAAGCACTAGGAAACAGACTGAGAAACCAGAGTAAAATTTCTCCTGCAAACATTTCCATTTGTGCTAGATGAACGAACGTCTCTCCAAATGCTCATTTGTGAGAGATAAGTGTGTGTGAAAGCCTTCTTTACTAGCTTGATGGGAATACAAAGTTTCTTTTCAGTTGCAAACACCACTCCATACATATATATGGGGAGGTACTAGCTCCAACTCGGGTTTACAGTGAAAACTGCAGGAATTTCAAACCGGCACTAGGAATCAGACTGAGAAAATAGAGTCAAATTTTATTTTGTAAACCGTTCAATTTGTGCTAGATGAACAAACGTCTCTCAAGATGCAAAGATCTTAGAATTTGGTGTGTGTGAAAGCCGCAATTCACCTAGCTTGTTGGGAACAAAAAATTCCTTTAAAGTTGTAAACTACACTCCATATATATATATATGGGTAGTTACTAGCTCCAACTCGGTTTTACAGTGAAAACTGCAGTAATTTCAAACCGCCTCTAGGAAACAGACTGAGTAACCACACTAAAAGCTTCTCCTGCAACCCGTTCAATTTGTGCTGGATGAATGAACGTCTCAGCACATGCTCAGTTCTGAGATATAAGTGTGTGTGAATGCCGTACTACACTTAGCTTGTTGTTAACACAAAGTTTCGTTTCAATTGCAAACTACACTAAATTCATATATATGTTGAGGTACAACCTCCAACTCGGTTTTACAGTGAAAATTGCATGAACTTCAATCCGTCAGTATTAAACAGACTGAGAAACCAGAATAAAAGTTACACCTGCAACCCGTTCCCTTTGTGCTAGATGAACGAACATCTCTCCAAATGCTCAGTTCTGAGAGATAAGTGTGTGTTAAATCCGTCCTTCACCTAGCTTTTTGGGTAAACAAAAATTTTTTCAGTTGCAAACTACACACCATACATATATATGGGGAGGTACTAGCTCCAACTCGGTTTTAAAGTGAAAACTGCAGGAACTTCAAACTGGCACTAGGAAACCGAATGAGAAACCAGAGTATAATTTACTCCTGCAACCTGTTCCCTTTGTGCTAAATGAACGAACGTATCTCCACATGATAGATTCTGAGAGATAAGAGTGTGTGAAATCCGACCTTCACCCAACTTGTTAGGAACACAAAGTTACTTTTCAGTTGCAAACACCAATCCATATATATATATGGATAGGTAAAAGCTCCAAAAATATTTCACAGTGAAAACGGCGGGAAAACCAAACCGGCACTATGAAACACAATGAGAAACAGAAATATTTTCTACTGCAACCCGTTCCATTTGTACTAGATGAACGAACGTCTGTCCACATGCTCACTTCTGAGAGATAAGTGTGTGCGAAAGCCGTACTTCACCTAGCTTGTTGGGAACACAAAGTTTCTTTTCAGTTGCCTAACTACACTCCATACATATATATGGGGAAGTACTATCTCCAACTCGGTTTTACAGTGAAAACTGCAGGAATTTCAAACCGGCACTAGGAAAAAGACTGAGAAACCACAGTAAAATTTTCCCTGCAACAAGATCCTTTTGTGCTGGATGAAAGAATGTCTTTCCACATGATCAGTTCTGATATATAAGTGTGTGTGAAAGCCGTAATTCAACTAGCATGTTAGGAACACCAAGGTTCTGTTCAGTAGAAAACTACACTAATTACATATATATGTTGTGGTACTAACTCCAACTCGGTTTTACAGTGAAAACTGCAGGAACTTCAAACCGGCACTTGGAAAAAGACTGAGATACCACAATAACATTTTCTCCTGCAACCCGTTACATTTGTGCTGGATGAATGAAAGTCTCGCCACATGTTCATTTCTGAAAGATAAATGTGTGTGAAAGCCGTCCTTCACCTAGCTTCTTGGGAACACAAAGTTTCTTTTCATGTGCCAACTACATTCCATACATATATAAGGGGAGATACTAGCTCCAACTCGGTTTTACAGTGAATACTGCAGGAAAATCAAACAGGCACTGGGAAACAGACTGAGAATCCAGAGTAAAATTACTCCTGCAAATTTTTCCATTTGTGCTAGATGAACGAACGTCTCTCCACATGCTCATTTGTGAGAGATAAGTGTGTGTGAAAGAGTTCCTTTACAAGCTTGATGGGAATACAAAGTTTCTTTTCAGTTGCAAACACCACTCCATACATATATAAGGGGAGATACTAGCTCCAACTCGGTTTTACAGTGAAAACTGCAGGAACTTCAAACTGGCAATAGGAAACAGACTGAGAAACCAGAGTAAAATTTACTCCTGCAACCAGTTCCCTTTGTGCTAGATGAACGAACGTATCTCCACATGCTATATTCTGAGAGATAAGAGTGTGTGAAATCCGCCCTTCACCCAACTTGTTAGGAACACAAAGTTACTTTTCAGTTGCAAACCCCAATCCATATATATATATGGATAGGTAAAAGCACCAAAAATGTTTTACAGTGAAATCGGCGGGAAAACCAAAAAGGCACTAGGAAACACAATGAGAAACTGAGAAATATTTTCTACTGCAACCGTTCCCTTTGTAATAGATGAACGAACGTCTCTCCACATGCTCACTTCTGAGAGATATGTGTGTGCGAAAGCCGTCCTTCATCTAGCTTGTTGGGAACACAAAGTTTCTTTTCAGTTGCAAACTACACTCGAAAAATATAAATGGGGAGGTACTAGCTCCAACTCGGGTTTACAGCGAAAACTGCAGGAATTTCAAACCGGCACTAGGAATCAGACTGAGAAAATAGAGTCAAATTTTATTTTGTAAACCGTTCAATTTGTGCTAGATGAACAAACGTCTCTCAAGATGCAAAGATCTGAGAATTTAGTGTGTGTGAAAGCCGTAATTCACCTAGCTTGTTGGGAACACAAACTTCCTATTAAGTTGCAAAATACACTCCATATATATATATGGGGAGTTACTAGCTCCAACTCGGTTTTACAGTGAAAACTGCAGGAATTTCAAACCGCCTCTAGGAAACAGACTGAGTAACCACACTAAAAGTTTCTCCTGCCACCCGTTCCATTTGTGCTGGATGAATGAACGTCTCAGCACATGCTCAGTTCTGAGATATAAGTGTGTGTGAATGCCGTACTTCACTTAGCTTGTTGTTAACACAAAGTTACTTTTCAGTTGCAAACTACACTAAATTCATATATATGTTGAGGTACAAGCTCCAACTCGGTTTTACAGTGAAAAATGCATGAAATTCAATCCGTCACTTTTAAACAGACTGAGAAAAAAGAATAAAAGTTAAAACTGCAAACCGTTCCCTTTGTTCTAGATGAACGAACGTCTCTCCACATGCTCAGGTCTGAGAGAAAAGTGTGTGTTAAATCCGTCCTTCACCTAGCTTTTTGGGAACACAAAGATTTTTTCAGTTGCAAACAACACACCATACATATATATGGGTAGGTACTAGCTCCAACTCGGTTTTACAGTGAAAACTGCAGGAACTTCAAACTGGCACTAGGAAACAGACTGAGAAACCACACTAAAATTTTCTCCTGCAACCCGTTCCATTTGTGCTGGATGAAAGAACGTCTCTCCACATGCTCAGTTCTGAGAGATAATTGTGTGTGAAAGCAGTTCTTCACATAGCTTGTTGGGAACACAAAGTTTCTTTTCAGTTGCCAACTACACTCCATACATGTATATGGGGAGGTACTAGCTCCAACTCGATTTTACAGTGAAAACTGAAGGAACTTCAAACCGGCACTAGGAAACAGACTGAGAAACCACACTAAAAATTTCTCCTGCAACCCGTTCCATTTGTGCTGGATGAAAGAACGTCTCTCCACATGATCAGTTCTGAGAGATAATTGTGTGTGAAAGCCGTCCTTCACATAGCTTGTTGGGAACACAAAGTTTCTTTTCAGTTGCAAACTACATTCCATACATATATATGGGGAGGTACTAGCTCCAACTCGGTTTTACAGTGAAAACTGCAGGAACTTCAAACCGGCACTGGGAAACAGACTGAGAAACCACAGTAAAAGTTTCCCCTGCAAACCATTCAGATTGTGCTAGATGAATGAACGTCTCTCCACATGATCAGTTCTGATATATAAGTGTATGTGAAAGCTGTAATTCTCCTAGCTAGTTAGGAAAACAAACTTCCTTTTAAGATGCAAACTACACTCCAGACATATATATGTTGAGGTACTAGCTCCAACTCGGTTATACAGTGAAAACTGCAGGAACTTAAAAACCGGCACTGGGAAACAGAGAAACCAGAGTAAAATTTCTCCTGCAACCTTTTCCATTTGTGATAGATGAACGAACGTCTCCCCACATGCTCAGTTCTGAGAGATAAGTGTGTGTGAATGCCGTCTTTCAAGTAGCTTTTTTGGAACACAAAGTTTCTTTTCAGATTCAAACAACTATCCATACATATAAATGGGGAGGTACAAGCTCCAACTCGGTTTTACAGTGAAAAATGCAGGAACTTCAAACTGGGACTAGGAAACAGACTGAGAATCCACAGTAAATGTTTCCACTGCAAACAGATCCCTTTGTGCTAGATGAAAGAACGTCACTCCACATGCTGATTTCTGATATATAAGATTGCGTGAAAGCCGACCATCACCTCGCTTGTTAGGAACACCAAGTTTCTTTCCAGTTGCAAACTACACTCCATACATATATATGGGGGTGTACTAGCTCCAACTCGCTTTTACAGTGAAAACTGCAGGAACTTCAAACTGGCACTAGGAAACAGACTGAGAAACCAGAGTAAAATTTACTCCTGCAACCAGTTCCCTTAGTGCTAGATGAACTAAAGTCTCTCCACATGCTCAGTTCTGACTGATAAGTGTGTGTTAAATCCATCCTTCACATAGCTTTTTGGGAACACACAGTTTCTATTTAGTTGCAAATTACAAACCATACATATATATGGGGAGGTACAAAATCCAACACGGTTTTACAGTGAAAACTGCAGGAACTTCAAACCGGCACTAGGAAACAGACTGAGAAACCAGAGTAAAATTTACTCCTGCAACCCGTTCCCTTTGTGCTAGATGAACGAACGTATCTCCACATGCTAGATTCTGAGAGATAAGAGTGTGTGAAATCCGTCCTTCACCCACCTTGTTAGGAACACAAAGTTACTTTTCAGTTGCAAACCCCAATCCATATATATATATGGATAGGTAAAAGCTCCAAAAATGTTTTACAGTGAAAACGGCAGGAAAACCAAACCGGCACTAGGAAACAAAATGAGAAACTGAGAAATATTTTCTACTGCAAACCGTTCCCTTTGTACTAGATGAACGAACGTCTCTCCACATGCTCACTTCTGAGAGATATGTGTGTGCGAAAGTCGTACTTCACCTAGCTTGTTGGGAACACAAAGTTTCTGTTCAGTTGCAAACTACACTCCATACATATATATGGGGAGGTCCTAGCTCCTACTCGTGTTTACAGCGAAAACTGAAGGAATTTCAAACCGGCACTAGGAATCAGACTGAGAAAATAGAGTCAAAATTTATTTGGTAAACCGTTCAATTTTTGCTAGATGAACAAACGCCTCTCAAGATGCAAAGATCTGAGAATTTAGTGTGTGTGAAAGCAGTAATTCACCTAGCTTGTTGGGAACACACACTTCCTTTTAAGTTGCAAACTACAATCCATAAATATATATATGGGGAGTTACTAGTTCCAACTGGGTTTTACAGTGAAAACTGCAGGAAATTCAAACTGCCACTAGGAAACAGACTGAGACACCACACTAAAAGTTTCTCCTGCAACCAGTTCCATTTGTGCTGGATGAACGAACGTCTCTCCACATGCTCAGTTCTGAGAGATAAGTGTGTGTGAAAGCCGTCTTCACCTAGCTTGTTAGGAACACCAAGATTCTTTCCAGTAACAAACTACCCTAAATTCATATATATGTTGAGGTAATAGATCCAACTCTGTTTTACAGTGAAAACTGAAGTAATTTCAAACCGGCACTAGGAATCAGACTGAGAAATTAGAGTCAAAATTTATTTTGTAAACCGTTCAATTTTTGCTAGATGAACAAACGTATCTCAAGATGCAAAGATCTGAGAATATATTGTGTGTGAAAGCCGTAATTCACATATCTTGTAGAGAACACAAAATTCCTTTTAAGTTGCAAACTACACTCCATATATATTTATGGGGAGCTACTAGCCCCAACTCGGTTTTACAGTGAAAACTGCAGGAATTTCAAACCGCCTGTAGGAAACAGACAGAGTAACCACAATAAAAGTTTATCCTGCAACCCGTTCCATTTGTGCTGGATGAATGAACGTCTCAGCACATGCTCAGTTCTGAGATATAAGTGTGTGTGAATGCTGTACTTCACTTAGCTTGTTGTTAATACAAAGATTCTTTTCAGTTTCAAACTACATTCCACACATATATATGGGGAGGTACTAGCTCCAACTCGGTTTTACAGTGAAAACTGCAGGAAATTCAAACTGCCACTAGGAAACAGACTGAGACACCACACTAAAAGTTTCTCCTGCAACCCGTTCCATTTGTGCTGGATGAACGAACGTCTCTCCACATGCTCAGTTCTGAGAGACAAGTGTGTGTGAAAGCCGTCTTCACATAGCTTGTTAGGAACACCAAGTTTCTTTCCAGTTACAAACTACACTAAATTCATATATATGTTGAGGTACTAGATCCAACTCTGTTTTACAGTGAAAATTGCAGGAACTTCAAACCGGTACTGGGAAACAGACTGAGAAACCAGAGTAAAATTTCTCCTGCAAACTTTTCCATTTGTGCTAGAAGAACGAACGTCTCTCCACATGCTAATATCTGAGAGATGAGTGTGTGTGAAAGCTGTCCTTCAATATCTTGTTGGGAACACAAAGTATCTTTTAAGTTGCCAACTATACTCAATACATATATAAGGGGAGGTACCAACTCCAACTCGATTTTACAGTGAAAACTGCAGGAAATTCAAACTGGCACTAGGATAAAGACTGAGAAACCACAGTAAAATTTTCCCTGCAACAAGATCTTTTGTGCTGGATGAAATAATGTCTCTCCACATGATCAGTTCTGAGATATAAGTGTGTGTGAAAGCCGTAATTCAACTAGCATGTTAGGAACACCAAGGTTCTGTTCAGTAGCAAACTACACTAAATACATATATATGTTGTGGTACTAGCTCCAACTCGGTTTTACAGTGAAAACTGCAGGAACTTCAAACCAGCACTTGGAAAAAGACTGAGATACCACAATAATATTTTCTCCTGCAACCCGTTCCATTTGTGCTGGATGAATGAAAGTCTCGCCACATGTTCATTTCTGAAAGATAAATGTGTGTGAAAGCCTTCCTTCACCTGGCTTCTTGGGAACACAAAGTTTCTTTTCATGTGCCAACTACACTCCATACATATATAAGGGGAGATACTAGCTCCAACTCGGTTTTACAGTGAAAACTGCAGGAAATTCAAACAGGCACTGGGAAACAGACTGAGAAACCAGAGTAAAATTTCTCCTGCAAACTTTTTCATTTGTGCTAGATGAACGAACCTCTCTCCACATGCTCATTTGTGAGAGATAAGTGTGTGTGAAAGCCTTCCTTTACTAGCTTGATGGGAATACAAAGTTTCTTTTCAGTTGCAAACACCACTCCATACATATATAAGGGGAGATACTAGCTCCAACTCGGTTTTACAGTGAAAACTGCAGGAACTTCAAACAGGCACTAGGAAACCGACTGAGAAACCAGAGTAAAATTTACACCTGCAACCAGTTCCCTTTGTGCTAGATGAACGAACGTATCTCCACATGCTAGATTCTGAGAGATAAGAGTGTGTGAAATCCGTTCTTCACCCACCTTGTTAGGAACACAAAGTTCCTTTTCAGTTGCAAACCCCAATCCATATATATATATGGATAGGTAAAACCTCCAAAAAAGTTTTACAGTGAAAACGGCGGGAAAACCAAACCGGCACTAGGAAACACAATGAGAATCTGAGAAATATTTTCTACTGCAACCCGTTCCATTTTTACTAGATGAACGAACGTCTGTCCACATGCTCACTTCTGAGAGATATGTGTGTGCGAAAGCCGTCCTTCACCTAGCTTGTTGGGAACACAAAGTTTGTTTTCAGTTGCAAACTACACTCCATACATATATATGGGGAGGTACTATATCCAACTCGGGTTTACAGCGAAAACTGCAGGAATTTCAAACCGGCACTAGGAATCAGACTGAGAAATAGAGACAAAACTTATTTTCTAAACCGTTCAATTTGTGCTAGATTAACAAACGTCTCTCAAGATGAAAAGATCTGAGAATTTAGTGTGTGTGAAAGCCGTAATTCACCAAGCTTGTTTGGAACACAAACTTCCTTTTAAGTTGCAAAATACACTCCATATATATATATGGGGAGTTACTAGCTCCAACTCGGTTTTACAGTGAAAACTGCAGGAATTTCAAACCGCCTCTAGGAAACAGACTGAGTAACCACACTAAAAGTGTCCCTGGAACCCGTTCCATTTGTGCTGGATGAATGAACGTCTCAGCAAATGCTCAGTTCTGAGATATAAGAGTGTGTTAATGCCGTACTTCACTTAGCTTGTTGTTAACACAAAGTTTCTTTTCAATTGCAAACTACACTAAATTCATATATATGTTGAGGTACAAGCTCCAACTCTGTTTACAGTGAAAAATGCATGAACTTCAATCCGTCACTATTAAACAGACTGAGAAACCAGAAAAAAGTTACACCTGCAACCCGTTCCCTTTGTGTTAGATGAACGAACGTCTCTCCAAATGCTCAGTTCTGAGAGATAAGTGTGTGTTAAATCCGTCCTTCACCTAGCTTTTTGGGTAAACACAGATTTTTTCAGTTGCAAACTACACACCATACATATATATGGAGAGGTAATAGCTCCAACTCGGTTTTACAGTGAAAACTGCAGGAACTTCCAACTGGCACTAGGAAACCGACTGAGAAACCAGAGTAAAATGTACTCCTGCAACCAGTTCCCTTTGTGCTAGATGAACGAACGTATCTCCACATGCTAGATTCTGAGAGATAAGAGTGTGTGAAATCCGTCCTTAACCCACCTTGTTTGGAACACAAAGTTACTTTTCAGTAGCAAACCCCAATCCATAAATATATATGGATAGGTAACAGATCCAAAAATGTTTTACAGTGAAAACGGCGGGAAAACCAAACCGGCACTAGGAAACACAATGAGAAACTGAGAAATAATTTCTACTGCAACCCGTTCCATTTGTACTAGATGAACGAACGTCTGTCCACATGCTCACTTCTGAGAGATATGTGTGTGCGAAAGCCGTACTTCACCTTGCTTGTTGGGAACACAAAGATTCTTTTCAGTTGCAAACTACACTCCATACATATATATGGGGAGGTACTAGCTCCAACTCGGATTTACAGCGAAAACTGCAGGAATTTCAAAGCGGCACTGGGAATCAGACTGAGAAATAGAGTCAAAATTTATTTTCTAAACCGTTCAATTTGTGCTAGATGAACAAACGTCTCTCAAGATGCAAAGATCTGAGAATTTAGTGTGTGTGAAAGCCGTAATTCAAATAGCTTGTTGGGAATACAAACTTCCGTTTAAGTTGCAAACTACACTCCATACATATATATGGGTAGGTATTAGCTCCAACTCGGTTTTACAGTGAAAACTGCAGGAAATTCAAACTGCCACTAGGAAACAGACTGAGACACCACACTAAAAGTTTCTCCTGCAACCGTTCCATTTGTGCTGGATGAACGAACGTCTCTCCACATGCTCAGTTCTGAGAGATAAGTGTGTGTGAAAGCCGTCTTCACCTAGCTTGTTAGGAACACCAAGTTTCTTTCCAGTAACAAACTACACTAAATTCATATATATGTTGAGTTACTAGATCCAACTCTGTTTTACAGTGAAAATTGCAGGAACTTCAAACCGGTCTTGGGAAACAGACTGAGAAACCAGAGTAAAATTTCTCCTGCAAACTTTTCCATTTGTGCTAGATGAACGAACGTCTCTCCACATGCTAATATCTGAGAGATGAGTGTGTGTGAAAGCTGTCCTTAACTATCTTGTTGGGAACACAAAGTATCTTTTAAGTTGCCAACCACACTCCATACATATATATGGGGAGGTACCAACTCCAACTCGATTTTACAGTGAAAACTGCAGGAAATTCAAACTGGCACTAGGATAAAGACTGAGAAACCACAGTAAAATTTTCCCTGCAACAAGATATTTTGTGCTGGATTCAAGAATGTCTCTCCACATGCTCAGTTCTGAGATATAAGTGTGTGTGAAAGCCGTAATTCAACTAGCATGTTAGGAACACCAAGGTTCTGTTCAGTAGCAAACTACACTAAATATATATATATGTTGTGGTACAAGCTCCAACTCGGATTTACAGTGAAAACTGCAGGAACTTCAAACCAGCACTTGGAAAAAGACTGAGATACCACAATAATATTTTCTCCTGCAACCCGTTCCATTTGTGCTGGATGAATGAAAGTCTCGCCACATGTTCATTTCTGAAAGATAAATGTGTGTGAAAGCCTTCCTTCACCTGGCTTCTTGGGAACACAAAGTTTCTTTTCATGTGCCAACTACACTCCATACATATATAAGGGGAGATACTAGCTCCAACTCGGTTTTACAGTGAAAACTGCAGGAAATTCAAACAGGCACTGGGAAACAGACTGAGAAACCAGAGTAAAATTTCTCCTGCAAACTTTTTCATTTGTGCTAGATGAACGAACCTCTCTCCACATGCTCATTTGTGAGAGATAATTGTGTGTGAAAGCCTTCCTTTACAAGCTTGATGGGAATACAAAGTTTCTTTTCAGTTGCAAACACCACTCCATACATATATAAGGGGAGATACTAGCTCCAACTCGGTTTTACAGTGAAAACTGCAGGTACTTCAAACTGGCACTAGGAAACCGACTGAGAAACCAGAGTAAAATTTACTCCTGCAACCAGTTCCCTTTGTGCTAGATGAACGAACGTATCTCCACATGCTAGATTCTGAGAGATTAGAGTGTGTGAAATCCGTCCTTCACCCACCTTGTTAGGAACACAAAGTTACTTTTCAGTTGCAAACACCAATCCATATATATATATGGATAGGTAAAAGCTCCAAAAATATTTCACAGTGAAAACGGCGGGAAAACCAAATCGGCACTAGGAAACACATTGAGAAACTGAGAAATATTTTCTACTGCAACCCGTTCCATTTGTACTAGATGAACGAACGTCTGTCCACATGCTCACATCTGAGAGATATGTTTGTGCGAAAGCCGTACTTCACCTAGCTTGTTGGGAACACAAAGTTTCTTTTCAGTTGCAAACTACACTCCATACATATATATGGGGAGGTACTATATCCAACTCGGGTTTACAGCGAAAACTGCAGGAATTTCAAACCGGCACTAGGAATCAGACTGAGAAATAGAGTCAAAATTTATTTTCTAAACCGGTCAATTTGTGCTAGATGAACAAACGTCTCTCAAGATGGAAAGATCTGAGAATTTACTGTGTGTGAAAGCCGCAATTCAACTAGCTTGTTGGGAACACAAACTTCCTTTTAAGTTGTGAACTACACTCCATATATATATATGGGGAGTTACTAGCTCCAACTCGGTTTTACAGTGAAAACTGCAGGAATTTCAAACCGCCTCTAGGAAACAGACTGAGTAACCACACTAAAAGTGTCCCTGCAACCCGTTCCTTTTCTGCTGGATGAATGAACGTCTCAGCACATGCTCAGTTCTGAGATATAAGTGTGTGTGAATGCCGTACTTCACTTAGCTTGTTGTTAACACAAAGTTTCTTTTCAGTTGCAAACTACACTAAATTCATATATATGTTGAGGTACAAGCTCCAACTCTGTTTACAGTGAAAAATGCATGAACTTCAATCCGTCACTATTAAACAGACTGAGAAACCAGAATAAAAGTTACACCTGCAACCCTTTCCCTTTGTGCTAGATGAACGAACTTCTCTCCAAATGCTCAGTTCTGAGAGATAAGTGTGTGTGAAAGCCGTCCTTCACTAGCTTGTTGGGAACACAAAGTTTCTTTTCAGTTGCAAACTACACTCCATACATATATATGGGGAGGTACTAGCTCCAACTCGGTTTTACAGTGAAAATTGCAGGAAGTTCAAACCGGCACTGGGAAACAGACTGAGAAACCAGAGTTAAATTTCTCCTGCAATCTTTTCCATTTGTGATAGATGAACGAACGTCTCCCAACATGCTCAGTTCTGAGAGATAAGAGTGTGGGAAAGCCGTCCTTCACTAGCTACTTGGGAACACAAAGTTTCTTTTAAGTTGCAAAATACACTCCATACATATATATGGGCTTGTACTAGCTCCAACTAGCTTTTACAGGGAAAACTGCAGGAACTTCAAACCGCCACTAAAAAGCAGACTGAGAAACCACAGTAAAATTTTCCCTGCATCAAGATCCCTTTGTGCTAGATGAATGAACGTCTCTCCACATGCTCAGTTCTTATATATAAGTGTGTGTGGAAGCCATTCTTCAACTAGCTTGTTAGGATACCAAGGTTCTTTTCAGTAGCAATCTACACTAAATTCATTTAAATTTTGAGGAACTAGCTCCAACTCGGTTTTACAGTGAAAAATGCAGGAACTTCAAACCGGCAATTGGAAACAGACTGAGATACCACAATAATATTTTCTCCTGCAAACCGTTCCTTTGTGCTAGATGAACGAACGTCTCTCCACATGCTCCGTTCTGAGAGATAAGTGTGTGTGAACGCCGTATTCACCTAGCTTGTTAGGAACACCAAGTTTCTTTTCAGTAACCAACTACACTAAATTCATATATATGGGGAGGTACTAGCTCCAACTCGGTTTTACAGTGAAAAATGCAGGAACTTCAAAACGGAACTAGGAAACAGACTGAGAAACCAGAATAGAAGTTGCTCCCTCAAACCTTTCCATTTGTGCTGGATGAACGGTGTCTCTCCACATGCTCATTTCTGAGAGATAAGTTTGTGTGAAAGCCGTCCTTCACCTAGCTTCTTGGGAACACACAGTTTCTTTCATGTGCCAACTACACTCCATACATATATATGGGGTGGTACTAGCTCCAACTCGGTTTTACAGTGAAAAATGCAGGAACTTCCAACCGATACTTGGAAACAGACTAAGAAACCAGAGTAAAAATTTCCCCTGCAAACCGTTCCCTTTGCGCTAGATGAATGAACGACTCACACATGCTCAGTTCTGATATATAAGTGTGCGTGAAAGTCGTCTTCACCTAGCTTCTTAGGAACACCAAGTTTCTTTTCAGTAGCAAACTACACTAAATTCATATATATGTTGAGGTACTAGGTCCAACTCTGTTTTACAGTGAAAACTGCAGGAACTATAAACAAGCACTAGGAAACAGACTGAGAAACCAGAGTAAAATTTCTCCTGCAAACTTTTCCATTTGTGCTAGATGAACGAACGTCTCTCCAAATGCTCATTTGTGAGAGATAAGTGTGTGTGAAAGCCTTCTTTACTAGCTTGATGGGAATACAAAGTTTCTTTTCAGTTGCAAACACCACTCCATACATATATATGGGGAGGTACTAGCTCCAACTCGGTTTTACAGTGAAAACTGCAGGAAATTCAAACTGCCACTAGGAAACAGACTGAGACACCACACTAAAAGTTTCTCCTGCAACCGTTCCATTTGTGCTGGATGAACGAACGTCTCTCCACATGCTCAGTTCTGAGAGATAAGTGTGTGTGAATGCCGTACTACACTTAGCTTGTTGTTAACACAAAGTTTCGTTTCAATTGCAAACTACACTAAATTCATATATATGTTGAGGTACAACCTCCAACTCGGTTTTACAGTGAAAATTGCATGAACTTCAATCCGTCACTATTAAACAGACTGAGAAACCAGAATAAAAGTTACACCTGCAACCCGTTCCCTTTGTGTTAGATGAACGAACATCTCTCCAAATGCTCAGTTCTGAGAGATAAGTGTGTGTTAAATCCGTCCTTCACTTAGCTTTTTGGGTAAACAAAAATTTTTTCAGTTGCAAACTACACACCATACATATATATGGGGAGGTACTAGCTCCAACTCGGTTTTAAAGTGAAATCTGCAGGAACTTCAAACTGGCACTAGGAAACCGAATGAGAAACCAGAGTATAATTTACACCTGCAACCTGTTCCCTTTGTGCTAAATGAACGAACGTATCTCCACATGATAGATTCTGAGAGATAAGAGTGTGTGAAATCCGACCTTCACCCAACTTGTTAGGAACACAAAGTTACTTTTCAGTTGCAAACACCAATCCATATATATATATGGATAGGTAAAAGCTCCAAAAATATTTCACAGTGAAAACGGCGGGAAAACCAAACCGGCACTATGAAACACAATGAGAAACTGAGAAATATTTTCTACTGCAACCCGTTCCATTTGTACTAGATGAACGAAAGTCTGTCCACATGCTCACTTCTGAGAGATAAGTGTGTGCGAAAGCCGTACTTCACCTAGCTTGTTGGGAACACAAAGTTTCTTTTCAGTTGCCAACTACACTCCATACATATATATGGGGAAGTACTATCTCCAACTCGGTTTTACAGTGAAAACTGCAGGAATTTCAAACCGGCACTAGGAAAAAGACTGAGAAACCACAGTAAAATTTTCCCTGCAACAAGATCCTTTTGTGCTGGATGAAACAATGTCTTTCCACATGATCAGTTCTGATATATAAGTGTGTGTGAAAGCCGTAATTCAACTAGCATGTTAGGAACACCAAGGTTCTGTTCAGTAGAAAACTACACTAATTACATATATATGTTGTGGTACTAACTCCAACTCGGTTTTACAGTGAAAACTGCAGGAACTTCAAACCGGCACTTGGAAAAAGACTGAGATACCACAATAACATTTTCTCCTGCAACCCGTTCCATTTGTGCTGGATGAATGAAAGTCTCGCCACATGTTCATTTCTGAAAGATAAATGTGTGTGAAAGCCGTCCTTCACCTAGCTTCTTGGGAACACAAAGTTTCTTTTCATGTGCCAACTACATTCCATACATATATAAGGGGAGATACTAGCTCCAACTCGGTTTTACAGTGAAAACTGCAGGAAATTCAAACAGGCACTGGGAAACAGACTGAGAATCCAGAGTAAAATTACTCCTGCAAATTTTTCCATTTGTGCTAGATGAACGAACGTCTCTCCACATGCTCATTTGTGAGAGATAAGTGTGTGTGAAAGAGTTCCTTTACAAGCTTGATGGGAATACAAAGTTTCTTTTCAGTTGCAAACACCACTCCATACATATATAAGGGGAGATACTAGCTCCAACTCGGTTTTACAGTGAAAACTGCAGGAACTTCAAACTGGCAATAGGAAACAGACTGAGAGACCAGAGTAAAATTTACTCCTGCAACCAGTTCCCTTTGTGCTAGATGAACGAACGTATCTCCACATGCTATATTCTGAGAGATAAGAGTGTGTGAAATCCGCCCTTCACCCAACTTGTTAGGAACACAAAGTTACTTTTCAGTTGCAAACCCCAATCCATATATATATATGGATAGGTAAAAGCACCAAAAATGTTTTACAGTGAAATCGGCGGGAAAACCAAAAAGGCACTAGGAAACACAATGAGAAACTGAGAAATATTTTCTACTGCAACCGTTCCCTTTGTAATAGATGAACGAACGTCTCTCCACATGCTCACTTCTGAGAGATATGTGTGTGCGAAAGCCGTCCTTCACCTAGCTTGTTGGGAACACAAAGTTTGTTTTCAGTTGCAAACTACACTCCATAAATATAAATGGGGAGGTACTAGCTCCAAATCGGGTTTACAGCGAAAACTGCAGGAATTTCAAACCGGCACTAGGAATCAGACTGAGAAAATAGAGTCAAATTTTATTTTGTAAACCGTTCAATTTGTGCTAGATGAACAAACGTCTCTCAAGATGCAAAGATCTGAGAATTTAGTGTGTGTGAAAGCCGTAATTCACCTAGCTTGTTGGGAACACAAACTTCCTTTTAAGTTGCAAACTACACTCCATATATATATATGGGGAGTTACTAGCTCCAACTCGGTTTTACAGTGAAAACTGCAGGAATTTCAAACCGCCTCTAGGAAACAGACTGAGTAACCACACTAAAAGTTTCTCCTGCCACCCGTTCCATTTGTGCTGGATGAATGAACGTCTCAGCACATGCTCAGTTCTGAGATATAAGTGTGTGTGAATGCCGTACTTCACTTAGCTTGTTGTTAACACAAAGTTTCTTTTCAGTTGCAAACTACACTAAATTCATATATATGTTGAGGTACAAGCTCCAACTCGGTTTTACAGTGAAAAATGCATGAAATTCAATCCGTCACTTTTAAACAGAGTGAGAAAAAATAATAAAAGTTAAAACTGCAAACCGTTCCCTTTGTTCTAGATGAACGAACATCTCTCCACATGCTCAGGTCTGAGAGAAAAGTGTGTGTTAAATCCGTCCTTCACCTAGCTTTTTGGGAACACAAAGATTTTTTCAGTACAAACAACACACCATACATATATATGGGTAGGTACTAGCTCCAACTCGGTTTTAATGTGAAAACTGCAGGAACGTCAAAACGGCACTAGGAAACAAACTGAGAAACCAGAGTCAAAATTTATTTTGCAAACCGTTCCATTTGTGCTCGATGAACGAAAGACCCTCAAGATGCAAAATCTGAGAATTTAGTGTGTGTGAAAGCCGTATTTCACCTAGCTTGTTGGGAACACAAACTTCCGTTTAAGTTGCAAACTACACTCCATAAATATATATGGGGAGGTATTAGCTCCAACTCGATTTTACAGTGAAAACTGCAGGAAATACAAACCGCCACTAGGAAACAGACTGAGACACCACACTAAAAGTTTCTGCTGCAACCCTTTCCATTTGTGCTGGATGAACGAACGTCTCTCCACATGCTCAGTTCTGAGAGATAAGTGTGTGTGAAAGCCATCTTCTCATAGCTTGTTAGGAAAACCAAGTTTCTTTCCAGTAACAAACTACACTCCATACATATATATGTTGAGGTACTAGCTCCAACTCGGTTATACAGTGAAAACTGCAGGAACTTCAAACCGTCACTGGGAAACAGACTGAGAATCCAGAGTAAAATTTCTCCTGCAAACTTTTCCATTTGTGCTAGATGAACGAACGTCTCACCACATGCTAAAATCTGAGAGATGAGTGTGTGTGAAAGCCGTCCTTCACTAGCTTGTTGGGAACACAATGTTTCTTTTCAGTTGCCAACTACACTCCATACATATATATGGGGAGGTACTAGCTCCAACTCGGTTTTACAGTGAAAACTGCAGGAACTTCAAACTGGCAATAGGAAACAGACTGAGAAACCAGAGTAAAATTAACCCCTGCAACCAGTTCCCTTTGTGCTAGATGAACGAACGTATCTCCACATGCTATATTCTGAGAGATAAGAGTGTGTGAAATCCGCCCTTCACCCAACTTGTTAGGAACACAAAGTTACTTTTCAGTTGCAAACCCCAATCCATATATATATATGGATAGGTAAAAGCACCAAAAATGTTTTACAGTGAAATCGGCGGGAAAACCAAACCGGCACAAGGAAACACAATGAGAAACTGAGAAATATTTTCTACTGCAACCGTTCCCTTTGTACTAGATGAACGAACGTCTCTACACATGCTCACTTCTGAGAGATATGTGTGTGCGAAAGCCGTCCTTCACCTAGCTTGTTGGGGACACAAAGTTTGTTTTCAGTTGCAAACTACACTCCATAAATATATATGGGGAGGTACTAGCTCCAACTCGGGTTTACAGCGAAAACTGCAGGAATTTCAAACCGGCACTAGGAATCAGACTGAGAAAATAGAGTCAAATTTTATTTTGTAAACCGTTCAATTTGTGCTAGATGAACAAACGTCTCTCAAGATGCAAAGATCTGAGAATTTAGTGTGTGTGAAAGCCGTAATTCACCTAGCTTGTTGGGAACACAAACTTCCTATTAAGTTGCAAAATACACTCCATATATATATATGGGGAGGTGCTAGCTCCAACTCGGATTTACAGCGAAAACTGCAGGAATTTCAAAGCGGCACTGGGAATCAGACTGAGAAATAGAGTCAAAATTTATTTTCTAAACCGTTCAATTTGTGCAAGATGAACAAACGTCTCTCAAGATGCAAAGATCTGAGAATTTAGTGTGTGTGAAAGCCGTAATTCAAATAGCTTGTTGGGAATACAAACTTCCGTTTAAGTTGCAAACTACACTCCATACATATATATGGGTAGGTATTAGCTCCAACTCGGTTTTACAGTGAAAACTGCAGGAAATTCAAACTGCCACTAGGAAACAGACTGAGACACCACACTAAAAGTTTCTCCTGCAACCGTTCCATTTGTGCTGGATGAACGAACGTCTCTCCACATGCTCAGTTCTGAGAGATAAGTGTGTGTGAATGCCGTACTACACTTAGCTTGTTGTTAACACAAAGTTTCGTTTCAATTGCAAACTACACTAAATTCATATATATGTTGAGGTACAACCTCCAACTCGGTTTTACAGTGAAAATTGCATGAACTTCAATCCGTCACTATTAAACAGACTGAGAAACCAGAATAAAAGTTACACCTGCAACCCGTTCCCTTTGTGTTAGATGAACGAACATCTCTCCAAATGCTCAGTTCTGAGAGATAAGTGTGTGTTAAATCCGTCCTTCACTTAGCTTTTTGGGTAAACAAAAATTTTTTCAGTTGCAAACTACACACCATACATATATATGGGGAGGTACTAGCTCCAACTCGGTTTTAAAGTGAAATCTGCAGGAACTTCAAACTGGCACTAGGAAACCGAATGAGAAACCAGAGTATAATTTACACCTGCAACCTGTTCCCTTTGTGCTAAATGAACGAACGTATCTCCACATGATAGATTCTGAGAGATAAGAGTGTGTGAAATCCGACCTTCACCCAACTTGTTAGGAACACAAAGTTACTTTTCAGTTGCAAACACCAATCCATATATATATATGGATAGGTAAAAGCTCCAAAAATATTTCACAGTGAAAACGGCGGGAAAACCAAACCGGCACTATGAAACACAATGAGAAACTGAGAAATATTTTCTACTGCAACCCGTTCCATTTGTACTAGATGAACGAAAGTCTGTCCACATGCTCACTTCTGAGAGATAAGTGTGTGCGAAAGCCGTACTTCACCTAGCTTGTTGGGAACACAAAGTTTCTTTTCAGTTGCCAACTACACTCCATACATATATATGGGGAAGTACTATCTCCAACTCGGTTTTACAGTGAAAACTGCAGGAATTTCAAACCGGCACTAGGAAAAAGACTGAGAAACCACAGTAAAATTTTCCCTGCAACAAGATCCTTTTGTGCTGGATGAAACAATGTCTTTCCACATGATCAGTTCTGATATATAAGTGTGTGTGAAAGCCGTAATTCAACTAGCATGTTAGGAACACCAAGGTTCTGTTCAGTAGAAAACTACACTAATTACATATATATGTTGTGGTACTAACTCCAACTCGGTTTTACAGTGAAAACTGCAGGAACTTCAAACCGGCACTTGGAAAAAGACTGAGATACCACAATAACATTTTCTCCTGCAACCCGTTCCATTTGTGCTGGATGAATGAAAGTCTCGCCACATGTTCATTTCTGAAAGATAAATGTGTGTGAAAGCCGTCCTTCACCTAGCTTCTTGGGAACACAAAGTTTCTTTTCATGTGCCAACTACATTCCATACATATATAAGGGGAGATACTAGCTCCAACTCGGTTTTACAGTGAAAACTGCAGGAAATTCAAACAGGCACTGGGAAACAGACTGAGAATCCAGAGTAAAATTACTCCTGCAAATTTTTCCATTTGTGCTAGATGAACGAACGTCTCTCCACATGCTCATTTGTGAGAGATAAGTGTGTGTGAAAGAGTTCCTTTACAAGCTTGATGGGAATACAAAGTTTCTTTTCAGTTGCAAACACCACTCCATACATATATAAGGGGAGATACTAGCTCCAACTCGGTTTTACAGTGAAAACTGCAGGAACTTCAAACTGGCAATAGGAAACAGACTGAGAGACCAGAGTAAAATTTACTCCTGCAACCAGTTCCCTTTGTGCTAGATGAACGAACGTATCTCCACATGCTATATTCTGAGAGATAAGAGTGTGTGAAATCCGCCCTTCACCCAACTTGTTAGGAACACAAAGTTACTTTTCAGTTGCAAACCCCAATCCATATATATATATGGATAGGTAAAAGCACCAAAAATGTTTTACAGTGAAATCGGCGGGAAAACCAAAAAGGCACTAGGAAACACAATGAGAAACTGAGAAATATTTTCTACTGCAACCGTTCCCTTTGTAATAGATGAACGAACGTCTCTCCACATGCTCACTTCTGAGAGATATGTGTGTGCGAAAGCCGTCCTTCACCTAGCTTGTTGGGAACACAAAGTTTGTTTTCAGTTGCAAACTACACTCCATAAATATAAATGGGGAGGTACTAGCTCCAAATCGGGTTTACAGCGAAAACTGCAGGAATTTCAAACCGGCACTAGGAATCAGACTGAGAAAATAGAGTCAAATTTTATTTTGTAAACCGTTCAATTTGTGCTAGATGAACAAACGTCTCTCAAGATGCAAAGATCTGAGAATTTAGTGTGTGTGAAAGCCGTAATTCACCTAGCTTGTTGGGAACACAAACTTCCTTTTAAGTTGCAAACTACACTCCATATATATATATGGGGAGTTACTAGCTCCAACTCGGTTTTACAGTGAAAACTGCAGGAATTTCAAACCGCCTCTAGGAAACAGACTGAGTAACCACACTAAAAGTTTCTCCTGCCACCCGTTCCATTTGTGCTGGATGAATGAACGTCTCAGCACATGCTCAGTTCTGAGATATAAGTGTGTGTGAATGCCGTACTTCACTTAGCTTGTTGTTAACACAAAGTTTCTTTTCAGTTGCAAACTACACTAAATTCATATATATGTTGAGGTACAAGCTCCAACTCGGTTTTACAGTGAAAAATGCATGAAATTCAATCCGTCACTTTTAAACAGAGTGAGAAAAAATAATAAAAGTTAAAACTGCAAACCGTTCCCTTTGTTCTAGATGAACGAACATCTCTCCACATGCTCAGGTCTGAGAGAAAAGTGTGTGTTAAATCCGTCCTTCACCTAGCTTTTTGGGAACACAAAGATTTTTTCAGTACAAACAACACACCATACATATATATGGGTAGGTACTAGCTCCAACTCGGTTTTAATGTGAAAACTGCAGGAACGTCAAAACGGCACTAGGAAACAAACTGAGAAACCAGAGTCAAAATTTATTTTGCAAACCGTTCCATTTGTGCTCGATGAACGAAAGACCCTCAAGATGCAAAATCTGAGAATTTAGTGTGTGTGAAAGCCGTATTTCACCTAGCTTGTTGGGAACACAAACTTCCGTTTAAGTTGCAAACTACACTCCATAAATATATATGGGGAGGTATTAGCTCCAACTCGATTTTACAGTGAAAACTGCAGGAAATACAAACCGCCACTAGGAAACAGACTGAGACACCACACTAAAAGTTTCTGCTGCAACCCTTTCCATTTGTGCTGGATGAACGAACGTCTCTCCACATGCTCAGTTCTGAGAGATAAGTGTGTGTGAAAGCCATCTTCTCATAGCTTGTTAGGAAAACCAAGTTTCTTTCCAGTAACAAACTACACTCCATACATATATATGTTGAGGTACTAGCTCCAACTCGGTTATACAGTGAAAACTGCAGGAACTTCAAACCGTCACTGGGAAACAGACTGAGAATCCAGAGTAAAATTTCTCCTGCAAACTTTTCCATTTGTGCTAGATGAACGAACGTCTCACCACATGCTAAAATCTGAGAGATGAGTGTGTGTGAAAGCCGTCCTTCACTAGCTTGTTGGGAACACAATGTTTCTTTTCAGTTGCCAACTACACTCCATACATATATATGGGGAGGTACTAGCTCCAACTCGGTTTTACAGTGAAAACTGCAGGAACTTCAAACTGGCAATAGGAAACAGACTGAGAAACCAGAGTAAAATTAACCCCTGCAACCAGTTCCCTTTGTGCTAGATGAACGAACGTATCTCCACATGCTATATTCTGAGAGATAAGAGTGTGTGAAATCCGCCCTTCACCCAACTTGTTAGGAACACAAAGTTACTTTTCAGTTGCAAACACCAATCCATATATATATATGGATAGGTAAAAGCACCAAAAATGTTTTACAGTGAAATCGGCGGGAAAACCAAACCGGCACAAGGAAACACAATGAGAAACTGAGAAATATTTTCTACTGCAACCGTTCCCTTTGTACTAGATGAACGAACGTCTCTACACATGCTCACTTCTGAGAGATATGTGTGTGCGAAAGCCGTCCTTCACCTAGCTTGTTGGGGACACAAAGTTTGTTTTCAGTTGCAAACTACACTCCATAAATATAAATGGGGAGGTACTAGCTCCAAATCGGGTTTACAGCGAAAACTGCAGGAATTTCAAACCGGCACTAGGAATCAGACTGAGAAAATAGAGTCAAATTTTATTTTGTAAACCGTTCAATTTGTGCTAGATGAACAAACGTCTCTCAAGATGCAAAGATCTGAGAATTTAGTGTGTGTGAAAGCCGTAATTCACCTAGCTTGTTGGGAACACAAACTTCCTTTTAAGTTGCAAACTACACTCCATATATATATATGGGGAGTTACTAGCTCCAACTCGGTTTTACAGTGAAAACTGCAGGAATTTCAAACCGCCTCTAGGAAACAGACTGAGTAACCACACTAAAAGTTTCTCCTGCCACCCGTTCCATTTGTGCTGGATGAATGAACGTCTCAGCACATGCTCAGTTCTGAGATATAAGTGTGTGTGAATGCCGTACTTCACTTAGCTTGTTGTTAACACAAAGTTTCTTTTCAGTTGCAAACTACACTAAATTCATATATATGTTGAGGTACAAGCTCCAACTCGGTTTTACAGTGAAAAATGCATGAAATTCAATCCGTCACTTTTAAACAGAGTGAGAAAAAATAATAAAAGTTAAAACTGCAAACCGTTCCCTTTGTTCTAGATGAACGAACATCTCTCCACATGCTCAGGTCTGAGAGAAAAGTGTGTGTTAAATCCGTCCTTCACCTAGCTTTTTGGGAACACAAAGATTTTTTCAGTACAAACAACACACCATACATATATATGGGTAGGTACTAGCTCCAACTCGGTTTTAATGTGAAAACTGCAGGAACGTCAAAACGGCACTAGGAAACAAACTGAGAAACCAGAGTCAAAATTTATTTTGCAAACCGTTCCATTTGTGCTCGATGAACGAAAGACCCTCAAGATGCAAAATCTGAGAATTTAGTGTGTGTGAAAGCCGTATTTCACCTAGCTTGTTGGGAACACAAACTTCCGTTTAAGTTGCAAACTACACTCCATAAATATATATGGGGAGGTATTAGCTCCAACTCGATTTTACAGTGAAAACTGCAGGAAATACAAACCGCCACTAGGAAACAGACTGAGACACCACACTAAAAGTTTCTGCTGCAACCCTTTCCATTTGTGCTGGATGAACGAACGTCTCTCCACATGCTCAGTTCTGAGAGATAAGTGTGTGTGAAAGCCATCTTCTCATAGCTTGTTAGGAAAACCAAGTTTCTTTCCAGTAACAAACTACACTCCATACATATATATGTTGAGGTACTAGCTCCAACTCGGTTATACAGTGAAAACTGCAGGAACTTCAAACCGTCACTGGGAAACAGACTGAGAATCCAGAGTAAAATTTCTCCTGCAAACTTTTCCATTTGTGCTAGATGAACGAACGTCTCACCACATGCTAAAATCTGAGAGATGAGTGTGTGTGAAAGCCGTCCTTCACTAGCTTGTTGGGAACACAATGTTTCTTTTCAGTTGCCAACTACACTCCATACATATATATGGGGAGGTACTAGCTCCAACTCGGTTTTACAGTGAAAACTGCAGGAACTTCAAACTGGCAATAGGAAACAGACTGAGAAACCAGAGTAAAATTAACCCCTGCAACCAGTTCCCTTTGTGCTAGATGAACGAACGTATCTCCACATGCTATATTCTGAGAGATAAGAGTGTGTGAAATCCGCCCTTCACCCAACTTGTTAGGAACACAAAGTTACTTTTCAGTTGCAAACCCCAATCCATATATATATATGGATAGGTAAAAGCACCAAAAATGTTTTACAGTGAAATCGGCGGGAAAACCAAACCGGCACAAGGAAACACAATGAGAAACTGAGAAATATTTTCTACTGCAACCGTTCCCTTTGTACTAGATGAACGAACGTCTCTACACATGCTCACTTCTGAGAGATATGTGTGTGCGAAAGCCGTCCTTCACCTAGCTTGTTGGGGACACAAAGTTTGTTTTCAGTTGCAAACTACACTCCATAAATATATATGGGGAGGTACTAGCTCCAACTCGGGTTTACAGCGAAAACTGCAGGAATTTCAAACCGGCACTAGGAATCAGACTGAGAAAATAGAGTCAAATTTTATTTTGTAAACCGTTCAATTTGTGCTAGATGAACAAACGTCTCTCAAGATGCAAAGATCTGAGAATTTAGTGTGTGTGAAAGCCGTAATTCACCTAGCTTGTTGGGAACACAAACTTCCTATTAAGTTGCAAAATACACTCCATATATATATATGGGGAGGTGCTAGCTCCAACTCGGATTTACAGCGAAAACTGCAGGAATTTCAAAGCGGCACTGGGAATCAGACTGAGAAATAGAGTCAAAATTTATTTTCTAAACCGTTCAATTTGTGCAAGATGAACAAACGTCTCTCAAGATGCAAAGATCTGAGAATTTAGTGTGTGTGAAAGCCGTAATTCAAATAGCTTGTTGGGAATACAAACTTCCGTTTAAGTTGCAAACTACACTCCATACATATATATGGGTAGGTATTAGCTCCAACTCGGTTTTACAGTGAAAACTGCAGGAAATTCAAACTGCCACTAGGAAACAGACTGAGACACCACACTAAAAGTTTCTCCTGCAACCGTTCCATTTGTGCTGGATGAACGAACGTCTCTCCACATGCTCAGTTCTGAGAGATAAGTGTGTGTGAATGCCGTACTACACTTAGCTTGTTGTTAACACAAAGTTTCGTTTCAATTGCAAACTACACTAAATTCATATATATGTTGAGGTACAACCTCCAACTCGGTTTTACAGTGAAAATTGCATGAACTTCAATCCGTCACTATTAAACAGACTGAGAAACCAGAATAAAAGTTACACCTGCAACCCGTTCCCTTTGTGTTAGATGAACGAACATCTCTCCAAATGCTCAGTTCTGAGAGATAAGTGTGTGTTAAATCCGTCCTTCACTTAGCTTTTTGGGTAAACAAAAATTTTTTCAGTTGCAAACTACACACCATACATATATATGGGGAGGTACTAGCTCCAACTCGGTTTTAAAGTGAAATCTGCAGGAACTTCAAACTGGCACTAGGAAACCGAATGAGAAACCAGAGTATAATTTACACCTGCAACCTGTTCCCTTTGTGCTAAATGAACGAACGTATCTCCACATGATAGATTCTGAGAGATAAGAGTGTGTGAAATCCGACCTTCACCCAACTTGTTAGGAACACAAAGTTACTTTTCAGTTGCAAACACCAATCCATATATATATATGGATAGGTAAAAGCTCCAAAAATATTTCACAGTGAAAACGGCGGGAAAACCAAACCGGCACTATGAAACACAATGAGAAACTGAGAAATATTTTCTACTGCAACCCGTTCCATTTGTACTAGATGAACGAAAGTCTGTCCACATGCTCACTTCTGAGAGATAAGTGTGTGCGAAAGCCGTACTTCACCTAGCTTGTTGGGAACACAAAGTTTCTTTTCAGTTGCCAACTACACTCCATACATATATATGGGGAAGTACTATCTCCAACTCGGTTTTACAGTGAAAACTGCAGGAATTTCAAACCGGCACTAGGAAAAAGACTGAGAAACCACAGTAAAATTTTCCCTGCAACAAGATCCTTTTGTGCTGGATGAAACAATGTCTTTCCACATGATCAGTTCTGATATATAAGTGTGTGTGAAAGCCGTAATTCAACTAGCATGTTAGGAACACCAAGGTTCTGTTCAGTAGAAAACTACACTAATTACATATATATGTTGTGGTACTAACTCCAACTCGGTTTTACAGTGAAAACTGCAGGAACTTCAAACCGGCACTTGGAAAAAGACTGAGATACCACAATAACATTTTCTCCTGCAACCCGTTCCATTTGTGCTGGATGAATGAAAGTCTCGCCACATGTTCATTTCTGAAAGATAAATGTGTGTGAAAGCCGTCCTTCACCTAGCTTCTTGGGAACACAAAGTTTCTTTTCATGTGCCAACTACATTCCATACATATATAAGGGGAGATACTAGCTCCAACTCGGTTTTACAGTGAAAACTGCAGGAAATTCAAACAGGCACTGGGAAACAGACTGAGAATCCAGAGTAAAATTACTCCTGCAAATTTTTCCATTTGTGCTAGATGAACGAACGTCTCTCCACATGCTCATTTGTGAGAGATAAGTGTGTGTGAAAGAGTTCCTTTACAAGCTTGATGGGAATACAAAGTTTCTTTTCAGTTGCAAACACCACTCCATACATATATAAGGGGAGATACTAGCTCCAACTCGGTTTTACAGTGAAAACTGCAGGAACTTCAAACTGGCAATAGGAAACAGACTGAGAGACCAGAGTAAAATTTACTCCTGCAACCAGTTCCCTTTGTGCTAGATGAACGAACGTATCTCCACATGCTATATTCTGAGAGATAAGAGTGTGTGAAATCCGCCCTTCACCCAACTTGTTAGGAACACAAAGTTACTTTTCAGTTGCAAACCCCAATCCATATATATATATGGATAGGTAAAAGCACCAAAAATGTTTTACAGTGAAATCGGCGGGAAAACCAAAAAGGCACTAGGAAACACAATGAGAAACTGAGAAATATTTTCTACTGCAACCGTTCCCTTTGTAATAGATGAACGAACGTCTCTCCACATGCTCACTTCTGAGAGATATGTGTGTGCGAAAGCCGTCCTTCACCTAGCTTGTTGGGAACACAAAGTTTGTTTTCAGTTGCAAACTACACTCCATAAATATAAATGGGGAGGTACTAGCTCCAAATCGGGTTTACAGCGAAAACTGCAGGAATTTCAAACCGGCACTAGGAATCAGACTGAGAAAATAGAGTCAAATTTTATTTTGTAAACCGTTCAATTTGTGCTAGATGAACAAACGTCTCTCAAGATGCAAAGATCTGAGAATTTAGTGTGTGTGAAAGCCGTAATTCACCTAGCTTGTTGGGAACACAAACTTCCTTTTAAGTTGCAAACTACACTCCATATATATATATGGGGAGTTACTAGCTCCAACTCGGTTTTACAGTGAAAACTGCAGGAATTTCAAACCGCCTCTAGGAAACAGACTGAGTAACCACACTAAAAGTTTCTCCTGCCACCCGTTCCATTTGTGCTGGATGAATGAACGTCTCAGCACATGCTCAGTTCTGAGATATAAGTGTGTGTGAATGCCGTACTTCACTTAGCTTGTTGTTAACACAAAGTTTCTTTTCAGTTGCAAACTACACTAAATTCATATATATGTTGAGGTACAAGCTCCAACTCGGTTTTACAGTGAAAAATGCATGAAATTCAATCCGTCACTTTTAAACAGAGTGAGAAAAAATAATAAAAGTTAAAACTGCAAACCGTTCCCTTTGTTCTAGATGAACGAACATCTCTCCACATGCTCAGGTCTGAGAGAAAAGTGTGTGTTAAATCCGTCCTTCACCTAGCTTTTTGGGAACACAAAGATTTTTTCAGTACAAACAACACACCATACATATATATGGGTAGGTACTAGCTCCAACTCGGTTTTAATGTGAAAACTGCAGGAACGTCAAAACGGCACTAGGAAACAAACTGAGAAACCAGAGTCAAAATTTATTTTGCAAACCGTTCCATTTGTGCTCGATGAACGAAAGACCCTCAAGATGCAAAATCTGAGAATTTAGTGTGTGTGAAAGCCGTATTTCACCTAGCTTGTTGGGAACACAAACTTCCGTTTAAGTTGCAAACTACACTCCATAAATATATATGGGGAGGTATTAGCTCCAACTCGATTTTACAGTGAAAACTGCAGGAAATACAAACCGCCACTAGGAAACAGACTGAGACACCACACTAAAAGTTTCTGCTGCAACCCTTTCCATTTGTGCTGGATGAACGAACGTCTCTCCACATGCTCAGTTCTGAGAGATAAGTGTGTGTGAAAGCCATCTTCTCATAGCTTGTTAGGAAAACCAAGTTTCTTTCCAGTAACAAACTACACTCCATACATATATATGTTGAGGTACTAGCTCCAACTCGGTTATACAGTGAAAACTGCAGGAACTTCAAACCGTCACTGGGAAACAGACTGAGAATCCAGAGTAAAATTTCTCCTGCAAACTTTTCCATTTGTGCTAGATGAACGAACGTCTCACCACATGCTAAAATCTGAGAGATGAGTGTGTGTGAAAGCCGTCCTTCACTAGCTTGTTGGGAACACAATGTTTCTTTTCAGTTGCCAACTACACTCCATACATATATATGGGGAGGTACTAGCTCCAACTCGGTTTTACAGTGAAAACTGCAGGAACTTCAAACTGGCAATAGGAAACAGACTGAGAAACCAGAGTAAAATTAACCCCTGCAACCAGTTCCCTTTGTGCTAGATGAACGAACGTATCTCCACATGCTATATTCTGAGAGATAAGAGTGTGTGAAATCCGCCCTTCACCCAACTTGTTAGGAACACAAAGTTACTTTTCAGTTGCAAACACCAATCCATATATATATATGGATAGGTAAAAGCACCAAAAATGTTTTACAGTGAAATCGGCGGGAAAACCAAACCGGCACAAGGAAACACAATGAGAAACTGAGAAATATTTTCTACTGCAACCGTTCCCTTTGTACTAGATGAACGAACGTCTCTACACATGCTCACTTCTGAGAGATATGTGTGTGCGAAAGCCGTCCTTCACCTAGCTTGTTGGGGACACAAAGTTTGTTTTCAGTTGCAAACTACACTCCATAAATATATATGGGGAGGTACTAGCTCCAACTCGGGTTTACAGCGAAAACTGCAGGAATTTCAAACCGGCACTAGGAATCAGACTGAGAAAATAGAGTCAAATTTTATTTTGTAAACCGTTCAATTTGTGCTAGATGAACAAACGTCTCTCAAGATGCAAAGATCTGAGAATTTAGTGTGTGTGAAAGCCGTAATTCACCTAGCTTGTTGGGAACACAAACTTCCTATTAAGTTGCAAAATACACTCCATATATATATATGGGGAGTTACTAGCTCCAACTCGGTTTTACAGTGAAAACTGCAGGAATTTCAAATCGCCTCTAGGAAACAGACTGAGTAACCACAGTAAAAGTTTCTCCTGCCACCCGTTCCATTTGTGCTGGATGAATGAACGTCTCAGCAAATGCTCAGTTCTGAGATATGTGTGTGTGAATGCCGTACTTCACTTAGCTTGTTGTTAACACAAAGTTTCTTTTCAATTGCAAACTACACTAAATTCATATATATGTTGAGGTACAAGCTCCAACTCTGTTTACAGTGAAAAATGCATGAACTTCAATCCGTCACTATTAAACAGACTGAGAAACCAGAAAAAAGTTACACCTGCAACCCGTTCCCTTTGTGTTAGATGAACGAACGTCTCTCCAAATGCTCAGTTCTGAGAGATAAGTGTGTGTTAAATCCGTCCTTCACCTAGCTTTTTGGGTAAACACAGATTTTTTCAGTTGCAAACTACACACCACACATATATATGGAGAGGTACTAGCTCCAACTCGGTTTTACAGTGAAAACTGCAGGAACTTCCAACTGGCACTAGGAAACCGACTGAGAAACCAGAGTAGAATTTACTCCTGCAACCAGTTCCCTTTGTGCTAGATGAACGAACGTATCTCCACATGCTAGATTCTGAGAGATAAGAGTGTGTGAAATCCGTCCTTAACCCACCTTGTTTGGAACACAAAGTTACTTTTCAGTAGCAAACCCCAATCCATAAATATATATGGATATGTAAAAGCTCCAAAAATGTTTTACAGTGAAAACGGCGGGAAAACCAAACCGGCACTAGGAAACAGAATGAGAAACTGAGAAATATTTTCTACTGCAACCGTTCCCTTTGTACTAGATGAACGAACGTCTCTCCACATGCTCACTTCTGAGAGATATGTGTGTGCGAAAGCCGTCCTTCACCTAGCTTGTTGGGAACACAAAGTTTGTTTTCAGTTGCAAACTACACTCCATAAATATATATGGGGAGGTACTAGCTCCAACTCGGGTTTACAGCGAAAACTGCAGGAATTTCAAACCGGCACTAGGAATCAGACTGAGAATATAGAGTTAAATTTTATTTTGTAAACCGTTCAATTTGTGCTAGATGAACAAACGTCTCTCAAGATGCAAAGATCTGAGAATTTAGTGTGTGTGAAAGCCGTAATTCACCTAGCTTGTTGGGAACACAAACTTCCTTTTAAGTTGCAAAATACACTCCATATATATATATGGGGAGTTACTAGCTCCAACTCGGTTTTACAGTGAAAACTGCAGGAATTTCAAATCGCCTCTAGGAAACAGACTGAGTAACCACAGTAAAAGTTTCTCCTGCCACCCGTTCCATTTGTGCTGGATGAATGAACGTCTCAGCAAATGCTCAGTTCTGAGATATAAGTGTGTGTGAATGCCGTACTTCACTTAGCTTGTTGTTAACACAAAGTTTCTTTTCAATTGCAAACTACACTAAATTCATATATATGTTGAGGTACAAGCTCCAACTCTGTTTACAGTGAAAAATGCATGAACTTCAATCCGTCACTATTAAACAGACTGAGAAACCAGAAAAAAGTTACACCTGCAACCCGTTCCCTTTGTGTTAGATGAACGAACGTCTCTCCAAATGCTCAGTTCTGAGAGATAAGTGTGTGTTAAATCCGTCCTTCACCTAGCTTTTTGGGTAAACACAGATTTTTTCAGTTGCAAACTACACACCATACATATATATGGAGAGGTACTAGCTCCAACTCGGTTTTACAGTGAAAACTGCAGGAACTTCCAACTGGAACTAGGAAACCGACTGAGAAACCAGAGTAGAATTTACTCCTGCAACCAGTTCCCTTTGTGCTAGATGAACGAACGTATCTCCACATGCTAGATTCTGAGAGATAAGAGTGTGTGAAATCCGTCCTTAACCCACCTTGTTTGGAACACAAAGTTACTTTTCAGTAGCAAACCCCAATCCATAAATATATATGGATAGGTAAAAGCTCCAAAAATATTTTACAGTGAAAACGGCGGGAAAACCAAACCGGCACTAGGAAACACAATGAGAAACTGAGAAATAATTTCTACTGCAACCCGTTCCATTTGTACTAGATGAACGAACGTCTGTCCACATGCTCACTTCTGAGAGATATGTGTGTGCGAAAGCCGTACTTCACCTTGCTTGTTGGGAACACAAAGATTCTTTTCAGTTGCAAACTACACTCCATACATATATATGGGGAGGTGCTAGCTCCAACTCGGATTTACAGCGAAAACTGCAGGAATTTCAAAGCGGCACTGGGAATCAGACTGAGAAATAGAGTCAAAATTTATTTTCTAAACCGTTCAATTTGTGCAAGATGAACAAACGTCTCTCAAGATGCAAAGATCTGAGAATTTAGTGTGTGTGAAAGCCGTAATTCAAATAGCTTGTTGGGAATACAAACTTCCGTTTAAGTTGCAAACTACACTCCATACATATATATGGGTAGGTATTAGCTCCAACTCGGTTTTACAGTGAAAACTGCAGGAAATTCAAACTGCCACTAGGAAACAGACTGAGACACCACACTAAAAGTTTCTCCTGCAACCGTTCCATTTGTGCTGGATGAACGAACGTCTCTCCACATGCTCAGTTCTGAGAGATAAGTGTGTGTGAAAGCCGTCTTCACCTAGCTTGTTAGGAACACCAAGTTTCTTTCCAGTAACAAACTACACTAAATTCATATATATGTTGAGTTACTAGATCCAACTCTGTTTTACAGTGAAAATTGCAGGAACTTCAAACCGGCACTGGGAAACAGACTGAGAAACCAGAGTAAAATTTCTCCTGCAAACTTTTCCTTTTGTGCTAGATGAACGAACGTCTCTCCACATGCTAATATCTGAGAGATGAGTGTGTGTGAAAGCTGTCCTTAACTATCTTGTTGGGAACACAAAGTATCTTTTAAGTTGCCAACCACACTCCATACATATATATGGGGAGGTACCAACTCCAACTCGATTTTACAGTGAAAACTGCAGGAAATTCAAACTGGCACTAGGATAAAAACTGAGAAACCACAGTAAAATTTTCTCTGCAACAAGATCTTTTGTGCTGGATGAAAGAATGTCTCTCCACATGCTCAGTTCTGAGATATAAGTGTGTGTGAAAGCCGTAATTCAACTAGCATGTTAGGAACACCAAGGTTCTGTTCAGTAGCAAACTACACTAAATATATATATATGTTGTGGTACTAGCTCCAACTCGGATTTACAGTGAAAACTGCAGGAACTTCAAACCGGCACTTGGAAAAAGACTGAGATACCACAATAATATTTTCTCCTGCAACCCGTTCCATTTGTGCTGGATGAATGAAAGTCTCGCCACATGTTCATTTCTGAAAGATAAATGTGTGTGAAAGCCGTCCTTCACCTGGGTTCTTGGGAACACAAAGTTTCTTTTCATGTGCCAACTACACTCCATACATATATAAGGGGAGATACTAGCTCCAACTCGGTTTTACAGTGAAAACTGCAGGAAATTCAAACAGGCACTGGGAAACAGACTGAGAAACCAGAGTAAAATTTCTCCTGCAAACTTTTTCATTTGTGCTAGATGAAGGAACCTCTCTCCACATGCTCATTTGTGAGAGATAAGTGTGTGTGAAAGCCTTCCTTTACTAGCTTGATGGGAATACAAAGTTTCTTTTCAGTTGCAAACACCACTCCATACATATATAAGGGGAGATACTAGCTCCAACTCGGTTTTACAGTGAAAACTGCAGGTACTTCAAACTGGCACTAGGAAACCGACTGAGAAACCAGAGTAAAATTTACTCCTGCAACCAGTTCCCTTTGTGCTAGATGAACGAACGTATCTCCACATGCTATATTCTGAGAGATAAGAGTGTGTGAAATCCGCCCTTCACCCAACTTGTTAGGAACACAAAGTTACTTTTCAGTTGCAAACCCCAATCCATATATATATATGGATAGGTAAAAGCACCAAAAATATTTTACAGTGAAATCGGCGGGAAAACCAAAAAGGCACTAGGAAACACAATGAGAAACTGAGAAATATTTTCTACTGCAACCGTTCCCTTTGTAATAGATGAACGAACGTCTCTCCACATGCTCACTTCTGAGATATATGTGTGTGCGAAAGCCGTCCTTCATCTAGCTTGTTGGGAACACAAAATTTCTTTTCAGTTGCAAACTACACTCCATATATATTTATGGGAGCTACTAGCCCCAACTCGGTTTTACAGTGAAAACTGCAGGAATTTCAAACCGCCTGTAGGAAACAGACAGAGTAACCACAATAAAAGTTTATCCTGCAACCCGTTCCATTTGTGCTGGATGAATGAACGTCTCAGCACATGCTCAGTTCTGAGATATAAGTGTGTGTGAATGCCGTACTTCACTTAGCTTGTTGTAAACACAAAGTTTCTTTTCAGTTGCAAACTACACTAAATTCATATATATGTTGATGTACAAGCTCCAATTCGGTTTTACAGTGAAAAATGCATGAACTTCAATCCGTCACTTTTAAACAGACTGAGAAACCAGAATAAAAGTTAAAACTGCAAATCGTTCCCTTTGTGCTAGATAAACGAACGTCTCTCCACATGCTCAGTTCTGAGAGAAAAGTGTGTGTGAAAGCCGTACTTCACCTAGGTTGATGGGAACACAAAGTTTCTTTTCAGTTGCAAACTACAAGCCATACATATATATGGGGAGGTAATAGCTCCAAATCGGATTTACAGTGAAAACTGCTGGAACCATGAACAAGCTCTGGGAAACAGACAGAGAAACCAGAGTAAAATTTCTCCTGCAAACTTTTCCATTTGTGCTAGGTGAACGAACGTCTCTCAAGATGAAAGATCTGAGAATTTAGTGTTTGTTAAAGCCTTAATTCACCTTGCTTATTAGGAAAACAAACTTCCTTTTCAGTTGCAAAATACACTCCATACATATAAATGGGGAGGTTCTAGCTCCAACACGGTTTTACAGTGAAAACTGCAGGAACTTCAAACCGGCAGTAAGAAACAGACTGAGAAACCATAATAAAAGTTGCTCCTGCAACCCGTTCCATTTTTGCTGGATGACCGAACGTCTCTCCACATGCTCAATTCTGAGAGATAAGTTTGTGTGAAAGCCGTCTTCCACCTAGCTTGTTAGGAACACCAAGTTTCCTTTCAGTAGCAAACTACACTAAATTCATATATATGTTGAGGTACTAGCTCCAACTCGGTTTTACAGTGAAAACTGCAGGAAATTCAAACCGAAACTAGGAAACAGACTGAGAAACCACAATAAAATTTTGTCCTGTAACCCGTTTCATTTGTGCTGGATGAACGAACGTCTCTCCCCATGCTCAGTTCTGAGAGATGAGTGTGTGTGAATGCCGTCTTTCACCTAGCTTGTTAGGAACACCAAGTTTCTTTTCAGTAGCAAACTACACTAAATTCATATATATGTTGAGATACTTGCTCCAACTCGTTTTTATGCTGAAAACTGCAGGAACATCAATCCGGCACTAGGAAAAAGACTGAGAAACCAGAAAAAAAGCGGCCCCTTCAACGCGTTCCCTTTGTGCTTGATGAAGGAACGTCCCTCCACATGCTCAGTTCTGAGAGATAAATGTGTGTTAAATCCGTCCTTCCCCTTGCTTTTTGGGAACACAAAGATATTTTCAGTTACAAACTACACACCATACATATATATGGGGAGGTACTTGGTCCAACTCGGTTTTAATGTGAAAACTGCTAGAAATTCAAACCAGCACTAGGAAACAGACTGAGAAACCAGAGTCAAAGTTATCTTGCAAACCATTCCATTTGTGCTAAATGAACGAAAGTCTCTCATGATGCAAAGATCTGAGAATTTAGTGTGTGTGAAAGCCGAAATTCACCCAGCTTGTTTGGAACACAAACTTCCTTTTAAGTTGCAAACTACACTCCATAAAATTATATAGGGAGTTACTAGATCCAACTCGCTTTTACAGTGAAAACTGCAGGAACTTCAAACCGCCACTAGGAAACAGACTGAGATTCCACACAAAAAGTTTCTCCTTCAACACGTTCCATTTGTGCTGGATGAAAGAACGTCTCTCCACATGCTCAGTTCTGAGAGATAATTGTGTGTGAAAGCCGTCCTTCACCTAATTTGTTGGGAACACAAAATTTCTTTTCAGTAGCCACCTACACTCCATAAATATATATGGGGAAGTACTAGCTCCAAATCGATTTTACAGTGAAAACTGCAGGAACTTTAAACCAGCAATAGGAAACAGACTGAGAAACCACAGTAAAAGTTTCCCTGCAAGCGTTCAATTTGTGCTAGATGAATGAACGTCTCTCCACATAATCAGTTCTGATATACAAGTGTGTGTGAAAGCCGTCCTTCACCTAGCTTGTTACGAACACCAAGGTTCTTTTCAGTAGCAAACTACACTAAATTCAAATATATGTTGAGGTACTAGATCCAACTCGGTTTTACAGTGAAAATTGCAGGAACTTCAAACCGGCAATGGGAAACAGACTAATAAACCAGAGTAAAATTTCTCCTGCAATCTTTTCCATTTGTGATAGATGAACGAACGTCTCCCAACATGCTCAGTTCTGAGAGATAAGAGTGTGGGAAAGCAGTCCTTCACTAGCTTCTTGGGAACACAAAGTTTCTTTTAAGTTGCAAAATACACTCCATACATATATATGGGCTGGTACTAGCTCCAACTAGCTTTTACATGGAAAACTGCAGGAACTTCAAACCGCCACTAGGAAACTGAGAAACCACAGTAAAACTTTACATGCATCAAGATCCCTTTGTGCTATATGAATGAACTTCTCTCCACATGCTCAGTTCTTATATATAAGTGTGTGTGGAAGCCATTCTTCAACTAGCTTGTTAGGAACACCAAGGTTCTTTTCAGTAGCAAACTACACTAAATTCATTTATATTTTGAGGAACTAGCTCCAACTCGGTATTACACTGAAAACTGCAGGAACATCACACCGGCACTAGGAAACAGACTGAGAAACCAGAGTCAAAGTTTAACTTGCAAACCTTTCCATTTGTGCTAGATGAACGAACGTCTCTCAAGATGCAAAGATCTGAGAGATAATTGTGTGTGAAAGCCGTCCTTCACATAGCTTGTTGGGAACACAAAGTTTTTTTCAGTTGCATACTACATTCCATACATATATATGGGGAGGTATTATCTCCAACTCGGTTTTATAGTGAAAACTGCAGGAAATTCAAACCGCCACTAGGAAACAGACTGAGATACCACACTAAAAGTTTCTCCTGCAAACCGTTCCATTTGTGCTGGATGAACGAACGTCTCTCCACATGCTAAGATCTGAGAGATGAGTGTGTGTGAAAGCCGTCCTTCACTAGCTTGTTGGGAACACAATGTTTCTTTTCATTTGCCAACTACACTCCATACATATATATGGGGAGGTACTAGATCCAACCCGGTTTTACAGTGAAAACTGCAGGAATTTCAAACCGGCACTGGGAAACAGACTGAGAAACCACAGTAAAAGTTTCCCCTGCAAACCTTTGCCATTGTGCTAGATTAATGAACGTCTCTACACATGATCAGTTCTGATATATAAGTGTGTGTGAAAGCCGTCTTTCACCTAGCTTGTTAGGAACACCAAGGTTCTTTTCAGTAGCAAACTACACTAAATTCATATATATGTTGTGGTACTAGCTCCAACTCGGTTTTACAGTGAAAACTGCAGGAAATTCAAACCGGCACTGGGAAACAGACTGAGAAACCAGAGTAAAAGTTTCTCCTGCAAACTTTTCCATTTGTGCTAGATGAACGAACGTCTCTCCACATGCTCAGTTCTGAGAGATAAGTGTGTGTGAATGCCGTACTTCACTTTGCTTGTTGTTAACACAAAGTTTCTTTTCAGTTGAAAACTACACTAAATTCATATATATGTTGAGGTATAAACTCCAAATCGTTTTTACAGTGAAAATTGCATGAACTTCAATTTGTCACTATTAAACAGACTGAGAAACCAGAATAAAAGTTAATACTGCAACCCGTTCCCTTTGTGCTAGATGAACGAACGTCTCTCCACATGCTCAGTTCTGAGAGATAAGTGTGTGTTAAAGCCGTCCTTCAAGTAGCTTTTTTGGAACACAAAGTTTCTTTTCAGATTCAAACAACAATCCATACATATATATGGGGAGGTACAAGCTCCAACTCGGTTTTACAGTGAAAAATGTAGGAACTTCAAACTGGGACTAGGAAACAGACTGAGAAACCACAGTAAATGTTTCCACTGCGAACAGTTCACTTTGTGCTAGATGAAAGAATGTCTCTCCACATGCTCATTTCTGAAATATAAGAGTGCGTGAAAGCCGACCATCACCTCGCTTGTTAGGAACACCAAGTTTCTTTTCAGTAGCAAACTACACTAAATTCATATATATTTTGAGGTACTAGCTCCAAATCGGTTTTACATTGAAAACTGCAGGATCTTCAAGCCGGCACGAGGAAGCAGACAGAGAAACCAGAAAAAAATTGCTCCTGCAACCCGTTCCCTCTGTGCTAGATGAACTATAGTCTCTCCACATGCTCAGTTCTGAGAGATAAGTGTGTGTTAAATCCATCCTTCACATAGGTTTTTGGGAACACACAGTTTCTTTTTAGTTGCAAATTACAAACCTTACATATATATGGGGAGGTACCAAATCCAACACGGTTTTACAGTGAAAACTGCAGGAACTTCAAACCGGCACTAGGAAACAGACTGAGAAACCAGAGTAAAATTTACATTTGCAAAATTTTCCTTTTGTGCTAGATGAACGAACGTAGCTCCACATGCTAGATTCTGAGAGATAAGAGTGTGTGAAATCCGTCCTTCACCCACCTTGTTAGGAACACAAAGTTACTTTTCAGTTGCAAACCCCAATCTATATATATATACATGGATAGGTAAAAGTTCCAAAAATGTTTTACAGTGAAAACGGCAGGAAAACCAAACCGGCACTAGGAAACACAATGAGAAACTGAGAATTATTTTCTACTGCAACCCTTTCCCTTTGTACTAGATGAACGAACGTCTCTCCACATGCTCACTTCTGAGAGATATGTGTGTGCGAAAGCCGTACTTCACCTAGCTTATTGGGAACACAAAGTTTCTTTTCAGTTTCAAACTACACTCCATACATATATATGGGGAGGTACTAGCTCCAACTCGGTTTTACAGTGAAAACTGCAGGAACTATGAACAAGCACTGGGAAACAGACATAGGAATCAGAGTAAAATTTCTCCTGTAAACTTTTCCATTTGTGCTAGGTGAACGAACGTCTCTCAAGATGAAAGATCTGAGAATTTAGTGTGTGTTAAAGCCTTAATTCACCTTGCTTTTTAGGAAAACAAACTTATTTTTAAGTTGCAAAATACACTCCATACATATAAATGGGGAGGTTCTAGCTCCAACTCGATTTTACAGTGAAAACTGCAGGAACTTCAAACCGGCACTAGGAAAAAGACTGAGAAACCACAGTAAAATTTTCCCTACAACAAGATCCTTTTGTGCTGGATGAAAGAACGTCTCTCCACATGCTCAGTTCTGATATATAAGTGTGTGTGAAAGCCGTCCTTAAACTAGCATGTTAGGAAGACTAAGGTTCTGTTCAGTAGCAAACTACACTAGATACATATATATGATGTGGTACTAACTCCAACTCGGTTTTACAGTGAAAACTGCAGGAACTTCAAACTGGCACTTGGAAAAAGACTGAGATACCACAATAATATTTTCTCCTTCAACCCTTTCCATTTGTAATAGATGAACGAACGTCTCGACACATGTTCATTTCTGAAAGATAAATGTCTGTGAAAGCCGTCCTTCATCTAGCTTCTTGGGAACACAAAGTTTCTTTTCATGTGCCAACTACACTCCATACATATATAAGGGGAGGTACTAGCTCCAACTCGTTTTTACAGTGAAAACTGCAGGAACTTCAAACCGGCACAAGGAAACAGACTGAGAAACCAGAATAAAAGTTGCTCCTGCAAACCGTTCCATTTTTGCCAGATGAACGAACCTCTCTCAAGATGCAAAGATCTGAGAATTTAGTGTGAATTGAAGCCTTAATTCACCTTGCTTGTTAGGAAAACAAATTTCCTTTTAAGTTGCAAAATACACTCCATAAATATAAATGGGGAGGTACTAGCTCCAACTCAGTTTTACAGTGAAAATTGCTGGAACTTCAAACCGAAACTAGGAAACACAATGAGAAACCACAATAAAATTTTCTCCTGTAACCCGTTCCATTTTTGCTGCATGAACGAACGTCTCTCCACATGCTAAGTTCTGAGAGATAAGTGTGTGTGAAAAACGTACCTCACCTAGCTTGTTGGGAACACAAGGTTTCTTTTCAGTTGCAAACTAAAATCCATACATATATATGAGGAGGTAATAGCTCCAAATCTGTTTTACATTGAAAACTGCAGGAACTATGAACAAGCACTGGGAAACAGACTGAGGAACCAGAGTAAAATTTCTCCTGCAAACTTTTCCATTTGTGCTAGGTGAACGAACCTCTCTCAAGATGAAAGATCTGAGAATTTAGTGTGTGTTAAAGCCGTAATTCACCTTGCTTTTTAGGAAAACAAACATCCTTTTAAGTTGCAAAATACACTCCATACATATAAATGGGGAGGTTCTAGCTCCAACACGGTTTTACAGTGAAAAATGCAGGAACTTCAAACCGGCAGTAAGAAACAGACTGAAAACCAGAATAAAAGTTGCTCCTGCAAACCATTCCATTTGTGCTGGATGAACGAACGTCTCTCCACATGCTCAGTTCTGAGAGATAAGTGTGTGTGAAAGCCGTCTTTCACCTAGCTTGTTAGGAACACCAAGTTCCTTTTCAGTAGCAAACTACACTAAATTCATATATATGTTGAGGTACTAGCTCCAACTCGGTTTTACAGTGAAAACTGCAGGAACTTCAAACCGAAACTAGGAAACAGACTGAGAAACCACAATAAAATTTTCTCTTGTAACCCTTTCCATTTGTGCTGGATGAATGAACGTCTCTCCCCATGCTAGTTCTTAGTGATGAGTGAGTTTGAAATCCGTCCTTCACTAGCTTGTTGGAACACAAAGATTCTTTTCAGTTGAAAACACCACCCCATAAATATATATGGGGAGTTACTAGCTTCACCTCGTTTTTATAGTGAAAACTGCAGGAATTTCAAACCGGCAGTAGGAAACAGACTGAGAAATTACAGTCAAAGTTTATCTAGCAAACAGTTCCATTTTTGGTAGATGAACGAACGTCTCACAAGATGCAAAGATGTCAGTATTTAGTGTGTGTGAAAACCGTAATTCACCTAGCTTGTTGGGATCACAAACTTCCTTTTAATTTGCAAACTACACTCCATAAATATATATGGGGAGGTACTAGCTCCAACTCGGTTTTACAGTGAAAACTGCAGGGACTTCAAACCGCCACTAGGAAACACACTGAGAAACCACACTAAAAGTTTCTCCTGCAACCCGTTCCAATTTTGCTGGATGAAAGAACGTCTCTCCACATGCTCAGTTCTGAGAGATAATTGTGTGTGAAAGCCGTTCTTCACCTAGCTTGTTGGGAACACAATGTTTCTTTTAATTTGTAAAATACACACCATACAAATGTATGGGGAGGTACTAGCTCCACCTCGGTTTTACAGTGAAAACTGCAGGAACATCAAACCGGCAGTAGGAAACAGACTGAGAAACCAGAATAAAAGTTGCTCCTGAAAACCGTTCCATTTGTGCTATATGAACGAACGTCTCTCCACATGATCAGTTCTGATATATAAGTGTGTATGAAAGCCGTCCTTCACTAGCTTGTTGGGAACACATAGTTTCTTTTCTGTTGCAAACTACACTCCATAAATATATATGGGGAGGTACTAGCTCCAACTCGGGTTTACAGCGAAAACTGCAGGAATTTCAAACCGGCACTAGGAATCAGACTGAGAAAATAGAGTCAAAATTTATTTTGTAAACCGTTCAATTTGTGCTAGATGAACAAATGTCTCTGAAGATGCAAAGGTCTGAAAATTTAGTGTGTGTGAAAGCCGTAATTCACCTAGCTTGTTGGGATCACAAACTTCCTTTTAAGTTGCAAACTACACTCCATAAATATATATGGGGAAGTACTAGCTCCAAAACGGTTTTACAGTGAAAATTGCAGGGTCGTCAAACCGCCACTAGGAAACACACTGAGAAACCACACTAAGAGTTTCTCCTGCAACCCGTTCCAATTTTGCTGGATGAAAGAACGTCTCTCCACATGATCAGTTGTGAGAGATAACTGTGTGTGAAAGCCGTTCTTCACCTAGCTTGTTGGGAACACAAAGTTTCTTTTCAGTTGCCAACTCCACTCCATACATATATATGGGTAGGTACTAGCTCCAACTCGGTTTTACAGTGAAAACTGCAGGAACTTCAAATCGGCACTAGGAAACAGACTGAGAAACCACAGTAAACGTTTCTCCTGAAACCCGTTCCCTTTGTGCTAGATGAACGAACGTCTCTCCACATGCTCAGTTCTGAGGGATAAATGTGTGTGAAAGCCGTACTTCACCTAGCTTGTTGGGAACACAAAGTTTCTTTTCAGTTGCAAACTACAATCCATACATATAAATGGGGAGGTAATAGCTCCAAATATGTTTTACAGTGAAAACTGCAGGAAGTATGAACAAGCACTGGGAAACAGACTGAGGAACCAGAGTAAAATTTCTCCTGCAAACTTTTCCATTTCTGCTAGGTGAACGAACGTCTCTCAAGATGAAAGATCTGAGAATTTAATGTGTGTTAAAGCCTTAATTCACCTTGCTTTTTAGGAAAACAAACATCCTTTTAAGTTGCAAAATACACTCCATAAATATAAATGGGGAGGTTCTAGCTCCAACACGGTTTTACAGTGAAAACTGCAGGAACTTCAAACGGGCAGTAAGAAACAGACTGAAAACCAGAATAAAAGTTGCTCCTGCAACCCGTTCCATTTGTGCTGGATGAACGAACGTCTCTCCACATGCTAAGTTCTGAGAGATAAGTGTGTGTGAAAGCCGTCTTTCACCTAGCTTGTTAGGAACACCAAGTTTCTTTTCAGTAGCAAACTACACTAAATTCATATATATGTTGAGGTACTAGCTCCAACTCGGTTTTACAGTGAAAACTGCAGGAAATTCAAACCGAAACTAGGAAACAGACTGAGAAACCACAATAAAATTTTCTCCTGTAACCCGTTCCATTTGTGCCGGATGAATGAAAGTCTCTCCCATGCTCAGTTCTGAGTGATGAGTGTGATTGAAAGCCGTCCTTCACTAGCTTGTTGGGAACACAAAGATTCTTTTCAGTTGAAAACTCCACCCCATAAATATATATGGGGAGGTACTAGCTCCACCTCGTTTTTACAGTGAAAACTACAGGAATTTCAAACCGGCAGTAGGAAACAGACTGAGAAAGCAGAGTCAAAGTTTATCTAGCAATCCTTTCCATTTGTGGTAGATGAACGAATGTCTCTCAAGATGCAAAGATCTCAGAATTTAGTGTGTGTGAAAGCCGTAATTCACCTAGCTTGTTGGGATCACAAACTTCCTTTTAAGTTGCAAACTACACTCCATAAATATATATGGGGAGTTACAAGCTCCAACTCGCTTTTACAGTGAAAACTGCAGGAATTCCAAACCGCCTCTAGGAAACAGACTGAGTAAACACACTAAAAGTTTCTCCTACAAACCGTTCCATTTGTGCTGGATGAATGAACGTCTCAGCACATGCTCAGTTCTGAGATATAATTGTGTGTGAATGCCGTACTTCACTTAGCTTGTTGAAAACACAAAGATTCTTTTCAGTTGCAAACTACACTAAATTCATATATATGTTGAGGTACAAGCTCCAAATCGGTTTTACAGTGAAAAATGCATGAACTTCAATCCGTCACTATTAAACAGACTGAGAAAGCAGAATTAAAGTTACACCTACAACCCGTTCAAATTGTGCTAGATGTACGAACGTCTCTCCACATGCTCAGTTCTGAGAGATAAGTATGTGTGAAAGCCGTCTTCACCTAGCTTGTTAGGAACACCAAGTTTCTTTCCAATAACAATCAACACTAAATTCATATATATGTTGAGGTACTAGATCCAACTCTGTTTTACAGTGAAAACTGCAGGAACTTCAAACCGGCACTAGGAAAAAGACTGAGATACCACAGTAAAATTTTCCCTGCAACAAGATCATTTTGTGCTGGATGAAAGAACTTCTCTCCACATGCTCAGTTCTGATATAAAAGTGTGTGTTGAAGCCGTCCTTAAACTAGCATGTTAGGAACACCAAGGTTCTGTTCAGTAGCAAACTACACTAAATAAATATATATATATTGTGGTACTAACTCCAACTCGGTTTTACAGTGAAAACTGCAGGAACTTCAAACCGGCACTTGGAAAATGACTGAGATACCACAAAAATATTTTCTCCTGCAACCCGTTCCATTTGTAATGGATGAACGAACGTCTCGCCACATGTTCATTTCTGAAAGATATATGTCTTTGAAAGCCGTCCTTCACCTAGCTTCTTGGGAACACAAAGTTTTTTTTCAGTTGCCAACTCCACTCCATACATATATATGGGTAGGTATTAGCTCCAGCTCTGTTTTACAGTATAAACTGCAGGAACTTCTAATCGGCACTAGGAAACAGACATAGAAACCACAGTAAATGTTTCTCCTGCAACCCGTTCCCTTTGTGCTAGATGAACGAACGTCTCTCCACATGCTCAGTTCTGAGAGATAAGTGTGTGTGAATGCCGTACTTCACCTAGCTTGTTGGGAACACAAAGTTTCTTTTCAGTTGCAAACTACAATCCATACATATATATGGGGAGGTAATAGCTCCAAATCGGTTTTACAGTGAAAACTGCAGGAACTATGAACAAGCACTGGGAAAAAGACTGAGGAACCAGAGTAAAATTTCTCCTGCAAACATTTCCATTTGTGCTAGGTGAACGAACGTCTCTCAAGATGAAAGATCTGAGATTTTAATGTGTGTTAAAGCCTTAATTCACCTTGCTTTTTAGGAAAACAAACTTATTTTTAAGTTGCAAAATACACTCCATACATATAAATGGGGAGGTTCTAGCTCCAACACGGTTTTACAGTCAAAACTGCAGGAACTTCAAACCGGCAGTAAGAAACAGACTGAGAAACCAGAATATAAGTTGCTCCTGCAAACCGTTCCATTTGTGCTGGATGAACGAACGTCTCTCCACATGCTCAGTTCTGAGAGATAAGTGTGTGTGAAAGCCGTCTTTCACCTAGCTTGTTAGGAACACCAAGTTCCTTTTCAGTAGCAAACTACACTAAATTCATATATATGTTGAGGTACTAGCTCCAACTCGGTTTTACAGTGAAAACTGCAGGAAATTCAAACCGAAACTAGGAAACAGACTGAGAAACCACAATAAAATTTTCTCCTGTAACACGTTCCATTTGTGCTGGATGAACGAACATCTCACCCCATGCTCAGTTCTGAGAGATGAGTGTGTGTGAAAGCCGTCCTTCACTAGCTTGTTGGGAACACAAAGATTCTTTTCAGTTGAAAACTACACACCATAAATATATATGGGGAGTTACTAGCTCCAAATCGGTTTTGCACTGAAAACTGCAGGAACATCATTCAGGCACTAGGAAACAGACTGAGAAACCAGAAAAAAAGCTTCGCCTGCAACGCGTTCCCTTTGTGCTAGATGAAGGAACGTCTCTCAACATGCTCAGTTCTGAGAGATAAGTGTGTGTTAAATCGGTCCTTCCCCTTGCTTTTTGGGAACACAAAGATATTTTCAGTTGCAAACTACACACCATACATATATATGGGGGGGTACTTGGTCCAACTCGGTTTTACACTGAAAACTGCAGGAAATTAAAACCGGCACTAGGGAACAGACTGAGAACCAGAGTCAAAGTTATCTTGCAAACCATTCCATTTGTGCTAGATGAACGAAGGTCTCTCATGATGCAAAGATCTGAGAATTTAGTGTGTGTGAAAGCCGTAATTCACCTAGCTTGTTTCGAACACAAACTTCCTTTTAAGTTGCAAATTACACTCCATAAAGTTATATGGGGTGTTACTAGCTACAACTCGGTTTTACAGTGAAAACTGCAGGAACTTCAAACCGCCACTAGGAAAGAGACTGAGAATCCACACAAAAAGTTTCTCCTGCAAACCGTTCAATTTGTGCTGGATGAAAGAACGTCTCTCCACATGCTCAGTTCTGAGAGATAATTGTGTGTGAAATCCGTCCTTCACCTAACTTGTTGGGAACACAAAATTTCTTTTAAGTTGCAACCTACACTCCATATATATATATGGGGAGGTACTAGCTCCAAATCGATTTTACAGTGAAAACTGCAGGAACTTTAAACCAGCACTAGGAAACAGACTGAGAAACCACAGTAAAAGTTTCCCCTGCAAGCGTTCAATTTGTGCTAGATGAATGAACGTCTCTCCACATACTCAGTTCTGATATATAAGTGTGTGTGAAAGCCGTCCTTCACCAAGCTTGTTAGGAACACCAAGGTACTGTTCAGTAGCAAACTACAATATATTCAAATATATGTTGAGGTACTAGCTCCAACTCGGTTTTACAGTGAAAACTGCAGGAACTTCAAACCGCCTCTAGGAAACAGACTGAGTAACCACACTAAAAGTTTCTCCTACAAACCGTTCCATTTGTGCTGGATGAATGAACGTCTCAGCACATGCTCAGTTCAGAGATATAAGTGTGTGTGAATGCCGTACTTCACTTAGCTTGTTGTTAACACAAAGATTCTTTTCAGTTTCAAACTACACTAAATTCATATATATGTTGAAGTACAAGCTCCAAATCGGTTTTACAGTGAAAACTGCAGGAACTTCAAACTGGCACAAGGAAACAGACTGAGAAACCAGAGTAAAAGTTTCTCCTGCAAACCGTTCCCTTTGTGCTAGATGAACGAACGTCTCTCCACATGCTCAGTTCTGAGAGATAAGTGTGTGTGAAAGCCGTCCTTCACCTTGCTTTTTGGGAACACAAAGTTTCTTTTCAGTTGCAAACTACACACCAAACATATATATGGGAAGGTACTAGCTCCAACTCGCTTTTACAGTGAAAAATGCAGGAACTTCAAACCGGCACAAGGAAACAGACTGAGAAACCAGAATAAAAGTTGCTCCTGCAAACAGTTCCATTTGTGCTGGATGAACGAACGTCTCTCCACATGCTCAGTTCTGAGAGATAAGTGTGTGTGAAAGCCGTCTTTCACCTAGCTTTTTAGGAACACCAAATTCCTTTTCAGTAGCAAACTACACTAAATTCATATATATGTTGAGATACTAGCTCCAACTCGGTTTTACAGTGAAAACTGCAGGAACTTCAAACCGAAACTAGGAAACAGACTGAGAAACCACAATAAAATTTTCTCCTGTAAACCGTTCCATTTGTGCTGGATGAACGAACATCTCTCCCCATGCTCAGTTCTGAGAGATGAGTGTGTGTGAAAGCCGTCCTTCACTAGCTTGTTGGGAACACAAAGATTCTTTTCAGTTGAAAACTCCACCCCATAAATATATATGGGGAGTTACTAGCTCCACCTCGTTTTTACAGTGAAAACTTCAGGAAATTCAAAACGGCAGTAGGAAACAGACTGAGAAATCAGAGTCAAAGTTTATCTAGCAAACCGTTCCATTTGTGGTAGATGAACGAACGTCTCTCAAGATGCAAAGTTCTCAGAATTTAGTGTGTGTGAAAGCCGTAATTCACCTAGCTTGTTGGGATCACAAACTTCCTTTTAAGTTGCAAACTACACTCCATAAATATATATGGGGAAGTACTAGCTCCAAAACGGTTTTACAGTGAAAATTGCAGGGTCTTCAAATCGCCACTAGGAAACACACTGAGAAACCACACTAAGAGTTTCTCCTGCAACCCGTTCCAATTTTGCTGGATGAAAGAACGTCTCTCCACATGATCAGTTGTGAGAGATAACTGTGTGTGAAAGCCGTTCTTCACCTAGCTTGTTGGGAACACAAAGTTTCTTTTCAGTTGCCAACTCCACTCCATACATATATATGGGTAGGTACTAGCTCCAACTCGGTTTTACAGTGAAAACTGCAGGAACTTCAAATCGGCACTAGGAAACAGACTGAGAAACCACAGTAAACGTTTCTCCTGAAACCCGTTCCCTTTGTGCTAGATGAACGAACGTCTCTCCACATGCTCAGTTCTGAGGGATAAATGTGTGTGAAAGCCGTACTTCACCTAGCTTGTTGGGAACACAAAGTTTCTTTTCAGTTGCAAACTACAATCCATACATATAAATGGGGAGGTAATAGCTCCAAATATGTTTTACAGTGAAAACTGCAGGAAGTATGAACAAGCACTGGGAAACAGACTGAGGAACCAGAGTAAAATTTCTCCTGCAAACTTTTCCATTTCTGCTAGGTGAACGAACGTCTCTCAAGATGAAAGATCTGAGAATTTAATGTGTGTTAAAGCCTTAATTCACCTTGCTTTTTAGGAAAACAAACATCCTTTTAAGTTGCAAAATACACTCCATAAATATAAATGGGGAGGTTCTAGCTCCAACACGGTTTTACAGTGAAAACTGCAGGAACTTCAAACGGGCAGTAAGAAACAGACTGAAAACCAGAATAAAAGTTGCTCCTGCAACCCGTTCCATTTGTGCTGGATGAACGAACGTCTCTCCACATGCTAAGTTCTGAGAGATAAGTGTGTGTGAAAGCCGTCTTTCACCTAGCTTGTTAGGAACACCAAGTTTCTTTTCAGTAGCAAACTACACTAAATTCATATATATGTTGAGGTACTAGCTCCAACTCGGTTTTACAGTGAAAACTGCAGGAAATTCAAACCGAAACTAGGAAACAGACTGAGAAACCACAATAAAATTTTCTCCTGTAACCCGTTCCATTTGTGCCGGATGAATGAAAGTCTCTCCCATGCTCAGTTCTGAGTGATGAGTGTGATTGAAAGCCGTCCTTCACTAGCTTGTTGGGAACACAAAGATTCTTTTCAGTTGAAAACTCCACCCCATAAATATATATGGGGAGGTACTAGCTCCACCTCGTTTTTACAGTGAAAACTACAGGAATTTCAAACCGGCAGTAGGAAACAGACTGAGAAAGCAGAGTCAAAGTTTATCTAGCAATCCTTTCCATTTGTGGTAGATGAACGAATGTCTCTCAAGATGCAAAGATCTCAGAATTTAGTGTGTGTGAAAGCCGTAATTCACCTAGCTTGTTGGGATCACAAACTTCCTTTTAAGTTGCAAACTACACTCCATAAATATATATGGGGAGTTACAAGCTCCAACTCGCTTTTACAGTGAAAACTGCAGGAATTCCAAACCGCCTCTAGGAAACAGACTGAGTAAACACACTAAAAGTTTCTCCTACAAACCGTTCCATTTGTGCTGGATGAATGAACGTCTCAGCACATGCTCAGTTCTGAGATATAATTGTGTGTGAATGCCGTACTTCACTTAGCTTGTTGAAAACACAAAGATTCTTTTCAGTTGCAAACTACACTAAATTCATATATATGTTGAGGTACAAGCTCCAAATCGGTTTTACAGTGAAAAATGCATGAACTTCAATCCGTCACTATTAAACAGACTGAGAAAGCAGAATTAAAGTTACACCTACAACCCGTTCAAATTGTGCTAGATGTACGAACGTCTCTCCACATGCTCAGTTCTGAGAGATAAGTATGTGTGAAAGCCGTCTTCACCTAGCTTGTTAGGAACACCAAGTTTCTTTCCAATAACAATCAACACTAAATTCATATATATGTTGAGGTACTAGATCCAACTCTGTTTTACAGTGAAAACTGCAGGAACTTCAAACCGGCACTAGGAAAAAGACTGAGATACCACAGTAAAATTTTCCCTGCAACAAGATCATTTTGTGCTGGATGAAAGAACTTCTCTCCACATGCTCAGTTCTGATATAAAAGTGTGTGTTGAAGCCGTCCTTAAACTAGCATGTTAGGAACACCAAGGTTCTGTTCAGTAGCAAACTACACTAAATAAATATATATATATTGTGGTACTAACTCCAACTCGGTTTTACAGTGAAAACTGCAGGAACTTCAAACCGGCACTTGGAAAATGACTGAGATACCACAAAAATATTTTCTCCTGCAACCCGTTCCATTTGTAATGGATGAACGAACGTCTCGCCACATGTTCATTTCTGAAAGATATATGTCTTTGAAAGCCGTCCTTCACCTAGCTTCTTGGGAACACAAAGTTTTTTTTCAGTTGCCAACTCCACTCCATACATATATATGGGTAGGTATTAGCTCCAGCTCTGTTTTACAGTATAAACTGCAGGAACTTCTAATCGGCACTAGGAAACAGACATAGAAACCACAGTAAATGTTTCTCCTGCAACCCGTTCCCTTTGTGCTAGATGAACGAACGTCTCTCCACATGCTCAGTTCTGAGAGATAAGTGTGTGTGAATGCCGTACTTCACCTAGCTTGTTGGGAACACAAAGTTTCTTTTCAGTTGCAAACTACAATCCATACATATATATGGGGAGGTAATAGCTCCAAATCGGTTTTACAGTGAAAACTGCAGGAACTATGAACAAGCACTGGGAAAAAGACTGAGGAACCAGAGTAAAATTTCTCCTGCAAACATTTCCATTTGTGCTAGGTGAACGAACGTCTCTCAAGATGAAAGATCTGAGATTTTAATGTGTGTTAAAGCCTTAATTCACCTTGCTTTTTAGGAAAACAAACTTATTTTTAAGTTGCAAAATACACTCCATACATATAAATGGGGAGGTTCTAGCTCCAACACGGTTTTACAGTCAAAACTGCAGGAACTTCAAACCGGCAGTAAGAAACAGACTGAGAAACCAGAATATAAGTTGCTCCTGCAAACCGTTCCATTTGTGCTGGATGAACGAACGTCTCTCCACATGCTCAGTTCTGAGAGATAAGTGTGTGTGAAAGCCGTCTTTCACCTAGCTTGTTAGGAACACCAAGTTCCTTTTCAGTAGCAAACTACACTAAATTCATATATATGTTGAGGTACTAGCTCCAACTCGGTTTTACAGTGAAAACTGCAGGAAATTCAAACCGAAACTAGGAAACAGACTGAGAAACCACAATAAAATTTTCTCCTGTAACACGTTCCATTTGTGCTGGATGAACGAACATCTCACACCATGCTCAGTTCTGAGAGATGAGTGTGTGTGAAAGCCGTCCTTCACTAGCTTGTTGGGAACACAAAGATTCTTTTCAGTTGAAAACTACACACCATAAATATATATGGGGAGTTACTAGCTCCAAATCGGTTTTGCACTGAAAACTGCAGGAACATCATTCAGGCACTAGGAAACAGACTGAGAAACCAGAAAAAAAGCTTCGCCTGCAACGCGTTCCCTTTGTGCTAGATGAAGGAACGTCTCTCAACATGCTCAGTTCTGAGAGATAAGTGTGTGTTAAATCGGTCCTTCCCCTTGCTTTTTGGGAACACAAAGATATTTTCAGTTGCAAACTACACACCATACATATATATGGGGGGGTACTTGGTCCAACTCGGTTTTACACTGAAAACTGCAGGAAATTAAAACCGGCACTAGGGAACAGACTGAGAACCAGAGTCAAAGTTATCTTGCAAACCATTCCATTTGTGCTAGATGAACGAAGGTCTCTCATGATGCAAAGATCTGAGAATTTAGTGTGTGTGAAAGCCGTAATTCACCTAGCTTGTTTCGAACACAAACTTCCTTTTAAGTTGCAAATTACACTCCATAAAGTTATATGGGGTGTTACTAGCTACAACTCGGTTTTACAGTGAAAACTGCAGGAACTTCAAACCGCCACTAGGAAAGAGACTGAGAATCCACACAAAAAGTTTCTCCTGCAAACCGTTCAATTTGTGCTGGATGAAAGAACGTCTCTCCACATGCTCAGTTCTGAGAGATAATTGTGTGTGAAAGCCGTCCTTCACCTAACTTGTTGGGAACACAAAATTTCTTTTAAGTTGCAACCTACACTCCATATATATATATGGGGAGGTACTAGCTCCAAATCGATTTTACAGTGAAAACTGCAGGAACTTTAAACCAGCACTAGGAAACAGACTGAGAAACCACAGTAAAAGTTTCCCCTGCAAGCGTTCAATTTGTGCTAGATGAATGAACGTCTCTCCACATACTCAGTTCTGATATATAAGTGTGTGTGAAAGCCGTCCTTCACCAAGCTTGTTAGGAACACCAAGGTACTGTTCAGTAGCAAACTACAATATATTCAAATATATGTTGAGGTACTAGCTCCAACTCGGTTTTACAGTGAAAACTGCAGGAACTTCAAACCGCCTCTAGGAAACAGACTGAGTAACCACACTAAAAGTTTCTCCTACAAACCGTTCCATTTGTGCTGGATGAACGAACATCTCTCCCCATGCTCAGTTCTGAGAGATGAGTGTGTGTGAAAGCCGTCCTTCACTAGCTTGTTGGGAACACAAAGATTCTTTTCAGTTGAAAACTCCACCCCATAAATATATATGGGGAGTTACTAGCTCCACCTCGTTTTTACAGTGAAAACTTCAGGAAATTCAAAACGGCAGTAGGAAACAGACTGAGAAATCAGAGTCAAAGTTTATCTAGCAAACCGTTCCATTTGTGGTAGATGAACGAACGTCTCTCAAGATGCAAAGTTCTCAGAATTTAGTGTGTGTGAAAGCCGTAATTCACCTAGCTTGTTGGGATCACAAACTTCCTTTTAAGTTGCAAACTACACTCCATAAATATATATGGGGAAGTACTAGCTCCAAAACGGTTTTACAGTGAAAATTGCAGGGTCTTCAAACCGCCACTAGGAAACACACTGAGAAACCACACTAAGAGTTTCTCCTGCAACCCGTTCCAATTTTGCTGGATGAAAGAACGTCTCTCCACATGATCAGTTGTGAGAGATAACTGTGTGTGAAAGCCGTTCTTCACCTAGCTTGTTGGGAACACAAAGTTTCTTTTCAGTTGCCAACTCCACTCCATACATATATATGGGTAGGTACTAGCTCCAACTCGGTTTTACAGTGAAAACTGCAGGAACTTCAAATCGGCACTAGGAAACAGACTGAGAAACCACAGTAAACGTTTCTCCTGAAACCCGTTCCCTTTGTGCTAGATGAACGAACGTCTCTCCACATGCTCAGTTCTGAGGGATAAATGTGTGTGAAAGCCGTACTTCACCTAGCTTGTTGGGAACACAAAGTTTCTTTTCAGTTGCAAACTACAATCCATACATATAAATGGGGAGGTAATAGCTCCAAATATGTTTTACAGTGAAAACTGCAGGAAGTATGAACAAGCACTGGGAAACAGACTGAGGAACCAGAGTAAAATTTCTCCTGCAAACTTTTCCATTTCTGCTAGGTGAACGAACGTCTCTCAAGATGAAAGATCTGAGAATTTAATGTGTGTTAAAGCCTTAATTCACCTTGCTTTTTAGGAAAACAAACATCCTTTTAAGTTGCAAAATACACTCCATAAATATAAATGGGGAGGTTCTAGCTCCAACACGGTTTTACAGTGAAAACTGCAGGAACTTCAAACGGGCAGTAAGAAACAGACTGAAAACCAGAATAAAAGTTGCTCCTGCAACCCGTTCCATTTGTGCTGGATGAACGAACGTCTCTCCACATGCTAAGTTCTGAGAGATAAGTGTGTGTGAAAGCCGTCTTTCACCTAGCTTGTTAGGAACACCAAGTTTCTTTTCAGTAGCAAACTACACTAAATTCATATATATGTTGAGGTACTAGCTCCAACTCGGTTTTACAGTGAAAACTGCAGGAAATTCAAACCGAAACTAGGAAACAGACTGAGAAACCACAATAAAATTTTCTCCTGTAACCCGTTCCATTTGTGCCGGATGAATGAAAGTCTCTCCCATGCTCAGTTCTGAGTGATGAGTGTGATTGAAAGCCGTCCTTCACTAGCTTGTTGGGAACACAAAGATTCTTTTCAGTTGAAAACTCCACCCCATAAATATATATGGGGAGGTACTAGCTCCACCTCGTTTTTACAGTGAAAACTACAGGAATTTCAAACCGGCAGTAGGAAACAGACTGAGAAAGCAGAGTCAAATTTTATCTAGCAATCCTTTCCATTTGTGGTAGATGAACGAATGTCTCTCAAGATGCAAAGATCTCAGAATTTAGTGTGTGTGAAAGCCGTAATTCACCTAGCTTGTTGGGATCACAAACTTCCTTTTAAGTTGCAAACTACACTCCATAAATATATATGGGGAAGAACTAGCTCCAACTCGGTTTTACAGTGAAAACTGCAGGGACTTCAAACCGCCACTAGGAAACACACTGAGAAACCACAATAAAAGTTTCTCCTGCAAACCGTTCTAATTTTGCTGGATGAAAGAACGTCTCTCACCATGATCAGTTGTGAGAGATAAGTATGTGTGAAAGCCGTTCTTCACCTAGCTTGTTGGGAACACAATGTTTCTTTTAATTTGCAAAATACACACCATACATATGTATGGGGAGGTACTAGCTCCACCTCGGTTTTACAGTGAAAACTGCAGGAACTTCAATCCGGCACTGGGAAACAGACTGAGAAACCAGTGTAAAAGTTTATTCTGCAAACTTTTCCATTTGTGCTAGATGAAGGAACGTCTCTCCACATGCTCAGTTCTGAGATATAATTGTGTGTGAATGCCGTACTTCACTTAGCTTGTTGTTAACACAAAGTTTCTTTTCAGTTGCAAACTACACTAAATTCATATATATGTTGAGGTACAAACTCCAAATCTATTTTACAGTGAAAAATTCATGAACTTCAATTGGTCAATATTAAACAGACTGAGAAACCAGAATAAAAGTTAAACCTGCAACCAGTTCCCTTTGTGCTAGATGAACCAACGTCTCTCCACATGCTCAGTTCTGAGAGATAAGTGTGTGTTAAATCCGTCCTTCACCTAGCTTTTTGGGAACACAAAGATTGTTTCAGTTGCAAACTACACACCATACATATATATGGGGAGGTACTTGATCCAACTCGGTTTTAAAGTGAAAACTGCAGGAACTTCAAACCGGCACTAGAAAACAGAATGAGAAATCAGAGTCAAAGTTTATCTTGCAAACGGTTCCATTTGTGCTACATGAACGAAACTCTCTCAAGATGCAAAGATCTGAGAATTTAGTGTGTGTGAAAGCCGTAATTCAAGAAGCTTGTTGGGAACACAAACTTCCTTTTAAGTTGCAAACTACACTCCATATATATATATATATAGGGAGTTACTAGTTCCAACTCGGTTTTACAGTGAAAACTGCTGGAAATTCAAACCGCCTCTAGGAAACAGACTGAGTAACCACACTAAAAGTTGTTCCTGCATCCCGTTCCATTTGTGCTGGATTAATGAAAGTGTCAGCACATGCTCAGTTCTGAGATATAAGTGTGTGTGAATGCCGTACTTCACTTACCTTGTTGTTAACACAAAGTTTCTTTTCAGTTGCAAACTACACTAAATTCATTTATATGTTGAGGTACAAGCTCCAACTAAGTTTTACAGTGAAAAATGCATGAAATTCAATCCGTCACTATTAAACAGCCTGAGAAACCAGAATAAAGTTACACCTGCAACCCGTTCCCTTTGTGCTAGATGAACGAACGTCTCTCCACATGCTCAGTTCTGAGAGATAAGTGTGTGTTAAATCCGTCCTTCACCTAGCTTTTTGGGAACACAAAGATTTTTTCAGTTGCAAACTACAACCCATACATATATATGGGGAGGTACTAGCGCCAAAATGGTTTTACTGTGAAAACTGCAGGAAATTCAAACCGGCACTAGGAAACAGACTGAGAAACCAGAGTCAAACATTATCTTGCAAACCGTTCAATTTGTGCTAGATGAACGAACGTCTCTCAAGATGCAAAGATCTGAGAATTAAGTGTGTGTGAACGCCGTACTTCAAATAGCTTGTTGGGAACACAAACTTCCTTTTAAGTTGCAAACTACACTCCATACATATATATGGGGAGTTATTAGCTCCAACTCGGTTTTACAGTGAAAACTGCTGGAAATTCAAACCGCCAGTAGGAAACAGACTGAGACCCCACACTGAAAGTTTCTCCTGCAAACCGTTCCAATTGTGCTGGATGAACGAACGTCTCTCCACATGCTCAGTTCTGAGAGATAAGTGTGTGTGAAAGCCGTCTTCACCTAGCTTGTTAGGAACACCAAGTTTATTTCCAGTAACAAACTACACAAAATTCATATATATGTTGAGGTACTAGATCCAAATCGATTTTACAGTGAAAATTGCAGGAACTTCAAACCGGCACTAGGAAACAGACTGAGAAACCAGAGTAAAATTTCTCCTGCAAACTTTTCCATTTGTGCTAGATGAACGAACGTCTCTCCACATGCTAAGATCTGAGAGATGAGTGTGTGTGAAAGCCGTCCTTCACTAGCTTGTTGGGAAAACAAAGTTTCTTTTCAGGTGCCAACTACACTCCATACATATATAAGGGGGGGTACTAGCTCCAACTACGTTTTACAGTGAAAACTGCAGGAACTTCAATCCGGCACTGGGAAACAGACTGAGAAACCAGAGTAAAAGTTTATTCTGCAAACTTTTCCATTTGTGCTAGATGAACGAACGTCTCTCCACATGCTCAGTTCTGAGATATAAGTGTGTGTGAATGCCGTACTTCACTTAGCTTGTTGTTAACACAAAGTTACTTTTCAGTTGCAAACTACACTAAATTCATATATATGTTGAGGTACAAACTCCAAATCTATTTTACAGTGAAAAATTCATGAAATTCAATTGGTCAATATTAAACAGACTGAGAAACCAGAATAAAAGTTAAACCTGCAACCAGTTCCCTTTGTGCTAGATGAACCAACGTCTCTCCACATGCTCAGTTCTGAGAGATAAGTGTGTGTTAAATCCGTCCTTCACCTAGCTTTTTGGGAACACAAAGATTTTTTCAGTTGCAAACTACACACCATACATATATATGGGGAGGTACTTGATCCAACTCGGTTTTAAAGTGAAAACTGCAGGAACTTCAAACCGGCACTAGAAAACAGAATGAGAAATCAGAGTCAAAGTTTATCTTGCAAACGGTTCCATTTGTGCTACATGAACGAAACTCTCTCAAGATGCAAAGATCTGAGAATTTAGTGTGTGTGAAAGCCGTAATTCAAGAAGCTTGTTGGGAACACAAACTTCCTTTTAAGTTGCAATCTACACTCCATACATATATACGGGGAGGTACAAGCTCTAACTCGATTTTACAGTGAAAACTGCAGGAACTTCAAACCGGCACTAGGAAACAGACTGAGACACCACACTAAAAGTTTCTCCTGCAAACCGTTACATTTTGGCTGGATGAATGAACGTCTCTCCACATGCTCAGTTCTGAGAGATAAGTGTGTGTGAAAGCCGTCTTCACCTAGCTTGTTAGGAACACCAAGTTTATTTCCAGGAACAAACTACACAAAATTCATATATATGTTGAGGTACTAGATCCAAATCGATTTTACAGTGAAAATTGCAGGAACTTCAAACCGGCACTAGGAAACAGACTGAGAAACCAGAGTAAAATTTCTCCTGCAAACTTTTCCATTTGTGCTAGATGAACGAACGTCTCTCCACATGCTAAGATCTGAGAGATGAGTGTGTGTGAAAGCCGAACTTCACCTAGCTTCTTGGGAACACAAAGTTTCTTTTCATGTGCCAACTACACTCCATAAATATATAAGGGGAGGTACTAGCTCCACCTCGGTTTCACAGTGAAAACTTCAGGAAATTCAAAAAGGCACTTGGAAACAGACTGAGAAACCAGAGTAAAATTTTCCTTGCAACAAGATCCTTTTGTGCTGGATGAAAGAACGTCTCTCCGCATGCTCAGTTCTGATATATAAGTGTGTGTGAAAGCCGTCCTTAAACTAGCATGTTAGGAACACCAAGGTTCTGTTCAGTAGCTAACTACACTAAATACATATATATGTTGTGGTACTAACTCCAACTCGGTTTTACAGTGAAAACTGCAGGAACATCAAACCGGCACTTGGAAAAAGCCTGAGATACCACAATAAAATTTTCTCCTGCAACCCGTTCCATTTGTAATGGATGAACGAACGTCTCGCCACATGTTCATTTCTGAAAGATATATGTCTGTGAAAGCCGTCCTTCACCTAGCTTCTTGGGAACACAAAGTTCCTTTTCATGTGCCAACTACACTCCATAAATATATAAGGGGAGGTACTAGCTCCAACTCGGTTTTACAGTGAAAACTGTAGGAAATTCAAACAGGCACTGGGAAACAGACTGAGAAACCAGAGTAAAATTTCTCCTGCAAACTTTTCCATTTGTGCTAGATGAACGAACGTCTCTCCACATGCTCATTTCTGAGAGATAAGTGTGTGTGAAAGCCTTCCTTTCCTAGCTTGATGGGAATACAAAGTTTCTTTTCAGTTGCAAACAACACTCCATATATATATATATGGGGTGTTACTAGCTCCAACTCGGTTTTACAGTGAAAACTGCAGGAACTTCAAACCGCCACTAGGAAACACACTGAGAAACCAGAATAAAAGTTTCTACTGCAACCCGTTCCTTTAGTGCTAGATGAACGGACGTCTCTCCACATGCTCAGTTCTGAGAGATAAGTGTGTGTGAAAGCCGTCCTTCACCTTGCTTTTTGGGAACACAAAGTTTCTTTTCAGTTGCAAACTACACACCAAACATATATATGGGAAGGTACTAGCTCCAACTCGCTTTTACAGTGAAAAATGCAGGAACTTCAAACCGGCACAAGGAAACAGACTGAGAAACCAGAATAAAAGTTGCTCCTGCAAACCGTTCCATTTGTGCTGGATGAACGAACGTCTCTCCACATGCTCAGTTCTGAGAGATAAGTGTGTGTGAAAGCCGTCTTTCACCTAGCTTTTTAGGAACACCAAATTCCTTTTCAGTAGCAAACTACACTAAATTCATATATATGTTGAGGTACTAGCTCCAACTCGGTTTTACAGTGAAAACTGCAGGAACTTCAAACCGAAACTAGGAAACAGACTGAGAAACCACAATAAAATTTTCTCCTGTAAACCGTTCCATTTTTGCTGGATGAACGAACATCTCTCCCCATGCTCAGTTCTGAGAGATGAGTGTGTGTGAAAGCCGTCCTTCACTAGCTTGTTGGGAACACAAAGATTCTTTTCAGTTGAAAACTACACCCCATAAATATATATGGGGAGTTACTAGCTCCAACTCGGTTTTACACTGAAAACTGCAGGAACATCAATCCGGCACTAGGAAACAGACTGAGAAACCAGAAAAAAATCTGCACCTGCAACGCGTTCCCTTTGTGCTAGATGAAGGAACGTCTCTCAACATGCTCAGTTCTGAGAGATAATTGTGTGTTAAATCCGTCCTTCCCCTTGCTTTTTGGGAACACCAAGATATTTTCAGTTGCAAACTACGCACCGTACATATATATGGGGAGGTACTTGGTCCTACTCGGTTTTACAGTCAAAACTGCAGGAAATTAAAACCGGCACTAGGAAACAGACTGAGAAACCAGAGTCAAAGTTATCTTGCAAACCATTCCATTTGTGCTTGATGAACGAACGTCTCTCAAGATGCAAAGTTCTGAGAATTTAGTGTGTGTGAAAGCCGTAATTCACCTAGCTTGTTTCGAACACAAACTTCCTTTTAAGTTGCAAACTACACTCCATAAAATTATAAGAGTAGTTACTAGCTCCAACTCGGTTTTACAGTGAAAACTGCAGGAACTTCAAACCGGCACTGGGAAAAAACTGAGAAACCAGAGTAAAATTTCTCCTACAAAATTTCCATTTGTGGTAGATGAACGAACGTCTCTCTACATGCTCATTTCTGAGAGATAATTGTGTTTGAAAGCCGTCCTTCACTAGCTTGTTGGGAACACAAAGATTTTTTCAGTTGAAAACTACACCCCATAAATATATATGGGTAGTTACAAGCTCCACCTCGTTTTTACAGTGTAAACTGCAGGAATTTCAAACCGACAGTAGGAAACAGACTGAGAAATCAGAGTCAAAGTTTATCTAGCAAACCGTTCCATTTGTGGTAGATGAAAGAACGTCTCTCAAGATGCAAAAATCTCAGAATTTAGTGTGAATTGAAGCCTTAATTCACCTTGCTTGTTAGGAAAACAAACTTCCTTTTAAGTTGCAAACGGCACTCCATAAATATAAATGGGGGGTACTAGCTCCAACTCGGGTTTACAGTGAAAATTGCAGGAAATTCAAACCGGCACAAGGAAACAGACTGAGAAACCAGAGTAAAAGTTTCTCCTCCAACCCGTTCCTTTTGTGCTAGATGAACGAACGTCTCTCCACATGCTCGGTTCTGAGAGATAAGTGTGTGTGAAAACCGTCCTTCACCTAGGTTGTTGGAAACACAAAGTTTCTTTTCAGTTGCAATCTACCATCCATACATATATATGGGGAGGTAATAGCTCCAAATCTGTTTTACAGTGAAAACTGCAGGAACTTCAAACAGGCACTAGGAAACAGACTGAGAAACCAGAGTCAACCTTTATCTTGCAAACCGTTCAAATTGTGCTAGATGAACGAACGTCTCTCAAGATGCAAAGATCTGAGAATTTAGTGTGTGTGAAAGCCGTAATTCAAATAGCTTGTTGGGAACGCAAACTTCCTTTTAAGTTGCAAACTACACTCCATACATATATATGGGTAGATATTAACTCCAACTCGGTTTTACAGTGAAAACTGCTGGAAATTCAAACCGCCACTAAGAAACAGACTGAGACACCACACTGAAAGTTTCTCCTGCAAACCTTTCCAATTGTGCTGGATGAACGAACGTCTCTCCACATGCTCAGTTCTGAGAGATAAGTGTGTGTGAATGCGGTCTTCACCTAGCTTGTTAGGAACACCAAGTTTATTTCCAGTAACAAACTACACAAAATTCATATATATGTTGAGGTACTAGATCCAAATCGATTTTACAGTGAAAATTGTAGGAACTTCAAACCGGCACTAGGAAACAGACTGAGAAACCAGAGTAAAATTTCTCCTGCAAACTTTTCCATTTGTGCTAGATGAACGAACGTCTCTCCACATGCTAAGATCTGAGAGATGAGTGTGTGTGAAAGCCGTCCTTCACTAGCTTGTTGGGAACACAAAGTTTCTTTTCAGATGCCAACTACACTCCATACATATATATGGGGAGGTACTAGCTCCAACTCGGTTTTACACTGAAAACTGCAGGAACTTCAAACCGACACTGGGAAACAGACTGAAAAACCAGAGTAAAAGTTTCTTATGCAAACTTTTCCATTTGTGCTAGATGAACGAACGTCTCTCCACATGCTCAGTTCTGAGAGAAATGTGTGTGTGAATGCCGTACTTCACTTAGCTTGTTGTTAACACGAAGTTTCTTTTCAGTTGCAAACTACACTAAATTAATATATATATGTTGAGGTACAAACTCCAAATCTGTTTTACAGAGAAAATTTCATGAACTTCAATTGGTCAATATTAAACAGACTGAGAAACCAGAATAAAAGTTAAACCTGCAAACTGTTCCCTTTGTGCTAGATGAACGAACGTCTCTCCACATGCTCAGTTCTGAGAGATAAGTGTGTGTTAAATCCGTCCTTCACCTTGCTTTTTGGGAACACAGAGATTTTTTCAGTTGCAAACTACACACCATACATATATATGGGGAGGTAGTAGCCCCAACTCGGTTTTAAAGTGAAAACTGCAGGAACTTCAAACCGCAACTAGGAAACAGACTGAGAAATCAGAGTCAAAGATTATCTTGCAAACCGTTCCATTTGTGCTAGATGAACGAAACTCTCTCAAGATGCAAAGATCTGAGAATTTAGTGGGTGTTAAAGCCGTAATTCAAGAAGCTTGTTGGGAACACAAACTTCCTTTTAAGTTGCAATCTACACTCCATACATATATACGGGGAGGTACAATCTCTAACTCGATTTTACAGTGAAAACGGCAGGAACTTCAAACTGGCACTAGGAAACAGACTGAGAAACCACACTAAAAGTTTCTCCTGCAACCCGTTCAATTTGTGCTGGATGAAAGAACGTCTCTCCACATGCTCAGTTCTGAGAGAAAAGTATGTGTGAAAGCCGTCCTTCAGCTAGCTTCTTAGGAACACCAAGGTTCTTTTCAGTAGCCAAATACACTAAATTCATATATATGTTGTGGTACTAGCTCCAACTCTGTTTTACAGTGAAAACTGCGGGAACTTCAAACCGGCAGTGGGAAACAGACTGAGAAACCAGAGTAAAAGTTTCTTCTGCAAATTTTTCCATTTGTGCTAGATGAACGAACGTCTCTCAACATGCTCAGTTCTGAGAGAAAAGTATGTGTGAAAGCCTTCCATCACTAGCTTGTTGGGAACACATAGTTTCTTTTCAGTTGCAAACTCCACTCCCTACATATATATGGGGAGGTACTAGATCCAACTCGATTTTACAGCGAAAACTGCAGGAATTTCAAACCGGCACTAGGAATCAGACTGAGAAAATAGAGTCAAAATTTATTTTGTAAACCGTTCAAATTGTGCTAGATGAACGAACGTCTCTCAAGATGCAAAGATCTGAGAATTTAGTGTGTGTGAAAGCCGTAATTCAAATAGCTTGTTGGGAACACAAACTTCCTTTTAAGTTGCAAACTACACTCCATATATATATATGGGGAGTTACTAGATCCAACTCGGTTTTACAGTGAAAACTGCAGGAACTTCAAACCGCCTCTAGGAAACAGACTGAGTAACCACACTAAAAGTTTCTCCTTCAACCCGTTCCATTTGTGCTGGATGAATGAACGTCTCAGCACATGCTCATTTCTGAGATATAAGTGTGTGTTAATGCCGTATTTCACTTAGCTTGTTGTAAACACAAAGTTTCTTTTCATTTGAAAACTACACTAAATTCATATATATGTTGAGGTACAAGCTCCAAATAGGTTTTACAGTGAAAAATGCATGAAATTCAATCCGTCCCTATTAAACAGACTGAGAAACCAGAATAAAAGTTACATCTGCAACCCATTCCCTTTGGGCTAGATGAACGAACGTCTCTCTAAATGCTCAGTTCTGAGAGATAAGTGTGTGTTAAATCAGTCCTTCACCTAGCTATTTGGGAAAACAAAGATTTTTTCAGTTGCAAACTACACACCATACATATATATGGGGAGGTACTAGCACCAACTCGGTTTTACAGTGAAAACTGCAGGAACTTCAAACCGGCACTAGGAAACAGACTGAGAAATCAGAGTCAAAGTTTATCTTGCAAACCGTTCCATTTGTGCTAGATGAACGAACGTCTCTCAAGATGCAAAGATCTGAGAATTTAGTGTGTGTGAAAGCCGAAATTCAAATAGCTTGTTGGGAACACAAACTTCCTTTTAAGTTGCAAACTACACTCCATAAATATATATGTGGGGGTGTTAGCTCCAACTCGGTTTCAAAGTGAAAACTGCAGGAAATTCAAACCGCCACTGGGAAACAGACTGAGACACCACACTAAAAGTTTCTCCTGCAACCCTTTCCATTTGTGCTGGATGAACGAACGTCTCGCCACATGCTCAGTTCTGAGAGATAAGTGTGTGTTAAATCCGTCCTTCACCTAGCTTTTTGGGAACACAAAGATTTTTTCAGTTGCAAACTACACACCATACATATATATGGGTAGGTACTAGCTCCAACACGGTTTTACAGTGAAAACTGCAGGAACTTCAAACAGGCACTAGGAAACAGAGTGAGAAACCAGAGTCAAATGTTATCTTGCAAACCGTTCAATTTGTGCTAGATGAACGAACTTCTCTCAAGATGCATAGATCTGAGAATTTAGTGTGTGTGAAAGCCGTAATTCAAATAGCTTGTTGGGAACACAAACTTCCTTTTAAGTTGCAAACTACACTCCATACATTTATATGGGGAGGTATGAGCTCCAACTCGGTTTTACAGTGAAAACTGCTGGAAATTCAAACCGCCACTAGGAAACAGACTGAGACACCACACTAAAAGTTTCTCCTGCAAACCGTTCCATTTTGGCTGGATGAACGAACGTCTCTCCACATGCTCAGTTCTGAGAGATAATTGTGTGTGAAAGCCGTCTTCACCTAGCTTGTTAGGAACACCAAGTTTATTTCCAGTAACAAACTACACTAAATTCATATATATGTTGAGGTACTAGATCCAAATCGGTTTTACAGTGAAAACTGCAGGAATTTCAAACAGGCACTATGAAAAACACTGAGAAACCAGAGTAAAATTTCTCCTGCAATCTTTTCCATTTGTGCTAGATGAACGAACGTCTCTCCACATGCTAAGATCTGAGAGATGAGTGTGTGTGAAAGCCGTCTTTCACCAGTTTGTTGGGAACACAAACTTACTTTTCAGTTGCCAACTACACTCCATACATATATATGGGGAGGTACTAGCTCCAACTCGATTTTACAGTGAAAACTGCAGAAACTTCAAACTGGCACTAGGAAACAGACTGAGAAACCACACACAATTTCTCCTGCATCCCGTTCCATTTGTGCTGGATGAAATAACGTCTCTCCACATGCTCAGTTCTGAGAAATAATTGGGTGTGAAAGCCGTCCTTCACATAGCTTGTTGGGAACACAAAGTTTCTTTTCAGTTGCAAACTACATTCCATACATATATATGGGGATTTACTAGCTCCATCTCGGTTTTACAGTGAAAACTGCAGGAACTTCAAACCGGCACTAGGAAACAGACTGAGAAATCAGAGTCAAAGTTTATCTTGCAATCCGTTCCATTTGGCCTAGATGAACGAAACTCTCTCAAGATGCAAAGATCTGAGAATTTAGTGTGTGTGAAAGCCGTAATTCAAGAAGCTTGTTGGGAACACAAACTTCCTTTTAAGTTGCAATCTACACTACATACATATATACTGGGAGGTACAAGCTCTAACTCGATTTTACAGGGAAAACTGCAGGAACTTCAAACTGGCACTAGGAAACAGACTGAGAAACCACACCAAAAGTTTCTCCTGCAACCCGTTCCATTTGTGCTGGATGAAAGAACGTCTCTACACATGCTCATTTCTGAGAGATTATTGTGTGTGAAAGCCGAACTTCAAATAAATTCTTGGGAACACAAAGTTTCTTTTCATGTGCCAACTACACTCCATACATATATAAGGGGAGGAACTACCTCCAACTCGTTTTCACAGTGAAAACTGCAGGAAATTCAAACAGGCACTTGGAAACAGACTGAGAAACCAGAGTAAAATTTCTCCTGCAACCTTTTCCATTTGTGCTAGCTGAACGAACTTCTCTCCACATGCTGAGTTCTGAGAGATAAGTGTGTGTGAAAGCCTTCCTTTACTAGCTTGATGGGAATACAGAGTTTCATTTCATTTGCAAACACCACTCCATATATATATATGGGGAGGTACAAGATCCAACTCCGTTTTACCATGAAAACTGCAGGAACTTCAAACCGGCACTATGAAACAGTCTGAGAAACCACAGTAAAAGTTTCCCCTGCAAACCTTTGCCATTTTGCTAGATGAATGAACGACTCTCCACATGATCAGTTCTGATATATATGTGTGTGTGAAAGCCGTCCTTCAGCTAGCTTCTTAGGAACACCAAGGTTCTTTTCAGTAGCAAACTACACTAAATTCATATATATGTTGTGGTACTACCTCCAACTCGGTTTTACAGTGAAAACTGCGGGAACTTCAAACCGGCACTGGGAAACAGACTGAGAAACCAGAGTAAAAGTTTCTTCTGCAAACTTTTCCATTTGTGCTAGATGAACGAACGTCTCTCCACATGCTCAGTTCAGAGAGAAAAGTGTGTGTGAAAGCCGTCCTTCACTAGCTTGTTGGGAACACATAGTTTCTTTTCAGTTGCAAACTCCACCCCATACATATATATGGGGAGGTACTAGATCTAACTCGGGTTTACAGCATAAACTGCAGGAATTTCAAACCGGCACTAGGAATCAGACTGAGAAAATAGAGTCAAAATTTATTTTGTAAACCGTTCAATTTGTGCTAGATGAACAAATGTCTCTGAAGATGCAAAGGTCTGAAAATTTAGTGTGTATGAAATCCGTAATTCATCTAGCTTGTTGGTAACACAAACTTCCTTTTAAGTTGCAAACTACACTCCATATATATATATGGGGAGTTACTAGCTCCATCTCGGTTTTACAGTGAAAACTGCTGGAATTTCAATCCGCCTCTAGGAAACAGAGTGAGTAACCACACTAAAAGTTTCTCCTGCAACCCGTTCCATTTGTGCTGGATGAATAAACGTCTCAGCACATGCTCAGTTCTGAGATATAAGTGTGTGTTAATGCCGTAATTCACTTAGCTTGTTGTAAACACAAAGTTTCCTTTCAGTTACAAACTACAATAAATTCATATATATGATGAGGTACAAGCTCCAACTAGGTTTTACAGTGAAAAATGCATGAACTTCAATCCGTCCCTATTAAACAGACTGAGAAACCAGAAAAAAAGTTGCAACTGCAACCCATTCCCTTTGTGCTAGATGAACGAACGTCTCTCTAAATGCTCAGTTCTGAGAGATAAGTGTGTGTTAAATCAGTCCTTCACCTAGCTATTTGGGAAAACAAAGATTTTTTCAGTTGCAAACTACACACCATACATATATATGGGGAGGTACTAGCACCAACTCGGTTTTACAGTGAAAACTGCAGGAACTTCAAACCGGCACTAGGAAACAGACTGAGAAATCAGAGTCAAAGTTTATCTTGCAAACCGTTCCATTTGTGCTAGATGAACGAACTTCTCTCAAGATGCAAAGATCTGAGAATTTAGTGTGTGTGAAAGTCGTAATTCAAATAGCTTGTTGGGAACACAAACTTCCTTTTAAGTTGCAAACTGCACTCCATAAATATATATGTGGAGGTATTAGCTCCAACTCGGTTTCAAAGTGAAAAATGCAGGAAATTCAAACCGCCACTAGGAAACAAACTGAGACAACACACTAAAAGTTTCTCCTGCAACAATTTCCATTTGTGCTGGATGAACGAACGTCTCGCCACATACTCAGTTCTGAGAGATAAGTGTGTGTTAAATCCGTCATTCACCTAGCTATATGGGAAAAAAAAGATTTTTTCAGTTGCAAACTACACACCATACATATATATGGGGAGGTACTAGCACCAACTCGGTTTTACAGTGAAAACTGCAGGAAATTCAAACCGGCACTAGGAAACAGACTGAGAAATCATAGTCAAAGTTTATCTTGCAAACCGTTCCATTTTTGCTAGATGAACGAAAGTCTCTCAAAATGCAAAGATCTGAGAATTTAGTGTGTGTGAAAGCCGTAATTCAAATAGCTTGTTGGGAACACAAACTTCCTTTTAAGTTGCAAACTACACTCCATAAATATATATGTGGAGGTATTAGCACCAACTCGGTTTCAAAGTGAAAACTGCTGGAAATTCAAACTGGCACTAGGAAACAGACTGAGAAACCACACTAAAAGTTTCTCCTGCAACCCGTTACATTTGTGCTGGATGAACGGACGTCTCTCCACATGCTCAGTTCTGAGAGATAATTGTGTGTGAAAGGCGTATTCTCCTAGCTTGTTAGGAACACCAAGTTTATTTCCAGTAACAAACTACACTAAATTCATATATATGTTGAGGTACTAGATCCAAATCGGTTTTACACTTAAAATTGCAGGAACTTCAAACCGGCACTATGAAACAGACTGAGAAACCAGAGTAAAATTTCTCCTGCAAACTTTTCCATTTGTGCTAGATAAACGAACGTCTCTCCACATGATAAGATCTGAGAGATGAGTGTGTGTGAAAGCCGTCCTTCACTAGCTTGTTGGGAACACAAAGTTTCTTTTCAGTTGCCAACTACACTCCATACATATATATGGGGAGGTACTAGCTCCAACAGGATTTTACAGTGAAAACTGCAGATACTTCAAACTGGCACTAGGAAACAGACTGAGATACCACACTAAAATTTCTCCTGCAACCCGTTCCATTTGTTCTGGATGAAAGAACGTCTCTCCTCATGCTCAGTTCTGAGAGATAATTGTGTGTGAAAGCCTTCCTTTACTAGCTTGATGGGAATACAAAGTTTCTTTTCAGTTGCAAACTCCACTCCATATATATATATGGGGAGTTTCTAGCTCCAACTCGGTTTTACAGTGAAAACTGCAGGAAATTCAAACCGGCACTAGGAAACAGACTGAGAAACCACAGTAAAAGTTTCCCCTGCAAACCTTTGCCATTGTGCTAGATGAATGAACGTCTCTCCACATGATCAGTTCTGATATAAATGTGTGTGTGAAAGCCGTCCTTCAGCTAGCTTGTTAGGAACACCAAGGTTCTTTTCAGTAGCAAACTACACTAAATTCATATATATGTTGTTGTACTAGCTCCAACTCTGTTTTACAGTGAAAACTGCGGGAACTTCAAACCGGCACTGGGAAACAGACTGAGAAGCCAGAGTAAAAGTTTCATCTGCAAACTTTTCCATTTGTGCTAGATGAACGAACGTCTCTCCACATGCTCAGTTCTGAGAGAAAAGTGTGTGTGAAAGCCGTCCTTCACAAGCTTGTTAGGAACACCAAGTTTATTTCCAGTAACAAACTAAACTAAATTCATATATATGTTGAGGTACTAGATCCAAATCGGTTTTACACTGAAAATTGCAGGAACTTCATACCGGCACTATGAAACAGACTGAGAAACCAGAGTAAAATTTCTCCTGCAAACTTTTCCATTTGTGCTAGATGAACGAACGTCTCTCTAAATGCTCAGTTCTGAGAGATAAGTGTGTGTTAAATCCGTCCTTCACCTAGCTATTTGGGAACACAAAGATTTTTTCAGTTGCAAACTACACACCATACATATATATAGGGAGGTACTAGCTCCAAATCGGTTTTACAGTGAAAACTGCAGGAACTTCAAACAGGCACTAGGAAACAGAGTGAGAAACCAGAGTCAAGTTTTATCTTGCAAACCGTTCAATTTGTGCTAGATGAACGAACGTCTCTCAAGATGCATAGATCTGAGAATTTAGTGTGTGTGAAAGCCGTAATTCAAATAGCTTGTTGGGAACACAAACTTCCTTTTAAGTTGCAAACTACACTCCATACATATATATGGGGAGGTATTAGCTCCAACTCGGTTTTACAGTGAAAACTGCTGGAAATTCAAACCGCCACTAGGAAACACACTGAGACACCACACTAAAAGTTTCTCCTGCAAACCGTTCCATTTTGGCTGGATGAACGAACGTCTCTCAACATGCTCAGTTCTGAGAGATAATTGTGTGTGAAAGCCGTCTTCACCTAGCTTGTTAGGAACACCAAGTTTATTTCCAGTAACAAACTACACTAAATTCATATATATGTTGAGGTACTAGATCCAAATCGGTTTTACAGTGAAAACAGCTCAGTTCTGAGAAATAATTGTGTGTGAAATCCGTCCTTCACATAGCTTGTTGGGAACACAAAGTTTCTTTTCAGTTGCAAACTACATTCCATACACATATATGGGGAGTTACTAGCTCCATCTCGGTTTTACAGTGAAAACTGCAGGAACTTCAAACCGGCACTGGGAAACAGACTGAGAATCCACAGAAAAAGTTTCCCCTGCAAACCTTTGCCATTGTGCTAGATGAATGAACGTCTCTCCACATGATCAGTTCTGATATATATGTGTGTGTGAAAGCCGTCCTTCAGCTAGCTTCTTAGGAACACCAAGGTTCTTTTCAGTAGCAAAATACACTAAATTCATATATATGTTGTGGTACTAGCTCCAACTCGGTTTTACAGTGAAAACAGCGGGAACTTCAAACCGGCACTGGGAAACAGACTGAGAAACCAGAGTAAAAGTTTCTTCTGCAAACTTTTCCATTTGTGCTAGATGAACGAACGTCTTACCACATGCTCAGTTCAGAGAGAAAAGTGTGTGTGAAAGCCGTCCTTCACTAGCTTGTTGGGAACACATAGTTTCTTTTCAGTTGCAAACTCCACCCCATACATATATATGGGGAGGTACTAGATCTAACTCGGGTTTACAGCATAAACTGCAGGAATTTCAAACCGGCACTAGGAATCAGACTGAGAAAATAGAGTCAAAGTTTATCTTGCAAACCGTTCAATTTGTGCTAGATGAACGAAAGTCCCTCAAGATGCAAAGATCTGAGAATTTAGTGTGTGTGAAAGCCGTAATTCAAATAGCTTGTTGGGAACACAAACTTCCTTTTAAGTTGCAAACTACACTCCATAAATATATATGTGGAGGTATTAGCTCCAACTCGGTTTCAAAGTGAAAACTGTAGGAAATTCAAACCGCCACTAGGAAACAGACTGAGACACCACACTAAAAGTTTCTCCTGCAACCCTTTCCATTTGTGCTGGATGAACGAACGTCTCGCCACATGCTCAGTTCTGAGAGATAAGTGTGTGTTAAATCAGTCCTTCACCTAGCTTTTTGGGAACACAAAGATTTTTTCAGTTGCAAACTACACACCATACATATATATTGGGATGTACTAGCTCCAACTCGGTTTTACAGTGAAAACTGCAGGAAATTCAAACCGGCCCTAGGAAACAGACTGAGAAACCAGAGTCAAACTTTATCTTGCAAACCGTTCAATTTGTGCTAGATGAACGAACGTCTCTCAAGATGCAAAGATCTGAGAATTTAGTGTGTGTGAAAGCCGTAATTCAAATAGCTTGTTGGAAACACAAACTTCCTTTTAAGTTGCAAACTACACTCCATACATATATAGGGGGAGGTATTAGTTCTAACTCGGTTTTACAGTGAAAACTGCTGGAAATTCAAACCGCCACTAGGAAACAGACTGAAAAACCACACTAAAAGTTTCTCCTGCAACCCGTTACATTTGTGCTGGATGAAAAAACGTCTCTCCACATGCTCAGTTCTGAGAGATAATTGTGTGTGAAAGGCGTCTTCTCCTAGCTTGTTAGGAACACCAAGTTTATTTCCAGTAACAAACTACACTAAATTCATATATATGTTGAGGTACTAGATCCAAATCTGTTTTACACTTAAAATTGCAGGAACTTCAAACCGGCACTATGAAACAGACTGAGAAACCAGAGTAAAATTTCTCCTGCAAACTTTTCCATTTGTGCTAGATGAACGAACGTCTCTCCACATGCTAAGATCTGAGAGATGAGTGTGCGTGAAAGCCGACCTTCACTAGCTTGTTGGGAACACAAAGTTTCTTTTCACTTGCCAACTACACTCCATACATATATATGGGGAGGTACTAGCTCCAACTCGATTTTACAGTGAAAACTGCAGAAACTTCAAACAGGCACTAGGAAACAGACTGAGATACCACACTAAATTTTCTCCTGCAACCCGTTCCATTTGTTCTGGATGAAAAATCGTCTCTCCACATGCTCAGTTCTGAGAGATAATTGTGTGTGAAAGCCTTCCTTTACTAGCTTGATGGGAATACAAAGTTTCTTTTCAGTTGCAAACTCCACTCCATATATATATATGGGGAGTTACTAGCTCCAACGCGGTTTTACAGTGAAAACTGCAGGAACTTCAAACCGGCACTATGAAACAGACTGAGAAACCACAGTAAAAGTTTCCTCTTCAAACCTTTTCCATTGTGCTAGATGAATGAACGTTTCTCCACATGATCAGTTCTGATATATATGTGTGTGTGAAAGCCGACCTTCAGCTAGCTTGTTAGGAACACCAAGGTTCTTTTCAGTAGCAAACTACACTAAATTCATATATATGTTGTTGTACTAGCTACAATTCGGTTTTACAGTGAAAACTGCGGGAACTTCAAACCGGCACTGGGAAACAGACTGAGAAACCAGAGTAAAAGTTTCATCTGCAAACTTTTCCATTTGTGCTAGATGAACGAACGTCTCTCAACATGCTCAGTTCTGAGAGAAATGTGTGTGTGAAAGCCGTCCTTCACTAGCTTGTTAGGAACACCAAGTTTATTTCCAGTAACAAACTACACTAAATTCATATATATTTTGAGGTACTAGATCCAAATCGGTTTTACACTTAAAATTGCAGGAACTTCAAACCGGCACTATGAAACAGACTGAGAAACCAGAGTAAAATTTCTCCTGCAAACTTTTCCATTTGTGCTAGATGAACGAACGTCTCTCAAGATGCTCAGTTCTGAGAGAAATGTGTGTGTGAAAGCCGTCCTTCACTAGCTTGTTAGGAACACCAAGTTTATTTCCAGTAACAAACTACACTAAATTCATATATATGTTGAGGTACTAGATCCAAATCGGTTTTACACTTAAAATTGCAGGAACTTCAAACCGGCACTATGAAACAGACTGAGAAACCAGAGTAAAATTTCTCCTGCAAACTTTTCCATTTGTGCTAGATGAACGAACGTCTCTCCACATGATAAGATCTGAGAGATGAGTGTGTGTGAAAGCCGCCTTTCACTAGCTTGTTGGGAACACAAACTTTCTTTTCAGTTGCCAACTACACTCCATACATATATATGGGGAGGTACAAGCTCCAACTCGATTTTACAGTGAAAACTGCAGAAACTTCAAACTGGCACTAGGAAACAGACTGAGAAACCACACTAAAAGTTTCTCCTGCAAACCGTTCCATTTGTGCTGGATGAAAGAACGTCTCTCCACATGCTCAGTTCTGAGAAATAATTGTGTGTGAAAGCCGTCCTTCACATAGCTTATTGGGAACACAAAGTTTCTTTTCAGTTGCAAAATACATTCCATACATATATATGGGGAGTTACTAGCTCCATCTCGGTTTTACAGTGAAAACTGCAGGAACTTCAAACCGGCACTGGGAAACAGACTGAGAATCCACAGAAAAAGTTTCCCCTGCAAAACTTTGCCATTGTGCTAGCTGAATGAACGTCTCTCCACATGCTCAGTTCTGAGATATAAGTGTGTGTGAATGCCGTACTTCACTTAGCTTGTTGTTAACACAAAGTTTCTTTTCAGTTGCAAACTACACTAAATTCATATATATGTTGAGGTACAAGCTTCAACTATGTTTTACAGTGAAAAATGCATGAACTTCAATCCGTCACTATTAAACACACTGAGAAACCAGAATAAAAGTTACACCTGCATCCCGTTTCCTTTGTGCTAGATGAACGAACGTCTCTCCACATGCTCAGTTCTGAGAGATATGTGTGTGTTAAATCCGTCCTTCACCTAGCTTTTTGGGAACACAAAGATTTTTTCAGTTGCAAACTACACACCATAAGTATATATGGGGAGGTACTAGCTCCAACACGGTTTTAAAGTGAAAACTGCAGGAACTTCAAACCGGCACTAGGAAACAGACTGAGAAACCAGAGTCAAACTTTACCTTGCAAACCGTTCAATTTGTTCTAGATGAACGAACATCTATCAAGATGCAAAGATCTGAGAATTTAGTGTGTGTGAAAGCTGTAATTCAAATAGCTTGTTGGGAACACAAACTTCCTTTTAAGTTGCAAACTACACTCCATACATATATATGGGGAGGTACTAGCTCCAACTCGCTTTTACAGTGACAACTGCAGGAATTTCAAACCGCCACTAGGAAACAGCCTGAGAAAACACGCTAAAAGTTTCTCCTGCAACTCGTTCCATTTGTGCTGGATGAATGAACGTCTCTCCATATGCTTAGGTCTGAGAGATAATTGTGTGTGTATGCCGTACTTCAACTAGCTTGCTGTTAATACAAAGTTTCTTTTCTGTTGCAAACTACACTCCATACATATATGTGGGGAGGTACTAGCTCCAAATCGGTTTTACAGTGAAACCTGAAGGAACTTCAAACCGGCACTAGGAAACAAACTGAGAAACCACAGTAAAAGTTTCCCCTGCAAACCGTTTACTTTGTGCTACATGAATGAACGTCTCTCCACATGCTAAACTCTGATATATATGTGAGTGTGAAATCCGTCTTTCACCTAGGTTGTTAGGAACGCCAAGTTTGTTTTCAGTAGCAAATTACACTAAATTAATATATATGTTGAAGTACTAGCTCCAACACTTTTTTACAGTAAAAACTTCAGGAACTTCAAACCGGCACTTGGAAACAGACTGAGATACCACAATAATATTTTCTCCTGCAACCCATTCCATTTGTGCTGCATGAAGGAACGTCTCCCCACATGCTCAGTTCTGAGAGATAAGTGTGTGTGAATGCCGTTCTTCACTTAGGTTGTTGTTAAAAAAAGTTTCTTTTCAGTTGCAAACTACACTCCATACATATATATGGGGAGGTACTAGCTCCATCTCGGTTTTACACTGAAAACTGCAGGAACTTCAAACCGGCCCTAGGAAACAGACTCAGAAACCAGAATAAAAGTTGCTCCTGCAACCCTTTCCATTTGTGCTGGATGAACGAACGTCTCTCCAAATGCTCAATTCTGAGAGATAAGTGTGTGTGAAAGCAAAGTTCACATAGCTTTTTAGGAACACAAACTTCATTTTAAGTTGCAAACTACACTCCATACATATATATGGGGAGGTACTAGCTCCAACTCGGTTTTACAGTGACAACTGCAGGAATTTCAAACCGCCACTAGGAAACAGCCTGAGAAAACACACTAAAAGTTTCTCCTGCAACTCGTTCCATTTGTGCTGGATGAATGAAAGTCTCTCCACATGCTCAGGACTGAGAGATAATTGTGTGTGAATGCCGTACTTCAACTAGCTTGCTGTTAACACAAATTTTCTTTTCTGTTGCAAACTACACACCATACATATATGTGGGGAGGTACTAGCTCCAAATCGGTTTTACAGTGAAACTTGCAGGAACTTCAAACCGGCACTAGGAAACAAACTGAGAAACCACAGTAAAAGTTTCCCCTGCAAACCTTTCACTTTGTGCTACATGAATGAACGTCTCTCCACATGCTAAACTCTGATATATATGTGAGTGTGAAATCCGTCTTTCACCTAGGTTGTTAGGAACGCCAAGTTTGTTTTCAGTAGCAAATTACACTGAATTCATATATATGTTGAGGTAGTAGCTCCAACTCTTTTTTACAGTAAAAATTTCAGGAACTTCAAACCGGCACTTGGAAACAGACTGAGATACCACAATAATATTTTCTCCTGCAACCCATTCCATTTGTGCTGCATGAAGGAACGTCTCTCCACATGCTCAACTCTGAGAGATAAGAGTGTGTGAAAGCCGCCTTCACCCAGCTTGTTGGGAACACAAAGTTTCTATTCAGTTGCAAATTACACTCCATACAAATATATGGGGAGGTACAAGCTCCAACTTGGTTTTATAGTGAAAACTGCAGGAACTTCAAACCGGCCCTAGGAAGCAGACTGAGAAACCGGAAAAAAACTTTCTCCTGCATAACTTTCCTTTTGTGCTAGATGAACGAAAGTCTCTCCACATGATCAGTTCTGAGAAATAAGTGTGTGTGAAAGCCGTAATTCACCTAGCTTTTTGGGAACACAAAGATTCCTTTCAGTTGCAGACAAAAATCCATACATATATATGGGGAAGTACTAGCTCCAACTCGCATTTACAGTGAAAAATGCAGGAACTTCAAACCGATACTTGGAAAAAGACTGAGAAACCAGAGTAAATGTTTCCCCTGCAAACCGGTACCTTTGTTCTAGATGAATGAAGGTCTCTCCACATGCTCAGTTCTGATATATAAGAGTGCGTGAAAGCCGACCTTCACCTCGCTTGTTAGGAACACCAAGGTTCTTTTCAGTAGCAAACTACACTAAAATAATATATATGTTGAGGTAATAGCTCCAACTCGGTATCACATTGAAACCTGCAGGAATTTCAAACCGGCCCTAGGAAACAGACTGAGAAACCGGAAAAATACTTTCCCCTGCATAACTTTCCTTTTGTGCTAGATGAACGAACGTCTCTCCACATTGTTAGTTCTGAGAGAAAATTGAGTGTGAAAGCCGTCCTTTACATAGCTTGTTGTTAACACAAAGTTTCTTGTCAGTTGCAAACTACACTCCATATATATATATGGTTAGGTACTAGTTCCAACTCGGTTTTACACTGAAAACTGCAGGAAGTTCCAACCGGCACTAGGAAACAGACTGAGAAACCAGAGTAAAATTTACTCCTGCAATCAGTTCCCTTTGTGCCAGAAGAACGAACGTATCTCCACATGCTCAATTCTGAGAGATAAGAGTGTGTGAAAGCCGTCCTTCACCCACATTGTTGGGAACACAAAGTTTCTTTTCAGTTGCAAATTCCACTCCATATATATATATGGGGAGGTAAAACCTCCAACAATGTTTTACAGTGAAAACTGCAGGAAAATCAAACCGGCACTAAGAAATAGACTTAGAAACCGGAAAAATACTTTCTCCTGCAACCCGTTCCCATTGTGCAAGATGAACGAACGTCTCTCCACATGCTCAGTTCTGAGAGATAATTTTATGTGAAAGCCGTCCTTCACCTAGCTTGTTGGGAACACAAAGTTTTTTCAGTTGCAATCTACACTCCATACATATATATGGGAGGTATTATCTCCAACAATGTTTTACACTGAAAACTGCAGGAATATCAAACCGGCACTAGAAAACACACTGAGAAACCAGAGTAATATTTTCTCCTGCATAACTTTCCTGTTGTGCTAGATGAACGAACGTCTCTCCACATGATCATTTCTGAGAAATAAGTGTGTGTGAAAGCAGTCTTTCAATTTTCTTGTTGGGAACATAAAGTTTCATTTCAGTTGCAATCTACACTCCATATAAATATATGGGAAGATACCAGCTCCAACTCGGTTTTACAGTGAAATCTGCAGGAATTTCAAACCAGCACTAGGAAACAGACTGAGAAACCGGAGTAAATCTTTCCCCTGCAACCCATTCCCTTTGTGCTAGATGAAAAATCATCACCCCACATGCTCAGTTCTGAGAGATAAGTGCGTGTGACAGCCGTCCTTCACATAGCATGTTGAGAACACAAAGTTTATTTACACTTGGAAACTACACTCCATAAATATATATGGGGATGTACTATTTCCAACTCGTTTTACTGTGAACACTGCAGGAACTTCAAACCGGCACTAGGAAACAGACTGATAAACCAGAGTAAAAGTTTCTCCTGCAAAACATTCCATTTGTGCTAGATGAACGAACGACTCTCCACATGCTCAGTTCTGAGAGATAAGTTTGTGTGAAAGCCTTCCTTCACCTAGCTTGTTGGGAACACATAGTTTCTTTTCTGTAGCAGACTACAGTCCATACATGTATATGGGGAGGTAGTAGCTCCAAATCGGTTTTTGAGTGAAAACAGCAGGAACTTCAAACCGGCACTAGGAAACAGACTGAGAAACCAGAGTCAAAATTTATCTTGCAAACCGTTCCATTTGTGCTAGATGAACGAACGTCTCTCAAGATGCAAAGATCTGAGAATTTACTGTGTGTGAAAGCCGTAATTCACCTAGCTTGTTGGGAACACAAACATCTTTTTAAGTTGCAAAATACACTCCATAAATATATATGGTTAGGTACTAGCTCCAACTCGGTTTTACAATGAAAACGGCAGGAATTTCAAACCGCCACTAGGAAACAGACTGAGAAACCACACTAAAAGTTTCCCCAGCAACCTGTTCCATTTGTGCTGGATGAATGAATGTCTCAGCACATGCTCAGTTCTGAGAGATAAGTGTGTGTGAATGCCGTACTTCACTTAGCTTGTTGTTAAAAAAAGTTTCTTTTCAGTTGCAAACTACACTCCATACATATATATGGGGAGGTACTATCTCCATCTCGGTTTTACAGTGAAAACTGAAGGAACTTCAAACCGACACTAGGAAACAGACTGAGAAACCAGAATAAAAGTTGCTACTGCAAACCTTTCCATTTGTGCTGGATGAATGAACGTCTCTCCAAATGCTCAGATCTGAGAGATAAGTGTGTGTGAATGCCGTACTTCAACTAGCTTGCTGTTAACACAAAGTTTCTTTTCAGTTGCAAACAACACTCCATACATATAAATGGTGAGGTTCTAGCTCCAAATCGGTTTTACAGTGAAAACTGCAGGAACTTCAAAGCGGCCCTAGGAAACAGACTGAAAAACCGGATAAATACTTCCTCCTGCTTAACTTTCCTTTTGTGCTAGATGAACGAACGTCTATCCACATGATCATTTCTGAGAAATAATTGTGTGTGAAAGCAGCACTTCACCAATCTTTTTGGGAACACAAAGTTTCCTTTCAGTTGCAGACTAAAATCCATACATATATATGGGGAAGTACTAGCTCCAACTCGCATTAACAGTGAAAAAATGCAGGAACTTCAAACCGATACTTGGAAACAGACTGAGAAACCAGAGTAAATGTTTCCCCTGCAAACCGTTCCATTTGCACTAGATGAATGAACGTCTCACCACATGCTCAGTTCTGATATATAAGTGTGTGTGAAAGCCGACCTTCACTAGCTTGTTGGGAACACCAAGTTTCTTTTCAGTAGAAAACTACACTAAATTCATATATATGTTGAGATACTTGCTCCAACTCGGTTTAACAGTGAAAACTGCAGGAACTTCAAACCGGCACTGGGAAACAGACTGAGAAAACAGAGTAATATTTTCTCCAGCATAACTTTCCTGTTGTGCTAGATGAACGAACGTCTCTCCACATGATCATTTCTGAGAAATAAGTATGTGTGAAAGCAGTCTTTCAATTTTCTTGTTGGGAACACAAAGTTTCATTTCAGTTGCAATCTACACTCCATATAAATATATGGGAAGATACCAGCTCCAGCTCGGTTTTACTGTGAAATCTGCAGGAATTTCAAACCAGCACTAGGAACCAGACTGAGGAACCGGAGTAAATCTTTCCCCTGCAAACCGTTCCATTTGTGCTAGATGAACGAACGTCTCTCCACATGGTCAGTTCTGAGAGATAAGTTTGTGTGAAAGCCTTCTTTCACTTAGCTTGTCGGGAACACAAGTTTCTTTTATGTAGCAGACTACACTCCATAGATGTATATGGGGAGGTAGTAGCTCCAACTCGGTTTTACAGTGAAAACTGCATTAACTTCAAACAGGCACTAGGAAGCAGACTGAGAAACCAAAACATAATTGCTCCTTGAACCCGTTCCCTTTGTGCTAGATGAACTAAAGTCTCTCTACATGCTCAGTTCTGAGAGATAAGTGTGTGTGAATTCCGACGTTCACCTAGCTATTTGGGAACACACAGTTACTTTTAAGTTGCAAATTGCAAACCCTAAATATATGGGGAGGTACTAGCCCCAACACGGTTTTACAGTGAAAGTTGCCGGAACATCAAAACGGCACTAGGAAACAGACTGAGAAACCTGAGTAAAAGTTTCTCCTGCAACACATTCACTTTGTGCTAGATGAACGATCGTCTCTCCACATGCTCAGTCCTGAGAGATAAGTTTGTGTGAAAGCCTTCTTTCACCTAGCTTGTTGGGAAAACAAAGTTTCTTTTATGTAGCAGACTACACTCCATAAATGTATATGGGGAGGTAGTAGCTCCAACTCGGTTTTAGAGTGAAAACTGCAGGAACTTCAAACCGGCACTAGGAAGCAGACTGAGAAACCAGAAAAAAAATTGCTGCTGCCACCCGTTCACTTTGTGCTAGATGAACTAAAGTCACTCCACATGCTGAATTCTGAGAGATAAGTGTATGTGAAAGCCGTCCTTCACCCACCTTGTTGGGAACACAAAGTTTCTTTTCAGTTGCAAATTCCACTCCATATATATATATGGGGAGGTAAAACCTCCAACAATGTTTTACAGTGAAAACTGCAGGAAAATCAAACCGGCACTAAGAAATAGACTTAGAAACCGGAAAAATACTTTCTCCTGCAACCCGTTCCCATTGAGCTAGATGAACGAAAGTCTCTCCACATGCTCAGGTCTGAGAGATAAATTTATGTGAAAGCCGTCCTTCACCTAGCTTGTTGGGAACACAAAGTTTTTTTCAGTTGCAATCTACACTCCATACATATATATGGGAGGTAATATCTCCAACAATGTTTTACACTGAAAACTGCAGGAATATCAAACCGGCACTAGAAAACACACTGAGAAACCAGAGTAATATTTTCTCCTGCATAACTTTCCTGTTGTGCTAGATGAACGAACGTCTCTCCACATGATCATTTCTGAGAAATAAGTGTGTGTGAAAGCAGTCTTTCAATTTCCTTGTTGGGAACACAAAGTTTCATTTCAGTTGCAATCTACACTCCATATAAATATATGGGAAGATACCAGCTCCAACTCGGTTTTACAGTGAAATCTGCAGGAATTTCAAACCAGCACTAGGAAACAGACTGAGAAACCGGAGTAAATCTTTCCCCTGCAACCCGTTCCCTTTGTGCTAGATGAAAAATCGTCACCCCACATGCTCAATTCTGAGAGTTAAGTGCGTGTGACAGCCGTTTTTCACAAAGCTTTTTGAGAACACAAAGTTTATTTACACTTGGAAACTACACTCCATAAATATATATGGGGATGTACTAGTTCCAACTCGTTTTACAGTGAACACTGCAGGAACTTCAACCCGGCACTAGGAAACAGACTGATAAACCAGAGTAAAAGTTTCTCCTGCAAAACATTCCCTTTGTGCTAGATGAACGAACGACTCTCCACATGCTCAGTTCTGAGAGATAAGTTTGTGTGAAAGCCTTCCTTCACCTATCTTCTTGGGAACACAAAGTTTCTTTTCTGTAGCATACTACTCTCCATAGATGTATATGGGGAGGTAGTAGCTCCAAATCGGTTTTTGAGCGAAAACAGCAGGAACTTCAAACCGGCACTAGGAAACAGACTGAGAAACCAGAGTCAAAATTTATCTTGCAAACATTTCCATTTGTGCTAGATGAACGAACGTCTCTCAAGATGCAAATATCTGAGAATTTATTGTGTGTGAAAGCCGTAATTCACCTAGCTTGTTGGGAACACAAACTTCCTTTAAAGTTGCAAACTACACTCCATATATATATATGGTTAGGTACTAGTTCCAACTCGGTTTTACAGTGAAAACTGCAGGAAATTCAAACCGCCACTAGGAAACAGACTGAGAAACCACACTAAAAGTTTCTCCAACAACCAGTTCCATTTGTGCTGGATGAATGAACGTCTCAGCACATGCTCAGTTCTGAGAGATAAGTGTGTGTGAATGCCGTTCTTCACTTAACTTGTTGTTAAAAAAATTTCTTTTCAGTTGCAAACTACACTCCATACATATATATGGGGAGGTACTAGCTCCATCTCGGTTTTACAGTGAAAACTGCAGGAACTTCAAACCGGCACTAGGAAGCAGACTGAGAAACCAGAATAAAAGTTGCTCCTGCAACCCTTTCCATTTGTGCTGGATGAACGAACGTCTCTCCACATGCTCAGTTCTAAGAGATAAGTGTGTGTGCAAGCAAACTTCACATAGCGTGTTAGGAACACAAACTTCATTTTAAGTTGCAGACTACACTCCATACATATATATGGGGAGGTACTAGCTCCAACTCGGTTTTACAATGAAAACTGCAGGAATTTCAAACCGCCACTAGGAAACAGACTGAGAAAACACACTAAAAGTTTCCCCTGCAACTCGTTCCATTTGTGCTGGATGAATGAACGTCTCTCCACATGCTCAGATGTGAGAGATAATTGTGTGTGAATGTCGTACTTCACCTAGCTTGCTGTTAACACAAAGTTTCTTTTCAGTTGAAAACTACACTCCATACATATATATGGGGAAGTCCTAGCTCCAAATCGGTTTTACAGTGAAAACTGCAGGAACGTCAAACCAGCACTAGGAAACAAACTGAGAAACCATAGTAAAAGTTTCCCCTGAAAACCGTTCAATTTGTGCTACATGAATGAACGTCTCTCCACATGCTAAATTCTGATATATAAGTGAGTGTGAAATCCGTCTTTCACCTAGCTTGTTAGGAACGCCAAGATTGTTTTCATTAGCAAATTACACTAAATTCATATATATGTTGAGGTACTAGCTCCAAATCGGTTTTACAGTGAAAACTTCAGGAACTTCAAACCGGCACTTGGAAACAGACTGAGATACCACAATAATATTTTCTCCTGCAACCCATTCCATTTGTGCTGAATGAAGGAACTTCTCTCCAGATGCTCAACTCTGAGAGATAAGAGTGTGTGAAAGCCGCCTTCACCCACCTTGTTGGGAACACAAAGTTTCTTTTCAGTTGCAAAACCCACTCCATATATATATATGGGGAGGTACTAGCTCCAACTCGGTTTTACAGTGAAAACTGCAGGAAAATCAAACCGGCACTAAGAAATAGACTTAGAAACCGGAAAAATACTTTCTCCTGCAACCCGTTCCCATTGTGCTAGATGAACGAACGCCTCTCCACATGCTCAGTTCTGAGAGATAATTTTATGTGAAAGCCTTCCTTCACCTAGCTTGTTGTGAACACAAAGTTTCTTTTATGTAGCATACTACTCTCCATAGATGTATATGGGGAGGTAGTAGCTCCAAATCGGTTTTTGAGCGAAAACAGCAGGAACTTCAAACCGGCACTAGGAAACAAACTGAGAAACCAGAGTCAAAGTTTATTTTGCAAACCGTTCCATTTGTGCTAGATGAACGAAAGTCTCTCAAGATGCAAAATCTGAGAATTTAGTGTGTGTGAAAGCCGTAATTCAACGAGCTTGTTGGGAACACAAACTTCCGTTTAAGTTGCAAACAACACTCCATACATATATATGGGGAGGTATTAGCTCCAACTCGATTTTACAGTGAAAACTGCAGGAAAAACAAACCGCCACTAGGAAACAGACTGAGACACCACACTAAAAGTTTCTCCTGCAACCCGTTCTATTTGTGCTGGATGAACGAACGTCTCTCCACTTGCTCAGTTCTGAGAGATAAGTGTGTGTTAAATCCGTCCTTCACCTAGCTTTTTGGGAACACAAAGATTTTTTCAGTTGCAAACTACACACCATACATATATATGGGAGGTACTAGCTCCAACTCGGTTTTTGCAGTGAAAACTGCAAGAACTTCAAACCGGCACTAGGAAACAGACTGAGAAACCAGAGTCAAATTCTATCTTGCAAACCGTTCCATTTGTGCTAGATGAACGAAAGTCTCACAAGATGCAAAGTTCTGAGAATTTAGTGTGTGGGAAAGCCGTAATTAAAATAGCTTGTTGGGAACACAAACATCCTTTTAATTTGGAAACTACACTCCATACATATATATGGGGAGGTATTAGCTCCAACTTGGTTTTACAGTGAAAACTGCAGGAAATTAAAACCGCCACTAGGAAACAGATTGAGACACCACACTAAAAGTTTCTCCTGCAACCCGTTCCATTTGTGCTGGATGAATGAACATCTCTCCACATGCTCAGTTCTGAGAGAAAATTGTGTGTGAAAGCCGTCTTCACCTAGCTTGTTAGGAACACCAAGTTTCTTTCCAGTAACAAACTACACTAAATTCATATATATGTTGAGGTACTAGATCCAACTCTGTTTTACAGTGAAAATTGCAGGAAATTCAAACCGGCACTGGGAAAAAGACTGAGAAACCAGAGTAAAATTTCTCCTGCAAACTTTCCCATTAGTCCTAGATGAACGAACGTCTCTCCACATGCTAAGATCTGAGAGATGAGTGTGTTTGAAAGCCGCCTTTCACTAGCTTTTTGGGAACACAAAGTTTCTTTTCAGTTGCCAACTACACTCCATACATATATATGGGGAGGTACTAGCTCCAACTCGATTTTACAGTGAAAACTGCAGGAACTTCATACTGGCACTAGGAAAAAGACTGAGAAACCACAGTAAAATTTTCCCTGCAAAAAATCCTCTTGTGCTGGATGAAACAACGTCTCTCCACATGCTCACTTCTGATATATAAGTGTGTGTGAAAGCCGTCCTTCAACTAGCATGTTAGGAAAACCAAGGTTCTGTTCAGGAGCAAACTACACTAAATACATATATATGTTGTGGTACTAGTTCCAAGTCGGTTTTAAAGTGAAAATTGCAGGAACTTCAAACCGGCACTGGGAAACAGACTGAGAAACCAGAGTAAAAGTTTCTTCTGCAAACTTTTCCATTTGTGCTGGATGAACGAACATCTCTCCACATGCTCATTTCTGAGAGATAAGTGTGTGTGAAAGCCTTCCTTTACAAGCTTGATGTGAATACAATGTTTCTTTTCATTTGCAAACACCACTCAATATATATATATGGGGTGTTACAAGCTCAAACTTGGTTTTACAGTGAAAACTGCAGGAACTTCAAACCGGTACTAGGAAACAGAGTGAGAAACCAGAATAAAAGTTTCTACTGCAACCCGTTCCTTTAGTGCTAGATGAACGGACGTCTCTCCGCATGCTCAGTTCTGAGAGATAAGTGTGTGTTAAATCCGTACTTAACTTAACTTTTGGGGAACACAAAGTTTCTTTTCAGTTGCAAACTACACACCAAACATATATATGGGGAGGTAATAGCTCCAACACGGTTTTACAGTAAAAAATGCAGGAACTTCAAACCGACACTAGAAAACAGACTGAGAAACCAGAGTCTAATTTTATCTTGCAAACCGTTCCATTTTTGCTAGATGAACGAACCTCTCTCAAGATGCAAAGATCTGAGAATTTAGTGTGAATTAAAGCCTTAATTCACCTTGCTTGTTAGGAAAACAAACTTCCTTTTAAGTTGCAAAATACACTCCATACATATACATGGGGAGGTACTAGCTCCAACTCGGTTTTACAGTGAAAACTGCAGGAACTTCAAACCGAAACTAGGAAACAGACTGAGAAACCACAATAAAATTTTCTCCTGTAACCCGTTCCATTTGTGCTGGATGAACGAACGTCTCTCCACATGCTCAGTTCTGAGAGATAAGTGTGTGTGAAAGCCGTACTTCACCTAGGTTGATGGGAACACAAAGTTTCTTTTCAGTTGCAAACTACAAGCCATACATATATATGGGGAGGTAATAGCTCCAAATCGGATTTACAGTGAAAACTGCTGGAACCATGAACAAGCTCTGGGAAACAGACAGAGAAACCAGAGTAAAATTTCTCCTGCAAACTTTTCCATTTGTGCTAGGTGAACGAACGTCTCTCAAGATGAAAGATCTGAGAATTTAGTGTTTGTTAAAGCCTTAATTCACCTTGCTTATTAGGAAAACAAACTTCCTTTTCAGTTGCAAAATACACTCCATACATATAAATGGGGAGGTTCTAGCTCCAACACGGTTTTACAGTGAAAACTGCAGGAACTTCAAACCGGCAGTAAGAAACAGACTGAGAAACCATAATAAAAGTTGCTCCTGCAACCCGTTCCATTTTTGCTGGATGACCGAACGTCTCTCCACATGCTCAATTCTGAGAGATAAGTTTGTGTGAAAGCCGTCTTCCACCTAGCTTGTTAGGAACACCAAGTTTCCTTTCAGTAGCAAACTACACTAAATTCATATATATGTTGAGGTACTAGCTCCAACTCGGTTTTACAGTGAAAACTGCAGGAAATTCAAACCGAAACTAGGAAACAGACTGAGAAACCACAATAAAATTTTGTCCTGTAACCCGTTTCATTTGTGCTGGATGAACGAACGTCTCTCCCCATGCTCAGTTCTGAGAGATGAGTGTGTGTGAATGCCGTCTTTCACCTAGCTTGTTAGGAACACCAAGTTTCTTTTCAGTAGCAAACTACACTAAATTCATATATATGTTGAGATACTTGCTCCAACTCGTTTTTATGCTGAAAACTGCAGGAACATCAATCCGGCACTAGGAAAAAGACTGAGAAACCAGAAAAAAAGCGGCCCCTGCAACGCGTTCCCTTTGTGCTTGATGAAGGAACGTCCCTCCACATGCTCAGTTCTGAGAGATAAATGTGTGTTAAATCCGTCCTTCCCCTTGCTTTTTGGGAACACAAAGATATTTTCAGTTACAAACTACACACCATACATATATATGGGGAGGTACTTGGTCCAACTCGGTTTTAATGTGAAAACTGCTAGAAATTCAAACCAGCACTAGGAAACAGACTGAGAAACCAGAGTCAAAGTTATCTTGCAAACCATTCCATTTGTGCTAAATGAACGAAAGTCTCTCATGATGCAAAGATCTGAGAATTTAGTGTGTGTGAAAGCCGAAATTCACCCAGCTTGTTTGGAACACAAACTTCCTTTTAAGTTGCAAACTACACTCCATAAAATTATATAGGGAGTTACTAGATCCAACTCGCTTTTACAGTGAAAACTGCAGGAACTTCAAACCGCCACTAGGAAACAGACTGAGATTCCACACAAAAAGTTTCTCCTTCAACACGTTCCATTTGTGCTGGATGAAAGAACGTCTCTCCACATGCTCAGTTCTGAGAGATAATTGTGTGTGAAAGCCGTCCTTCACCTAATTTGTTGGGAACACAAAATTTCTTTTCAGTAGCCACCTACACTCCATAAATATATATGGGGAAGTACTAGCTCCAAATCGATTTTACAGTGAAAACTGCAGGAACTTTAAACCAGCAATAGGAAACAGACTGAGAAACCACAGTAAAAGTTTCCCTGCAAGCGTTCAATTTGTGCTAGATGAATGAACGTCTCTCCACATAATCAGTTCTGATATACAAGTGTGTGTGAAAGCCGTCCTTCACCTAGCTTGTTACGAACACCAAGGTTCTTTTCAGTAGCAAACTACACTAAATTCAAATATATGTTGAGGTACTAGATCCAACTCGGTTTTACAGTGAAAATTGCAGGAACTTCAAACCGGCAATGGGAAACAGACTAATAAACCAGAGTAAAATTTCTCCTGCAATCTTTTCCATTTGTGATAGATGAACGAACGTCTCCCAACATGCTCAGTTCTGAGAGATAAGAGTGTGGGAAAGCAGTCCTTCACTAGCTTCTTGGGAACACAAAGTTTCTTTTAAGTTGCAAAATACACTCCATACATATATATGGGCTGGTACTAGCTCCAACTAGCTTTTACATGGAAAACTGCAGGAACTTCAAACCGCCACTAGGAAACTGAGAAACCACAGTAAAACTTTACATGCATCAAGATCCCTTTGTGCTATATGAATGAACTTCTCTCCACATGCTCAGTTCTTATATATAAGTGTGTGTGGAAGCCATTCTTCAACTAGCTTGTTAGGAACACCAAGGTTCTTTTCAGTAGCAAACTACACTAAATTCATTTATATTTTGAGGAACTAGCTCCAACTCGGTATTACACTGAAAACTGCAGGAACATCACACCGGCACTAGGAAACAGACTGAGAAACCAGAGTCAAAGTTTAACTTGCAAACCTTTCCATTTGTGCTAGATGAACGAACGTCTCTCAAGATGCAAAGATCTGAGAGATAATTGTGTGTGAAAGCCGTCCTTCACATAGCTTGTTGGGAACACAAAGTTTTTTTCAGTTGCATACTACATTCCATACATATATATGGGGAGGTATTATCTCCAACTCGGTTTTATAGTGAAAACTGCAGGAAATTCAAACCGCCACTAGGAAACAGACTGAGATACCACACTAAAAGTTTCTCCTGCAAACCGTTCCATTTGTGCTGGATGAACGAACGTCTCTCCACATGCTAAGATCTGAGAGATGAGTGTGTGTGAAAGCCGTCCTTCACTAGCTTGTTGGGAACACAATGTTTCTTTTCATTTGCCAACTACACTCCATACATATATATGGGGAGGTACTAGATCCAACCCGGTTTTACAGTGAAAACTGCAGGAATTTCAAACCGGCACTGGGAAACAGACTGAGAAACCACAGTAAAAGTTTCCCCTGCAAACCTTTGCCATTGTGCTAGATTAATGAACGTCTCTACACATGATCAGTTCTGATATATAAGTGTGTGTGAAAGCCGTCTTTCACCTAGCTTGTTAGGAACACCAAGGTTCTTTTCAGTAGCAAACTACACTAAATTCATATATATGTTGTGGTACTAGCTCCAACTCGGTTTTACAGTGAAAACTGCAGGAAATTCAAACCGGCACTGGGAAACAGACTGAGAAACCAGAGTAAAAGTTTCTCCTGCAAACTTTTCCATTTGTGCTAGATGAACGAACGTCTCTCCACATGCTCAGTTCTGAGAGATAAGTGTGTGTGAATGCCGTACTTCACTTTGCTTGTTGTTAACACAAAGTTTCTTTTCAGTTGAAAACTACACTAAATTCATATATATGTTGAGGTATAAACTCCAAATCGTTTTTACAGTGAAAATTGCATGAACTTCAATTTGTCACTATTAAACAGACTGAGAAACCAGAATAAAAGTTAATACTGCAACCCGTTCCCTTTGTGCTAGATGAACGAACGTCTCTCCACATGCTCAGTTCTGAGAGATAAGTGTGTGTTAAAGCCGTCCTTCAAGTAGCTTTTTTGGAACACAAAGTTTCTTTTCAGATTCAAACAACAATCCATACATATATATGGGGAGGTACAAGCTCCAACTCGGTTTTACAGTGAAAAATGTAGGAACTTCAAACTGGGACTAGGAAACAGACTGAGAAACCACAGTAAATGTTTCCACTGCGAACAGTTCACTTTGTGCTAGATGAAAGAATGTCTCTCCACATGCTCATTTCTGAAATATAAGAGTGCGTGAAAGCCGACCATCACCTCGCTTGTTAGGAACACCAAGTTTCTTTTCAGTAGCAAACTACACTAAATTCATATATATTTTGAGGTACTAGCTCCAAATCGGTTTTACATTGAAAACTGCAGGATCTTCAAGCCGGCACGAGGAAGCAGACAGAGAAACCAGAAAAAAATTGCTCCTGCAACCCGTTCCCTCTGTGCTAGATGAACTATAGTCTCTCCACATGCTCAGTTCTGAGAGATAAGTGTGTGTTAAATCCATCCTTCACATAGGTTTTTGGGAACACACAGTTTCTTTTTAGTTGCAAATTACAAACCTTACATATATATGGGGAGGTACCAAATCCAACACGGTTTTACAGTGAAAACTGCAGGAACTTCAAACCGGCACTAGGAAACAGACTGAGAAACCAGAGTAAAATTTACACTTGCAAAATTTTCCTTTTGTGCTAGATGAACGAACGTAGCTCCACATGCTAGATTCTGAGAGATAAGAGTGTGTGAAATCCGTCCTTCACCCACCTTGTTAGGAACACAAAGTTACTTTTCAGTTGCAAACCCCAATCTATATATATATACATGGATAGGTAAAAGTTCCAAAAATGTTTTACAGTGAAAACGGCAGGAAAACCAAACCGGCACTAGGAAACACAATGAGAAACTGAGAATTATTTTCTACTGCAACCCTTTCCCTTTGTACTAGATGAACGAACGTCTCTCCACATGCTCACTTCTGAGAGATATGTGTGTGCGAAAGCCGTACTTCACCTAGCTTATTGGGAACACAAAGTTTCTTTTCAGTTTCAAACTACACTCCATACATATATATGGGGAGGTACTAGCTCCAACTCGGTTTTACAGTGAAAACTGCAGGAACTATGAACAAGCACTGGGAAACAGACATAGGAATCAGAGTAAAATTTCTCCTGTAAACTTTTCCATTTGTGCTAGGTGAACGAACGTCTCTCAAGATGAAAGATCTGAGAATTTAGTGTGTGTTAAAGCCTTAATTCACCTTGCTTTTTAGGAAAACAAACTTATTTTAAAGTTGCAAAATACACTCCATACATATAAATGGGGAGGTTCTAGCTCCAACTCGATTTTACAGTGAAAACTGCAGGAACTTCAAACCGGCACTAGGAAAAAGACTGAGAAACCACAGTAAAATTTTCCCTACAACAAGATCCTTTTGTGCTGGATGAAAGAACGTCTCTCCACATGCTCAGTTCTGATATATAAGTGTGTGTGAAAGCCGTCCTTAAACTAGCATGTTAGGAAGACTAAGGTTCTGTTCAGTAGCAAACTACACTAGATACATATATATGATGTGGTACTAACTCCAACTCGGTTTTACAGTGAAAACTGCAGGAACTTCAAACTGGCACTTGGAAAAAGACTGAGATACCACAATAATATTTTCTCCTTCAACCCGTTCCATTTGTAATAGATGAACGAACGTCTCGACACATGTTCATTTCTGAAAGATAAATGTCTGTGAAAGCCGTCCTTCATCTAGCTTCTTGGGAACACAAAGTTTCTTTTCATGTGCCAACTACACTCCATACATATATAAGGGGAGGTACTAGCTCCAACTCGTTTTTACAGTGAAAACTGCAGGAACTTCAAACCGGCACAAGGAAACAGACTGAGAAACCAGAATAAAAGTTGCTCCTGCAAACCGTTCCATTTTTGCCAGATGAACGAACCTCTCTCAAGATGCAAAGATCTGAGAATTTAGTGTGAATTGAAGCCTTAATTCACCTTGCTTGTTAGGAAAACAAATTTCCTTTTAAGTTGCAAAATACACTCCATAAATATAAATGGGGTGGTACTAGCTCCAACTCAGTTTTACAGTGAAAATTGCAGGAACTTCAAACCGAAACTAGGAAACAGAATGAGAAACCACAATAAAATTTTCTCCTGTAAACCGTTCCATTTGTGCTGCATGAACGAACGTCTCTCCACATGCTAAGTTCTGAGAGATAAGTGTGTGTGAAAAACGTACCTCACCTAGCTTGTTGGGAACACAAGGTTTCTTTTCAGTTGCAAACTAAAATCCATACATATATATGAGGAGGTAATAGCTCCAAATCTGTTTTACATTGAAAACTGCAGGAACTATGAACAAGCACTGGGAAACAGACTGAGGAACCAGAGTAAAATTTCTCCTGCAAACTTTTCCATTTGTGCTAGGTGAACGAACCTCTCTCAAGATGAAAGATCTGAGAATTTAGTGTGTGTTAAAGCCGTAATTCACCTTGCTTTTTAGGAAAACAAACATCCTTTTAAGTTGCAAAATACACTCCATACATATAAATGGGGAGGTTCTAGCTCCAACACGGTTTTACAGTGAAAACTGCAGGAACTTCAAACGGGCAGTAAGAAACAGACTGAAAACCAGAATAAAAGTTGCTCCTGCAACCCGTTCCATTTGTGCTGGATGAACGAACGTCTCTCCACATGCTAAGTTCTGAGAGATAAGTGTGTGTGAAAGCCGTCTTTCACCTAGCTTGTTAGGAACACCAAGTTTCTTTTCAGTAGCAAACTACACTAAATTCATATATATGTTGAGGTACTAGCTCCAACTCGGTTTTACAGTGAAAACTGCAGGAAATTCAAACCGAAACTAGGAAACAGACTGAGAAACCACAATAAAATTTTCTCCTGTAACCCGTTCCATTTGTGCCGGATGAATGAAAGTCTCTCCCATGCTCAGTTCTGAGTGATGAGTGTGATTGAAAGCCGTCCTTCACTAGCTTGTTGGGAACACAAAGATTCTTTTCAGTTGAAAACTCCACCCCATAAATATATATGGGGAGGTACTAGCTCCACCTCGTTTTTACAGTGAAAACTACAGGAATTTCAAACCGGCAGTAAGAAACAGACTGAGAAACCAGAGTCAAAGTTTATCTAGCAATCCTTTCCATTTGTGGTAGATGAACGAATGTCTCTCAAGATGCAAAGATCTCAGAATTTAGTGTGTGTGAAAGCCGTAATTCACCTAGCTTGTTGGGATCACAAACTTCCTTTTAAGTTGCAAACTACACTCCATAAATATATATGGGGAAGAACTAGCTCCAACTCGGTTTTACAGTGAAAACTGCAGGGACTTCAAACCGCCACTAGGAAACACACTGAGAAACCACAATAAAAGTTTCTCCTGCAAACCGTTCTAATTTTGCTGGATGAAAGAACGTCTCTCACCATGATCAGTTGTGAGAGATAAGTATGTGTGAAAGCCGTTCTTCACCTAGCTTGTTGGGAACACAATGTTTCTTTTAATTTGCAAAATACACACCATACATATGTATGGGGAGGTACTAGCTCCACCTCGGTTTTACAGTGAAAACTGCAGGAACTTCAATCCGGCACTGGGAAACAGACTGAGAAACCAGAGTAAAAGTTTATTCTGCAAACTTTTCCATTTGTGCTAGATGAAGGAACGTCTCTCCACATGCTCAGTTCTGAGATAAAATTGTGTGTGAATGCCGTACTTCACTTAGCTTGTTGTTAACACAAAGTTTCTTTTAAGTTGCAAACTACACTAAATTCATATATATGTTGAGGTACAAACTCCAAATCTATTTTACAGTGAAAAATTCATGAACTTCAATTGGTCAATATTAAACAGACTGAGAAACCAGAATAAAAGTTAAACCTGCAACCAGTTCCCTTGTGCTAGATGAACCAACGTCTCTCCACATGCTCAGTTCTGAGAGATAAGTGTGTGTTAAATCCGTCCTTCACCTAGCTTTTTGGGAACACAAAGATTGTTTCAGTTGCAAACTACACACCATACATATATATGGGGAGGTACTTGATCCAACTCGGTTTTAAAGTGAAAACTGCAGGAACTTCAAACCGGCACTAGAAAACAGAATGAGAAATCAGAGTCAAAGTTTATCTTGCAAACGGTTCCATTTGTGCTACATGAACGAAACTCTCTCAAGATGCAAAGATCTGAGAATTTAGTGTGTGTGAAAGCCGTAATTCAAGAAGCTTGTTGGGAACACAAACTTCCTTTTAAGTTGCAAACTACACTCCATATATATATATATATAGGGAGTTACTAGTTCCAACTCGGTTTTACAGTGAAAACTGCTGGAAATTCAAACCGCCTCTAGGAAACAGACTGAGTAACCACACTAAAAGTTGTTCCTGCATCCCGTTCCATTTGTGCTGGATTAATGAAAGTGTCAGCACATGCTCAGTTCTGAGATATAAGTGTGTGTGAATGCCGTACTTCACTTACCTTGTTGTTAACACAAAGTTTCTTTTCAGTTGCAAACTACACTAAATTCATTTATATGTTGAGGTACAAGCTCCAACTAAGTTTTACAGTGAAAAATGCATGAAATTCAATCCGTCACTATTAAACAGCCTGAGAAACCAGAATAAAGTTACACCTGCAACCCGTTCCCTTTGTGCTAGATGAACGAACGTCTCTCCACATGCTCAGTTCTGAGAGATAAGTGTGTGTTAAATCCGTCCTTCACCTAGCTTTTTGGGAACACAAAGATTTTTTCAGTTGCAAACTACAACCCATACATATATATGGGGAGGTACTAGCGCCAAAATGGTTTTACTGTGAAAACTGCAGGAAATTCAAACCGGCACTAGGAAACAGACTGAGAAACCAGAGTCAAACATTATCTTGCAAACCGTTCAATTTGTGCTAGATGAACGAACGTCTCTCAAGATGCAAAGATCTGAGAATTAAGTGTGTGTGAACGCCGTACTTCAAATAGCTTGTTGGGAACACAAACTTCCTTTTAAGTTGCAAACTACACTCCATACATATATATGGGGTGTTATTAGCTCCAACTCGGTTTTACAGTGAAAACTGCTGGAAATTCAAACCGCCAGTAGGAAACAGACTGAGACACCACACTGAAAGTTTCTCCTGCAAACCGTTCCAATTGTGCTGGATGAACGAACGTCTCTCCACATGCTCAGTTCTGAGAGATAAGTGTGTGTGAAAGCCGTCTTCACCTAGCTTGTTAGGAACACCAAGTTTATTTCCAGTAACAAACTACACAAAATTCATATATATGTTGAGGTACTAGATCCAAATCGATTTTACAGTGAAAATTGCAGGAACTTCAAACCGGCACTAGGAAACAGACTGAGAAACCAGAGTAAAATTTCTCCTGCAAACTTTTCCATTTGTGCTAGATGAACGAACGTCTCTCCACATGCTAAGATCTGAGAGATGAGTGTGTGTGAAAGCCGTCCTTCACTAGCTTGTTGGGAAAACAAAGTTTCTTTTCAGGTGCCAACTACACTCCATACATATATAAGGGGGGGTACTAGCTCCAACTACGTTTTACAGTGAAAACTGCAGGAACTTCAATCCGGCACTGGGAAACAGACTGAGAAACCAGAGTAAAAGTTTATTCTGCAAACTTTTCCATTTGTGCTAGATGAACGAACGTCTCTCCACATGCTCAGTTCTGAGATATAAGTGTGTGTGAATGCCGTACTTCACTTAGCTTGTTGTTAACACAAAGTTACTTTTCAGTTGCAAACTACACTAAATTCATATATATGTTGAGGTACAAACTCCAAATCTATTTTACAGTGAAAAATTCATGAAATTCAATTGGTCAATATTAAACAGACTGAGAAACCAGAATAAAAGTTAAACCTGCAACCAGTTCCCTTTGTGCTAGATGAACCAACGTCTCTCCACATGCTCAGTTCTGAGAGATAAGTGTGTGTTAAATCCGTCCTTCACCTAGCTTTTTGGGAACACAAAGATTTTTTCAGTTGCAAACTACACACCATACATATATATGGGGAGGTACTTGATCCAACTCGGTTTTAAAGTGAAAACTGCAGGAACTTCAAACCGGCACTAGAAAACAGAATGAGAAATCAGAGTCAAAGTTTATCTTGCAAACGGTTCCATTTGTGCTACATGAACGAAACTCTCTCAAGATGCAAAGATCTGAGAATTTAGTGTGTGTGAAAGCCGTAATTCAAGAAGCTTGTTGGGAACACAAACTTCCTTTTAAGTTGCAATCTACACTCCATACATATATACGGGGAGGTACAAGCTCTAACTCGATTTTACAGTGAAAACTGCAGGAACTTCAAACTGGCACTAGGAAACAGACTGAGACACCACACTAAAAGTTTCTCCTGCAAACCGTTACATTTTGGCTGGATGAATGAACGTCTCTCCACATGCTCAGTTCTGAGAGATAAGTGTGTGTGAAAGCCGTCTTCACCTAGCTTGTTAGGAACACCAAGTTTATTTCCAGGAACAAACTACACAAAATTCATATATATGTTGAGGTACTAGATCCAAATCGATTTTACAGTGAAAATTGCAGGAACTTCAAACCGGCACTAGGAAACAGACTGAGAAACCAGAGTAAAATTTCTCCTGCAAACATTTCCATTTGTGCTAGATGAACGAACGTCTCTCCACATGCTAAGATCTGAGAGATGAGTGTGTGTGAAAGCCGAACTTCACCTAGCTTCTTGGGAACACAAAGTTTCTTTTCATGTGCCAACTACACTCCATACATATATAAGGGGAGGTACTAGCTCCACCTCGGTTTCACAGTGAAAACTTCAGGAAATTCAAAAAGGCACTTGGAAACAGACTGAGAAACCAGAGTAAAATTTTCCTTGCAACAAGATCCTTTTGTGCTGGATGAAAGAACGTCTCTCCGCATGCTCAGTTCTGATATATAAGTGTGTGTGAAAGCCGTCCTTAAACTAGCATGTTAGGAACACCAAGGTTCTGTTCAGTAGCAAACTACACTAAATACATATATATGTTGTGGTACTAACTCCAACTCGGTTTTACAGTGAAAACTGCAGGAACATCAAACCGGCACTTGGAAAAAGCCTGAGATACCACAATAAAATTTTCTCCTGCAACCCGTTCCATTTGTAATGGATGAACGAACGTCTCGCCACATGTTCATTTCTGAAAGATATATGTCTGTGAAAGCCGTCCTTCACCTAGCTTCTTGGGAACACAAAGTTCCTTTTCATGTGCCAACTACACTCCATAAATATATAAGGGGAGGTACTAGCTCCAACTCGGTTTTACAGTGAAAACTGTAGGAAATTCAAACAGGCACTGGGAAACAGACAGTCGAGCGCTGCGTAGTAAAATTTCTCCTGCAAACTTTTCCATTTGTGCTAGATGAACGAACGTCTCTCCACATGCTCATTTCTGAGAGATAAGTGTGTGTGAAAGCCTTCTTTCCTAGCTTGATGGGAATACAAAGTTTCTTTTCAGTTGCAAACAACACTCCATATATATATATATGGGTGTTACTAGCTCCAACTCGGTTTTACAGTGAAAAACTGCAGGAACTTCAAACCGCCACTAGGAAACACACTGAGAAACCAGAATAAAAGTTTCTACTGCAACCCGTTCCTTTAGTGCTAGATGAACGGACGTCTCTCACATGCTCAGTTCTGAGAGATAAGTGTGTGTGAAAGCCGTCTTTAACCTAGCTTTTTAGGAACACCAAATTCCTTTTCAGTAGCAAACTACACTAAATTCATATATATGTTGAGGTACTAGCTCCAACTCGGTTTTACAGTGAAAACTGCAGGAACTTCAAACCGAAACTAGGAAACAGACTGAGAAACCACAATAAAATTTTCTCCTGTAAACCGTTCCATTTGTGCTGGATGAACGAACATCTCTCCCATGCTCAGTTCTGAGAGATGAGTGTGTGTGAAAGCCGTCCTTCACTAGCTTGTTGGGAACACAAAGATTCTTTTCAGTTGAAAACTACACCCCATAAATATATATGGGGAGTTACTAGCTCCAACTCGGTTTTACACTGATAACTGCAGGAACATCAATCCGGCACTAGGAAACAGACTGAGAAACCAGAAAAAAATCTGCACCTGCAACGCGTTCCCCCTTTGTGCTAGATGAAGGAACGTCTCTCAACATGCTCAGTTCTGAGAGATAATTGTGTGTTAAATCCGTCCTTCCCCTTGCTTTTTGGGACACCAAGATATTTTCAGTTGCAAACTACGCACGTACATATATATGGGAGGTACTTGGTCCAACTCGGTTTTACAGTCAAAACTGCAGGAAATTAAAACCGGCACTAGGAAACAGACTGAGAAACCAGAGTCAAAGTTATATTGCAAACCATTCCATTTGTGCTAGATGAACGAACGTCTCTCAAGATGCAAAGATCTGAGAATTTAGTGTGTGTGAAAGCCGTAATTCACCTAGCTTGTTTCGAACACAAACTTCCTTTTAAGTTGCAAATTACACTCCATAAAATTATATGAGTAGTTACTAGCTCCAACTCGGTTTTACAGTGAAAACTGCAGGAACTTCAAACCGCCACTAGGAAACAGACTGAGACACCACACAAATAGTTTCTCCTGCAAACCGTTCCATTTGTGCTGGATGAAAGAACGTCTCTCCACATGCTCAGTTCTGAGAGATAATTGTGTGTGAAAGCCGTCCTTCACCTAACTTGTTGGGAACACAAAATTTCTTTTAAGTTGCAACCAACACTCCATACATATATATGGGGAGGTACTAGCTCCAAAGCGATTTTACAGTGAAAACTGCAGGAACTTTAAACCAGCACTAGGAAACAGACTGAGAAACCACAGTAAATGTTTCCCCTGCAAGCGTTCCATTTGTGCTAGATGAATGAACGTCTCTCCAAATATTCAGTTCTGATATATAAGTTGTGTGTGAAAGCCGTCCTTCACCTAGCTTGTAGGAACACCAAGGTTCTTTTCAGTAGCAAACTACACTATATTCAAATATATGTTGAGGTACTAGCTCCAACTCGGTTTTACAGTGAAAACTGCAGGAACTTCAAACCGGCACTGGGAAAAAACTGAGAAACCAGAGTAAAATTTCTCCTACAAAATTTCCATTTGTGGTAGATGAACAAACGTCTCTCTACATGCTCATTTCTGAGAGATAAGTGTGTTTGAAAGCCGTCCTTCACTAGCTTGTTGGGAACACAAAGATTTTTTCAGTTGAAAACTACACCCCATAAATATATATGGGTAGTTACAAGCTCCACCTCGTTTTTACAGTGTAAACTGCAGGAATTTCAAACCGACAGTAGGAAACAGACTGAGAAATCAGAGTCAAAGTTTATCTAGCAAACCGTTCCATTTGTGGTAGATGAAAGAACGTCTCTCAAGATGCAAAAATCTCAGAATTTAGTGTGAATTGAAGCCTTAATTCACACAGTCGAGCGCTGCGTCAAACTTCCTTTTAAGTTGCAAACGGCACTCCATAAATATAAATGGGGGGTACTAGCTCCAACTCGGGTTTACAGTGAAAATTGCAGGAACTTCAAACCGGCACAAGGAAACAGACTGAGAAACCAGAGTAAAAGTTTCTCCTGCAACCCGTTCCTTTTGTGCTAGATGAACGAACGTCTCTCCACATGCTCGGTTCTGAGAGATAAGTGTGTGTGAAAACCGTCCTTCACCTAGGTTGTTGGAAACACAAAGTTTCTTTTCAGTTGCAATCTACCATCCATACATATATATGGGGAGGTAATAGCTCCAAATCTGTTTTACAGTGAAAACTGCAGGAACTTCAAACAGGCACTAGGAAACAGACTGAGAAACCAGAGTCAACCTTTATCTTGCAAACCGTTCAAATTGTGCTAGATGAACGAACGTCTCTCAAGATGCAAAGATCTGAGAATTTAGTGTGTGTGAAAGCCGTAATTCAAATAGCTTGTTGGGAACGCAAACTTCCTTTTAAGTTGCAAACTACACTCCATACATATATATGGGTAGATATTAACTCCAACTCGGTTTTACAGTGAAAACTGCTGGAAATTCAAACCGCCACTAAGAAACAGACTGAGACACCACACTGAAAGTTTCTCCTGCAAACCTTTCCAATTGTGCTGGATGAACGAACGTCTCTCCACATGCTCAGTTCTGAGAGATAAGTGTGTGTGAATGCCGTCTTCACCTAGCTTGTTAGGAACACCAAGTTTATTTCCAGTAACAAACTACACAAAATTCATATATATGTTGAGGTACTAGATCCAAATCGATTTTACAGTGAAAATTGTAGGAACTTCAAACCGGCACTAGGAAACAGACTGAGAAACCAGAGTAAAATTTCTCCTGCAAACTTTTCCATTTGTGCTAGATGAACGAACGTCTCTCCACATGCTAAGATCTGAGAGATGAGTGTGTGTGAAAGCCGTCCTTCACTAGCTTGTTGGGAACACAAAGTTTCTTTTCAGATGCCAACTACACTCCATACATATATATGGGGAGGTACTAGCTCCAACTCGGTTTTACACTGAAAACTGCAGGAACTTCAAACCGACACTGGGAAACAGACTGAAAAACCAGAGTAAAAGTTTCTTATGCAAACTTTTCCATTTGTGCTAGATGAACGAACGTCTCTCCACATGCTCAGTTCTGAGAGAAATGTGTGTGTGAATGCCGTACTTCACTTAGCTTGTTGTTAACACGAAGTTTCTTTTCAGTTGCAAACTACACTAAATTAATATATATATGTTGAGGTACAAACTCCAAATCTGTTTTACAGAGAAAATTTCATGAACTTCAATTGGTCAATATTAAACAGACTGAGAAACCAGAATAAAAGTTAAACCTGCAAACTGTTCCCTTTGTGCTAGATGAACGAACGTCTCTCCACATGCTCAGTTCTGAGAGATAAGTGTGTGTTAAATCCGTCCTTCACCTTGCTTTTTGGGAACACAGAGATTTTTTCAGTTGCAAACTACACACCATACATATATATGGGGAGGTACTAGCCCCAACTCGGTTTTAAAGTGAAAACTGCAGGAACTTCAAACCGCAACTAGGAAACAGACTGAGAAATCAGAGTCAAAGTTTATCTTGCAAACCGTTCCATTTGTGCTAGATGAACGAAACTCTCTCAAGATGCAAAGATCTGAGAATTTAGTGGGTGTGAAAGCCGTAATTCAAGAAGCTTGTTGGGAACACAAACTTCCTTTTAAGTTGCAATCTACACTCCATACATATATACGGGGAGGTACAATCTCTAACTCGATTTTACAGTGAAAACGGCAGGAACTTCAAACTGGCACTAGGAAACAGACTGAGAAACCACACTAAAAGTTTCTCCTGCAACCCGTTCAATTTGTGCTGGATGAAAGAACGTCTCTCCACATGCTCAGTTCTGAGAGAAAAGTATGTGTGAAAGCCGTCCTTCAGCTAGCTTCTTAGGAACACCAAGGTTCTTTTCAGTAGCCAAATACACTAAATTCATATATATGTTGTGGTACTAGCTCCAAATCTGTTTTACAGTGAAAACTGCGGGAACTTCAAACCGGCAGTGGGAAACAGTCTGAGAAACCAGAGTAAAAGTTTCTTCTGCAAATTTTTCCATTTGTGCTAGATGAACGAACGTCTCTCAACATGCTCAGTTCTGAGAGAAAAGTATGTGTGAAAGCCTTCCATCACTAGCTTGTTGGGAACACATAGTTTCTTTTCAGTTGCAAACTCCACTCCCTACATATATATGGGGAGGTACTAGATCCAACTCGATTTTACAGCGAAAACTGCAGGAATTTCAAACCGGCACTAGGAATCAGACTGAGAAAATAGAGTCAAAATTTATTTTGTAAACCGTTCAAATTGTGCTAGATGAACGAACGTCTCTCAAGATGCAAAGATCTGAGAATTTAGTGTGTGTGAAAGCCGTAATTCAAATAGCTTGTTGGGAACACAAACTTCCTTTTAAGTTGCAAACTACACTCCATATATATATATGGGGAGTTACTAGATCCAACTCGGTTTTACAGTGAAAACTGCAGGAACTTCAAACCGCCTCTAGGAAACAGACTGAGTAACCACACTAAAAGTTTCTCCTTCAACCCGTTCCATTTGTGCTGGATGAATGAACGTCTCAGCACATGCTCATTTCTGAGATATAAGTGTGTGTTAATGCCGTGTTTCACTTAGCTTGTTGTAAACACAAAGTTTCTTTTCAGTTGAAAACTACACTAAATTCATATATATGTTGAGGTACAAGCTCCAAATAGGTTTTACAGTGAAAAATGCATGAAATTCAATCCGTCCCTATTAAACAGACTGAGAAACCAGAATAAAAGTTACATCTGCAACCCATTCCCTTTGGGCTAGATGAATGAACGTCTCTCTAAATGCTCAGTTCTGAGAGATAAGTGTGTGTTAAATCAGTCCTTCACCTAGCTATTTGGGAAAACAAAGATTTTTTCAGTTGCAAACTACACACCATACATATATATGGGGAGGTACTAGCACCAACTCGGTTTTACAGTGAAAACTGCAGGAACTTCAAACCGGCACTAGGAAACAGACTGAGAAATCAGAGTCAAAGTTTATCTTGCAAACCGTTCCATTTGTGCTAGATGAACGAACGTCTCTCAAGATGCAAAGATCTGAGAATTTAGTGTGTGTGAAAGCCGAAATTCAAATAGCTTGTTGGGAACACAAACTTCCTTTTAAGTTGCAAACTACACTCCATAAATATATATGTGGGGGTGTTAGCTCCAACTCGGTTTCAAAGTGAAAACTGCAGGAAATTCAAACCGCCACTGGGAAACAGACTGAGACACCACACTAAAAGTTTCTCCTGCAACCCTTTCCATTTGTGCTGGATGAACGAACGTCTCTCCACATGCTCAGTTCTGAGAGATAATTGTGTGTGAAAGCCGTCTTCACCTAGCTTGTTAGGAACACCAAGTTTATTTCCAGTAACAAACTACACTAAATTCATATATATGTTGAGGTACTAGATCCAAATCGGTTTTACAGTGAAAACTGCAGGAATTTCAAACAGGCACTATGAAAAACACTGAGAAACCAGAGTAAAATTTCTCCTGCAATCTTTTCCATTTGTGCTAGATGAACGAACGTCTCTCCACATGCTAAGATCTGAGAGATGAGTGTGTGTGAAAGCCGTCTTTCACCAGTTTGTTGGGAACACAAACTTACTTTTCAGTTGCCAACTACACTCCATACATATATATGGGGAGGTACTAGCTCCAACTCGATTTTACAGTGAAAACTGCAGAAACTTCAAACTGGCACTAGGAAACAGACTGAGAAACCACACACAATTTCTCCTGCATCCCGTTCCATTTGTGCTGGATGAAATAACGTCTCTCCACATGCTCAGTTCTGAGAAATAATTGGGTGTGAAAGCCGTCCTTCACATAGCTTGTTGGGAACACAAAGTTTCTTTTCAGTTGCAAACTACATTCCATACATATATATGGGGATTTACTAGCTCCATCTCGGTTTTACAGTGAAAACTGCAGGAACTTCAAACCGGCACTAGGAAACAGACTGAGAAATCAGAGTCAAAGTTTATCTTGCAATCCGTTCCATTTGGCCTAGATGAACGAAACTCTCTCAAGATGCAAAGATCTGAGAATTTAGTGTGTGTGAAAGCCGTAATTCAAGAAGCTTGTTGGGAACACAAACTTCCTTTTAAGTTGCAATCTACACTACATACATATATACTGGGAGGTACAAGCTCTAACTCGATTTTACAGGGAAAACTGCAGGAACTTCAAACTGGCACTAGGAAACAGACTGAGAAACCACACCAAAAGTTTCTCCTGCAACCCGTTCCATTTGTGCTGGATGAAAGAACGTCTCTCCACATGCTCATTTCTGAGAGATAATTGTGTGTGAAAGCCGAACTTCAAATAAATTCTTGGGAACACAAAGTTTCTTTTCATGTGCCAACTACACTCCATACATATATAAGGGGAGGAACTACCTCCAACTCGTTTTCACAGTGAAAACTGCAGGAAATTCAAACAGGCACTTGGAAACAGACTGAGAAACCAGAGTAAAATTTCTCCTGCAACCTTTTCCATTTGTGCTAGCTGAACGAACTTCTCTCCACATGCTGAGTTCTGAGAGATAAGTGTGTGTGAAAGCCTTCCTTTACTAGCTTGATGGGAATACAGAGTTTCATTTCATTTGCAAACACCACTCCATATATATATATGGGGAGGTACAAGATCCAACTCCGTTTTACCATGAAAACTGCAGGAAATTCAAACCGGCACTATGAAACAGTCTGAGAAACCACAGTAAAAGTTTCCCCTGCAAACCTTTGCCATTTTGCTAGATGAATGAACGACTCTCCACATGATCAGTTCTGATACATATGTGTGTGTGAAAGCCGTCCTTCAGCTAGCTTCTTAGGAACACCAAGGTTCTTTTCAGTAGCAAACTACACTAAATTCATATATATGTTGTGGTACTACCTCCAACTCGGTTTTACAGTGAAAACTGCGGGAACTTCAAACCGGCACTGGGAAACAGACTGAGAAACCAGAGTAAAAGTTTCTTCTGCAAACTTTTCCATTTGTGCTAGATGAACGAACGTCTCTCCACATGCTCAGTTCAGAGAGAAAAGTGTGTGTGAAAGCCGTCCTTCACTAGCTTGTTGGGAACACATAGTTTCTTTTCAGTTGCAAACTCCACCCCATACATATATATGGGGAGGTACTAGATCTAACTCGGGTTTACAGCATAAACTGCAGGAATTTCAAACCGGCACTAGGAATCAGACTGAGAAAATAGAGTCAAAATTTATTTTGTAAACCGTTCAATTTGTGCTAGATGAACAAATGTCTCTGAAGATGCAAAGGTCTGAAAATTTAGTGTGTGTGAAAGCCGTAATTCACCTAGCTTGTTGGGATCACAAACTTCCTTTTAAGTTGCAAACTACACTCCATAAATATATATGGGGAAGTACTAGCTCCAAAACGGTTTTACAGTGAAAATTGCAGGGTCGTCAAACCGCCACTAGGAAACACACTGAGAAACCACACTAAGAGTTTCTCCTGCAACCCGTTCCAATTTTGCTGGATGAAAGAACGTCTCTCCACATGATCAGTTGTGAGAGATAACTGTGTGTGAAAGCCGTTCTTCACCTAGCTTGTTGGGAACACAAAGTTTCTTTTCAGTTGCCAACTCCACTCCATACATATATATGGGTAGGTACTAGCTCCAACTCGGTTTTACAGTGAAAACTGCAGGAACTTCAAATCGGCACTAGGAAACAGACTGAGAAACCACAGTAAACGTTTCTCCTGAAACCCGTTCCCTTTGTGCTAGATGAACGAACGTCTCTCCACATGCTCAGTTCTGAGGGATAAATGTGTGTGAAAGCCGTACTTCACCTAGCTTGTTGGGAACACAAAGTTTCTTTTCAGTTGCAAACTACAATCCATACATATAAATGGGGAGGTAATAGCTCCAAATATGTTTTACAGTGAAAACTGCAGGAAGTATGAACAAGCACTGGGAAACAGACTGAGGAACCAGAGTAAAATTTCTCCTGCAAACTTTTCCATTTCTGCTAGGTGAACGAACGTCTCTCAAGATGAAAGATCTGAGAATTTAATGTGTGTTAAAGCCTTAATTCACCTTGCTTTTTAGGAAAACAAACATCCTTTTAAGTTGCAAAATACACTCCATAAATATAAATGGGGAGGTTCTAGCTCCAACACGGTTTTACAGTGAAAACTGCAGGAACTTCAAACGGGCAGTAAGAAACAGACTGAAAACCAGAATAAAAGTTGCTCCTGCAACCCGTTCCATTTGTGCTGGATGAACGAACGTCTCTCCACATGCTAAGTTCTGAGAGATAAGTGTGTGTGAAAGCCGTCTTTCACCTAGCTTGTTAGGAACACCAAGTTTCTTTTCAGTAGCAAACTACACTAAATTCATATATATGTTGAGGTACTAGCTCCAACTCGGTTTTACAGTGAAAACTGCAGGAAATTCAAACCGAAACTAGGAAACAGACTGAGAAACCACAATAAAATTTTCTCCTGTAACCCGTTCCATTTGTGCCGGATGAATGAAAGTCTCTCCCATGCTCAGTTCTGAGTGATGAGTGTGATTGAAAGCCGTCCTTCACTAGCTTGTTGGGAACACAAAGATTCTTTTCAGTTGAAAACTCCACCCCATAAATATATATGGGGAGGTACTAGCTCCACCTCGTTTTTACAGTGAAAACTACAGGAATTTCAAACCGGCAGTAGGAAACAGACTGAGAAACCAGAGTCAAAGTTTATCTAGCAATCCTTTCCATTTGTGGTAGATGAACGAATGTCTCTCAAGATGCAAAGATCTCAGAATTTAGTGTGTGTGAAAGCCGTAATTCACCTAGCTTGTTGGGATCACAAACTTCCTTTTAAGTTGCAAACTACACTCCATAAATATATATGGGGAAGAACTAGCTCCAACTCGGTTTTACAGTGAAAACTGCAGGGACTTCAAACCGCCACTAGGAAACACACTGAGAAACCACAATAAAAGTTTCTCCTGCAAACCGTTCTAATTTTGCTGGATGAAAGAACGTCTCTCACCATGATCAGTTGTGAGAGATAAGTATGTGTGAAAGCCGTTCTTCACCTAGCTTGTTGGGAACACAATGTTTCTTTTAATTTGCAAAATACACACCATACATATGTATGGGGAGGTACTAGCTCCACCTCGGTTTTACAGTGAAAACTGCAGGAACTTCAATCCGGCACTGGGAAACAGACTGAGAAACCAGAGTAAAAGTTTATTCTGCAAACTTTTCCATTTGTGCTAGATGAAGGAACGTCTCTCCACATGATCAGTTCTGAGATATAATTGTGTGTGAATGCCGTACTTCACTTAGCTTGTTGTTAACACAAAGTTTCTTTTCAGTTGCAAACTACACTAAATTCATATATATGTTGAGGTACAAACTCCAAATCTATTTTACAGTGAAAAATTCATGAACTTCAATTGGTCAATATTAAACAGACTGAGAAACCAGAATAAAAGTTAAACCTGCAACCAGTTCCCTTGTGCTAGATGAACCAACGTCTCTCCACATGCTCAGTTCTGAGAGATAAGTGTGTGTTAAATCCGTCCTTCACCTAGCTTTTTGGGAACACAAAGATTGTTTCAGTTGCAAACTACACACCATACATATATATGGGGAGGTACTTGATCCAACTCGGTTTTAAAGTGAAAACTGCAGGAACTTCAAACCGGCACTAGAAAACAGAATGAGAAATCAGAGTCAAAGTTTATCTTGCAAACGGTTCCATTTGTGCTACATGAACGAAACTCTCTCAAGATGCAAAGATCTGAGAATTTAGTGTGTGTGAAAGCCGTAATTCAAGAAGCTTGTTGGGAACACAAACTTCCTTTTAAGTTGCAAACTACACTCCATATATATATATATATAGGGAGTTACTAGTTCCAACTCGGTTTTACAGTGAAAACTGCTGGAAATTCAAACCGCCTCTAGGAAACAGACTGAGTAACCACACTAAAAGTTGTTCCTGCATCCCGTTCCATTTGTGCTGGATTAATGAAAGTGTCAGCACATGCTCAGTTCTGAGATATAAGTGTGTGTGAATGCCGTACTTCACTTACCTTGTTGTTAACACAAAGTTTCTTTTCAGTTGCAAACTACACTAAATTCATTTATATGTTGAGGTACAAGCTCCAACTAAGTTTTACAGTGAAAAATGCATGAAATTCAATCCGTCACTATTAAACAGCCTGAGAAACCAGAATAAAGTTACACCTGCAACCCGTTCCCTTTGTGCTAGATGAACGAACGTCTCTCCACATGCTCAGTTCTGAGAGATAAGTGTGTGTTAAATCCGTCCTTCACCTAGCTTTTTAGGAACACAAAGATTTTTTCAGTTGCAAACTACAACCCATACATATATATGGGGAGGTACTAGCGCCAAAATGGTTTTACTGTGAAAACTGCAGGAAATTCAAACCGGCACTAGGAAACAGACTGAGAAACCAGAGTCAAACATTATCTTGCAAACCGTTCAATTTGTGCTAGATGAACGAACGTCTCTCAAGATGCAAAGATCTGAGAATTAAGTGTGTGTGAACGCCGTACTTCAAATAGCTTGTTGGGAACACAAACTTCCTTTTAAGTTGCAAACTACACTCCATACATATATATGGGGAGTTATTAGCTCCAACTCGGTTTTACAGTGAAAACTGCTGGAAATTCAAACCGCCAGTAGGAAACAGACTGAGACACCACACTGAAAGTTTCTCCTGCAAACCGTTCCAATTGTGCTGGATGAACGAACGTCTCTCCACATGCTCAGTTCTGAGAGATAAGTGTGTGTGAAAGCCGTCTTCACCTAGCTTGTTAGGAACACCAAGTTTATTTCCAGTAACAAACTACACAAAATTCATATATATGTTGAGGTACTAGATCCAAATCGATTTTACAGTGAAAATTGCAGGAACTTCAAACCGGCACTAGGAAACAGACTGAGAAACCAGAGTAAAATTTCTCCTGCAAACTTTTCCATTTGTGCTAGATGAACGAACGTCTCTCCACATGCTAAGATCTGAGAGATGAGTGTGTGTGAAAGCCGTCCTTCACTAGCTTGTTGGGAAAACAAAGTTTCTTTTCAGGTGCCAACTACACTCCATACATATATAAGGGGGAGTACTAGCTCCAACTACGTTTTACAGTGAAAACTGCAGGAACTTCAATCCGGCACTGGGAAACAGACTGAGAAACCAGAGTAAAAGTTTATTCTGCAAACTTTTCCATTTGTGCTAGATGAACGAACGTCTCTCCACATGCTCAGTTCTGAGATATAAGTGTGTGTGAATGCCGTACTTCACTTAGCTTGTTGTTAACACAAAGTTACTTTTCAGTTGCAAACTACACTAAATTCATATATATGTTGAGGTACAAACTCCAAATCTATTTTACAGTGAAAAATTCATGAAATTCAATTGGTCAATATTAAACAGACTGAGAAACCAGAATAAAAGTTAAACCTGCAACCAGTTCCCTTTGTGCTAGATGAACCAACGTCTCTCCACATGCTCAGTTCTGAGAGATAAGTGTGTGTTAAATCCGTCCTTCACCTAGCTTTTTGGGAACACAAAGATTTTTTCAGTTGCAAACTACACACCATACATATATATGGGGAGGTACTTGATCCAACTCGGTTTTAAAGTGAAAACTGCAGGAACTTCAAACCGGCACTAGAAAACAGAATGAGAAATCAGAGTCAAAGTTTATCTTGCAAACGGTTCCATTTGTGCTACATGAACGAAACTCTCTCAAGATGCAAAGATCTGAGAATTTAGTGTGTGTGAAAGCCGTAATTCAAGAAGCTTGTTGGGAACACAAACTTCCTTTTAAGTTGCAATCTACACTCCATACATATATACGGGGAGGTACAAGCTCTAACTCGATTTTACAGTGAAAACTGCAGGAACTTCAAACTGGCACTAGGAAACAGACTGAGACACCACACTAAAAGTTTCTCCTGCAAACCGTTACATTTTGGCTGGATGAATGAACGTCTCTCCACATGCTCAGTTCTGAGAGATAAGTGTGTGTGAAAGCCGTCTTCACCTAGCTTGTTAGGAACACCAAGTTTATTTCCAGGAACAAACTACACAAAATTCATATATATGTTGAGGTACTAGATCCAAATCGATTTTACAGTGAAAATTGCAGGAACTTCAAACCGGCACTAGGAAACAGACTGAGAAACCAGAGTAAAATTTCTCCTGCAAACATTTCCATTTGTGCTAGATGAACGAACGTCTCTCCACATGCTAAGATCTGAGAGATGAGTGTGTGTGAAAGCCGAACTTCACCTAGCTTCTTGGGAACACAAAGTTTCTTTTCATGTGCCAACTACACTCCATACATATATAAGGGGAGGTACTAGCTCCACCTCGGTTTCACAGTGAAAACTTCAGGAAATTCAAAAAGGCACTTGGAAACAGACTGAGAAACCAGAGTAAAATTTTCCTTGCAACAAGATCCTTTTGTGCTGGATGAAAGAACGTCTCTCCGCATGCTCAGTTCTGATATATAAGTGTGTGTGAAAGCCGTCCTTAAACTAGCATGTTAGGAACACCAAGGTTCTGTTCAGTAGCAAACTACACTAAATACATATATATGTTGTGGTACTAACTCCAACTCGGTTTTACAGTGAAAACTGCAGGAACATCAAACCGGCACTTGGAAAAAGCCTGAGATACCACAATAAAATTTTCTCCTGCAACCCGTTCCATTTGTAATGGATGAACGAACGTCTCGCCACATGTTCATTTCTGAAAGATATATGTCTGTGAAAGCCGTCCTTCACCTAGCTTCTTGGGAACACAAAGTTCCTTTTCATGTGCCAACTACACTCCATAAATATATAAGGGGAGGTACTAGCTCCAACTCGGTTTTACAGTGAAAACTGTAGGAAATTCAAACAGGCACTGGGAAACAGACTGAGAAACCAGAGTAAAATTTCTCCTGCAAACTTTTCCATTTGTGCTAGATGAACGAACGTCTCTCCACATGCTCATTTCTGAGAGATAAGTGTGTGTGAAAGCCTTCCTTTCCTAGCTTGATGGGAATACAAAGTTTCTTTTCAGTTGCAAACAACACTCCATATATATATATATGGGGTGTTACTAGCTCCAACTCGGTTTTACAGTGAAAACTGCAGGAACTTCAAACCGCCACTAGGAAACACACTGAGAAACCAGAATAAAAGTTTCTACTGCAACCCGTTCCTTTAGTGCTAGATGAACGGACGTCTCTCCACATGCTCAGTTCTGAGAGATAAGTGTGTGTGAAAGCCGTCTTTCACCTAGCTTTTTAGGAACACCAAATTCCTTTTCAGTAGCAAACTACACTAAATTCATATATATGTTGAGGTACTAGCTCCAACTCGGTTTTACAGTGAAAACTGCAGGAACTTCAAACCGAAACTAGGAAACAGACTGAGAAACCACAATAAAATTTTCTCCTGTAAACCGTTCCATTTGTGCTGGATGAACGAACATCTCTCCCCATGCTCAGTTCTGAGAGATGAGTGTGTGTGAAAGCCGTCCTTCACTAGCTTGTTGGGAACACAAAGATTCTTTTCAGTTGAAAACTACACCCCATAAATATATATGGGGAGTTACTAGCTCCAACTCGGTTTTACACTGATAACTGCAGGAACATCAATCCGGCACTAGGAAACAGACTGAGAAACCAGAAAAAAATCTGCACCTGCAACGCGTTCCCTTTGTGCTAGATGAAGGAACGTCTCTCAACATGCTCAGTTCTGAGAGATAATTGTGTGTTAAATCCGTCCTTCCCCTTGCTTTTTGGGAACACCAAGATATTTTCAGTTGCAAACTACGCACCGTACATATATATGGGGAGGTACTTGGTCCAACTCGGTTTTACAGTCAAAACTGCAGGAAATTAAAACCGGCACTAGGAAACAGACTGAGAAACCAGAGTCAAAGTTATATTGCAAACCATTCCATTTGTGCTAGATGAACGAACGTCTCTCAAGATGCAAAGATCTGAGAATTTAGTGTGTGTGAAAGCCGTAATTCACCTAGCTTGTTTCGAACACAAACTTCCTTTTAAGTTGCAAATTACACTCCATAAAATTATATGAGTAGTTACTAGCTCCAACTCGGTTTTACAGTGAAAACTGCAGGAACTTCAAACCGCCACTAGGAAACAGACTGAGACACCACACAAATAGTTTCTCCTGCAAACCGTTCCATTTGTGCTGGATGAAAGAACGTCTCTCCACATGCTCAGTTCTGAGAGATAATTGTGTGTGAAAGCCGTCCTTCACCTAACTTGTTGGGAACACAAAATTTCTTTTAAGTTGCAACCAACACTCCATACATATATATGGGGAGGTACTAGCTCCAAATCGATTTTACAGTGAAAACTGCAGGAACTTTAAACCAGCACTAGGAAACAGACTGAGAAACCACAGTAAATGTTTCCCCTGCAAGCGTTCCATTTGTGCTAGATGAATGAACGTCTCTCCAAATATTCAGTTCTGATATATAAGTGTGTGTGAAAGCCGTCCTTCACCTAGCTTGTTAGGAACACCAAGGTTCTTTTCAGTAGCAAACTACACTATATTCAAATATATGTTGAGGTACTAGCTCCAACTCGGTTTTACAGTGAAAACTGCAGGAACTTCAAACCGGCACTGGGAAAAAACTGAGAAACCAGAGTAAAATTTCTCCTACAAAATTTCCATTTGTGGTAGATGAACAAACGTCTCTCTACATGCTCATTTCTGAGAGATAAGTGTGTTTGAAAGCCGTCCTTCACTAGCTTGTTGGGAACACAAAGATTTTTTCAGTTGAAAACTACACCCCATAAATATATATGGGTAGTTACAAGCTCCACCTCGTTTTTACAGTGTAAACTGCAGGAATTTCAAACCGACAGTAGGAAACAGACTGAGAAATCAGAGTCAAAGTTTATCTAGCAAACCGTTCCATTTGTGGTAGATGAAAGAACGTCTCTCAAGATGCAAAAATCTCAGAATTTAGTGTGAATTGAAGCCTTAATTCACCTTGCTTGTTAGGAAAACAAACTTCCTTTTAAGTTGCAAACGGCACTCCATAAATATAAATGGGGGGTAATAGCTCCAACTCGGGTTTACAGTGAAAATTGCAGGAACTTCAAACCGGCACAAGGAAACAGACTGAGAAACCAGAGTAAAAGTTTCTCCTGCAACCCGTTCCTTTTGTGCTAGATGAACGAACGTCTCTCCACATGCTCGGTTCTGAGAGATAAGTGTGTGTGAAAACCGTCCTTCACCTAGGTTGTTGGAAACACAAAGTTTCTTTTCAGTTGCAATCTACCATCCATACATATATATGGGGAGGTAATAGCTCCAAATCTGTTTTACAGTGAAAACTGCAGGAACTTCAAACAGGCACTAGGAAACAGACTGAGAAACCAGAGTCAACCTTTATCTTGCAAACCGTTCAAATTGTGCTAGATGAACGAACGTCTCTCAAGATGCAAAGATCTGAGAATTTAGTGTGTGTGAAAGCCGTAATTCAAATAGCTTGTTGGGAACGCAAACTTCCTTTTAAGTTGCAAACTACACTCCATACATATATATGGGTAGATATTAACTCCAACTCGGTTTTACAGTGAAAACTGCTGGAAATTCAAACCGCCACTAAGAAACAGACTGAGACACCACACTGAAAGTTTCTCCTGCAAACCTTTCCAATTGTGCTGGATGAACGAACGTCTCTCCACATGCTCAGTTCTGAGAGATAAGTGTGTGTGAATGCCGTCTTCACCTAGCTTGTTAGGAACACCAAGTTTATTTCCAGTAACAAACTACACAAAATTCATATATATGTTGAGGTACTAGATCCAAATCGATTTTACAGTGAAAATTGTAGGAACTTCAAACCGGCACTAGGAAACAGACTGAGAAACCAGAGTAAAATTTCTCCTGCAAACTTTTCCATTTGTGCTAGATGAACGAACGTCTCTCCACATGCTAAGATCTGAGAGATGAGTGTGTGTGAAAGCCGTCCTTCACTAGCTTGTTGGGAACACAAAGTTTCTTTTCAGATGCCAACTACACTCCATACATATATATGGGGAGGTACTAGCTCCAACTCGGTTTTACACTGAAAACTGCAGGAACTTCAAACCGACACTGGGAAACAGACTGAAAAACCAGAGTAAAAGTTTCTTATGCAAACTTTTCCATTTGTGCTAGATGAACGAACGTCTCTCCACATGCTCAGTTCTGAGAGAAATGTGTGTGTGAATGCCGTACTTCACTTAGCTTGTTGTTAACACGAAGTTTCTTTTCAGTTGCAAACTACACTAAATTAATATATATATGTTGAGGTACAAACTCCAAATCTGTTTTACAGAGAAAATTTCATGAACTTCAATTGGTCAATATTAAACAGACTGAGAAACCAGAATAAAAGTTAAACCTGCAAACTGTTCCCTTTGTGCTAGATGAACGAACGTCTCTCCACATGCTCAGTTCTGAGAGATAAGTGTGTGTTAAATCCGTCCTTCACCTTGCTTTTTGGGAACACAGAGATTTTTTCAGTTGCAAACTACACACCATACATATATATGGGGAGGTACTAGCCCCAACTCGGTTTTAAAGTGAAAACTGCAGGAACTTCAAACCGCAACTAGGAAACAGACTGAGAAATCAGAGTCAAAGTTTATCTTGCAAACCGTTCCATTTGTGCTAGATGAACGAAACTCTCTCAAGATGCAAAGATCTGAGAATTTAGTGGGTGTGAAAGCCGTAATTCAAGAAGCTTGTTGGGAACACAAACTTCCTTTTAAGTTGCAATCTACACTCCATACATATATACGGGGAGGTACAATCTCTAACTCGATTTTACAGTGAAAACGGCAGGAACTTCAAACTGGCACTAGGAAACAGACTGAGAAACCACACTAAAAGTTTCTCCTGCAACCCGTTCAATTTGTGCTGGATGAAAGAACGTCTCTCCACATGCTCAGTTCTGAGAGAAAAGTATGTGTGAAAGCCGTCCTTCAGCTAGCTTCTTAGGAACACCAAGGTTCTTTTCAGTAGCCAAATACACTAAATTCATATATATGTTGTGGTACTAGCTCCAAATCTGTTTTACAGTGAAAACTGCGGGAACTTCAAACCGGCAGTGGGAAACAGTCTGAGAAACCAGAGTAAAAGTTTCTTCTGCAAATTTTTCCATTTGTGCTAGATGAACGAACGTCTCTCAACATGCTCAGTTCTGAGAGAAAAGTATGTGTGAAAGCCTTCCATCACTAGCTTGTTGGGAACACATAGTTTCTTTTCAGTTGCAAACTCCACTCCCTACATATATATGGGGAGGTACTAGATCCAACTCGATTTTACAGCGAAAACTGCAGGAATTTCAAACCGGCACTAGGAATCAGACTGAGAAAATAGAGTCAAAATTTATTTTGTAAACCGTTCAAATTGTGCTAGATGAACGAACGTCTCTCAAGATGCAAAGATCTGAGAATTTAGTGTGTGTGAAAGCCGTAATTCAAATAGCTTGTTGGGAACACAAACTTCCTTTTAAGTTGCAAACTACACTCCATATATATATATGGGGAGTTACTAGATCCAACTCGGTTTTACAGTGAAAACTGCAGGAACTTCAAACCGCCTCTAGGAAACAGACTGAGTAACCACACTAAAAGTTTCTCCTTCAACCCGTTCCATTTGTGCTGGATGAATGAACGTCTCAGCACATGCTCATTTCTGAGATATAAGTGTGTGTTAATGCCGTGTTTCACTTAGCTTGTTGTAAACACAAAGTTTCTTTTCAGTTGAAAACTACACTAAATTCATATATATGTTGAGGTACAAGCTCCAAATAGGTTTTACAGTGAAAAATGCATGAAATTCAATCCGTCCCTATTAAACAGACTGAGAAACCAGAATAAAAGTTACATCTGCAACCCATTCCCTTTGGGCTAGATGAACGAACGTCTCTCTAAATGCTCAGTTCTGAGAGATAAGTGTGTGTTAAATCAGTCCTTCACCTAGCTATTTGGGAAAACAAAGATTTTTTCAGTTGCAAACTACACACCATACATATATATGGGGAGGTACTAGCACCAACTCGGTTTTACAGTGAAAACTGCAGGAACTTCAAACCGGCACTAGGAAACAGACTGAGAAATCAGAGTCAAAGTTTATCTTGCAAACCGTTCCATTTGTGCTAGATGAACGAACGTCTCTCAAGATGCAAAGATCTGAGAATTTAGTGTGTGTGAAAGCCGAAATTCAAATAGCTTGTTGGGAACACAAACTTCCTTTTAAGTTGCAAACTACACTCCATAAATATATATGTGGGGGTGTTAGCTCCAACTCGGTTTCAAAGTGAAAACTGCAGGAAATTCAAACCGCCACTGGGAAACAGACTGAGACACCACACTAAAAGTTTCTCCTGCAACCCTTTCCATTTGTGCTGGATGAACGAACGTCTCGCCACATGCTCAGTTCTGAGAGATAAGTGTGTGTTAAATCCGTCCTTCACCTAGCTTTTTGGGAACACAAAGATTTTTTTAGTTGCAAACTACACACCATACACATATATGGGTAGGTACTAGCTCCAACTCGGTTTTACAGTGAAAACTGCAGGAACTTCAAACAGGCACTAGGAAACAGAGTGAGAAACCAGAGTCAAATGTTATCTTGCAAACCGTTCAATTTGTGCTAGATGAACGAACTTCTCTCAAGATGCATAGATCTGAGAATTTAGTGTGTGTGAAAGCCGTAATTCAAATAGCTTGTTGGGAACACAAACTTCCTTTTAAGTTGCAAACTACACTCCATATATTTATATGGGGAGGTATTAGCTCCAACTCGGTATTACAGTGAAAACTGCTGGAAATTCAAACCGCCACTAGGAAACAGACTGAGACACCACACTAAAAGTTTCTCCTGCAAACCGTTCCATTTTGGCTGGATGAACGAACGTCTCTCCACATGCTCAGTTCTGAGAGATAATTGTGTGTGAAAGCCGTCTTCACCTAGCTTGTTAGGAACACCAAGTTTATTTCCAGTAACAAACTACACTAAATTCATATATATGTTGAGGTACTAGATCCAAATCGGTTTTACAGTGAAAACTGCAGGAATTTCAAACAGGCACTATGAAAAACACTGAGAAACCAGAGTAAAATTTCTCCTGCAATCTTTTCCATTTGTGCTAGATGAACGAACGTCTCTCCACATGCTAAGATCTGAGAGATGAGTGTGTGTGAAAGCCGTCTTTCACCAGTTTGTTGGGAACACAAACTTACTTTTCAGTTGCCAACTACACTCCATACATATATATGGGGAGGTACTAGCTCCAACTCGATTTTACAGTGAAAACTGCAGAAACTTCAAACTGGCACTAGGAAACAGACTGAGAAACCACACACAATTTCTCCTGCATCCCGTTCCATTTGTGCTGGATGAAATAACGTCTCTCCACATGCTCAGTTCTGAGAAATAATTGGGTGTGAAAGCCGTCCTTCACATAGCTTGTTGGGAACACAAAGTTTCTTTTCAGTTGCAAACTACATTCCATACATATATATGGGGATTTACTAGCTCCATCTCGGTTTTACAGTGAAAACTGCAGGAACTTCAAACCGGCACTAGGAAACAGACTGAGAAATCAGAGTCAAAGTTTATCTTGCAATCCGTTCCATTTGGCCTAGATGAACGAAACTCTCTCAAGATGCAAAGATCTGAGAATTTAGTGTGTGTGAAAGCCGTAATTCAAGAAGCTTGTTGGGAACACAAACTTCCTTTTAAGTTGCAATCTACACTACATACATATATACTGGGAGGTACAAGCTCTAACTCGATTTTACAGGGAAAACTGCAGGAACTTCAAACTGGCACTAGGAAACAGACTGAGAAACCACACCAAAAGTTTCTCCTGCAACCCGTTCCATTTGTGCTGGATGAAAGAACGTCTCTCCACATGCTCATTTCTGAGAGATAATTGTGTGTGAAAGCCGAACTTCAAATAAATTCTTGGGAACACAAAGTTTCTTTTCATGTGCCAACTACACTCCATACATATATAAGGGGAGGAACTACCTCCAACTCGTTTTCACAGTGAAAACTGCAGGAAATTCAAACAGGCACTTGGAAACAGACTGAGAAACCAGAGTAAAATTTCTCCTGCAACCTTTTCCATTTGTGCTAGCTGAACGAACTTCTCTCCACATGCTGAGTTCTGAGAGATAAGTGTGTGTGAAAGCCTTCCTTTACTAGCTTGATGGGAATACAGAGTTTCATTTCATTTGCAAACACCACTCCATATATATATATGGGGAGGTACAAGATCCAACTCCGTTTTACCATGAAAACTGCAGGAAATTCAAACCGGCACTATGAAACAGTCTGAGAAACCACAGTAAAAGTTTCCCCTGCAAACCTTTGCCATTTTGCTAGATGAATGAACGACTCTCCACATGATCAGTTCTGATACATATGTGTGTGTGAAAGCCGTCCTTCAGCTAGCTTCTTAGGAACACCAAGGTTCTTTTCAGTAGCAAACTACACTAAATTCATATATATGTTGTGGTACTACCTCCAACTCGGTTTTACAGTGAAAACTGCGGGAACTTCAAACCGGCACTGGGAAACAGACTGAGAAACCAGAGTAAAAGTTTCTTCTGCAAACTTTTCCATTTGTGCTAGATGAACGAACGTCTCTCCACATGCTCAGTTCAGAGAGAAAAGTGTGTGTGAAAGCCGTCCTTCACTAGCTTGTTGGGAACACATAGTTTCTTTTCAGTTGCAAACTCCACCCCATACATATATATGGGGAGGTACTAGATCTAACTCGGGTTTACAGCATAAACTGCAGGAATTTCAAACCGGCACTAGGAATCAGACTGAGAAAATAGAGTCAAAATTTATTTTGTAAACCGTTCAATTTGTGCTAGATGAACAAATGTCTCTGAAGATGCAAAGGTCTGAAAATTTAGTGTGTGTGAAAGCCGTAATTCACCTAGCTTGTTGGGATCACAAACTTCCTTTTAAGTTGCAAACTACACTCCATAAATATATATGGGGAAGTACTAGCTCCAAAACGGTTTTACAGTGAAAATTGCAGGGTCGTCAAACCGCCACTAGGAAACACACTGAGAAACCACACTAAGAGTTTCTCCTGCAACCCGTTCCAATTTTGCTGGATGAAAGAACGTCTCTCCACATGATCAGTTGTGAGAGATAACTGTGTGTGAAAGCCGTTCTTCACCTAGCTTGTTGGGAACACAAAGTTTCTTTTCAGTTGCCAACTCCACTCCATACATATATATGGGTAGGTACTAGCTCCAACTCGGTTTTACAGTGAAAACTGCAGGAACTTCAAATCGGCACTAGGAAACAGACTGAGAAACCACAGTAAACGTTTCTCCTGAAACCCGTTCCCTTTGTGCTAGATGAACGAACGTCTCTCCACATGCTCAGTTCTGAGGGATAAATGTGTGTGAAAGCCGTACTTCACCTAGCTTGTTGGGAACACAAAGTTTCTTTTCAGTTGCAAACTACAATCCATACATATAAATGGGGAGGTAATAGCTCCAAATATGTTTTACAGTGAAAACTGCAGGAAGTATGAACAAGCACTGGGAAACAGACTGAGGAACCAGAGTAAAATTTCTCCTGCAAACTTTTCCATTTCTGCTAGGTGAACGAACGTCTCTCAAGATGAAAGATCTGAGAATTTAATGTGTGTTAAAGCCTTAATTCACCTTGCTTTTTAGGAAAACAAACATCCTTTTAAGTTGCAAAATACACTCCATAAATATAAATGGGGAGGTTCTAGCTCCAACACGGTTTTACAGTGAAAACTGCAGGAACTTCAAACGGGCAGTAAGAAACAGACTGAAAACCAGAATAAAAGTTGCTCCTGCAACCCGTTCCATTTGTGCTGGATGAACGAACGTCTCTCCACATGCTAAGTTCTGAGAGATAAGTGTGTGTGAAAGCCGTCTTTCACCTAGCTTGTTAGGAACACCAAGTTTCTTTTCAGTAGCAAACTACACTAAATTCATATATATGTTGAGGTACTAGCTCCAACTCGGTTTTACAGTGAAAACTGCAGGAAATTCAAACCGAAACTAGGAAACAGACTGAGAAACCACAATAAAATTTTCTCCTGTAACCCGTTCCATTTGTGCCGGATGAATGAAAGTCTCTCCCATGCTCAGTTCTGAGTGATGAGTGTGATTGAAAGCCGTCCTTCACTAGCTTGTTGGGAACACAAAGATTCTTTTCAGTTGAAAACTCCACCCCATAAATATATATGGGGAGGTACTAGCTCCACCTCGTTTTTACAGTGAAAACTACAGGAATTTCAAACCGGCAGTAGGAAACAGACTGAGAAAGCAGAGTCAAAGTTTATCTAGCAATCCTTTCCATTTGTGGTAGATGAACGAATGTCTCTCAAGATGCAAAGATCTCAGAATTTAGTGTGTGTGAAAGCCGTAATTCACCTAGCTTGTTGGGATCACAAACTTCCTTTTAAGTTGCAAACTACACTCCATAAATATATATGGGGAAGAACTAGCTCCAACTCGGTTTTACAGTGAAAACTGCAGGGACTTCAAACCGCCACTAGGAAACACACTGAGAAACCACAATAAAAGTTTCTCCTGCAAACCGTTCTAATTTTGCTGGATGAAAGAACGTCTCTCACCATGATCAGTTGTGAGAGATAAGTATGTGTGAAAGCCGTTCTTCACCTAGCTTGTTGGGAACACAATGTTTCTTTTAATTTGCAAAATACACACCATACATATGTATGGGGAGGTACTAGCTCCACCTCGGTTTTACAGTGAAAACTGCAGGAACTTCAATCCGGCACTGGGAAACAGACTGAGAAACCAGAGTAAAAGTTTATTCTGCAAACTTTTCCATTTGTGCTAGATGAAGGAACGTCTCTCCACATGCTCAGTTCTGAGATATAATTGTGTGTGAATGCCGTACTTCACTTAGCTTGTTGTTAACACAAAGTTTCTTTTCAGTTGCAAACTACACTAAATTCATATATATGTTGAGGTACAAACTCCAAATCTATTTTACAGTGAAAAATTCATGAACTTCAATTGGTCAATATTAAACAGACTGAGAAACCAGAATAAAAGTTAAACCTGCAACCAGTTCCCTTTGTGCTAGATGAACCAACGTCTCTCCACATGCTCAGTTCTGAGAGATAAGTGTGTGTTAAATCCGTCCTTCACCTAGCTTTTTGGGAACACAAAGATTGTTTCAGTTGCAAACTACACACCATACATATATATGGGGAGGTACTTGATCCAACTCGGTTTTAAAGTGAAAACTGCAGGAACTTCAAACCGGCACTAGAAAACAGAATGAGAAATCAGAGTCAAAGTTTATCTTGCAAACGGTTCCATTTGTGCTACATGAACGAAACTCTCTCAAGATGCAAAGATCTGAGAATTTAGTGTGTGTGAAAGCCGTAATTCAAGAAGCTTGTTGGGAACACAAACTTCCTTTTAAGTTGCAAACTACACTCCATATATATATATATATAGGGAGTTACTAGTTCCAACTCGGTTTTACAGTGAAAACTGCTGGAAATCCAAACCGCCTCTAGGAAACAGACTGAGTAACCACACTAAAAGTTGTTCCTGCATCCCGTTCCATTTGTGCTGGATTAATGAAAGTGTCAGCACATGCTCAGTTCTGAGATATAAGTGTGTGTGAATGCCGTACTTCACTTACCTTGTTGTTAACACAAAGTTTCTTTTCAGTTGCAAACTACACTAAATTCATTTATATGTTGAGGTACAAGCTCCAACTAAGTTTTACAGTGAAAAATGCATGAAATTCAATCCGTCACTATTAAACAGCCTGAGAAACCAGAATAAAGTTACACCTGCAACCCGTTCCCTTTGTGCTAGATGAACGAACGTCTCTCCACATGCTCAGTTCTGAGAGATAAGTGTGTGTTAAATCCGTCCTTCACCTAGCTTTTTGGGAACACAAAGATTTTTTCAGTTGCAAACTACAACCCATACATATATATGGGGAGGTACTAGCGCCAAAATGGTTTTACTGTGAAAACTGCAGGAAATTCAAACCGGCACTAGGAAACAGACTGAGAAACCAGAGTCAAACATTATCTTGCAAACCGTTCAATTTGTGCTAGATGAACGAACGTCTCTCAAGATGCAAAGATCTGAGAATTAAGTGTGTGTGAACGCCGTACTTCAAATAGCTTGTTGGGAACACAAACTTCCTTTTAAGTTGCAAACTACACTCCATACATATATATGGGGAGTTATTAGCTCCAACTCGGTTTTACAGTGAAAACTGCTGGAAATTCAAACCGCCAGTAGGAAACAGACTGAGACACCACACTGAAAGTTTCTCCTGCAAACCGTTCCAATTGTGCTGGATGAACGAACGTCTCTCCACATGCTCAGTTCTGAGAGATAAGTGTGTGTGAAAGCCGTCTTCACCTAGCTTGTTAGGAACACCAAGTTTATTTCCAGTAACAAACTACACAAAATTCATATATATGTTGAGGTACTAGATCCAAATCGATTTTACAGTGAAAATTGCAGGAACTTCAAACCGGCACTAGGAAACAGACTGAGAAACCAGAGTAAAATTTCTCCTGCAAACTTTTCCATTTGTGCTAGATGAACGAACGTCTCTCCACATGCTAAGATCTGAGAGATGAGTGTGTGTGAAAGCCGTCCTTCACTAGCTTGTTGGGAAAACAAAGTTTCTTTTCAGGTGCCAACTACACTCCATACATATATAAGGGGGGGTACTAGCTCCAACTACGTTTTACAGTGAAAACTGCAGGAACTTCAATCCGGCACTGGGAAACAGACTGAGAAACCAGAGTAAAAGTTTATTCTGCAAACTTTTCCATTTGTGCTAGATGAACGAACGTCTCTCCACATGCTCAGTTCTGAGATATAAGTGTGTGTGAATGCCGTACTTCACTTAGCTTGTTGTTAACACAAAGTTACTTTTCAGTTGCAAACTACACTAAATTCATATATATGTTGAGGTACAAACTCCAAATCTATTTTACAGTGAAAAATTCATGAAATTCAATTGGTCAATATTAAACAGACTGAGAAACCAGAATAAAAGTTAAACCTGCAACCAGTTCCCTTTGTGCTAGATGAACCAACGTCTCTCCACATGCTCAGTTCTGAGAGATAAGTGTGTGTTAAATCCGTCCTTCACCTAGCTTTTTGGGAACACAAAGATTTTTTCAGTTGCAAACTACACACCATACATATATATGGGGAGGTACTTGATCCAACTCGGTTTTAAAGTGAAAACTGCAGGAACTTCAAACCGGCACTAGAAAACAGAATGAGAAATCAGAGTCAAAGTTTATCTTGCAAACGGTTCCATTTGTGCTACATGAACGAAACTCTCTCAAGATGCAAAGATCTGAGAATTTAGTGTGTGTGAAAGCCGTAATTCAAGAAGCTTGTTGGGAACACAAACTTCCTTTTAAGTTGCAATCTACACTCCATACATATATACGGGGAGGTACAAGCTCTAACTCGATTTTACAGTGAAAACTGCAGGAACTTCAAACTGGCACTAGGAAACAGACTGAGACACCACACTAAAAGTTTCTCCTGCAAACCGTTACATTTTGGCTGGATGAATGAACGTCTCTCCACATGCTCAGTTCTGAGAGATAAGTGTGTGTGAAAGCCGTCTTCACCTAGCTTGTTAGGAACACCAAGTTTATTTCCAGGAACAAACTACACAAAATTCATATATATGTTGAGGTACTAGATCCAAATCGATTTTACAGTGAAAATTGCAGGAACTTCAAACCGGCACTAGGAAACAGACTGAGAAACCAGAGTAAAATTTCTCCTGCAAACATTTCCATTTGTGCTAGATGAACGAACGTCTCTCCACATGCTAAGATCTGAGAGATGAGTGTGTGTGAAAGCCGAACTTCACCTAGCTTCTTGGGAACACAAAGTTTCTTTTCATGTGCCAACTACACTCCATACATATATAAGGGGAGGTACTAGCTCCACCTCGGTTTCACAGTGAAAACTTCAGGAAATTCAAAAAGGCACTTGGAAACAGACTGAGAAACCAGAGTAAAATTTTCCTTGCAACAAGATCCTTTTGTGCTGGATGAAAGAACGTCTCTCCGCATGCTCAGTTCTGATATATAAGTGTGTGTGAAAGCCGTCCTTAAACTAGCATGTTAGGAACACCAAGGTTCTGTTCAGTAGCAAACTACACTAAATACATATATATGTTGTGGTACTAACTCCAACTCGGTTTTACAGTGAAAACTGCAGGAACATCAAACCGGCACTTGGAAAAAGCCTGAGATACCACAATAAAATTTTCTCCTGCAACCCGTTCCATTTGTAATGGATGAACGAACGTCTCGCCACATGTTCATTTCTGAAAGATATATGTCTGTGAAAGCCGTCCTTCACCTAGCTTCTTGGGAACACAAAGTTCCTTTTCATGTGCCAACTACACTCCATAAATATATAAGGGGAGGTACTAGCTCCAACTCGGTTTTACAGTGAAAACTGTAGGAAATTCAAACAGGCACTGGGAAACAGACTGAGAAACCAGAGTAAAATTTCTCCTGCAAACTTTTCCATTTGTGCTAGATGAACGAACGTCTCTCCACATGCTCATTTCTGAGAGATAAGTGTGTGTGAAAGCCTTCCTTTCCTAGCTTGATGGGAATACAAAGTTTCTTTTCAGTTGCAAACAACACTCCATATATATATATATGGGGTGTTACTAGCTCCAACTCGGTTTTACAGTGAAAACTGCAGGAACTTCAAACCGCCACTAGGAAACACACTGAGAAACCAGAATAAAAGTTTCTACTGCAACCCGTTCCTTTAGTGCTAGATGAACGGACGTCTCTCCACATGCTCAGTTCTGAGAGATAAGTGTGTGTGAAAGCCGTCCTTCACCTTGCTTTTTGGGAACACAAAGTTTCTTTTCAGTTGCAAACTACACACCAAACATATATATGGGAAGGTACTAGCTCCAACTCGCTTTTACAGTGAAAAATGCAGGAACTTCAAACCGAAACTAGGAAACAGACTGAGAAACCACAATAAAATTTTCTCCTGTAAACCGTTCCATTTGTGCTGGATGAACGAACATCTCTCCCCATGCTCAGTTCTGAGAGATGAGTGTGTGTGAAAGCCGTCCTACACTAGCTTGTTGGGAACACAAAGATTCTTTTCAGTTGAAAACTACACCCCATAAATATATATGGGGAGTTACTAGCTCCAACTCGGTTTTACACTGATAACTGCAGGAACATCAATCCGGCACTAGGAAACAGACTGAGAAACCAGAAAAAAATCTGCACCTGCAACGCGTTCCCTTTGTGCTAGATGAAGGAACGTCTCTCAACATGCACAGTTCTGAGAGATAATTGTGTGTTAAATCCGTCCTTCCCCTTGCTTTTTGGGAACACCAAGATATTTTCAGTTGCAAACTACGCACCGTACATATATATGGGGAGGTACTTGGTCCAACTCGGTTTTACAGTCAAAACTGCAGGAAATTAAAACCGGCACTAGGAAACAGACTGAGAAATCAGAGTCAAAGTTTATCTTGCAAACCGTTCCATTTGTGCTAGATGAACGAACGTCTCTCAAGATGCAAAGATCTGAGAATTTAGTGTGTGTGAAAGCCGAAATTCAAATAGCTTGTTGGGAACACAAACTTCCTTTTAAGTTGCAAACTACACTCCATAAATATATATGTGGGGGTGTTAGCTCCAACTCGGTTTCAAAGTGAAAACTGCAGGAAATTCAAACCGCCACTGGGAAACAGACTGAGACACCACACTAAAAGTTTCTCCTGCAACCCTTTCCATTTGTGCTGGATGAACGAACGTCTCGCCACATGCTCAGTTCTGAGAGATAAGTGTGTGTTAAATCCGTCCTTCACCTAGCTTTTTGGGAACACAAAGATTTTTTCAGTTGCAAACTACACACCATACATATATATGGGTAGGTACTAGCTCCAACTCGGTTTTACAGTGAAAACTGCAGGAACTTCAAACAGGCACTAGGAAACAGAGTGAGAAACCAGAGTCAAATGTTATCTTGCAAACCGTTCAATTTGTGCTAGATGAACGAACTTCTCTCAAGATGCATAGATCTGAGAATTTAGTGTGTGTGAAAGCCGTAATTCAAATAGCTTGTTGGGAACACAAACTTCCTTTTAAGTTGCCAACTACACTCCATACATTTATATGGGGAGGTATTAGCTCCAACTCGGTTTTACAGTGAAAACTGCTGGAAATTCAAACCGCCACTAGGAAACAGACTGAGACACCACACTAAAAGTTTCTCATGCAAACCGTTCCATTTTGGCTGGATGAACGAACGTCTCTCCACATGCTCAGTTCTGAGAGATAATTGTGTGTGAAAGCCGTCTTCACCTAGCTTGTTAGGAACACCAAGTTTATTTCCAGTAACAAACTACACTAAATTCATATATATGTTGAGGTACTAGATCCAAATCGGTTTTACAGTGAAAACTGCAGGAATTTCAAACAGGAACTATGAAAAAGACTGAGAAACCAGAGTAAAATTTCTCCTGCAATCTTTTCCATTTGTGCTAGATGAACGAACGTCTCTCCACATGCTAAGATCTGAGAGATAAGTGTGTGTGAAAGCCGTCTTTCACCTAGCTTGTTAGGAACACCAAGTTTCTTTTCAGTAGCAAACTACACTAAATTCATATATATGTTGAGGTACTAGCTCCAACTCGGTTTTACAGTGAAAACTGCAGGAAATTCAAACCGAAACTAGGAAACAGACTGAGAAACCACAATAAAATTTTCTCCTGTAACCCGTTCCATTTGTGCCGGATGAATGAAAGTCTCTCCCATGCTCAGTTCTGAGTGATGAGTGTGATTGAAAGCCGTCCTTCACTAGCTTGTTGGGAACACAAAGATTCTTTTCAGTTGAAAACTCCACCCCATAAATATATATGGGGAGGTACTAGCTCCACCTCGTTTTTACAGTGAAAACTACAGGAATTTCAAACCGGCAGTAGGAAACAGACTGAGAAAGCAGAGTCAAAGTTTATCTAGCAATCCTTTCCATTTGTGGTAGATGAACGAATGTCTCTCAAGATGCAAAGATCTCAGAATTTAGTGTGTGTGAAAGCCGTAATTCACCTAGCTTGTTGGGATCACAAACTTCCTTTTAAGTTGCAAACTACACTCCATAAATATATATGGGGAAGAACTAGCTCCAACTCGGTTTTACAGTGAAAACTGCAGGGACTTCAAACCGCCACTAGGAAACACACTGAGAAACCACAATAAAAGTTTCTCCTGCAAACCGTTCTAATTTTGCTGGATGAAAGAACGTCTCTCACCATGATCAGTTGTGAGAGATAAGTATGTGTGAAAGCCGTTCTTCACCTAGCTTGTTGGGAACACAATGTTTCTTTTAATTTGCAAAATACACACCATACATATGTATGGGGAGGTACTAGCTCCACCTCGGTTTTACAGTGAAAACTGCAGGAACTTCAATCCGGCACTGGGAAACAGACTGAGAAACCAGAGTAAAAGTTTATTCTGCAAACTTTTCCATTTGTGCTAGATGAAGGAACGTCTCTCCACATGCTCAGTTCTGAGATATAATTGTGTGTGAATGCCGTACTTCACTTAGCTTGTTGTTAACACAAAGTTTCTTTTCAGTTGCAAACTACACTAAATTCATATATATGTTGAGGTACAAACTCCAAATCTATTTTACAGTGAAAAATTCATGAACTTCAATTGGTCAATATTAAACAGACTGAGAAACCAGAATAAAAGTTAAACCTGCAACCAGTTCCCTTTGTGCTAGATGAACCAACGTCTCTCCACATGCTCAGTTCTGAGAGATAAGTGTGTGTTAAATCCGTCCTTCACCTAGCTTTTTGGGAACACAAAGATTGTTTCAGTTGCAAACTACACACCATACATATATATGGGGAGGTACTTGATCCAACTCGGTTTTAAAGTGAAAACTGCAGGAACTTCAAACCGGCACTAGAAAACAGAATGAGAAATCAGAGTCAAAGTTTATCTTGCAAACGGTTCCATTTGTGCTACATGAACGAAACTCTCTCAAGATGCAAAGATCTGAGAATTTAGTGTGTGTGAAAGCCGTAATTCAAGAAGCTTGTTGGGAACACAAACTTCCTTTTAAGTTGCAAACTACACTCCATATATATATATATATAGGGAGTTACTAGTTCCAACTCGGTTTTACAGTGAAAACTGCTGGAAATCCAAACCGCCTCTAGGAAACAGACTGAGTAACCACACTAAAAGTTGTTCCTGCATCCCGTTCCATTTGTGCTGGATTAATGAAAGTGTCAGCACATGCTCAGTTCTGAGATATAAGTGTGTGTGAATGCCGTACTTCACTTACCTTGTTGTTAACACAAAGTTTCTTTTCAGTTGCAAACTACACTAAATTCATTTATATGTTGAGGTACAAGCTCCAACTAAGTTTTACAGTGAAAAATGCATGAAATTCAATCCGTCACTATTAAACAGCCTGAGAAACCAGAATAAAGTTACACCTGCAACCCGTTCCCTTTGTGCTAGATGAACGAACGTCTCTCCACATGCTCAGTTCTGAGAGATAAGTGTGTGTTAAATCCGTCCTTCACCTAGCTTTTTGGGAACACAAAGATTTTTTCAGTTGCAAACTACAACCCATACATATATATGGGGAGGTACTAGCGCCAAAATGGTTTTACTGTGAAAACTGCAGGAAATTCAAACCGGCACTAGGAAACAGACTGAGAAACCAGAGTCAAACATTATCTTGCAAACCGTTCAATTTGTGCTAGATGAACGAACGTCTCTCAAGATGCAAAGATCTGAGAATTAAGTGTGTGTGAACGCCGTACTTCAAATAGCTTGTTGGGAACACAAACTTCCTTTTAAGTTGCAAACTACACTCCATACATATATATGGGGAGTTATTAGCTCCAAATCGGTTTTACAGTGAAAACTGCTGGAAATTCAAACCGCCAGTAGGAAACAGACTGAGACACCACACTGAAAGTTTCTCCTGCAAACCGTTCCAATTGTGCTGGATGAACGAACGTCTCTCCACATGCTCAGTTCTGAGAGATAAGTGTGTGTGAAAGCCGTCTTCACCTAGCTTGTTAGGAACACCAAGTTTATTTCCAGTAACAAACTACACAAAATTCATATATATGTTGAGGTACTAGATCCAAATCGATTTTACAGTGAAAATTGCAGGAACTTCAAACCGGCACTAGGAAACAGACTGAGAAACCAGAGTAAAATTTCTCCTGCAAACTTTTCCATTTGTGCTAGATGAACGAACGTCTCTCCACATGCTAAGATCTGAGAGATGAGTGTGTGTGAAAGCCGTCCTTCACTAGCTTGTTGGGAAAACAAAGTTTCTTTTCAGGTGCCAACTACACTCCATACATATATAAGGGGGGGTACTAGCTCCAACTACGTTTTACAGTGAAAACTGCAGGAACTTCAATCCGGCACTGGGAAACAGACTGAGAAACCAGAGTAAAAGTTTATTCTGCAAACTTTTCCATTTGTGCTAGATGAACGAACGTCTCTCCACATGCTCAGTTCTGAGATATAAGTGTGTGTGAATGCCGTACTTCACTTAGCTTGTTGTTAACACAAAGTTACTTTTCAGTTGCAAACTACACTAAATTCATATATATGTTGAGGTACAAACTCCAAATCTATTTTACAGTGAAAAATTCATGAAATTCAATTGGTCAATATTAAACAGACTGAGAAACCAGAATAAAAGTTAAACCTGCAACCAGTTCCCTTTGTGCTAGATGAACCAACGTCTCTCCACATGCTCAGTTCTGAGAGATAAGTGTGTGTTAAATCCGTCCTTCACCTAGCTTTTTGGGAACACAAAGATTTTCTCAGTTGCAAACTACACACCATACATATATATGGGGAGGTACTTGATCCAACTCGGTTTTAAAGTGAAAACTGCAGGAACTTCAAACCGGCACTAGAAAACAGAATGAGAAATCAGAGTCAAAGTTTATCTTGCAAACGGTTCCATTTGTGCTACATGAACGAAACTCTCTCAAGATGCAAAGATCTGAGAATTTAGTGTGTGTGAAAGCCGTAATTCAAGTGCTTGTTGGGAACACAAACTTCCTTTTAAGTTGCAATCTACACTCCATACATATATACGGGGAGGTACAAGCTCTAACTCGATTTTACAGTGAAAACTGCAGGAACTTCAAACTGGCACTAGGAAACAGACTGAGACACCACACTAAAAGTTTCTCCTGCAAACCGTTACATTTTGGCTGGATGAATGAACGTCTCTCCACATGCTCAGTTCTGAGAGATAAGTGTGTGTGAAAGCCGTCTTCACCTAGCTTGTTAGGAACACCAAGTTTATTTCCAGGAACAAACTACACAAAATTCATATATATGTTGAGGTACTAGATCCAAATCGATTTTACAGTGAAAATTGCAGGAACTTCAAACCGGCACTAGGAAACAGACTGAGAAACCAGAGTAAAATTTCTCCTGCAAACATTTCCATTTGTGCTAGATGAACGAACGTCTCTCCACATGCTAAGATCTGAGAGATGAGTGTGTGTGAAAGCCGAACTTCACCTAGCTTCTTGGGAACACAAAGTTTCTTTTCATGTGCCAACTACACTCCATACATATATAAGGGGAGGTACTAGCTCCACCTCGGTTTCACAGTGAAAACTTCAGGAAATTCAAAAAGGCACTTGGAAACAGACTGAGAAACCAGAGTAAAATTTTCCTTGCAACAAGATCCTTTTGTGCTGGATGAAAGAACGTCTCTCCGCATGCTCAGTTCTGATATATAAGTGTGTGTGAAAGCCGTCCTTAAACTAGCATGTTAGGAACACCAAGGTTCTGTTCAGTAGCAAACTACACTAAATACATATATATGTTGTGGTACTAACTCCAACTCGGTTTTACAGTGAAAACTGCAGGAACATCAAACCGGCACTTGGAAAAAGCCTGAGATACCACAATAAAATTTTCTCCTGCAACCCGTTCCATTTGTAATGGATGAACGAACGTCTCGCCACATGTTCATTTCTGAAAGATATATGTCTGTGAAAGCCGTCCTTCACCTAGCTTCTTGGGAACACAAAGTTCCTTTTCATGTGCCAACTACACTCCATAAATATATAAGGGGAGGTACTAGCTCCAACTCGGTTTTACAGTGAAAACTGTAGGAAATTCAAACAGGCACTGGGAAACAGACTGAGAAACCAGAGTAAAATTTCTCCTGCAAACTTTTCCATTTGTGCTAGATGAACGAACGTCTCTCCACATGCTCATTTCTGAGAGATAAGTGTGTGTGAAAGCCTTCCTTTCCTAGCTTGATGGGAATACAAAGTTTCTTTTCAGTTGCAAACAACACTCCATATATATATATATGGGGTGTTACTAGCTCCAACTCGGTTTTACAGTGAAAACTGCAGGAACTTCAAACCGCCACTAGGAAACACACTGAGAAACCAGAATAAAAGTTTCTACTGCAACCCGTTCCTTTAGTGCTAGATGAACGGACGTCTCTCCACATGCTCAGTTCTGAGAGATAAGTGTGTGTGAAAGCCGTCCTTCACCTTGCTTTTTGGGAACACAAAGTTTCTTTTCAGTTGCAAACTACACACCAAACATATATATGGGAAGGTACTAGCTCCAACTCGCTTTTACAGTGAAAAATGCAGGAACTTCAAACCGAAACTAGGAAACAGACTGAGAAACCACAATAAAATTTTCTCCTGTAAACCGTTCCATTTGTGCTGGATGAACGAACATCTCTCCCCATGCTCAGTTCTGAGAGATGAGTGTGTGTGAAAGCCGTCCTTCACTAGCTTGTTGGGAACACAAAGATTCTTTTCAGTTGAAAACTACACCCCATAAATATATATGGGGAGTTACTAGCTCCAACTCGGTTTTACACTGATAACTGCAGGAACATCAATCCGGCACTAGGAAACAGACTGAGAAACCAGAAAAAAATCTGCACCTGCAACGCGTTCCCTTTGTGCTAGATGAAGGAACGTCTCTCAACATGCTCAGTTCTGAGAGATAATTGTGTGTTAAATCCGTCCTTCCCCTTGCTTTTTGGGAACACCAAGATATTTTCAGTTGCAAACTACGCACCGTACATATATATGGGGAGGTACTTGGTCCAACTCGGTTTTACAGTCAAAACTGCAGGAAATTAAAACCGGCACTAGGAAACAGACTGAGAAATCAGAGTCAAAGTTTATCTTGCAAACCGTTCCATTTGTGCTAGATGAACGAACGTCTCTCAAGATGCAAAGATCTGAGAATTTAGTGTGTGTGAAAGCCGAAATTCAAATAGCTTGTTGGGAACACAAACTTCCTTTTAATTTGCAAACTACACTCCATAAATATATATGTGGGGGTGTTAGCTCCAACTCGGTTTCAAAGTGAAAACTGCAGGAAATTCAAACCGCCACTGGGAAACAGACTGAGACACCACACTAAAAGTTTCTCCTGCAACCCTTTCCATTTGTGCTGGATGAACGAACGTCTCGCCACATGCTCAGTTCTGAGAGATAAGTGTGTGTTAAATCCGTCCTTCACCTAGCTTTTTGGGAACACAAAGATTTTTTCAGTTGCAAACTACACACCATACATATATATGGGTAGGTACTAGCTCCAACTCGGTTTTACAGTGAAAACTGCAGGAACTTCAAACAGGCACTAGGAAACAGAGTGAGAAACCAGAGTCAAATGTTATCTTGCAAACCGTTCAATTTGTGCTAGATGAACGAACTTCTCTCAAGATGCATAGATCTGAGAATTTAGTGTGTGTGAAAGCCGTAATTCAAATAGCTTGTTGGGAACACAAACTTCCTTTTAAGTTGCCAACTACACTCCATACATTTATATGGGGAGGTATTAGCTCCAACTCGGTTTTACAGTGAAAACTGCTGGAAATTCAAACCGCCACTAGGAAACAGACTGAGACACCACATTAAAAGTTTCTCCTGCAAACCGTTCCATTTTGGCTGGATGAACGAACGTCTCTCCACATGCTCAGTTCTGAGAGATAATTGTGTGTGAAAGCCGTCTTCACCTAGCTTGTTAGGAACACCAAGTTTATTTCCAGTAACAAACTACACTAAATTCATATATATGTTGAGGTACTAGATCCAAATCGGTTTTACAGTGAAAACTGCAGGAATTTCAAACAGGAACTATGAAAAAGACTGAGAAACCAGAGTAAAATTTCTCCTGCAATCTTTTCCATTTGTGCTAGATGAACGAACGTCTCTCCACATGCTAAGATCTGAGAGATGAGTGTGTGTGAAAGCCGTCTTTCACTAGTTTGTTGGGAACACAAACTTACTTTTCAGTTGCCAACTACACTCCATACATATATATGGGGAGGTACTAGCTTCAACTCGATTTTACAGTGAAAACTGCAGAAACTTCAAACTGGCACTAGGAAACAGACTGAGAAACCACACAAAATTTCTCCTGCATCCCGTTCCATTTGTGCTGGATGAAATAACGTCTCTCCACATGCTCAGTTCTGAGAAATAATTGGGTGTGAAAGCCGTCCTTCACATAGCTTGTTGGGAACACAAAGTTTCTTTTCAGTTGCAAACTACATTCCATACATATATATGGGGATTTACTAGCTCCATCTCGGTTTTACAGTGAAAACTGCAGGAACTTCAAACCGGCACTAGGAAACAGACTGAGAAATCAGAGTCAAAGTTTATCTTGCAATCCGTTCCATTTGGCCTAGATGAACGAAACTCTCTCAAGATGCAAAGATCTGAGAATTTAGTGTGTGTGAAAGCCGTAATTCAAGAAGCTTGTTGGGAACACAAACTTCCTTTTAAGTTGCAATCTACACTACATACATATATACTGGGAGGTACAAGCTCTAACTCGATTTTACAGGGAAAACTGCAGGAACTTCAAACTGGCACTAGGAAACAGACTGAGAAACCACACCAAAAGTTTCTCCTGCAACCCGTTCCATTTGTGCTGGATGAAAGAACGTCTCTACACATGCTCATTTCTGAGAGATTATTGTGTGTGAAAGCCGAACTTCAAATACATTCTTGGGAACACAAAGTTTCTTTTCATGTGCCAACTACACTCCATATATATATAAGGGGAGGAACTACCTCCAACTCGTTTTCACAGTGAAAACTGCAGGAAATTCAAACAGGCACTTGGAAACAGACTGAGAAACCAGAGTAAAATTTCTCCTGCAACCTTTTCTATTTGTGCTAGCTGAACGAACTTCTCTCCACATGCTGAGTTCTGAGAGATAAGTGTGTGTGAAAGCCTTCCTTTACTAGCTTGATGGGAATACAGAGTTTCATTTCAGTTGCAAACACCACTCCATATATATATATGGGGAGGTACAAGATCCAACTCAGTTTTACCATGAAAACTGCAGGAACTTCAAACCGGCACTATGAAACAGTCTGAGAAACCACAGTAAAAGTTTCCCCTGCAAACCTTTGCCATTTTGCTAGATGAATGAACGACTCTCCACATGATCAGTTCTGATATATATGTGTGTGTGAAAGCCGTCCTTCAGCTAGCTTCTTAGGAACACCAAGGTTCTTTTCAGTAGCAAACTACACTAAATTCATATATATGTTGTGGTACTACCTCCAACTCGGTTTTACAGTGAAAACTGCGGGAACTTCAAACCGGCACTGGGAAACAGACTGAGAAACCAGAGTAAAAGTTTCTTCTGCAAACTTTTCCATTTGTGCTAGATGAACGAACGTCTCTCCACATGCTCAGTTCAGAGAGAAAAGTGTGTGTGAAAGCCGTCCTTCACTAGCTTGTTGGGAACACATAGTTTCTTTTCAGTTGCAAACTCCACCCCATACATATATATGGGGAGGTACTAGATCTAACTCGGGTTTACAGCATAAACTGCAGGAATTTCAAACCGGCACTAGGAATCAGACTGAGAAAATAGAGTCAAAATTTATTTTGTAAACCGTTCAATTTGTGCTAGATGAACAAATGTCTCTGAAGATGCAAAGGTCTGAAAATTTAGTGTGTGTGAAATCCGTAATTCACCTAGCTTGTTGGTAACACAAACTTCCTTTTAAGTTGCAAACTACACTCCATATATATATATGGGGAGTTACTAGCTCCATCTCGGTTTTACAGTGAAAACTGCTGGAATTTCAATCCGCCTCTAGGAAACAGAGTGAGTAACCACACTAAAAGTTTCTCCTGCAACCCGTTCCATTTGTGCTGGATGAATAAACGTCTCAGCACATGCTCAGTTCTGAGATATAAGTGTGTGTTAATGCCGTAATTCACTTAGCTTGTTGTAAACACAAAGTTTCCTTTCAGTTGCAAACTACAATAAATTCATATATATGATGAGGTACAAGCTTCAACTAGGTTTTACAGTGAAAAATGCATGAACTTCAATCCGTCCCTATTAAACAGACTGAGAAACCAGAAAAAAAGTTACAACTGCAACCCATTCCCTTTGTGCTAGATGAACGAACGTCTCTCTAAATGCTCAGTTCTGAGAGATAAGTGTGTGTTAAATCAGTCCTTCACCTAGCTATTTGGGAAAACAAAGATTTTTTCAGTTGCAAACTACACACCATACATATATATGGGGAGGTACTAGCACCAACTCGGTTTTACAGTGAAAACTGCAGGAACTTCAAACCGGCACTAGGAAACAGACTGAGAAATCAGAGTCAAAGTTTATCTTGCAAACCGTTCCATTTGTGCTAGATGAACGAACTTCTCTCAAGATGCAAAGATCTGAGAATTTAGTGTGTGTGAAAGTCGTAATTCAAATAGCTTGTTGGGAACACAAACTTCCTTTTAAGTTGCAAACTGCACTCCATAAATATATATGTGGAGGTATTAGCTCCAACTCGGTTTCAAAGTGAAAAATGCAGGAAATTCAAACCGCCACTAGGAAACAAACTGAGACAACACACTAAAAGTTTCTCCTGCAACAATTTCCATTTGTGCTGGATGAACGAACGTCTCGCCACATACTCAGTTCTGAGAGATAAGTGTGTGTTAAATCCGTCATTCACCTAGCTATTTGGGAAAAAAAAGATTTTTTCAGTTGCAAACTACACACCATACATATATATGGGGAGGTACTAGCACCAACTCGGTTTTACAGTGAAAACTGCAGGAAATTCAAACCGGCACTAGGAAACAGACTGAGAAATCATAGTCAAAGTTTATCTTGCAAACCGTTCCATTTTTGCTAGATGAACGAAAGTCTCTCAAAATGCAAAGATCTGAGAATTTAGTGTGTGTGAAAGCCGTAATTCAAATAGCTTGTTGGGAACACAAACTTCCTTTTAAGTTGCAAACTACACTCCATAAATATATATGTGGAGGTATTAGCACCAACTCGGATTCAAAGTGAAAACTGCTGGAAATTCAAACTGGCACTAGGAAACAGACTGAGAAACCACACTAAAAGTTTCTCCTGCAACCCGTTACATTTGTGCTGGATGAACGGACGTCTCTCCACATGCTCAGTTCTGAGAGATAATTGTGTGTGAAAGGCGTATTCTCCTAGCTTGTTAGGAACACCAAGTTTATTTCCAGTAACAAACTACACTTAATTCATATATATGTTGAAGTACTAGATCCAAATCGGTTTTACACTTAAAATTGCAGGAACTTCAAACCGGCACTATGAAACAGACTGAGAAACCAGAGTAAAATTTCTCCTGCAAACTTTTCCATTTGTGCTAGATAAACGAACGTCTCTCCACATGATAAGATCTGAGAGATGAGTGTGTGTGAAAGCCGTCCTTCACTAGCTTGTTGGGAACACAAAGTTTCTTTTCAGTTGCCAACTACACTCCATACATATATATGGGGAGGTACTAGCTCCAACAGGATTTTACAGTGAAAACTGCAGATACTTCAAACTGGCACTAGGAAACAGACTGAGATACCACACTAAAATTTCTCCTGCAACCCGTTCCATTTGTTCTGGATGAAAGAACGTCTCTCCTCATGCTCAGTTCTGAAAGATAATTGTGTGTGAAAGCCTTCCTTTACTAGCTTGATGGGAATACAAAGTTTCTTTTCAGTTGCAAACTCCACTCCATATATATATATGGGGAGTTACTAGCTCCAACGCGGTTTTACAGTGAAAACTGCAGGAAATTCAAACCGGCACTAGGAAACAGACTGAGAAACCACAGTAAAAGTTTCCCCTGCAAACCTTTGCCATTGTGCTAGATGAATGAACGTCTCTCCACATGATCAGTTCTGATATAAATGTGTGTGTGAAAGCCGTCCTTCACAAGCTTGTTAGGAACACCAAGTTTATTTCCAGTAACAAACTAAACTAAATTCATATATATGTTGAGGTACTAGATCCAAATCGGTTTTACACTGAAAATTGCAGGAACTTCATACCGGCACTATGAAACAGACTGAGAAACCAGAGTAAAATTTCTCCTGCAAACTTTTCCATTTGTGCTAGATGAACGAACGTCTCTCCACATGCTAAGATCTGAGAGATGAGTGTGTGTGAAAGCCGTCTTTCACTAGCTTGTTTGGAACACAAATTTTCTTTTCAGTTGCCAACTACTCCCCATACATATATGTGGGGAGGTACTAGCTCCAACTCGATTTTACAGTGAAAACTGCAGAAACTTCAAACTGGCACTAGGAAACAGACTGAGAAACCACACTAAAAGTTTCTCCTGCAACCCGTTCCATTTGTTCTGGATGAAAGAACGTCTCTCCACAAGCTCAGTTCTGAGAAATAATTGTGTGTGAAAGCCGTCCTTCACATAGCTTGTTGGGAACACAAAGTTTCTTTTCAGTTGCAAACTACATTCCATACACATATATGGGGAGATACTAGCTCCATCTCGGTTTTACAGTGAAAACTGCAGGAACTTCAAACCGGCACTGGGAAACAGACTGAGAATCCACAGAAAAAGTTTCCCCTGCAAACCTTTGCCATTGTGCTAGCTGAATGAACGTCTCTCCACATGATCATTTCTGAGATATAAGTGTGTGTTAATGCCGTAATTCACTTAGCTTGTTGTAAACACAAAGTATCTTTTCAGTTGCAAACTACACTAAATACATATGTATGTTGAGGTACAAGCTCCAAATAAGTTTTACAGTGAAAATGCATGAACTTCAATCCGTCACTATTAAACAGACTGAGAAACCAGAATAAAAGTTACACCTGCAACCCATTCCCTTTGTGCTAGATGAACGAACGTCTCTCTAAATGCTCAGTTCTGAGAGATAAGTGAGTGTTAAATCTGTCCTTCACCTAGCTATTTGGGAACACAAAGATTTTTTCAGTTGCAAACTACACACCATACATATATATGGGGAGGTACTAGCTCCAAATCGGTTTTACAGTGAAAACTGCAGGAACTTCAAACAGGCACTAGGAAACAGAGTGAGAAACCAGAGTCAAGTTTTATCTTGCAAACCGTTCAATTTGTGCTAGATGAACGAACGTCTCTCAAGATGCATAGATCTGAGAATTTAGTGTGTGTGAAAGCCGTAATTCAAATAGCTTGTTGGGAACACAAACTTCCTTTTAAGTTGCAAACTACACTCCATACATATATATGGGGAGTTATTAGCTCCAACTCGGTTTTACAGTGAAAACTGCTGGAAATTCAAACCGCCACTAGGAAACACACTGAGACACCACACTAAAAGTTTCTCCTGCAAACCGTTCCATTTTGGCTGGATGAACGAACGTCTCTCCACATGCTCAGTTCTGAGAGATAATTGTGTGTGAAAGCCGTCTTCACCTAGCTTGTTAGGAACACCAAGTTTATTTCCAGTAACAAACTACACTAAATTCATATATATGTTGAGGTACTAGATCCAAATCGGTTTTACAGTGAAAATTGCAGGAATTTCAAACAGGCACTATGAAACAGACTGAGAAACCAGAGTAAAATTTCTCCTGCAAACTTTTCCATTTGTGCTAGATGAACGAACGTCTCTCCACATGCTAAGATCTGAGAGATGAGTGTGTGTGAAAGCCGTCTTTCACTAGCTTGTTGGGAACACAAACTTTCTTTTCAGTTGCCAACTACACTCCATACATATATATGGGGAGGTACTAGCTCCAACTCGATTTTACAGTGAAAACTGCAGGAAATTCAAACCGCCACTAGGAAACAGACTGAGACACCACACTAAAAGTTTCTCCTGCAACCCTTTCCATTTGTGCTGGATGAACGAACGTCTCGCCACATGCTCAGTTCTGAGAGATAAGTGTGTGTTAAATCAGTCCTTCACCTAGCTTTTTGGGAACACAAAGATTTTTTCAGTTGCAAACTACACACCATACATATATATGGGGATGTACTAGCTCCAACTCGGTTTTACATTGAAAACTGCAAGAACTTCAAACCGGCCCTAGGAAACAGACTGAGAAACTAGAGTCAAACTTTATCTTGCAAACCGTTCAATTTGTGCTAGATGAACGAACGTGTCTCAAGATGCAAAGATCTGAGAATTTAGTGTGTGTGAAAGCCGTAATTCAAATAGCTTGTTGGAAACACAAACTTCCTTTTAAGTTGCAAACTACACTCCATACATATATATGGGGAGGTATTAGTTCTAACTCGGTTTTACAGTGAAAACTGCTGGAAATTCAAACCGCCACTAGGAAACAGACTGAGACACCACACTAAATTTTCTCCTGCAACCCGTTACATTAGTGCTGGATGAAAAAACGTCTCTCCACATGCTCAGTTCTGAGAGATAATTGTGTGTGATAGGCGTCTTCTCCTAGCTTGTTAGGAACACCAAGTTTATTTCCAGTAACAAACTACACTAAATTCATATATATGTTGAGGTACTAGATCCAAATCGGTATTACAGAGAAAATTGCAGGAACTTCAAACCGGCACTATGAAACAGACTGAGAAACCAGAGTAAAATTTCTCCTGCAAACTTTTCCATTTGTGCTAGATGAACGAACGTCTCTCCACATGCTAAGATCTGAGAGATGAGTGTGCGTGAAAGCAGTCCTTCACTAGCTTGTTGGGAACACAAAGTTTCTTTTCAGTTGCCAACTACACTCCATACATATATATGGGGAGGTACTAGCTCCAACTCGATTTTACAGTGAAAACTGCAGAAGCTTCAAACTGGCACTAGGAAACAGACTGAGAAACCACACTAAAAGTTTCTCCTGCAACCCGTTCCATTTGTGCTGGATGAAAGAACGTCTCTCCACATGCTCATTTCTGAGAGATAATTGTGTGTGAAAGCCGAACTTCACCTAACTTCTTGGGAACACAAAGTTTCTTATTATGTGCCAAATACACTCCATACATATATAAGGAGAGGTACTAGCTCCAACTCGCTTTCACAGTGAAAAATGCAGGAAATTCAAACAGGCACTTGGAAACAGACTGAGAAACCAGAGTAAAATTTCTCCTAAAACCTTTTCCATTTGTGCTAGATGAACGAACTTCTCTCCACATGCTGAGTTCTGAGAGATAAGTGTGTGTGAAAGCCTTCCTTTACTAGCTTGATGGGAATACAGAGTTTCATTTCAGTTGCAAACACCACTCCATATATATATATGGGGAGGTACAAGATCCAACTCCGTTTTACCGTGAAAACTGCAGGAACTTCAAACCGGCACTGGGAAACAGACTGAGAAACCACAGTAAAAGTTTCCCCTGCAAACCTTTGCCATTGTGCTAGATGAATGAACGTCTCTCCACATGATCAGTTCTGATATATATGTGTGTGTGAAAGCCGTCCTTCAGCTAGCTTCTTAGGAACACCAAGGTTCTTTTCAGTAGCAAAATACACTAAATTCATATATATGTTGTGGTACTAGCTCCAACTCGGTTTTACAGTGAAAACAGCGGGAACTTCAAACCGGCACTGGGAAACAGACTGAGAAACCAGAGTAAAAGTTTCTTCTGCAAACTTTTCCATTTGTGCTAGATGAACGAACGTCTTACCACATGCTGAGTTCAGAGAGAAAAGTGTGTGTGAAAGCCGTCCTTCACTAGCTTGTTGGGAACACATAGTTTCTTTTCAGTTGCAAACTCCACCCCATACATATATATGTTGAGGTACTAGATCTAACTCGGGTTTACAGCATAAACTGCAGGAATTTCAAACCGGCACTAGGAATCAGACTGAGAAAATAGAGTCAAAGTTTATCTTGCAAACCGTTCAATTTGTGCTAGATGAACGAAAGTCCCTCAAGATGCAAAGATCTGAGAATTTAGTGTGTGTGAAAGCCGTAATTCAAATAGCTTCTTGGGAACACAAACTTCCTTTTAAGTTGCAAACTACACTCCATAAATATATATGTGGAGGTATTAGCTCCAACTCGGTTTCAAAGTGAAAACTGTAGGAAATTCAAACAGCCACTAGGAAACAGACTGAGACACCACACTAAACGTTTCTCCTGCAACCCTTTCCATTTGTGCTGGGTGAACGAACGTCTCGCCACATGCTCAGTTCTGAGAGATAAGTGTGTGTTAAATCAGTCCTTCACCTAGCTTTTTGGGAACACAAAGATTTTTTCAGTTGCAAACTACACACCATACATATATATGGGGATGTACTAGCTCCAACTCGGTTTTACAGTGAAAACTGCAGGAACTTCAAACCGGCCCTAGGAAACAGACTGAGAAACCAGAGTCAAACTTTATCTTGCAAACCGTTCAATTTGTGCTAGATGAACGAACGTCTCTCAAGATGCAAAGATCTGAGAATTTAGTGTGTGTGAAAGCCGTAATTCAAATAGCTTGTTGGAAACACAAACTTCCTTTTAAGTTGCAAACTACACTCCATACATATATATGGGGAGGTATTAGTTCTAACTCGGTTTTACAGTGAAAACTGCTGGAAATTCAAACCGCCACTAGGAAACAGACTGAAAAACCACACTAAAAGTTTCTCCTGCAACCCGTTACATTTGTGCTGGATGAAAAAACGTCTCTCCACATGCTCAGTTCTGAGAGATAATTGTGTGTGAAAGGCGTCTTCTCCTAGCTTGTTAGGAACACCAAGTTTATTTCCAGTAACAAACTACACTAAATTCATATATATGTTGAGGTACTAGATCCAAATCTGTTTTACACTTAAAATTGCAGGAACTTCAAACCGGCACTATGAAACAGACTGAGAAACCAGAGTAAAATTTCTCCTGCAAACTTTTCCATTTGTGCTAGATGAACGAACGTCTCTCCACATGCTAAGATCTGAGAGATGAGTGTGCGTGAAAGCCGTCCTTCACTAGCTTGTTGGGAACACAAAGTTTCTTTTCACTTGCCAACTACACTCCATACATATATATGGGGAGGTACTAGCTCCAACTCGATTTTACAGTGAAAACTGCAGAAACTTCAAACAGGCACTAGGGAACAGACTGAGATACCACACTAAATTTTCTCCTGCAACCCGTTCCATTTGTTCTGGATGAAATATCGTCTCTCCACATGCTCAGTTCTGAGAGATAATTGTGTGTGAAAGCCTTCCTTTACTAGCTTGATGGGAATACAAAGTTTCTTTTCAGTTGCAAACTCCACTCCATATATATATATGGGGAGTTACTAGCTCCAACGCGGTTTTACAGTGAAAACTGCAGGAACTTCAAACCGGCACTATGAAACAGACTGAGAAACCACAGTAAAAGTTTCCTCTTCAAACCTTTTCCATTGTGCTAGATGAATGAACGTTTCTCCACATGATCAGTTCTGATATATATGTGTGTGTGAAAGCCGACCTTCAGCTAGCTTGTTAGGAACACCAAGGTTCTTTTCAGTAGCAAACTACACTAAATTCATATATATGTTGTTGTACTATCTACAATTCGGTTTTACAGTGAAAACTGCGGGAACTTCAAACCGGCACTGGGAAACAGACTGAGAAACCAGAGTAAAAGTTTCATCTGCAAACTTTTCCATTTGTGCTAGATGAACGAACGTCTCTCAACATGCTCAGTTCTGAGAGAAATGTGTGTGTGAAAGCCGTCCTTCACTAGCTTGTTAGGAACACCAAGTTTATTTCCAGTATCAAACTACACTAAATTCATATATATTTTGAGGTACTAGATCCAAATCGGTTTTACACTTAAAATTGCAGGAACTTCAAACCGGCACTATGAAACAGACTGAGAAACCAGAGTAAAATTTCTCCTGCAAACTTTTCCATTTGTGCTAGATGAACGAACGTCTCTCAAGATGCTCAGTTCTGAGAGAAATGTGTGTGTGAAAGCCGTCCTTCACTAGCTTGTTAGGAACACCAAGTTTATTTCCAGTAACAAACTACACTAAATTCATATATATGTTGAGGTACTAGATCCAAATCGGTTTTACACTTAAAATTGCAGGAACTTCAAACCGGCACTATGAAACAGACTGAGAAACCAGAGTAAAATTTCTCCTGCAAACTTTTCCATTTGTGCTAGATGAACGAACGTCTCTCCACATGATAAGATCTGAGAGATGAGTGTGTGTGAAAGCCGCCTTTCACTAGCTTGTTGGGAACACAAACTTTCTTTTCAGTTGCCAACTACACTCCATACATATATATGGGGAGGTACAAGCTCCAACTCGATTTTACAGTGAAAACGGCAGAAACTTCAAACTGGCACTAGGAAACAGACTGAGAAACCACACTAAAAGTTTCTCCTGCAAACCGTTCCATTTGTGCTGGATGAAAGAACGTCTCTCCACATGCTCAGTTCTGAGAAATAATTGTGTGTGAAAGCCGTCCTTCACATAGCTTATTGGGAACACAAAGTTTCTTTTCAGTTGCAAAATACATTCCATACATATATATGGGGAGTTACTAGCTCCATCTCGGTTTTACAGTGAAAACTGCAGGAACTTCAAACCGGCACTGGGAAACAGACTGAGAATCCACAGAAAAAGTTTCCCCTGCAAAACTTTGCCATTGTGCTAGCTGAATGAACGTCTCTCCACATGCTCAGTTCTGAGATATAAGTGTGTGTGAATGCCGTACTTCACTTAGCTTGTTGTTAACACAAAGTTTCTTTTCAGTTGCAAACTACACTAAATTCATATATATGTTGAGGTACAAGCTTCAACTATGTTTTACAGTGAAAAATGCATGAACTTCAATCCGTCACTATTAAACACACTGAGAAACCAGAATAAAAGTTACACCTGCATCCCGTTTCCTTTGTGCTAGATGAACGAACGTCTCTCCACATGCTCAGTTCTGAGAGATATGTGTGTGTTAAATCCGTCCTTCACCTAGCTTTTTGGGAACACAAAGATTTTTTCAGTTGCAAACTACACACCATAAGTATATATGGGGAGGTACTAGCTCCAACACGGTTTTAAAGTGAAAACTGCAGGAACTTCAAACCGGCACTAGGAAACAGACTGAGAAACCAGAGTCAAACTTTACCTTGCAAACCGTTCAATTTGTTCTAGATGAACGAACATCTATCAAGATGCAAAGTTCTGAGAATTTAGTGTGTGTGAAAGCTGTAATTCAAATAGCTTGTTGGGAACACAAACTTCCTTTTAAGTTGCAAACTACACTCCATACATATATATGGGGAGGTACTAGCTCCAACTCGCTTTTACAGTGACAACTGCAGGAATTTCAAACCGCCACTAGGAAACAGCCTGAGAAAACACGCTAAAAGTTTCTCCTGCAACTCGTTCCATTTGTGCTGGATGAATGAACGTCTCTCCATATGCTTAGGTCTGAGAGATAATTGTGTGTGTATGCCGTACTTCAACTAGCTTGCTGTTAATACAAAGTTTCTTTTCTGTTGCAAACTACACTCCATACATATATGTGGGGAGGTACTAGCTCCAAATCGGTTTTACAGTGAAACCTGCAGGAACTTCAAACCGGCACTAGGAAACAAACTGAGAAACCACAGTAAAAGTTTCCCCTGCAAACCGTTTACTTTGTGCTACATGAATGAACGTCTCTCCACATGCTAAACTCTGATATATATGTGAGTGTGAAATCCGTCTTTCACCTAGGTTGTTAGGAACGCCAAGTTTGTTTTCAGTAGCAAATTACACTAAATTAATATATATGTTGAAGTACTAGCTCCAACACTTTTTTACAGTAAAAACTTCAGGAACTTCAAACCGGCACTTGGAAACAGACTGAGATACCACAATAATATTTTCTCCTGCAACCCATTCCATTTGTGCTGCATGAAGGAACGTCTCCCCACATGCTCAGTTCTGAGAGATAAGTGTGTGTGAATGCCGTTCTTCACTTAGGTTGTTGTTAAAAAAAGTTTCTTTTCAGTTGCAAACTACACTCCGTACATATATATGGGGAGGTACTAGCTCCATCTCGGTTTTACACTGAAAACTGCAGGAACTTCAAACCGGCCCTAGGAAACAGACTCAGAAACCAGAATAAAAGTTGCTCCTGCAACCCTTTCCATTTGTGCTGGATGAACGAACGTCTCTCCAAATGCTCAATTCTGAGAGATAAGTGTGTGTGAAAGCAAAGTTCACATAGCTTTTTAGGAACACAAACTTCATTTTAAGTTGCAAACTACACTCCATACATATATATGGGGAGGTACTAGCTCCAACTCGGTTTTACAGTGACAACTGCAGGAATTTCAAACCGCCACTAGGAAACAGCCTGAGAAAACACACTAAAAGTTTCTCCTGCAACTCGTTCCATTTGTGCTGGATGAATGAAAGTCTCTCCACATGCTCAGGTCTGAGAGATAATTGTGTGTGAATGCCGTACTTCAACTAGCTTGCTGTTAACACAAATTTTCTTTTCTGTTGCAAACTACACACCATACATATATGTGGGGAGGTACTAGCTCCAAATCGGTTTTACAGTGAAACTTGCAGGAACTTCAAACCGGCACTAGGAAACAAACTGAGAAACCACAGTAAAAGTTTCCCCTGGAAACCTTTCACTTTGTGCTACATGAATGAACGTCTCTCCACATGCTAAACTCTGATATATATGTGAGTGTGAAATCCGTCTTTCACCTAGGTTGTTAGGAACGCCAAGTTTGTTTTCAGTAGCAAATTACACTGAATTCATATATATGTTGAGGTAGTAGCTCCAACTCTTTTTTACAGTAAAAATTTCAGGAACTTCAAACCGGCACTTGGAAACAGACTGAGATACCACAATAATATTTTCTCCTGCAACCCATTCCATTTGTGCTGCATGAAGGAACGTCTCTCCACATGCTCAACTCTGAGAGATAAGAGTGTGTGAAAGCCGCCTTCACCCAGCTTGTTGGGAACACAAAGTTTCTATTCAGTTGCAAATTACACTCCATACAAATATATGGGGAGGTACAAGCTCCAACTTGGTTTTATAGTGAAAACTGTAGGAACTTCAAACCGGCCCTAGGAAGCAGACTGAGAAACCGGAAAAAAACTTTCTCCTGCATAACTTTCCTTTTGTGCTAGATGAACGAAAGTCTCTCCACATGATCAGTTCTGAGAAATAAGTGTGTGTGAAAGCCGTAATTCACCTAGCTTTTTGGGAACACAAAGATTCCTTTCAGTTGCAGACAAAAATCCATACATATATATGGGGAAGTACTAGCTCCAACTCGCATTTACAGTGAAAAATGCAGGAACTTCAAACCGATACTTGGAAAAAGACTGAGAAACCAGAGTAAATGTTTCCCCTGCAAACCGGTACCTTTGTTCTAGATGAATGAAGGTCTCTCCACATGCTCAGTTCTGATATATAAGAGTGCGTGAAAGCCGACCTTCACCTCGCTTGTTAGGAACACCAAGGTTCTTTTCAGTAGCAAACTACACTAAAATAATATATATGTTGAGGTAATAGCTCCAACTCGGTATCACATTGAAACCTGCAGGAATTTCAAACCGGCCCTAGGAAACAGACTGAGAAACCGGAAAAATACTTTCCCCTGCATAACTTTCCTTTTGTGCTAGATGAACGAACGTCTCTCCACATTGTTAGTTCTGAGAGAAAATTGAGTGTGAAAGCCGTCCTTTACATAGCTTGTTGTTAACACAAAGTTTCTTGTCAGTTGCAAACTACACTCCATATATATATATGGTTAGGTACTAGTTCCAACTCGGTTTTACACTGAAAACTGCAGGAAGTTCCAACCGGCACTAGGAAACAGACTGAGAAACCAGAGTAAAATTTACTCCTGCAATCAGTTCCCTTTGTGCCAGAAGAACGAACGTATCTCCACATGCTCAATTCTGAGAGATAAGAGTGTGTGAAAGCCGTCCTTCACCCAACTTGTTGGGAACACAAAGTTTCTTTTCAGTTGCAAATTCCACTCCATATATATATATGGGGAGGTAAAACCTCCAACAATGTTTTACAGTGAAAACTGCAGGAAAATCAAACCGGCACTAAGAAATAGACTTAGAAACCGGAAAAATACTTTCTCCTGCAACCCGTTCCCATTGTGCAAGATGAACGAACGTCTCTCCACATGCTCAGTTCTGAGAGATAATTTTATGTGAAAGCCGTCCTTCACCTAGCTTGTTGGGAACACAAAGTTTTTTCAGTTGCAATCTACACTCCATACATATATATGGGAGGTATTATCTCCAACAATGTTTTACACTGAAAACTGCAGGAATATCAAACCGGCACTAGAAAACACACTGAGAAACCAGAGTAATATTTTCTCCTGCATAACTTTCCTGTTGTGCTAGATGAACGAACGTCTCTCCACATGATCATTTCTGAGAAATAAGTGTGTGTGAAAGCAGTCTTTCAATTTTCTTGTTGGGAACATAAAGTTTCATTTCAGTTGCAATCTACACTCCATATAAATATATGGGAAGATACCAGCTCCAACTCGGTTTTACAGTGAAATCTGCAGGAATTTCAAACCAGCACTAGGAAACAGACTGAGAAACCGGAGAAAATCTTTCCCCTGCAACCCATTCCCTTTGTGCTAGATGAAAAATCATCACCCCACATGCTCAGTTCTGAGAGATAAGTGCGTGTGACAGCCGTCCTTCACATAGCATGTTGAGAACACAAAGTTTATTTACACTTGGAAACTACACTCCATAAATATATATGGGGATGTACTATTTCCAACTCGTTTTACTGTGAACACTGCAGGAACTTCAAACCGGCACTAGGAAACAGACTGATAAACCAGAGTAAAAGTTTCTCCTGCAAAACATTCCATTTGTGCTAGATGAACGAACGACTCTCCACATGCTCAGTTCTGAGAGATAAGTTTGTGTGAAAGCCTTCCTTCACCTAGCTTGTTGGGAACACATAGTTTCTTTTCTGTAGCAGACTACAGTCCATACATGTATATGGGGAGGTAGTAGCTCCAAATCGGTTTTTGAGTGAAAACAGCAGGAACTTCAAACCGGCACTAGGAAACAGACTGAGAAACCAGAGTCAAAATTTATCTTGCAAACCGTTCCATTTGTGCTAGATGAACGAACGTCTCTCAAGATGCAAAGATCTGAGAATTTACTGTGTGTGAAAGCCGTAATTCACCTAGCTTGTTGGGAACACAAACATCTTTTTAAGTTGCAAAATACACTCCATAAATATATATGGTTAGGTACTAGCTCCAACTCGGTTTTACAATGAAAACGGCAGGAATTTCAAACCGCCACTAGGAAACAGACTGAGAAACCACACTAAAAGTTTCCCCAGCAACCTGTTCCATTTGTGCTGGATGAATGAATGTCTCAGCACATGCTCAGTTCTGAGAGATAAGTGTGTGTGAATGCCGTACTTCACTTAGCTTGTTGTTAAAAAAAGTTTCTTTTCAGTTGCAAACTACACTCCATACATATATATGGGGAGGTACTATCTCCATCTCGGTTTTACAGTGAAAACTGAAGGAACTTCAAACCGACACTAGGAAACAGACTGAGAAACCAGAATAAAAGTTGCTACTGCAAACCTTTCCATTTGTGCTGGATGAATGAACGTCTCTCCAAATGCTCAGATCTGAGAGATAAGTGTGTGTGAATGCCGTACTTCAACTAGCTTGCTGTTAACACAAAGTTTCTTTTCAGTTGCAAACAACACTCCATACATATAAATGGTGAGGTTCTAGCTCCAAATCGGTTTTACAGTGAAAACTGCAGGAACTTCAAAGCGGCCCTAGGAAACAGACTGAAAAACCGGATAAATACTTCCTCCTGCTTAACTTTCCTTTTGTGCTAGATGAACGAACGTCTATCCACATGATCATTTCTGAGAAATAATTGTGTGTGAAAGCAGCACTTCACCAATCTTTTTGGGAACACAAAGTTTCCTTTCAGTTGCAGACTAAAATCCATACATATATATGGGGAAGTACTAGCTCCAACTCGCATTAACAGTGAAAAAATGCAGGAACTTCAAACCGATACTTGGAAACAGACTGAGAAACCAGAGTAAATGTTTCCCCTGCAAACCGTTCCATTTGCGCTAGATGAATGAACGTCTCACCACATGCTCAGTTCTGATATATAAGTGTGTGTGAAAGCCGACCTTCACTAGCTTGTTGGGAACACCAAGTTTCTTTTCAGTAGAAAACTACACTAAATTCATATATATGTTGAGATACTTGCTCCAACTCGGTTTAACAGTGAAAACTGCAGGAACTTCAAACCGGCACTGGGAAACAGACTGAGAAAACAGAGTAATATTTTCTCCAGCATAACTTTCCTGTTGTGCTAGATGAACGAACGTCTCTCCACATGATCATTTCTGAGAAATAAGTGTGTGTGAAAGCAGTCTTTCAATTTTCTTGTTGGGAACACAAAGTTTCATTTCAGTTGCAATCTACACTCCATATAAATATATGGGAAGATACCAGCTCCAGTTCGGTTTTACTGTGAAATCTGCAGGAATTTCAAACCAGCACTAGGAACCAGACTGAGGAACCGGAGTAAATCTTTCCCCTGCAAACCGTTCCTTTTGTGCTAGATGAACGAACGTCTCTCCACATGGTCAGTTCTGAGAGATAAGTTTGTGTGAAAGCCTTCTTTCACTTAGCTTGTCGGGAACACAAAGTTTCTTTTATGTAGCAGACTACACTCCATAGATGTATATGGGGAGGTAGTAGCTCCAACTCGGTTTTACAGTGAAAACTGCATTAACTTCAAACAGGCACTAGGAAGCAGACTGAGAAACCAAAACAAAATTGCTCCTTGAACCCGTTCCCTTTGTGCTAGATGAACTAAAGTCGCTCTACATGCTCAGTTCTGAGAGATAAGTGTGTGTGAATTCCGACGTTCACCTAGCTATTTGGGAACACACAGTTACTTTTAAGTTGCAAATTGCAAACCCTAAATATATGGGGAGGTACTAGCCCCAACACGGTTTTACAGTGAAAGTTGCCGGAACATCAAAACGGCACTAGGAAACAGACTGAGAAACCAGAGTAAAAGTTTCTCCTGCAACACATTCATTTTGTGCTAGATGAACGATCGTCTCTCCACATGCTCAGCCCTGAGAGATAAGTTTGTGTGAAAGCCTTCTTTCACCTAGCTTGTTGGGAACACAAAGTTTCTTTTATGTAGCAGACTACACTCCATAAATGTATATGGGGAGGTAGTAGCTCCAACTCGGTTTTAGAGTGAAAACTGCAGGAACTTCTAACCGGCACTAGGAAGCAGACTGAGAAACCAGAAAAAAAATTGCTCCTGCTACCCGTTCACTTTGTGCTAGATGAACTAAAGTCACTCCACATGCTGAATTCTGAGAGATAAGTGTATGTGAAAGCCGTCCTTCACCCACCTTGTTGGGAACACAAAGTTTCTTTTCAGTTGCAAATTCCACTCCATATATATATATGGGGAGGTAAAACCTCCAACAATGTTTTACAGTGAAAACTGCAGGAAAATCAAACCGGCACTAAGAAATAGACTTAGAAACCGGAAAAATACTTTCTCCTGCAACCCGTTCCCATTGAGCTAGATGAACGAAAGTCTCTCCACATGCTCAGGTCTGAGAGATAAATTTATGTGAAAGCCGTCCTTCACCTAGCTTGTTGGGAACACAAAGTTTTTTTCAGTTGCAATCTACACTCCATACATATATATGGGAGGTAATATCTCCAACAATGTTTTACACTGAAAACTGCAGGAATATCAAACCGGCACTAGAAAACACACTGAGAAACCAGAGTAATATTTTCTCCTGCATAACTTTCCTGTTGTGCTAGATGAACGAACGTCTCTCCACATGATCATTTCTGAGAAATAAGTGTGTGTGAAAGCATTCTTTCAATTTCCTTGTTGGGAACACAAAGTTTCATTTCAGTTGCAATCTACACTCCATATAAATATATGGGAAGATACCAGCTCCAACTCGGTTTTACAGTGAAATCTGCAGGAATTTCAAACCAGCACTAGGAAACAGACTGAGAAACCGGAGTAAATCTTTCCCCTGCAACCCGTTCCCTTTGTGCTAGATGAAAAATCATCACCCCACATGCTCAGTTCTGAGAGTTAAGTGCGTGTGACAGCCGTTTTTCACAAAGCTTTTTGAGAACACAAAGTTTATTTACACTTGGAAACTACACTCCATAAATATATATGGGGATGTACTAGTTCCAACTCGTTTTACAGTGAACACTGCAGGAACTTCAACCCGGCACTAGGAAACAGACTGATAAACCAGAGTAAAAGTTTCTCCTGCAAAACATTCCCTTTGTGCTAGATGAACGAACGACTCTCCACATGCTCAGTTCTGAGAGATAAGTTTGTGTGAAAGCCTTCCTTCACCTATCTTCTTGGGAACACAAAGTTTCTTTTCTGTAGCATACTACTCTCCATAGATGTATATGGGGAGGTAGTAGCTCCAAATCGGTTTTTGAGCGAAAACAGCAGGAACTTCAAACCGGCACTAGGAAACAGACTGAGAAACCAGAGTCAAAATTTATCTTGCAAACATTTCCATTTGTGCTAGATGAACGAACGTCTCTCAAGATGCAAATATCTGAGAATTTATTGTGTGTGAAAGCCGTAATTCACCTAGCTTGTTGGGAACACAAACTTCCTTTAAAGTTGCAAACTACACTCCATATATATATATGGTTAGGTACTAGTTCCAACTCGGTTTTACAGTGAAAACTGCAGGAAATTCAAACCGCCACTAGGAAACAGACTGAGAAACCACACTAAAAGTTTCTCCAACAACCAGTTCCATTTGTGCTGGATGAATGAACGTCTCAGCACATGCTCAGTTCTGAGAGATAAGTGTGTGTGAATGCCGTTCTTCACTTAACTTGTTGTTAAAAAAATTTCTTTTCAGTTGCAAACTACACTCCATACATATATATGGGGAGGTACTAGCTCCATCTCGGTTTTACAGTGAAAACTGCAGGAACTTCAAACCGGCACTAGGAAGCAGACTGAGAAACCAGAATAAAAGTTGCTCCTGCAACCCTTTCCATTTGTGCTGGATGAACGAACGTCTCTCCACATGCTCAGTTCTAAGAGATAAGTGTGTGTGCAAGCAAACTTCACATAGCGTGTTAGGAACACAAACTTCATTTTAAGTTGCAGACTACACTCCATACATATATATGGGGAGGTACTAGCTCCAACTCGGTTTTACAATGAAAACTGCAGGAATTTCAAACCGCCACTAGGAAACAGACTGAGAAAACACACTAAAAGTTTCCCCTGCAACTCGTTCCATTTGTGCTGGATGAATGAACGTCTCTCCACATGCTCAGATGTGAGAGATAATTGTGTGTGAATGTCGTACTTCACCTAGCTTGCTGTTAACACAAAGTTTCTTTTCAGTTGAAAACTACACTCCATACATATATATGGGGAAGTACTAGCTCCAAATCGGTTTTACAGTGAAAATTGCAGGAACGTCAAACCAGCACTAGGAAACAAACTGAGAAACCATAGTAAAAGTTTCCCCTGAAAACCGTTCAATTTGTGCTACATGAATGAACGTCTCTCCACATGCTAAATTCTGATATATAAGTGAGTGTGAAATCCGTCTTTCACCTAGCTTGTTAGGAACGCCAAGATTGTTTTCATTAGCAAATTACACTAAATTCATATATATGTTGAGGTACTAGCTCCAAATCGGTTTTACAGTGAAAACTTCAGGAACTTCAAACCGGCACTTGGAAACAGACTGAGATACCACAATAATATTTTCTCCTGCAACCCATTCCAATTGTGCTGAATGAAGGAACGTCTCTCCAGATGCTCAACTCTGAGAGATAAGAGTGTGTGAAAGCCGCCTTCACCCACCTTGTTGGGAACACAAAGTTTCTTTTCAGTTGCAAAACCCACTCCATATATATATATGGGGAGGTACTAGCTCCAACTCGGTTTTACAGTGAAAACTGCAGGAAAATCAAACCGGCACTAAGAAATAGACTTAGAAACCGGAAAAATACTTTCTCCTGCAACCCGTTCCCATTGTGCTAGATGAACGAACGCCTCTCCACATGCTCAGTTGTGAGAGATAATTTTATGTGAAAGCCTTCCTTCACCTAGCTTGTTGTGAACACAAAGTTTTTTTCAGTTGCAATCTACACTCCACACATATATATGGGAGTTATTATCTCTAACAATATTTTACACTGAAAACTGCAGGAATATCAAACCGGCACTAGAAAACACACTGAGAAACCAGAGTAATATTTTCTCCTGCATAACTTTCCTGTTGTGCTAGATGAACGAACGACTCTCCACATGATCATTTCTGAGAAATAAGTGTGTGTGAAAGCAGTCTTTCAATTTTCTTGTTGGGAACACAAAGTTTCATTTCAGTTGCAATCTACACTCCATATAAATATATGGGAAGATACCAGCTCCAACTCGGTTTTACAGTGAAATCTGCAGGAATTTCAAACCAGCACTAGGAAACAGACTGAGAAACCGGAGTAAATCTTTCCCCTGCAACCCGTTCCCTTTGTGCTAGATGAAAAATCGTCACACCACATGCTCAGTTCTGAGAGATAAGTTTGTGTGAAAGCCTTCCTTCACCTAGCTTGTTGGGAACACAAAGTTTCTTTTCTGTAGCATACTACGCTCCATACATGTATATGGGGAAGTAGTAGCTCCAAATCGGTTTTTGAGTGAAAACAGCATGAAATTCAAACCGGCACTAGGAAACAGACTGAGAAACCAGAGTCAAAATTTATCTTGCAAACTGTTCTATTTGTGCTAGATGAACGAACGTCTCTCAAGATGCAAAGATCTGAGAATTTACTGTGTGTGAATGCCGTAATTCACCTAGCTTGTTGGGAACACAAACTTCCTTTTAAGTTGCAAAATACACTCCATATATATATGGTTAGGTACTAGCTCCAACTCGGTTTTACAGTGAAAACTGCAGGAATTTCAAACCGCCACTAGGAAACAGACTGAGAAACCACACTAAAAGCTTCCCCAGCCACACGTTCCATTTGTGCTGGATGAATGAACGTCTCAGCACATGCTCAGTTCTGAGAGATAAGTGTGTGTGAATGCCGTACTTCATTTAGCTTGTTGTTAAAAAAAGTTTCTTTTCAGTTGCAAACTACACTCCATACATATGTATGGGGAGGTACTAGCTCCGTCTCGGTTTTACACTGAAAACTGCAGGAACTTTAAACCGGCACTACGAAGCAGACTGAGAAACCAGAGTAAAAATTTCTCCTGAAACACGTTCCCTTTGTGCTAGTTGAACGAACGTCTCTCCACATGCTCAGTTCTGAGAGTTAAGTGTGTGTGAAAGCCGTCCTTCACCTAGCTTGTTGGGAACACAAAGATTCTTTTCAGTTGCAAACTACACTCCATACATATATATGGGGAGGTACTAGCTGCAACTCGGTTTTACAGTGAAAACTGCAAGAACTTGAAACCGGCACTGGGAAACAGACTGAGAAACCAGAATAATAGTTGCTACTGCAACCCTTTCCATTTGTGCTGGATGAATGAACGTCTCTCCACATGCTCAGTTCTGAGAGATATTTGTATGTGAAAGCAAACTTCACCTAGCTTGTTAGGAACACAAACTTCCTTTTAAGTTGCAAACTACACTCCATATATATATATGGGGAGGTACTAGATCCAACTCGGGTTTATAGTGAAAACTGCCGGAACTTCAAACCGGCACTAGGAAACAGACTGAGAGACAAGAGTAATAGATTATCTTGCAAACCGTTCCATTTGTGCTAGATGAACGAACGTCTCTCAAGATGCAAAGATCTGAGAATTTAGTGTGTGTGAAAGCCATAATTCACCTAGCTTGTTGGGAAAACAAACTTCCTTCTAAGTTGCAAACTACACTCCATACATATATATGGGGAGGTACTAGCTCCAACTCGGTTTTACATTGAAAACTTCAGGAATTTCAAACCGCCACTAGGAAACAGACTGAGAAAACACACTAAAAGTTTCTCCTGCAAACCATTCCATTTGTGCTGGATGAATGAACCTCTCTACACATGCTCAGATCTGAGAGATAATTGTGTGTGAATGCCGTACTTCAACTAGCTTGCTGTTAACACAAAGTTTCTTTTCAGTTGCAAACTACACTCCATACATATATATGGTGAGGTACTAGCTCCAAAACGGTTTTACAGTGAAAACTGCAGGAACTTCAGAGAGGCCCTAGGAAACAGACTGGAAACCGTAAAAAAACTTCCTCCTGCTTAAATTTCCTTTTGTGCTAGATGAACGAACGACTATCCACATGATCATTTCTGAGAAATAATTGTGTGTGAAAGCAGCACTTCACCAAGCTTTTTGGGAACACAAAGTTTCCTTTCAGTTGCAGACTAAAATCCATACATATATATGGGGAAGTACTAGCTCCAACTCGCATTAACAGTGAAAAAATGCAGGAACTTCAAACCGATACTTGGAAACACACTGAGAAACCAGAGTAAATGTTTCCCCTGCAAACCGTTCCATTTGCGCTAGATGAATGAATGTCGCACCACATGCTCAGTTCTGATACATAAGTGTGTGTGAAAGCCGACCTTCACTAGCTTGTTGGGAACACCAAGTTTCTTTTCAGTAGCAAACTACACTAAATTGATATATATGTTGAGATACTTGCTCCAACTCGCTTTAACAGTGAAAACTGCAGGAACTTCAAACCGGCACTGGGAAACAGACTGAGAAAACAGAGTAAAAGTTTCTCCTGCAAAACATTCCCTTTGTGCTAGATGAACGAACATCTCTCCACATGCTCAGTTCTGAGAGATAAGTTTGTTTGAAAGCCTACTTTCACTTAGCTTGTTGGGAACACAAAGTTTCTTTTATGTAGCATAATACACTCCATACATGTATACGGGAGGTAGTAGCTCCAACTCGGTTTTACAGTGAAAACTGCAGGAAATTCAAACCGGCACTAGGAAGCAGACTGAGAAACCAGAAAAAAAATTGCTCATGGAACCCGTTCCCTTTGTGCTAGATGAACTAAAGTCTCTCCACATGCTCAGTTCTGAGAGATGAGTGTGTTTGAAAGCCGTCCTTCACTAGCTTGTTGGGAACACAAAGTTTCTTTTCAGTTGCAAACTACACTCCATAAATATATATGAGGAGGTATTAGCTCCAACTCGGTTTTAGAGTTAAAACAGCAGGAACTTCAACCCGATACTTGGAAACAGACTGAGAAACAAGAGTAAATGTTTCCCCTGCAAAACGTTCCATTTGCGCTAGATGAATGAATGTCGCACCACATGCTCAGTTCTGATACATAAGTGTGTGTGAAAGCCGACCTTCACTAGCTTGTTGGGAACACCAAGTTTCTTTTCAGTAGCAAACTACACTAAATTTATATATATGTTTAGATACTTGCTCCAACTCGATTTTACAGTGAAAACTGCAGGAATTTCAAACCGCCACTAGGAAACAGACTGAGAAACCACAATAAAAGTTTCCCCAGCAACCCGTTCCATTTGTGCTGGATGAATGAACGTCTCAGCACATGCTCAGTTCTGAGAGATAAGTGTGTGTGAATGCCGTACTTCACTTAGCTTGTTGTTAAAAAAAGTTTCTTTTCAGTTGCATACTACACTCCATACATATATATTGGGAGGTACTAGCTCCATCTCGATTTTACAGTGAAAACTGCAGGAACATCAAACCGGCACTAGGAAACAGACTGAGAAACCAGAATAAAAGTTGCTACTGCAACCCTTTCCATTTGTGCTAGATGAACGAACATGTCTCAAGATGCAAAGATCTGAGAATTTAGTGTGTTTGAAAGCCGTAATTCACCTAGCTTGTTGGGAACACAAACTTCCTTCTAAGTAGCAAACTACACTCCATACATATATATGGGGTGGTACTAGCTCCAACTCGGTTTTACAGTGAAAACTGCAGGAATTTCAAACCGCCACTAAGAAAAAGACTGAGAAAACACACTAAAAGTTTCTCCTGCAAACCGTTCCATTTGTGCTGGATGAATGAACGTCTCTCCACATGCTCAGATCTAGAGATAATTGTGTGTGAATGCCGTACTTCAACTAGCTTGCTGATAACACAAAGTTTCTTTTCAGTTGCAAACTACACTCCATACATATAAATAGTGAGGTTCTAACTCCAAATCGGTTTTACAGTGAAAACTGCAGGAACTTCAAAACGGCCCTAAGAAACAGACTGAGAAACCGGATAAAAACTTCCTCCTGCTTAACTTTCCTTTTGTGCTAGATGAACCAAAGTCTATCCACATGATCATTTCTGAGAAATAATTGTGTGTGAAAGCAGCACTTCACCAAGCTTTTTGGGAACACAAAGTTTCCTTTCAGTTGCAGACTAAAATCCATACATATATATGGGGAAGTACTAGCTCCAACACGCATTAACAGTGAAAAAATGCAGGAACTTCAAACCGATACTTGGAAACAGACTGAGAAACAAGAGTAAATACTTCCCCTGCAAACCGTTGCATTTGCGCTAGATGAATGAACGTCTCAACACATGCTCAGTTCTGATATATAAGTGTGTGTGAAAGCCGACGTTCACTAGCTTGTTGGGAACACAAAGTTTCTTTTCAGTAGCAAACTACACTAAATTGATATATATGTATAGATACTTGCTCCAACTCGCTTTAACAGTGAAAACTGCAGGAACTTCAAACCGGCACTGGGAAACAGACTGAGAAAACACAGTAAAAGTTTCTCCTGCAACACATTCCCTTTGTGCTAGATGAACGAACGTCTCTCCACATGCTCAGTTCTGAGAGATAAGTTTCTGTGAAAGCCTTCTTTCACCTAGCTTGTTGGAAACACAAAGTTTCTTTTATGTAGCAGACTACACTCCATAAATGAATATCGGGAGGTAGTAGCTCCAACTCGGTTTTACAGTGAAAACTGCAGGAACTTCAAACTGGCACTAGGAAGCAGACTGAGAAACCAGAAAAAAAATTGCTCCTGCAACCCGTTCACTTTGTGCTACATGAACTAAAGTCTCTCCACATGCTCAATTCTGAGAGATAAGAGTGTGTGAAAGCCGTCCTTCACCCAACTTGTTGGGAACACAAAGTTTCTTTTCAGTTGCAAATTCCACTCCATATATATATATGGGGAGGTAAAACCTCCAACAATGTTTTACAGTGAAAACTGCAGGAAAATCAAACCGGCACTAAGAAATAGACTTAGAAACCGGAAAAATACTTTCTCCTGCAACCCGTTCCCATTTTGCTAGAAGAACGTAAGTCTCTCAACATGCTCAGTTCTGAGAGATAAATTTATGTGAAAGCCGTCCTTCACCTAGCTTGTTGGGAATACAAAGTTTTTTTCAGTTGCAATCTACACTCCATACATATATATGGGAGGTATTATCTCCAACAATGTTTTACACTGAAAACTGCAGGAATATCAAACCGGCACTAGAAAACACACTGAGAAACCAGAGTAATATTTTCTCCTGCATAACTTTCCTGTTGTGCTAGATGAACGAACGTCTCTCCACATGATCATTTCTGAGAAATAAGTGTGTGTGAAAGCAGTCTTTCAATTTTCTTGTTGGGAACACAAAGATTCATGTCAGTTGCAATCTACACTCCATATAAATATATGGGACGATACCAGCTCCAACTCGGTTTTACAGTGAAATCTGCAGGAATTTCAAACCAGCACTAGGAAACAGACTGAGAAACCGGAGTAAATCTTTCCCCTGCTACACGTTCCCTTTGTGCTAGATGAAAAATTGTCACCCCACATGCTCAGTTCTGAGAGATAAGTGCGTGTGACAGCCGTCCTTCACATAGCATGTTGAGAACACAAAGTTTATTTTCACTTGGAAACTACACTCCATAAATATATATGGGGATGTACTAGTTCCAACTCGTTTTACAGTGAACACTGCAGGAACTTCAAACCGGCACTAATAAACAGACTGATAAACCAGAGTAAAAGTTTCTCCTGCAAAATATTCCATTTGTGTTAGATGAACGAACGACTCTCCACATGCTCAGTTCTGAGAGATAAGTTTGTGTGAAAGCCTTCCTTCACCTAGTTTGTTGGGAACACAAAGTTTCTTTTCTGTAGCATACTACGCTCCATAAATGTATATGGGGAGGTAGTAGCTCCAAATCGGTTTTTGAGTGAAAACAGCAGGAACTTCAAACCGGCACTAGGAAACAGACTGAGAAACCAGAGTCAAAATCTATCTTGCAAACCGTTCCATTTGTGCTAGATGAACGAACGTCTCTCAAGATAAAAAGTTCTGAGAATTTATTGTGTGTGAAAGCCGTAATTCACCTAGCTTGTTGGGAACACAAACTTCCTTTAAAGTTGCAAATTACACTCCATATATATATATGGTTAGGTACTAGCTCCAACTCGGTTTACAGTGAAAACTGCAGGAATATCAAACCGCCACTAGGAAACAGACAGAGAAACCACACTAAAAGATTCCCCAGCAACCCGTTCCATTTGTGCTGGATGAATGAACGTCTCAGCACATGCTCAGTTCTGAGAGATAAGTGTGTGTGAATGCCGTACTTCATTTAGCTTGTTGTTAAAAAAAGTTTCTTTTCAGTTGCAATCTACACTCCATACATATATATGGGGAGGTACTAGCTCCAACTCGGTTTTACAGTGAAAACTGCAGGAAATTCAAACCGGCACTGAGAAACAGACTGAGAAACCAGAATAAAAGTTGCTACTGCAACCCTTTCCATTTGTGCTGGATAAACGAACGTCTCTCCACATGCTCAGTTCTGAGAAATATTTGTATGTGAAAGCAAACTTCACCTAGCTTGTTAGGAACACAAACTTCCTTTTAAGTTGCAAACTACACTCCATACATATATATGGGGAGGTACTAGCTCCAACTCGGGTTTACAGTAAAAACTGCAGGAACTTCAAACCGGCACTAGGAAACAGACTGAGAGACCAGAGTCATAGATTATATTTCAAACCGTTCCATTTGTGCTAGATGAACGAATGTCTCTGAAGATGCAAAGATCTGAGAATTTAGTGTGTGTGAAAGCCATAATTCACCTAGCTTGTTGGGAACACAAACTTCCTTCTAAGTTGCAAACTACACTCCATACATATATATGGGGAGGTACTAGCTCCAACTCGGTTTTACAATGAAAACTGCAGGAATTTCAAACCGCCACTAGGAAACAGACTGAGAAAACACACTAAAAGTTTCTCCTGCAAACCATTCCATTTGTGCTGGATGAATGAACGTCTCTCCACATGCTCAGATCTGAGAGATAATTGTGGGTGAATGCCGTACTTCAACTAGCTTACTGTTAACACAAAGTTTCTTTTCGATGCAAACTACACTCCATGCATATATATGGTGAGGTACTAGCTCCAAATCGGTTTTACAGTGAAAACTGCAGGAACTTCAAAGCGGCCCTAGGAAACAGACTGAGAAACCGTAAAAAAACTTCCTCCTGCTTAAATTTCCTTTTGTGCTAGATGAACGAACGACTATCCACATGATCATTTCTGAGAAATAATTGTGTGTGAAAGCAGCACTTCACCAATCTTTTTGGGAACACAAAGTTTCCTTTCAGTTGCAGACTAAAATCCATACATATATATGGGGAAGTACTAGCTCCAACTCGCATTAACAGTGAAAAAAATGCAGGAACTTCAAACCGATACTTGGAAACAGACTGAGAAACCAGAGTAAATGTTTCCCCTGTAAACCGTTCCATTTGCCCTAGATGAATGAATGTCTCATCACATGCTCAGTTCTGATACATAAGTGTGTGTGAAAGCCGACCTTCACTAGCTTGTTGGGAACACCAAGTTTCTTTACAGTAGCAAACTACACTAAATTGATATATATGTTGAGATACTTGCTCCAACTCGCTTTAACAGTGAAAACTGCAGGAACTTCAAACCGGCACTGGGAAACAGACTGAGAAAACAGAGTAAAAGTTTCTCCTGCAACACATTCCCTTTTTGCTAGATGAACAATCATCTCTCCACATGCTCAGTTCTGAGAGATAAGTTTGTTTGAAAGCCTACTTTCACTTAGCTTGTTGGGAACACAAAGTTTCTTTTATGTAGCATACTACACTCCATAAATGTATATGGGGATGGAGTAGCTCCAACTCGGTTTAACAGTGAAAACTGCATTAACTTCAAACCGGCACTAGGAAGCAGACTGAGAAACCAGAAAAAAAATTGCTCCTGGAACCCGTTCCCTTTGTGCTAGATGAACTAAATTCTCTCCACATGCTCAGTTCTGAGAGATAAGTGTGTGTGAAAGCCGTCCTTCACCTAGCTTCTTGGGAACACAAAGTTCCTTTTAATTTGCAAACAACACTCCATATATATATTGGGGATGTACTAGCTCCAACTCGGTTTTACAGTGAAAACTGCAGGAACTTAAAACCGCCACTAGGAAACAGACTGAGAAACCACACTAAAAGTTTCTCCTCCCACCCGTTCCCTTTGTTCTAGATGAACGAAAGTGTCTCCACATGCTCAGTTCTGAGAGATAAGTGTGTGTTAAAGCCGTCCTTCAAGTAGCTATTTTGGAACACAAAGTTTCTTTTCAGATTCAAACAACAATCCATACATATAATATGTGGAGGTACTCGCTCCAACTCGGTTTTACAGTGAAAAATGCAGGAACATCAAAACGGCACTAGGAAACAGACTGAGAAACCAGAGTAAAAGTTTCACCTGCAACCCGTTCCATTTTTGCTGGATGAACGAACATCTCTCCACATGCTCAGTTCAGATACATAAATGTGTGTGAAAGCCGTCCTTCACCAAGCTTGTTAGGAACACCAAGTTCTTTTCAGTAGCAAACTACACTAAATTTATATATATATGTTTAGGTACTAGCTCCAACTCGGTTTTACAGTGAAAACTGCAGGATCTTCAAACCGGCACTGGAAACAGACTGAGAAACCACACTAAAAGTTTCTCCTGCAAACCTTTGCATTTGTGCTGGATGAACGAAAGTCTCTACACATGCTGAGTTCTGAGAGACATGTGTGCGTGAAAGCCTTACTTCACCTAGCTTTTTGGGAACACAAAGTTTCTTTTCAGTTGCAAACTACACTCCATACATATATATGGGGAGGTACTAGTTCCAAATCGGTTTTAGAGTGAAAACTGCAGGAACTTCAAACCGACACTAGGAAACAGATTGAGAAACTACAGTAAATTTTCCCCTGCAAAACGTTCTCTTTGTGCTAGATGAATGAACGTCTCTCCAAATTTTCAGTTCTGATAAATAAGTGTGTGTGAAAGCGTCTTCACCTAGCTTGTTAGGAACACCAATTTCTTTTCAGTAACAAACTACACTAATTTCATATATAAGGGGAGGTTCTAGCTCCAACTCGGTTTTACAGTGAAAACTGCAGGAACTTCAAACCGGCACTAGGAAACACACTGAGAAACCAGTTTAGAAGTTGCTCCCTCAAACCGTTACATTTGTGCTGGATGAACGGTGTCTCTCCACATGCTCAGTTCTGAGAGATATGTGTGTGTGAAAGCCGTACTTCACCTAGCTTGTTGGGAACACAAAGTTTCTTTTCAGTTGCAAACTACAATCCATACATATATATGGGGATGTACTAGCTCCAAATCGGTTTTACAGTGAAAACTGCAGGAACTTCAAACCGGCACTAGGAAACAGACTGAGAAACCAGAGTAAAAGTTTACCCTGCACCCGTTTTCTTTGTGCTAGTTGAATGAACGTCTCTCCCCATGCTCAGTTCTGAGAGATGAGTGTGTGTGAAAGCCGTCCTTCACTAGCTTGTTGGGAACACAAAGTTTCTTTTCAGTTGCAAACTACACTCCATAAATATATATTTGGAGGTATTAGCTCCAACTCGGTTTTACACTGAAAACTGCAGGAACTTCAATCCGGCACTAGGAAACAGACTGAGAAACAAGAAAAAAGCTGCTCCTGCAACCAGTTCCCTTTGTGCTAGATGAAGGAACGTCTCTCCACATGCTCAGTTCTGATATATAAGTGTGTGTTAAATCCGTCCTTCACCTAGCATTTGGGGAACCCAAAGATTTTTTTAGTTGCAAACTACACACCATACATATATATGGGGAGGTTCTTGGTCCAACCCGATTTTACAGTGAAAACTGCAGGAAATTCTAACAGGCACTAGGAAACAGACTGAGAAAGCAGAGTCAAAGTTATCTTGCAAACAATCCCATTTGTGCTAGATGAACGAACGTCTCTCAAGATGCAAAGATCTGAGAATTTAGTGTGTGTGAAAGCCGAAATTCACCTAGCTTGTTGGGAACACAAACTTCCTTTAATTTGCAAACTACACTCCATACAAATATAAGGGGAGGTACTAGCTCCAACTCGGTTTTACAGTGAAAACTGCAGGAACTTCAAACCGCCACTAGGAAACAGACTGAGAAACTACACTAAAAGTTTCTCCTGCAACCCGTTCCATTTGTGCTGGATGAAAGAACGTCTCTCCACATGCTCAGTTCTGAGGGATAATTTTGTGTGAAAGCCGTCCTTCACCTAGCTTGTTGGGAAAACCAAATTTCTTTTCAGTTGCAAACTACATTCCATACATATATATGTGGAGGTACTAGCTCCAAATAGATTTTACAGTGAAAACTGCAGGAAATTCTAACCGGCACTAGGAAACAGACTTAGAAACCACAGTAAATGTTTCCCCTGCAAGGGTTCCTTTGTGCTAGATGAATGAACGTCTCTCCACATACTCAGTTCTGATACATATGTGTGTGTGAAAGCCGTCCTTCACCTTGATTGTTAGGAACACCAAGATTCTGTTCAGTAACAAACCACACTATATTCATATATATGTTTTGGTACTAGCTCCAACTCGGTTTTACAGTGAAAACTGCAGGATCTTCAATTCGGCACTAGGAAACAAACTGAGAAAAAAGAATAGAAGTTGCTCCCTCAACCCCTTCCATATGTGCTGGATGAACGTTGTCTCTCCACATGCTCAGTTCTGAGAGATAAGTGTGTGTGAAGGCCGTCCTTCACCTAGCTTGTTGGGAACACAAATTTTCTTTTCAGTTGCAAACTACACTCCATACATATATATGGGAAGGTACTAGCTCCAAATCGATTTTACAGTGAAAACTGCAGGAACTTCAAACCGGCACTAGGAAACATACTGAGAAACCAGAGTAAAAGTTTCCCCTGCACCCGTTCTTTTTGTGCTAGATGAATGAATGTCTCTCCACATGCTCAGTTCTGTTATATAAGTGTGTGTGAAAAACGACTTTCAACTAGCTTGTTAGAAAAAAAATGTTTCTTTTCAGCAGCAAACTACACTAAATTCATATATAAATTGAGGTACTAGATCCAACACGATTTTACACTGAAAACTGCAGGAACTTCAATCCGGCACTAGGAAACAGACTGAGAAACCAGAAAAAAAGCTGCTCCTGCTACCCGTTCCCTTTGTGCTAGATGAAAAATCGTCACCCCAAATGCTCAGTTCTGAGAGTTAAGTGCGTGTGACAGCCGTTCTTCACATAGCTTTTTGAGAACACAAAGTTTATTTTCACTTGGAAACTACACTCCATAAATATATATGGGGATGTACTAGTTCCAACTCGTTTTACAGTGAACAATGCAGGAACTTCAAACCGGCACTAGGAAACAGACTGATAAACCAGAGTAAAAGTTTCTACTGCAAAACATTCCCTTTGTGCTAGATGAACGAACGACTGTCCACATGCTAAGTTCTGAGAGATATGTTTGTGTGAAAGCCTTCCTTCACCTAGCTTGTTGGTAACACAAAGTTTCTTTTCTGTAGCATACTACACTCCATACATGTATATGGGGAGGTAGTAGCTCCAAATCGGTTTTTGAGTGAAAACAGCAGGAACTTCAAACCGGCACTAGGAAACAGACTGAGAAACCACAGACAAAATTTATCTTGCAAACATTTCCATTTGTGCTAGATGAACGAACGTCTCTCAAGATGCAAAGATCTGAGAATTTATTGTGTGTGAAAGCCGTAATTCACCTAGCTTGTTGGGAACACAAACTTCCTTTAAAGTTGCAAACTACACTCCATATATATATATGGTTAGGTACTAGTTCCAACTCGGTTTTACAGTGAAAACTGCAGGAAATTCAAACCGCCACTAGGAAACAGACTGAGAAACCACACTAAAAGTTTCTCCAACAACCAGTTCCATTTGTGCTGGATGAATGAACGTCTCAGCACATGCTCAGTTCTGAGAGATAAGTGTGTGTGAATGCCGTTCTTCACTTTGTTTGTTGTTAAAAAAAGTTTCTTTTCAGTTGCAAACTACACTCCATACATTTATATGGGGAGGTACTAGCTCCATCTCTGTTTTACAGTGAAAACTGCAGGAACTTCAAACCGGCACTAGGAAACAGACTGAGAAACCAGAATAAAAGTTGCTCCTGCCACCCTTTCCATTTGTGCTGGATGAACGAACGTCTCTCCACATGCTCAGTTCTGAGAGATAAGTGTGTGTGCAAGCAAACTTCACATAGATTGTTAGGAACACAAACACCATTTTAAGTTGCAAACTACACTCCATACATATATATGGGTAGGTACTAGCTCCAACTCGGTTTTACAATGAAAACTGCAGGAATTTCAAACCGCCACTAGGAAACAGCCTGAGAAAACACACTAAAAGTTTCTCCTGTAATCGTTCCATTTGTGCTGGATGAATGAACGTCTCTCCACATGCTCAGATCTGAGAGATAATTGTGTGTGAATGCCGTACTTCAACTAGCTTGCTGTTAACCAAAGTTTCTGTTCAGTTGCAAAATACACTCCATACATATATATGGGGAGGTACTAGCCCCATCTCGGTTTTACAGTGAAAACTGCAGGAACTTCAAACCGGCACTAGGAAACAGACTGAGAAACCAGAATAAAAGTTGCTACTGCAACCCTTTCCATTTGTGCTGGATGAACGAACGTCTCTCCACATGCTCAGTTCTGAGAGATATTTGTATGTGAAAGCAAACTTCACCTAGCTTGTTAGGAACACAAACTTCCTTTTAAGTTGCAAACTACACTCCATACATATATATGGGGAGGTACTAGCTCCAACTCGGTTTTACAGTGAAAACTGCAGGAACTTCAAACCGGCACTAGGAAACAGACTGAGAAACCACAGTCATAGATTATCTTGCAAACCGTTCAATTTGTGCTAGATGAACGAACGTCTCTCAAGATGCAAAGATCTGAGAATTTAGTGTGTTTGAAAGCTGTAATTCACCTAGCTTGTTGGGAACACAAACTTCCTTCTAAGTTGCAAACTACCCTCCATACATATATATGGGAAGATACCAACTCCAACTCGGTTTTACAGTGAAAACTGCAGGAATTTCAAACCGCCACTAGGAAACAGACTGATATACCAGAATAAAAGTTTCTCCTGCAAAACATTCCCTTTGTGCTAGATGAACGAACGACTCTCCACATGCTCAGTTCTGAGAGATAAGTTTGTGTGAAAGCCTTCCTTCACCTAGCTTGTTGGGAACACATAGTTTCTTTTCTGTAGCATACTACACTCCATACATGTATATGGGGAGTTAGTAGCTCCAAATCGGTTTTTGAGTGAAAACAGCATGAAATTCAAACCGGCACTAGGAAACAGACTGAGAAACCAGAATAAAAGTTGCTACTGCAACCCTTTCCATTTGTGCTACATGAACGAACGTGTCTCAAGATGCAAAGATCTGAGAATTTAGGGTGTTTGAAAGCCGTAATTCACCTAGCTTGTTGGGAACACAAACTTCCTTCTAAGTTGCAAACTACACTCCATACATATATATGGGGAGGTACTAGCTCCAACTCTGTTTTACAGTGAAAACTACAGGAATTTCAAACCGCCACTAAGAAAAAGACTGAGAAAACACACTAAAAGTTTCTCCTGCAAACCGTTCCATTTGTGCTGGATGAATGAACGTCTCTCCACATGCTCAGATCTAGAGATAATTGTGTGTGAATGCTGTACTTCAACTAGCTTGCTGATAACACAAAGTTTCTTTTCAGTTGCAAACTACACTCCATACATATATATAGTGAGGTTCTAACTCCAAATCGGTTTTACAGTGAAAACTGCAGGAACTTCAAAACGGCCCTAAGAAACAGACTGAGAAACCGGATAAAAACTTCCTCCTGCTTAACTTTCCTTTTGTGCTAGATGAACGAAAGTCTATCCACATGATCATTTCTGAGAAATAATTGTGTGTGAAAGCAGCACTTCACCAAGCTTTTTGGGAACACAAAGTTTCCTTTCAGTTGCAGACTAAAATCCATACATATATATGGGGAAGTACTAGCTCCAACTCGCATTAACAGTGAAAAAATGCAGGAACTTCAAACCGATACTTGGAAACAGACTGAGAAACAAGAGTAAATACTTCCCCTGCAAACCGTTCCATTTGCGCTAGATGAATGAACGTCTCACCACATGCTCAGTTCTGATATATAAGTGTGTGTGAAAGCCGTCCTTCACCCACCTTGTTGGGAACACAAAGTTTCTTTCAAGTTGCAAATTCCACTCCATATATATATAAGGGGAGGTAAAACCTCCAACAATGTTTTACAGTGAAAACTGCAGGAAAATCAAACCGGCACTAAGAAATAGACTTAGAAACCGGAAAAATACTTTCTCCTGCAACCCGTTCCCATTGTGCTAGATGAACGAAAGTCTCTCCACATGCTCAGTTCTGAGAGATAAATTTATGTGAAAGCCGTCCTTCACCTAGCTTGTTGGGAACACAAAGTTTTTTTCAGTTGCAATCTACACTCCATACATATATATGGGAGGTATTATCTCCAACAATATTTTACACTGAAAACTGCCGGAATATCAAACCGGCACTAGAAAACACACTGAGAAACCAGAGTAATATTTTCTCCTGCATAAATTTCCTGTTGTGCTAGATGAACGAAAGTCTCTCCACATGATCATTTCTGAGAAATAAGTGTGTGTGAAAGCAGTCTTTCAATTTTCTTGTTGGAAACACAAAGTTTCATTTCAGTTGCAATCTACACTCCATATAAATATATGGGAAGATACTACCTCCAACTCGGTTTTACAGTGAAATCTGCAGGAATTTCAAACCAGCACTAGGAAACAGACTGAGAAACCGGAGTAAATCTTTCCCCTGCAACCCGTTCCCTTTGTGCTAGATGAAAAATCGTCACCCCACATGCTCAGTTCTGAGAGATAAGTGCGTGTGACAGCCGTCCTTCACATAGCATGTTGAGAACACAAAGTTTATTTTCACTTGGAAACTACACTCCATAAATATATATGGGGATGTACTAGTTCCAACTCGTTTTACAGTGAACACTGCAGGAACTTCAAACCGCCACTAGGAAACAGACTGATAAACCAGAGTAAAAGTTTCTCCTGCAAAACATTCCCTTTGTGCTAGATGAACGAACGACTCTCCACATGCTCAGTTCTGAGAGATAAGTTTGTGTGAAAGCCTTCGTTCACCTAGTTTGTTGGGAACACAAAGTATTTTTTCTGTAGCATTCTATGCTCCATAAATGTATATGGGGAGGTAGTAGCTCCAAATCGGTTTTTGAGTGAAAACAGCAGGAACTTCAAACCGGCACTAGGAAACAGACTGAGAAACCAGAGTCAAAATCTATCTTGCAAACCGTTCCATTTATGCTAGATGAACGAACGTCTCTCAAGATAAAAAGTTCTGAGAATTTATTGTGTGTGAAAGCCGTAATTCACCTAGCTTGTTGGGAACACAAACTTCCTTTAAAGTTGCAAATTACACTCCATATATATATATGGTTAGGTACTAGCTCCAACTCGGTTTACAGTGAAAACTGCAGGAATATCAAACCGCCACTAGGAAACAGACAGAGAAACCACACTAAAAGATTCCCCAGCAACCCGTTCCATTTGTGTTGGATGAATGAACGTCTCAGCACATGCTCAGTTCTGAGAGATAAGTGTGTGTGAATGCCGTACTTCATTTAGCTTGTTGTTAAAAAAAGTTTCTTTTCAGTTGCAAACTACAATCCATACATATATATGGGGAGGTACTAGCTCCAACTCGGTTTTACAGTGAAAACTGCAGGAACTTCAAACCGGCACTGGGAAACAGACTGAGAAACCAGAATAAAAGTTGCTACTGCAACCCTTTCCATTTGTGCTGGATAAACGAACGTCTCTCCACATGCTCAGTTCTGAGAGATATTTGTATGTGAAAGCAAAATTCACCTAGCTTGTTAGGAACACAAACTTCCTTTTAAGTTGCAAACTACACTCCATACATATATATGGGGAGGTACTAGCTCCAACTCGGGTTTACAGTGAAAACTGCAGGAACTTTAAACCGGCACTAGGAAACAGACTGAGAGACCAGAGTCATAGATTACATTTCAAACCGTTCCATTTGTGCTAGATGAACGAACGTCTCTCAAGATGCAAAGATGTGAGAATTTAGTGTGTGTGAAAGCCATAATTCACCTAGCTTGTTGGGAACACAAACTTCCTTCTAAGTTGCAAACTACACTCCATACATATATATGGGGAGGTACTAGCTCCAACTCGGTTTTACAGTGAAAACTTCAGGAATTTCAAACCGCCAGTTGGAAACAGACTGAGAAAACACACTAAAAGTTTCTCCTGCAAACCATTCCATTTGTGCTGGATGAATGAACGTCTCTCCACATGCTCAGATCTGAGAGATAATTGTGGGTGAATGCCGTACTTCAACTAGCTTACTGTTAACACAAAGTTTCTTTTCAGTTGCAAACTACACTCCATACATATATATGGTGAGGTACTAGCTCCAAATCGGTTTTACAATGAAAACTGCAGGAACTTCAAAACGGCCCTAGGAAACAGACTGAGAAACCGTAAAAAAACTTCCTCCTGCTTAAATTTCCTTTTGTGCTAGATGAACGAACGACTATCCACATGATCATTTCTGAGAAATAATTGTGTGTGAAAGCAGCACTTCACCAATCTTTTTGGGAACACAAAGTTTCCTTTCAGTTGCAGACTAAAATCCATACATATATATGGGGAAGTACTAGCTCCAACTCGCATTAACAGTGAAAATAATGCAGGAACTTCAAACCGATACTTGGAAACAGACTGAGAAACCAGAGTAAATGATTCCCCTGCAAACCGTTCCATTTGCGCTAGATGAATGAATGTCTCACCACATGCTCAGTTCTGATACATAAGTGTGTGTGAAAGCCGACCTTCACTAGCTTGTTGGGAACACCAAGTTTCTTTTCAGTAGCAAACTACACTAAATTGATATATATGTTGAGATACTTGCTCCAACTCGCTTTAACAGTGAAAACTGCAGGAACTTCAAACCGGCACTGGGAAACAGACTGAGAAAACAGAGTAAAAGTTTCTCCTGCAACACATTGCCTTTGTGCTAGATGAACGAACATCTCTCCACATGCTCAGTTCTGAGAGATAAGTTTGTTTGAAAGCCTACTTTCACTTAGCTTGTTGGGAACACAAAGATTCTTTTATGTAGCATACTACACTCCATAAATGTATATGGGGAGTTAGTAGCTCCAACTCGGTTTAACAGTGAAAACTGCATTAACTTCAAACCGGCACTAGGAAGCAGACTGAGAAACCAGAAAAAAAATTGCTCCTGGAACCCGTTCCCTTTGTGCTAGATGAACTAAATTCTCTCCACATGCTCAGTTCTGAGAGATAAGTGTGTGTGAATGCCGTCCTTCACCTAGCTTCTTGGGAACACAAAGTTCCTTTTAATTTGCAAACAACACTCCATATATATATTGGGGATGTACTAGCTCCAACTCGGTTTTACAGTGAAAACTGCAGGAACTTAAAACCGCCACTAGGAAACAGACTGAGAAACCACACTAAAAGTTTCTCCTCCCACCCGTTCCCTTTGTTCTAGATGAACGAAAGTGTCTCCACATGCTCAGTTCTGAGAGTTAAGTGTGTGTTAAAGCCGTCCTTCAAGTAGCTATTTTGGAACACAAAGTTTCTTTTCAGATTCAAACAACAATCCATACATATAATATGTGGAGGTACTCGCTCCAACTCGGTTTTACAGTGAAAAATGCAGGAACATCAAAACGGCACTAGGAAACAGACTGAGAAACCAGAGTAAAAGTTTCACCTGCAACCCGTTCCATTTTTGCTGGATGAACGAACATCTCTCCACATGCTCAGTTCAGATACATAAATGTGAGTGAAAGCCGTCCTTCACCAAGCTTGTTAGGAACACCAAGTTCTTTTCAGTAGCAAACTACACTAAATTTATATATATATGTTTAGGTACTAGCTCCAACTCGGTTTTACAGTGAAAACTGCAGGATCTTCAAACCGGCACTGGAAACAGACTGAGAAACCACACTAAAAGTTTCTCCTGCAAACCTTTCCATTTGTGCTGGATGAACGAAAGTCTCTACACATGCTGAGTTCTGAGAGACATGTGTGCGTGAAAGCCTTACTTCACCTAGCTTTTTGGGAACACAAAGTTTCTTTTCAGTTGCAAACTACACTCCATACATATATATGGGGAGGTACTAGTTCCAAATCGGTTTTAGAGTGAAAACTGCAGGAACTTCAAACCGACACTAGGAAACAGATTGAGAAACTACAGTAAATTTTCCCCTGCAAAACGTTCTCTTTGTGCTAGATGAATGAACGTCTCTCCAAATTTTCAGTTCTGATAAATAAGTGTGTGTGAAAGCGTCTTCACCTAGCTTGTTAGGAACACCAATTTCTTTTCAGTAACAAACTACACTAATTTCATATATAAGGGGAGGTTCTAGCTCCAACTCGGTTTTACAGTGAAAACTGCAGGAACTTCAAACCGGCACTAGGAAACACACTGAGAAACCAGTTTAGAAGTTGCTCCCTCAAACCGTTACATTTGTGCTGGATGAACGGTGTCTCTCCACATGCTCAGTTCTGAGAGATATGTGTGTGTGAAAGCCGTACTTCACCTAGCTTGTTGGGAACACAAAGTTTCTTTTCAGTTGCAAACTACAATCCATACATATATATGGGGATGTACTAGCTCCAAATCGGTTTTACAGTGAAAACTGCAGGAACTTCAAACCGGCACTAGGAAACAGACTGAGAAACCAGAGTAAAAGTTTACCCTGCACCCGTTTTCTTTGTGCTAGTTGAATGAACGTCTCTCCCCATGCTCAGTTCTGAGAGATGAGTGTGTGTGAAAGCCGTCCTTCACTAGCTTGTTGGGAACACAAAGTTTCTTTTCAGTTGCAAACTACACTCCATAAATATATATGGGGAAGTATTAGCTCCAACTCGGTTTTACACTGAAAACTGCAGGAACTTCAATCCGGCACAAGGAAACAACTTAGAAACCAGAAAAAAAGCTGCTCCTACAACCAGTTCCCTTTGTGCTAGATGAAGGAACGTCTCTCCACATGCTCAGTTCGGATATATAACTGTGTGTTAAATCCGTCCTTCACCTAGCATTTGGGGAACCCAAAGATTTTTTTAGTTGCAAACTACACACCATACATATATATGGGGAGGTTCTTGGTCCAACCCGATTTTACAGTGAAAACTGCAGGAAATTCTAACAGGCACTAGGAAACAGACTGAGAAAGCAGAGTCAAAGTTATCTTGCAAACAATCCCATTTGTGCTAGATGAACGAACGTCTCTCAAGATGCAAAGATCTGAGAATTTAGTGTGTGTGAAAGCCGAAATTCACCTAGCTTGTTGGGAACACAAACTTCCTTTAATTTGCAAACTACACTCCATACAAATATAAGGGGAGGTACTAGCTCCAACTCGGTTTTACAGTGAAAACTGCAGGAACTTCAAACCGCCACTAGGAAACAGACTGAGAAACTACACTAAAAGTTTCTCCTGCAACCCGTTCCATTTGTGCTGGATGAAAGAACGTCTCTCCACATGCTCAGTTCTGAGGGATAATTTTGTGTGAAAGCCGTCCTTCACCTAGCTTGTTGGGAAAACCAAATTTCTTTTCAGTTGCAAACTACATTCCATACATATATATGTGGAGGTACTAGCTCCAAATAGATTTTACAGTGAAAACTGCAGGAAATTCTAACCGGCACTAGGAAACAGACTTAGAAACCACAGTAAATGTTTCCCCTGCAAGGGTTCCTTTGTGCTAGATGAATGAACGTCTCTCCACATACTCAGTTCTGATACATATGTGTGTGTGAAAGCCGTCCTTCACCTAGATTGTTAGGAACACCAAGATTCTGTTCAGTAACAAACCACACTATATTCATATATATGTTTTGGTACTAGCTCCAACTCGGTTTTACAGTGAAAACTGCAGGATCTTCAATTCGGCACTAGGAAACAAACTGAGAAAAAAGAATAGAAGTTGCTCCCTCAACCCCTTCCATTTGTGCTGGATGAACGTTGTCTCTCCACATGCTCAGTTCTGAGAGATAAGTGTGTGTGAAAGCCGTCCTTCACCTAGCTTGTTGGGAACACAAATTTTCTTTTCAGTTGCAAACTAGACTCCATAAATATATATGGGGAGGTACTAGCTCCAAATCGATTTTACAGTGAAAACTGCAGGAACTTCAAACCAGCACTAGGAAACATACTGAGAAACCAGAGTAAAAGTTTCCCCTGCACCCGTTCTTTTTGTGCTAGATGAATGAATGTCTCTCCACATGCTCAGTTCTGTTATATAAGTGTGTGTGAAAAACGACTTTCAACTAGCTTGTTAGGAACAAAATGTTTCTTTTCAGCAGCAAACTACACTAAATTCATATATAAGTTGAGGTACTAGATCCAACACGATTTTACACTGAAAACTGCAGGAACTTCAATCCGGCACTAGGAAACAGACTGAGAAACCAGAAAAAAAGCTGCTCCTGCTACCCGTTCCCTTTGTGCTAGATGAAAAATCGTCACCCCAAATGCTCAGTTCTGAGAGTTAAGTGCGTGTGACAGCCGTTCTTCACATAGCTTTTTGAGAACACAAAGTTTATTTTCACTTGGAAACTACACTCCATAAATATATATGGGGATGTACTAGTTCCAACTCGTTTTACAGTGAACACTGCAGGAACTTCAAACCGGCACTAGGAAACAGACTGATAAACCAGAGTAAAAGTTTCTCCTGCAAAACATTCCCTTTGTGCTAGATGAACGAATGACTCTCCACATGCTAAGTTCTGAGAGATATGTTTGTGTGAAAGCCTTCCTTCACCTAGCTTGTTGGTAACACAAAGTTTCTTTTCTGTAGCATACTACACTCCATACATTTATATGGGGAGGTAGTAGCTCCAAATCGGTTTTTGAGTGAAAACAGCAGGAACTTCAAACCGGCACTAGGAAACAGACTGAGAAACCAGAGTCAAAATTTATCTTGCAAACATTTCCATTTGTGCTAGATGAACGAACGTCTCTCAAGATGCAAAGATCTGAGAATTTATTGTGTGTGAAAGCCGTAATTCAACTAGCTTGTTGGGAACACAAACTTCCTTTAAAGTTGCAAACTACACTCCATATATATATATGGTTAGGTATTAGCTCCAACTCGGTTTTACAGTGAAACCTGCAGGAATTTCAAACCGCCACTAGGAAACAGACTGAGAAACCACACTAAAAGTTTCTCCAACAACCAGTTCCATTTGTGCTGGATGAGTGAACGTCTCAGCAAATGCTCAGTTCTGAGAGATAAGTGTGTGTGAATGCCGTTCTTCACTTTGTTTGTTGTTAAAAAAAGTTTCTTTTCAGTTGCAAACTACACTCCATACATATATATGGGGAGGTACTAACTCCATCTCGGTTTTACAGTGAAAACTGCAGGAACTTCAAACCGGCACTAGGAAACAGACTGAGAAACCAGAATAAAAGTTCCTCCTGCAACCCTTTCCATTTGTGCTGGATGAACGAACGTCTCTCCACATGCTCAGTTCTGAGAGATAAGTGTGTGTGCAAGCAAACTTCACATAGATTGTTAGGAACACAAACACCATTTTAAGTTGCAAACTACACTCCATACATATATATGGGTAGGTACTAGCTCCAACTCGGTTTTACAATGAAAACTGCAGGAATTTCAAACCGCCACTAGGAAACAGCCTGAGAAAACACACTAAAAGTTTCTCCTGTAATCGTTCCATTTGTGCTGGATGAATGAAAGTCTCTCTACATGTTCAGATCTGAGAGATAATTGTGTGTGAATGCCGTACTTCACCTAGCTTGCTGTTAACACAAAGTTTCTGTTCAGTTGCAAACTACACTCCATACATATATATGGGGACGTACTAGCTCCATCTCGGTTTTACAGTGAAAACTGCAGGAACATCAAACCGGCACTAGGAAACAGACTGAGAAACCAGAATAAAAGTTGCTACTGCAACCCTTTCCATTTGTGCTGGATGAACGAACGTCTCTCCACATGCTCAGTTCGGAGAGATATTTGTATGTGAAAGCAAACTTCACCTAGCTTGTTAGGAACACAAACTTCCTTTTAAGTTGCAAACTACACTCCATACATATATATGGGGAGGTACTAGCACCAACTCGGTTTTACAGTGAAAACTGCAGGAAATTCAAACCGGCACTAGGAAACAGACTGAGAAATCATAGTCAAAGTTTATCTTGCAAACCGTTCCATTTTTGCTAGATGAACGAAAGTCTCTCAAAATGCAAAGATCTGAGAATTTAGTGTGTGTGAAAGCCGTAATTCAAATAGCTTGTTGGGAACACAAACTTCCTTTTAAGTTGCAAACTACACTCCATAAATATATATGTGGAGGTATTAGCACCAACTCGGTTTCAAAGTGAAAACTGCTGGAAATTCAAACTGGCACTAGGAAACAGACTGAGAAACCACACTAAAAGTTTCTCCTGCAACCCGTTACATTTGTGCTGGATGAACGGACGTCTCTCCACATGCTCAGTTCTGAGAGATAATTGTGTGTGAAAGGCGTATTCTCCTAGCTTGTTAGGAACACCAAGTTTATTTCCAGTAACAAACTACACTAAATTCATATATATGTTGAGGTACTAGATCCAAATCGGTTTTACACTTAAAATTGCAGGAACTTCAAACCGGCACTATGAAACAGACTGAGAAACCAGAGTAAAATTTCTCCTGCAAACTTTTCCATTTGTGCTAGATAAACGAACGTCTCTCCACATGATAAGATCTGAGAGATGAGTGTGTGTGAAAGCCGTCCTTCACTAGCTTGTTGGGAACACAAAGTTTCTTTTCAGTTGCCAACTACACTCCATACATATATATGGGGAGGTACTAGCTCCAACTGGATTTTACAGTGAAAACTGCAGATACTTCAACCTGGCACTAGGAAACAGACTGAGATACCACACTAAAATTTCTCCTGCAACCCGTTCCATTTGTTCTGGATGAAAGAACGTCTCTCCTCATGCTCAGTTCTGAGAGATAATTGTGTGTGAAAGCCTTCCTTTACTAGCTTGATGGGAATACAAAGTTTCTTTTCAGTTGCAAACTCCACTCCATATATATATATGGGGAGTTACTAGCTCCAACTCGGTTTTACAGTGAAAACTGCAGGAAATTCAAACCGGCACTAGGAAACAGACTGAGAAACCACAGTAAAAGTTTCCCCTGCAAACCTTTGCCATTGTGCTAGATGAATGAACGTCTCTCCACATGATCAGTTCTGATATAAATGTGTGTGTGAAAGCCGTCATTCAGCTAGCTTGTTAGGAACACCAAGGTTCTTTTCAGTAGCAAACTACACTAAATTCATATATATGTTGTTGTACTAGCTCCAACTCTGTTTTACAGTGAAAACTGCGGGAACTTCAAACCGGCACTGGGAAACAGACTGAGAAGCCAGAGTAAAAGTTTCATCTGCAAACTTTTCCATTTGTGCTAGATGAACGAACGTCTCTCCACATGCTCAGTTCTGAGAGAAAAGTGTGTGTGAAAGCCGTCCTTCACTAGCTTGTTAGGAACACCATGTTTATTTCCAGTAACAAACTAAACTAAATTCATATATATGTTGAGGTACTAGATCCAAATCGGTTTTACACTTAAAATTGCAGGAACTTCATACCGGCACTATGAAACAGACTGAGAAACCAGAATAAAATTTCTCCTGCAAACTTTTCCATTTGTGCTAGATGAACGAACGTCTCTCCACATGCTAAGATCTGAGAGATGAGTGTGTGTGAAAGCCGTCTTTCACTAGCTTGTTTGGAACACAAAGTTTCTTTTCAGTTGCCAACTACTCCCCATACATATATGTGGGGAGGTACTAGCTCCAACTCGATTTTACAGTGAAAACTGCAGAAACTTCAAACTGGCACTAGGAAACAGACTGAGAAACCACACTAAAAGTTTCTCCTGCAACCCGTTCCATTTGTTCTGGATGAAAGAACGTCTCTCCACATGCTCAGTTCTGAGAAATAATTGTGTGTGAAAGCCGTCCTTCACATAGCTTGTTGGGAACACAAAGTTTCTTTTCAGTTGCAAACTACATTCCATACACATATATGGGGAGATACTAGCTCCATCTCGGTTTTACAGTGAAAACTGCAGGAACTTCAAACCGGCACTGGGAAACAGACTGAGAATCCACAGAAAAAGTTTCCCCTGCAAACCTTTGCCATTGTGCTAGCTGAATGAACGTCTCTCCACATGATCATTTCTGAGATATAAGTGTGTGTTAATGCCGTAATTCACTTAGCTTGTTGTAAACACAAAGTATCTTTTCAGTTGCAAACTACACTAAATACATATGTATGTTGAGGTACAAGCTCCAAATAAGTTTTACAGTGAAAATGCATGAACTTCAATCCGTCACTATTAAACAGACTGAGAAACCAGAATAAAAGTTACACCTGCAACCCATTCCCTTTGTGCTAGATGAACGAACGTCTCTCTAAATGCTCAGTTCTGAGAGATAAGTGTGTGTTAAATCCGTCCTTCACCTAGCTATTTGGGAACACAAAGATTTTTTCAGTTGCAAACTACACACCATACATATATATGGGGAGGTACTAGCTCCAAATCGGTTTTACAGTGAAAACTGCAGGAACTTCAAACAGGCACTAGGAAACAGAGTGAGAAACCAGAGTCAAGTTTTATCTTGCAAACCGTTCAATTTGTGCTAGATGAACGAACGTCTCTCAAGATGCATAGATCTGAGAATTTAGTGTGTGTGAAAGCCGTAATTCAAATAGCTTGTTGGGAACACAAACTTCCTTTTAAGTTGCAAACTACACTCCATACATATATATGGGGAGGTATTAGCTCCAACTCGGTTTTACAGTGAAAACTGCTGGAAATTCAAACCGCCACTAGGAAACACACTGAGACACCACACTAAAAGTTTCTCCTGCAAACCGTTCCATTTTGGCTGGATGAACGAACGTCTCTCCACATGCTCAGTTCTGAGAGATAATTGTGTGTGAAAGCCGTCTTCACCTAGCTTGTTAGGAACACCAAGTTTATTTCCAGTAACAAACTACACTAAATTCATATATATGTTGAGGTACTAGATCCAAATCGGTTTTACAGTGAAAATTGCAGGAATTTCAAACAGGCACTATGAAACAGACTGAGAAACCAGAGTAAAATTTCTCCTGCAAACTTTTCCATTTGTGCTAGATGAACGAACGTCTCTCCACATGCTAAGATCTGAGAGATGAGTGTGTGTGAAAGCCGTCTTTCACTAGCTTGTTGGGAACACAAACTTTCTTTTCAGTTGCCAACTACACTCCATACATATATATGGGGAGGTACTAGCTCCAACTCGATTTTACAGTGAAAACTGCAGGAAATTCAAACCGCCACTAGGAAACAGACTGAGACACCACACTAAAAGTTTCTCCTGCAACCCTTTCCATTTGTGCTGGATGAACGAACGTCTCGCCACATGCTCAGTTCTGAGAGATAAGTGTGTGTTAAATCAGTCCTTCACCTAGCTTTTTGGGAACACAAAGATTTTTTCAGTTGCAAACTACACACCATACATATATATGGGGATGTACTAGCTCCAACTCGGTTTTACAGTGAAAACTGCAAGAACTTCAAACCGGCCCTAGGAAACAGACTGAGAAACTAGAGTCAAACTTTATCTTGCAAACCGTTCAATTTGTGCTAGATGAACGAACGTGTCTCAAGATGCAAAGATCTGAGAATTTAGTGTGTGTGAAAGCCGTAATTCAAATAGCTTGTTGGAAACACAAACTTCCTTTTAATTTGCAAACTACACTCCATACATATATATGGGGAGGTATTAGTTCTAACTCGGTTTTACAGTGAAAACTGCTGGAAATTCAAACCGCCACTAGGAAACAGACTGAGACACCACACTAAATTTTCTCCTGCAACCCGTTACATTAGTGCTGGATGAAAAAACGTCTCTCCACATGCTCAGTTCTGAGAGATAATTGTGTGTGATAGGCGTCTTCTCCTAGCTTGTTAGGAACACCAAGTTTATTTCCAGTAACAAACTACACTAAATTCATATATATGTTGAGGTACTAGATCCAAATCTGTTTTACACTTAAAATTGCAGGAACTTCAAACCGGCACTATGAAACAGACTGAGAAACCAGAGTAAAATTTCTCCTGCAAACTTTTCCATTTATGCTAGATGAACGAACGTCTCTCCACATGCTAAGATCTGAGAGATGAGTGTGCGTGAAAGCAGTCCTTCACTAGCTTGTTGGGAACACAAAGTTTCTTTTCAGTTGCCAACTACACTCCATACATTTATATGGGGAGGTACTAGCTCCAACTCGATTTTACAGTGAAAACTGCAGAAACTTCAAACTGGCACTAGGAAACAGACTGAGAAACCACACTAAAAGTTTCTCCTGCAACCCGTTCCATTTGTGCTGGATGAAAGAACGTCTCTCCACATGCTCATTTCTGAGAGATAATTGTGTGTGAAAGCCGAACTTCACCTAACTTCTTGGGAACACAAAGTTTCTTATTATGTGCCAAATACACTCCATACATATATAAGGGGAGGTACTAGCTCCAACTCGCTTTCACAGTGAAAAATGCAGGAAATTCAAACAGGCACTTGGAAACAGACTGAGAAACCAGAGTAAAATTTCTCCTGAAACCTTTTCCATTTGTGCTAGATGAACGAACTTCTCTCCACATGCTGAGTTCTGAGAGATAAGTGTGTGTGAAAGCCTTCCTTTACTAGCTTGATGGGAATACAGAGTTTCATTTCAGTTGCAAACACCACTCCATATATATATATGGGGAGGTACAAGATCCAACTCCGTTTTACCGTGAAAACTGCAGGAACTTCAAACCGGCACTGGGAAACAGACTGAGAAACCACAGTAAAAGTTTCCCCTGCAAACCTTTGCCATTGTGCTAGATGAATGAACGTCTCTCCACATGATCAGTTCTGATATATATGTGTGTGTGAAAGCCGTCCTTCAGCTAGCTTCTTAGGAACACCAAGGTTCTTTTCAGTAGCAAAATACACTAAATTCATATATATGTTGTGGTACTAGCTCCAACTCGGTTTTACAGTGAAAACAGCGGGAACTTCAAACCGGCACTGGGAAACAGACTGAGAAACCAGAGTAAAAGTTTCTTCTGCAAACTTTTCCATTTGTGCTAGATGAACGAACGTCTTACCACATGCTCAGTTCAGAGAGAAAAGTGTGTGTGAAAGCCGTCCTTCACTAGCTTGTTGGGAACACATAGTTTCTTTTCAGTTGCAAACTCCACCCCATACATATATATGGGGAGGTACTAGATCTAACTCGGGTTTACAGCATAAACTGCAGGAATTTCAAACCGGCACTAGGAATCAGACTGAGAAAATAGAGTCAAAGTTTATCTTGCAAACCGTTCAATTTGTGCTAGATGAACGAAAGTCCCTCAAGATGCAAAGATCTGAGAATTTAGTGTGTGTGAAAGCCGTAATTCAAATAGCTTGTTGGGAACACAAACTTCCTTTTAAGTTGCAAACTACACTCCATAAATATATATGTGGAGGTATTAGCTCCAACTCGGTTTCAAAGTGAAAACTGTAGGAAATTCAAACCGCCACTAGGAAACAGACTGAGACACCACACTAAAAGTTTCTCCTGCAACCCTTTCCATTTGTGCTGGATGAACGAACGTCTCGCCACATGCTCAGTTCTGAGAGATAAGTGTGTGTTAAATCAGTCCTTCACCTAGCTTTTTGGGAACACAAAGATTTTTTCAGTTGCAAACTACACACCATACATATATATGGGGATGTACTAGCTCCAACTCGGTTTTACAGTGAAAACTGCAGGAACTTCAAACCGGCCCTAGGAAACAGACTGAGAAACCAGAGTCAAACTTTATCTTGCAAACCGTTCAATTTGTGCTAGATGAACGAACGTCTCTCAAGATGCAAAGATCTGAGAATTTAGTGTGTGTGAAAGCCGTAATTCAAATAGCTTGTTGGAAACACAAACTTCCTTTTAATTTGCAAACTACACTCCATACATATATATGGGGAGGTATTAGTTCTAACTCGGTTTTACAGTGAAAACTGCTGGAAATTCAAACCGCCACTAGGAAACAGACTGAGACACCACACTAAATTTTCTCCTGCAACCCGTTACATTAGTGCTGGATGAAAAAACGTCTCTCCACATGCTCAGTTCTGAGAGATAATTGTGTGTGATAGGCGTCTTCTCCTAGCTTGTTAGGAACACCAAGTTTATTTCCAGTAACAAACTACACTAAATTCATATATATGTTGAGGTACTAGATCCAAATCGGTATTACAGAGAAAATTGCAGGAACTTCAAACCGGCACTATGAAACAGACTGAGAAACCAGAGTAAAATTTCTCCTGCAAACTTTTCCATTTGTGCTAGATGAACGAACGTCTCTCCACATGCTAAGATCTGAGAGATGAGTGTGCGTGAAAGCAGTCCTTCACTAGCTTGTTGGGAACACAAAGTTTCTTTTCAGTTGCCAACTACACTCCATACATTTATATGGGGAGGTACTAGCTCCAACTCGATTTTACAGTGAAAACTGCAGAAACTTCAAACTGGCACTAGGAAACAGACTGAGAAACCACACTAAAAGTTTCTCCTGCAACCCGTTCCATTTGTGCTGGATGAAAGAACGTCTCTCCACATGCTCATTTCTGAGAGATAATTGTGTGTGAAAGCCGAACTTCACCTAACTTCTTGGGAACACAAAGTTTCTTATTATGTGCCAAATACACTCCATACATATATAAGGGGAGGTACTAGCTCCAACTCGCTTTCACAGTGAAAAATGCAGGAAATTCAAACAGGCACTTGGAAACAGACTGAGAAACCAGAGTAAAATTTCTCCTGAAACCTTTTCCATTTGTGCTAGATGAACGAACTTCTCTCCACATGCTGAGTTCTGAGAGATAAGTGTGTGTGAAAGCCTTCCTTTACTAGCTTGATGGGAATACAGAGTTTCATTTCAGTTGCAAACACCACTCCATATATATATATGGGGAGGTACAAGATCCAACTCCGTTTTACCGTGAAAACTGCAGGAACTTCAAACCGGCACTGGGAAACAGACTGAGAAACCACAGTAAAAGTTTCCCCTGCAAACCTTTGCCATTGTGCTAGATGAATGAACGTCTCTCCACATGATCAGTTCTGATATATATGTGTGTGTGAAAGCCGTCCTTCAGCTAGCTTCTTAGGAACACCAAGGTTCTTTTCAGTAGCAAAATACACTAAATTCATATATATGTTGTGGTACTAGCTCCAACTCGGTTTTACAGTGAAAACAGCGGGAACTTCAAACCGGCACTGGGAAACAGACTGAGAAACCAGAGTAAAAGTTTCTTCTGCAAACTTTTCCATTTGTGCTAGATGAACGAACGTCTTACCACATGCTCAGTTCAGAGAGAAAAGTGTGTGTGAAAGCCGTCCTTCACTAGCTTGTTGGGAACACATAGTTTCTTTTCAGTTGCAAACTCCACCCCATACATATATATGGGGAGGTACTAGATCTAACTCGGGTTTACAGCATAAACTGCAGGAATTTCAAACCGGCACTAGGAATCAGACTGAGAAAATAGAGTCAAAGTTTATCTTGCAAACCGTTCAATTTGTGCTAGATGAACGAAAGTCCCTCAAGATGCAAAGATCTGAGAATTTAGTGTGTGTGAAAGCCGTAATTCAAATAGCTTGTTGGGAACACAAACTTCCTTTTAAGTTGCAAACTACACTCCATAAATATATATGTGGAGGTATTAGCTCCAACTCGGTTTCAAAGTGAAAACTGTAGGAAATTCAAACCGCCATTAGGAAACAGATTGAGACACCACACTAAAAGTTTCTCCTGCAACCCTTTCCATTTGTGCTGGATGAACGAACGTCTCGCCACATGCTCAGTTCTGAGAGATAAGTGTGTGTTAAATCAGTCCTTCACCTAGCTTTTTGGGAACACAAAGATTTTTTCAGTTGCAAACTACACACCATACATATATATGGGGATGTACTAGATCCAACTCGGTTTTACAGTGAAAACTGCAGGAACTTCAAACCGGCCCTAGGAAACAGACTGAGAAACCAGAGTCAAACTTTATCTTGCAAACCGTTCAATTTGTGCTAGATGAACGAACGTCTCTCAAGATGCAAAGATCTGAGAATTTAGTGTGTGTGAAAGCCGTAATTCAAATAGCTTGTTGGAAACACAAACTTCCTTTTAAGTTGCAAACTACACTCCATACATATATAGGGGGAGGTATTAGTTCTAACTCGGTTTTACAGTGAAAACTGCTGGAAATTCAAACCGCCACTAGGAAACAGACTGAAAAACCACACTAAAAGTTTCTCCTGCAACCCGTTACATTTGTGCTGGATGAAAAAACGTCTCTCCACATGCTCAGTTCTGAGAGATAATTGTGTGTGAAAGGCGTCTTCTCCTAGCTTGTTAGGAACACCAAGTTTATTTCCAGTAACAAACTACACTAAATTCATATATATGTTGAGGTACTAGATCCAAATCTGTTTTACACTTAAAATTGCAGGAACTTCAAACCGGCACTATGAAACAGACTGAGAAACCAGAGTAAAATTTCTCCTGCAAACTTTTCCATTTGTGCTAGATGAACGAACGTCTCTCCACATGCTAAGATCTGAGAGATGAGTGTGCGTGAAAGCCGTCCTTCACTAGCTTGTTGGGAACACAAAGTTTCTTTTCACTTGCCAACTACACTCCATACATATATATGGGGAGGTACTAGCTCCAACTCGATTTTACAGTGAAAACTGCAGAAACTTCAAACAGGCACTAGGAAACAGACTGAGATACCACACTAAATTTTCTCCTGCAACCCGTTCCATTTGTTCTGGATGAAAAATCGTCTCTCCACATGCTCAGTTCTGAGAGATAATTGTGTGTGAAAGCCTTCCTTTACTAGCTTGATGGGAATACAAAGTTTCTTTTCAGTTGCAAACTCCACTCCATATATATATATGGGGAGTTACTAGCTCCAACGCGGTTTTACAGTGAAAACTGCAGGAACTTCAAACCGGCACTATGAAACAGACTGAGAAACCACAGTAAAAGTTTCCTCTTCAAACCTTTTCCATTGTGCTAGATGAATGAACGTTTCTCCACATGATCAGTTCTGATATATATGTGTGTGTGAAAGCCGACCTTCAGCTAGCTTGTTAGGAACACCAAGGTTCTTTTCAGTAGCAAACTACACTAAATTCATATATATGTTGTTGTACTAGCTACAATTCGGTTTTACAGTGAAAACTGCGGGAACTTCAAACCGGCACTGGGAAACAGACTGAGAAACCAGAGTAAAAGTTTCATCTGCAAACTTTTCCATTTGTGCTAGATGAACGAACGTCTCTCAACATGCTCAGTTCTGAGAGAAATGTGTGTGTGAAAGCCGTCCTTCACTAGCTTGTTAGGAACACCAAGTTTATTTCCAGTAACAAACTACACTAAATTCATATATATTTTGAGGTACTAGATCCAAATCGGTTTTACACTTAAAATTGCAGGAACTTCAAACCGGCACTATGAAACAGACTGAGAAACCAGAGTAAAATTTCTCCTGCAAACTTTTCCATTTGTGCTAGATGAACGAACGTCTCTCAAGATGCTCAGTTCTGAGAGAAATGTGTGTGTGAAAGCCGTCCTTCACTAGCTTGTTAGGAACACCAAGTTTATTTCCAGTAACAAACTACACTAAATTCATATATATGTTGAGGTACTAGATCCAAATCGGTTTTACACTTAAAATTGCAGGAACTTCAAACCGGCACTATGAAACAGACTGAGAAACCAGAGTAAAATTTCTCCTGCAAACTTTTCCATTTGTGCTAGATGAACGAACGTCTCTCCACATGATAAGATCTGAGAGATGAGTGTGTGTGAAAGCCGCCTTTCACTAGCTTGTTGGGAACACAAACTTTCTTTTCAGTTGCCAACTACACTCCATACATATATATGGGGAGGTACAAGCTCCAACTCGATTTTACAGTGAAAACTGCAGAAACTTCAAACTGGCACTAGGAAACAGACTGAGACACCACACTAAAAGTTTCTCCTGCAAACCTTTCCATTTGTGCTGGATGAAAGAACGTCTCTCCACATGCTCAGTTCTGAGAAATAATTGTGTGTGAAAGCCGTCCTTCACATAGCTTATTGGGAACACAAAGTTTCTTTTCAGTTGCAAAATACATTCCATACATATATATGGGGAGTTACTAGCTCCATCTCGGTTTTACAGTGAAAACTGCAGGAACTTCAAACCGGCACTGGGAAACAGACTGAGAATCCACAGAAAAAGTTTCCCCTGCAAAACTTTGCCATTGTGCTAGCTGAATGAACGTCTCTCCACATGCTCAGTTCTGACATATAAGTGTGTGTGAATGCCGTACTTCACTTAGCTTGTTGTTAACACAAAGTTTCTTTTCAGTTGCAAACTACACTAAATTCATATATATGTTGAGGTACAAGCTTCAACTATGTTTTACAGTGAAAAATGCATGAACTTCAATCCGTCACTATTAAACACACTGAGAAACCAGAATAAAAGTTACACCTGCATCCCGTTTCCTTTGTGCTAGTTGAACGAACGTCTCTCCACATGCTCAGTTCTGAGAGATATGTGTGTGTTAAATCCGTCCTTCACCTAGCTTTTTGGGAACACAAAGATTTTTTCAGTTGCAAACTACACACCATAAGTATATATGGGGAGGTACTAGCTCCAACACGGTTTTAAAGTGAAAACTGCAGGAACTTCAAACCGGCACTAGGAAACAGACTGAGAAACCAGAGTCAAACTTTACCTTGCAAACCGTTCAATTTGTTCTAGATGAACGAACATCTATCAAGATGCAAAGTTCTGAGAATTTAGTGTGTGTGAAAGCTGTAATTCAAATAGCTTGTTGGGAACACAAACTTCCTTTTAAGTTGCAAACTACACTCCATACATATATATGGGGAGGTACTAGCTCCAACTCGCTTTTACAGTGACAACTGCAGGAATTTCAAACCGCCACTAGGAAACAGCCTGAGAAAACACGCTAAAAGTTTCTCCTGCAACTCGTTCCATTTGTGCTGGATGAATGAACGTCTCTCCATATGCTTAGGTCTGAGAGATAATTGTGTGTGTATGCCGTACTTCAACTAGCTTGCTGTTAATACAAAGTTTCTTTTCTGTTGCAAACTACACTCCATACATATATGTGGGGAGGTACTAGCTCCAAATCGGTTTTACAGTGAAACCTGCAGGAACTTCAAACCGGCACTAGGAAACAAACTGAGAAACCACAGTAAAAGTTTCCCCTGCAAACCGTTTACTTTGTGCTACATGAATGAACGTCTCTCCACATGCTAAACTCTGATATATATGTGAGTGTGAAATCCGTCTTTCACCTAGGTTGTTAGGAACGCCAAGTTTGTTTTCAGTAGCAAATTACACTAAATTAATATATATGTTGAAGTACTAGCTCCAACACTTTTTTACAGTAAAAACTTCAGGAACTTCAAACCGGCACTTGGAAACAGACTGAGATACCACAATAATATTTTCTCCTGCAACCCATTCCATTTGTGCTGCATGAAGGAACGTCTCCCCACATGCTCAGTTCTGAGAGATAAGTGTGTGTGAATGCCGTTCTTCACTTAGGTTGTTGTTAAAAAAAGTTTCTTTTCAGTTGCAAACTACACTCCATACATATATATGGGGAGGTACTAGCTCCATCTCGGTTTTACACTGAAAACTGCAGGAACTTCAAACCGGCCCTAGGAAACAGACTCAGAAACCAGAATAAAAGTTGCTCCTGCAACCCTTTCCATTTGTGCTGGATGAACGAACGTCTCTCCAAATGCTCAATTCTGAGAGATAAGTGTGTGTGAAAGCAAAGTTCACATAGCTTTTTAGGAACACAAACTTCATTTTAAGTTGCAAACTACACTCCATACATATATATGGGGAGGTACTAGCTCCAACTCGGTTTTACAGTGACAACTGCAGGAATTTCAAACCGCCACTAGGAAACAGCCTGAGAAAACACACTAAAAGTTTCTCCTGCAACTCGTTCCATTTGTGCTGGATGAATGAAAGTCTCTCCACATGCTCAGGTCTGAGAGATAATTGTGTGTGAATGCCGTACTTCAACTAGCTTGCTGTTAACACAAATTTTCTTTTCTGTTGCAAACTACACACCATACATATATGTGGGGAGGTACTAGCTCCAAATCGGTTTTACAGTGAAACTTGCAGGAACTTCAAACCGGCACTAGGAAACAAACTGAGAAACCACAGTAAAAGTTTCCCCTGCAAACCTTTCACTTTGTGCTACATGAATGAACGTCTCTCCACATGCTAAACTCTGATATATATGTGAGTGTGAAATCCGTCTTTCACCTAGGTTGTTAGGAACGCCAAGTTTGTTTTCAGTAGCAAATTACACTGAATTCATATATATGTTGAGGTAGTAGCTCCAACTCTTTTTTACAGTAAAAATTTCAGGAACTTCAAACCGGCACTTGGAAACAGACTGAGATACCACAATAATATTTTCTCCTGCAACCCATTCCATTTGTGCTGCATGAAGGAACGTCTCTCCACATGCTCAACTCTGAGAGATAAGAGTGTGTGAAAGCCGCCTTCACCCAGCTTGTTGGGAACACAAAGTTTCTATTCAGTTGCAAATTACACTCCATACAAATATATGGGGAGGTACAAGCTCCAACTTGGTTTTATAGTGAAAACTGTAGGAACTTCAAACCGGCCCTAGGAAGCAGACTGAGAAACCGGAAAAAAACTTTCTCCTGCATAACTTTCCTTTTGTGCTAGATGAACGAAAGTCTCTCCACATGATCAGTTCTGAGAAATAAGTGTGTGTGAAAGCCGTAATTCACCTAGCTTTTTGGGAACACAAAGATTCCTTTCAGTTGCAGACAAAAATCCATACATATATATGGGGAAGTACTAGCTCCAACTCGCATTTACAGTGAAAAATGCAGGAACTTCAAACCGATACTTGGAAAAAGACTGAGAAACCAGAGTAAATGTTTCCCCTGCAAACCGGTACCTTTGTTCTAGATGAATGAAGGTCTCTCCACATGCTCAGTTCTGATATATAAGAGTGCGTGAAAGCCGACCTTCACCTCGCTTGTTAGGAACACCAAGGTTCTTTTCAGTAGCAAACTACACTAAAATAATATATATGTTGAGGTAATAGCTCCAACTCGGTATCACATTGAAACCTGCAGGAATTTCAAACCGGCCCTAGGAAACAGACTGAGAAACCGGAAAAATACTTTCCCCTGCATAACTTTCCTTTTGTGCTAGATGAACGAACGTCTCTCCACATTGTTAGTTCTGAGAGAAAATTGAGTGTGAAAGCCGTCCTTTACATAGCTTGTTGTTAACACAAAGTTTCTTGTCAGTTGCAAACTACACTCCATATATATATATGGTTAGGTACTAGTTCCAACTCGGTTTTACACTGAAAACTGCAGGAAGTTCCAACCGGCACTAGGAAACAGACTGAGAAACCAGAGTAAAATTTACTCCTGCAATCAGTTCCCTTTGTGCCAGAAGAACGAAAGTATCTCCACATGCTCAATTCTGAGAGATAAGAGTGTGTGAAAGCCGTCCTTCACCCAACTTGTTGGGAACACAAAGTTTCTTTTCAGTTGCAAATTCCACTCCATATATATATATGGGGAGGTAAAACCTCCAACAATGTTTTACAGTGAAAACTGCAGGAAAATCAAACCGGCACTAAGAAATAGACTTAGAAACCGGAAAAATACTTTCTCCTGCAACCCGTTCCCATTGTGCAAGATGAACGAACGTCTCTCCACATGCTCAGTTCTGAGAGATAATTTTATGTGAAAGCCGTCCTTCACCTAGCTTGTTGGGAACACAAAGTTTTTTCAGTTGCAATCTACACTCCATACATATATATGGGAGGTATTATCTCCAACAATGTTTTACACTGAAAACTGCAGGAATATCAAACCGGCACTAGAAAACACACTGAGAAACCAGAGTAATATTTTCTCCTGCATAACTTTCCTGTTGTGCTAGATGAACGAACGTCTCTCCACATGATCATTTCTGAGAAATAAGTGTGTGTGAAAGCAGTCTTTCAATTTTCTTGTTGGGAACATAAAGTTTCATTTCAGTTGCAATCTACACTCCATATAAATATATGGGAAGATACCAGCTCCAACTCGGTTTTACAGTGAAATCTGCAGGAATTTCAAACCAGCACTAGGAAACAGACTGAGAAACCGGAGTAAATCTTTCCCCTGCAACCCATTCCCTTTGTGCTAGATGAAAAATCATCACCCCACATGCTCAGTTCTGAGAGATAAGTGCGTGTGACAGCCGTCCTTCACATAGCATGTTGAGAACACAAAGTTTATTTACACTTGGAAACTACACTCCATAAATATATATGGGGATGTACTATTTCCAACTCGTTTTACTGTGAACACTGCAGGAACTTCAAACCGGCACTAGGAAACAGACTGATAAACCAGAGTAAAAGTTTCTCCTGCAAAACATTCCATTTGTGCTAGATGAACGAACGACTCTCCACATGCTCAGTTCTGAGAGATAAGTTTGTGTGAAAGCCTTCCTTCACCTAGCTTGTTGGGAACACATAGTTTCTTTTCTGTAGCAGACTACAGTCCATACATGTATATGGGGAGGTAGTAGCTCCAAATCGGTTTTTGAGTGAAAACAGCAGGAACTTCAAACCGGCACTAGGAAACAGACTGAGAAACCAGAGTCAAAATTTATCTTGCAAACCGTTCCATTTGTGCTAGATGAACGAACGTCTCTCAAGATGCAAAGATCTGAGAATTTACTGTGTGTGAAAGCCGTAATTCACCTAGCTTGTTGGGAACACAAACATCTTTTTAAGTTGCAAAATACACTCCATAAATATATATGGTTAGGTACTAGCTCCAACTCGGTTTTACAATGAAAACTGCAGGAATTTCAAACCGCCACTAGGAAACAGACTGAGAAACCACACTAAAAGTTTCCCCAGCAACCTGTTCCATTTGTGCTGGATGAATGAATGTCTCAGCACATGCTCAGTTCTGAGAGATAAGTGTGTGTGAATGCCGTACTTCACTTAGCTTGTTGTTAAAAAAAGTTTCTTTTCAGTTGCAAACTACACTCCATACATATATATGGGGAGGTACTATCTCCATCTCGGTTTTACAGTGAAAACTGAAGGAACTTCAAACCGACACTAGGAAACAGACTGAGAAACCAGAATAAAAGTTGCTACTGCAAACCTTTCCATTTGTGCTGGATGAATGAACGTCTCTCCAAATGCTCAGATCTGAGAGATAAGTGTGTGTGAATGCCGTACTTCAACTAGCTTGCTGTTAACACAAAGTTTCTTTTCAGTTGCAAACAACACTCCATACATATAAATGGTGAGGTTCTAGCTCCAAATCGGTTTTACAGTGAAAACTGCAGGAACTTCAAAGCGGCCCTAGGAAACAGACTGAAAAACCGGATAAATACTTCCTCCTGCTTATACTTTCCTTTTGTGCTAGATGAACGAACGTCTATCCACATGATCATTTCTGAGAAATAATTGTGTGTGAAAGCAGCACTTCACCAATCTTTTTGGGAACACAAAGTTTCCTTTCAGTTGCAGACTAAAATCCATACATATATATGGGGAAGTACTAGCTCCAACTCGCATTAACAGTGAAAAAATGCAGGAACTTCAAACCGATACTTGGAAACAGACTGAGAAACCAGAGTAAATGTTTCCCCTGCAAACCGTTCCATTTGTGCTAGATGAATGAACGTCTCACCACATGCTCAGTTCTGATATATAAGTGTGTGTGAAAGCCGACCTTCACTAGCTTGTTGGGAACACCAAGTTTCTTTTCAGTAGAAAACTACACTAAATTCATATATATGTTGAGATACTTGCTCCAACTCGGTTTAACAGTGAAAACTGCAGGAACTTCAAACCGGCACTGGGAAACAGACTGAGAAAACAGAGTAATATTTTCTCCAGCATAACTTTCCTGTTGTGCTAGATGAACGAACGTCTCTCCACATGATCATTTCTGAGAAATAAGTATGTGTGAAAGCAGTCTTTCAATTTTCTTGTTGGGAACACAAAGTTTCATTTCAGTTGCAATCTACACTCCATATAAATATATGGGAAGATACCAGCTCCAGCTCGGTTTTACTGTGAAATCTGCAGGAATTTCAAACCAGCACTAGGAACCAGACTGAGGAACCGGAGTAAATCTTTCCCCTGCAAACCGTTCCTTTTGTGCTAGATGAACGAACGTCTCTCCACATGGTCAGTTCTGAGAGATAAGTTTGTGTGAAAGCCTTCTTTCACTTAGCTTGTCGGGAACACAAAGTTTCTTTTATGTAGCAGACTACACTCCATAGATGTATATGGGGAGGTAGTAGCTCCAACTCGGTTTTACAGTGAAAACTGCATTAACTTCAAACAGGCACTAGGAAGCAGACTGAGAAACCAAAACAAAATTGCTCCTTGAACCCGTTCCCTTTGTGCTAGATGAACTAAAGTCTCTCTACATGCTCAGTTCTGAGAGATAAGTGTGTGTGAATTCCGACGTTCACCTAGCTATTTGGGAACACACAGTTACTTTTAAGTTGCAAATTGCAAACCCTAAATATATGGGGAGGTACTAGCCCCAACACGGTTTTACAGTGAAAGTTGCCGGAACATCAAAACGGCACTAGGAAACAGACTGAGAAACCAGAGTAAAAGTTTCTCCTGCAACACATTCACTTTGTGCTAGATGAACGATCGTCTCTCCACATGCTCAGTCCTGAGAGATAAGTTTGTGTGAAAGCCTTCTTTCACCTAGCTTGTTGGGAACACAAAGTTTCTTTTATGTAGCAGACTACACTCCATAAATGTATATGGGGAGGTAGTAGCTCCAACTCGGTTTTAGAGTGAAAACTGCAGGAACTTCAAACCGGCACTAGGAAGCAGACTGAGAAACCAGAAAAAAAATTGCTCCTGCCACCCGTTCACTTTGTGCTAGATGAACTAAAGTCACTCCACATGCTGAATTCTGAGAGATAAGTGTATGTGAAAGCCGTCCTTCACCCACCTTGTTGGGAACACAAAGTTTCTTTTCAGTTGCAAATTCCACTCCATATATATATATGGGGAGGTAAAACCTCCAACAATGTTTTACAGTGAAAACTGCAGGAAAATCAAACCGGCACTAAGAAATAGACTTAGAAACCGGAAAAATACTTTCTCCTGCAACCCGTTCCCATTGAGCTAGATGAACGAAAGTCTCTCCACATGCTCAGGTCTGAGAGATAAATTTATGTGAAAGCCGTCCTTCACCTAGCTTGTTGGGAACACAAAGTTTTTTTCAGTTGCAATCTACACTCCATACATATATATGGGAGGTAATATCTCCAACAATGTTTTACACTGAAAACTGCAGGAATATCAAACCGGCACTAGAAAACACACTGAGAAACCAGAGTAATATTTTCTCCTGCATAACTTTCCTGTTGTGCTAGATGAACGAACGTCTCTCCACATGATCATTTCTGAGAAATAAGTGTGTGTGAAAGCAGTCTTTCAATTTCCTTGTTGGGAACACAAAGTTTCATTTCAGTTGCAATCTACACTCCATATAAATATATGGGAAGATACCAGCTCCAACTCGGTTTTACAGTGAAATCTGCAGGAATTTCAAACCAGCACTAGGAAACAGACTGAGAAACCGGAGTAAATCTTTCCCCTGCAACCCGTTCCCTTTGTGCTAGATGAAAAATCGTCACCCCACATGCTCAGTTCTGAGAGTTAAGTGCGTGTGACAGCCGTTTTTCACAAAGCTTTTTGAGAACACAAAGTTTATTTACACTTGGAAACTACACTCCATAAATATATATGGGGATGTACTAGTTCCAACTCGTTTTACAGTGAACACTGCAGGAACTTCAACCCGGCACTAGGAAACAGACTGATAAACCAGAGTAAAAGTTTCTCCTGCAAAACATTCCCTTTGTGCTAGATGAACGAACGACTCTCCACATGCTCAGTTCTGAGAGATAAGTTTGTGTGAAAGCCTTCCTTCACCTATCTTCTTGGGAACACAAAGTTTCTTTTCTGTAGCATACTACTCTCCATAGATGTATATGGGGAGGTAGTAGCTCCAAATCGGTTTTTGAGCGAAAACAGCAGGAACTTCAAACCGGCACTAGGAAACAGACTGAGAAACCAGAGTCAAAATTTATCTTGCAAACATTTCCATTTGTGCTAGATGAACGAACGTCTCTCAAGATGCAAATATCTGAGAATTTATTGTGTGTGAAAGCCGTAATTCACCTAGCTTGTTGGGAACACAAAATTCCTTTAAAGTTGCAAACTACACTCCATATATATATATGGTTAGGTACTAGTTCCAACTCGGTTTTACAGTGAAAACTGCAGGAATTTCAAACCGCCACTAGGAAACAGACTGAGAAACCACACTAAAAGTTTCCCCAGCAACCTGTTCCATTTGTGCTGGATGAATGAATGTCTCAGCACATGCTCAGTTCTGAGAGATAAGTGTGTGTGAATGCCGTACTTCACTTAGCTTGTTGTTAAAAAAAGTTTCTTTTCAGTTGCAAACTACACTCCATACATATATATGGGGAGGTACTATCTCCATCTCGGTTTTACAGTGAAAACTGAAGGAACTTCAAACCGACACTAGGAAACAGACTGAGAAACCAGAATAAAAGTTGCTACTGCAAACCTTTCCATTTGTGCTGGATGAATGAACGTCTCTCCAAATGCTCAGATCTGAGAGATAAGTGTGTGTGAATGCCGTACTTCAACTAGCTTGCTGTTAACACAAAGTTTCTTTTCAGTTGCAAACAACACTCCATACATATAAATGGTGAGGTTCTAGCTCCAAATCGGTTTTACAGTGAAAACTGCAGGAACTTCAAAGCGGCCCTAGGAAACAGACTGAAAAACCGGATAAATACTTCCTCCTGCTTATACTTTCCTTTTGTGCTAGATGAACGAACGTCTATCCACATGATCATTTCTGAGAAATAATTGTGTGTGAAAGCAGCACTTCACCAATCTTTTTGGGAACACAAAGTTTCCTTTCAGTTGCAGACTAAAATCCATACATATATATGGGGAAGTACTAGCTCCAACTCGCATTAACAGTGAAAAAATGCAGGAACTTCAAACCGATACTTGGAAACAGACTGAGAAACCAGAGTAAATGTTTCCCCTGCAAACCGTTCCATTTGTGCTAGATGAATGAACGTCTCACCACATGCTCAGTTCTGATATATAAGTGTGTGTGAAAGCCGACCTTCACTAGCTTGTTGGGAACACCAAGTTTCTTTTCAGTAGAAAACTACACTAAATTCATATATATGTTGAGATACTTGCTCCAACTCGGTTTAACAGTGAAAACTGCAGGAACTTCAAACCGGCACTGGGAAACAGACTGAGAAAACAGAGTAATATTTTCTCCAGCATAACTTTCCTGTTGTGCTAGATGAACGAACGTCTCTCCACATGATCATTTCTGAGAAATAAGTATGTGTGAAAGCAGTCTTTCAATTTTCTTGTTGGGAACACAAAGTTTCATTTCAGTTGCAATCTACACTCCATATAAATATATGGGAAGATACCAGCTCCAGCTCGGTTTTACTGTGAAATCTGCAGGAATTTCAAACCAGCACTAGGAACCAGACTGAGGAACCGGAGTAAATCTTTCCCCTGCAAACCGTTCCTTTTGTGCTAGATGAACGAACGTCTCTCCACATGGTCAGTTCTGAGAGATAAGTTTGTGTGAAAGCCTTCTTTCACTTAGCTTGTCGGGAACACAAAGTTTCTTTTATGTAGCAGACTACACTCCATAGATGTATATGGGGAGGTAGTAGCTCCAACTCGGTTTTACAGTGAAAACTGCATTAACTTCAAACAGGCACTAGGAAGCAGACTGAGAAACCAAAACAAAATTGCTCCTTGAACCCGTTCCCTTTGTGCTAGATGAACTAAAGTCTCTCTACATGCTCAGTTCTGAGAGATAAGTGTGTGTGAATTCCGACGTTCACCTAGCTATTTGGGAACACACAGTTACTTTTAAGTTGCAAATTGCAAACCCTAAATATATGGGGAGGTACTAGCCCCAACACGGTTTTACAGTGAAAGTTGCCGGAACATCAAAACGGCACTAGGAAACAGACTGAGAAACCAGAGTAAAAGTTTCTCCTGCAACACATTCACTTTGTGCTAGATGAACGATCGTCTCTCCACATGCTCAGTCCTGAGAGATAAGTTTGTGTGAAAGCCTTCTTTCACCTAGCTTGTTGGGAACACAAAGTTTCTTTTATGTAGCAGACTACACTCCATAAATGTATATGGGGAGGTAGTAGCTCCAACTCGGTTTTAGAGTGAAAACTGCAGGAACTTCAAACCGGCACTAGGAAGCAGACTGAGAAACCAGAAAAAAAATTGCTCCTGCCACCCGTTCACTTTGTGCTAGATGAACTAAAGTCACTCCACATGCTGAATTCTGAGAGATAAGTGTATGTGAAAGCCGTCCTTCACCCACCTTGTTGGGAACACAAAGTTTCTTTTCAGTTGCAAATTCCACTCCATATATATATATGGGGAGGTAAAACCTCCAACAATGTTTTACAGTGAAAACTGCAGGAAAATCAAACCGGCACTAAGAAATAGACTTAGAAACCGGAAAAATACTTTCTCCTGCAACCCGTTCCCATTGAGCTAGATGAACGAAAGTCTCTCCACATGCTCAGGTCTGAGAGATAAATTTATGTGAAAGCCGTCCTTCACCTAGCTTGTTGGGAACACAAAGTTTTTTTCAGTTGCAATCTACACTCCATACATATATATGGGAGGTAATATCTCCAACAATGTTTTACACTGAAAACTGCAGGAATATCAAACCGGCACTAGAAAACACACTGAGAAACCAGAGTAATATTTTCTCCTGCATAACTTTCCTGTTGTGCTAGATGAACGAACGTCTCTCCACATGATCATTTCTGAGAAATAAGTGTGTGTGAAAGCAGTCTTTCAATTTCCTTGTTGGGAACACAAAGTTTCATTTCAGTTGCAATCTACACTCCATATAAATATATGGGAAGATACCAGCTCCAACTCGGTTTTACAGTGAAATCTGCAGGAATTTCAAACCAGCACTAGGAAACAGACTGAGAAACCGGAGTAAATCTTTCCCCTGCAACCCGTTCCCTTTGTGCTAGATGAAAAATCGTCACCCCACATGCTCAGTTCTGAGAGTTAAGTGCGTGTGACAGCCGTTTTTCACAAAGCTTTTTGAGAACACAAAGTTTATTTACACTTGGAAACTACACTCCATAAATATATATGGGGATGTACTAGTTCCAACTCGTTTTACAGTGAACACTGCAGGAACTTCAACCCGGCACTAGGAAACAGACTGATAAACCAGAGTAAAAGTTTCTCCTGCAAAACATTCCCTTTGTGCTAGATGAACGAACGACTCTCCACATGCTCAGTTCTGAGAGATAAGTTTGTGTGAAAGCCTTCCTTCACCTATCTTCTTGGGAACACAAAGTTTCTTTTCTGTAGCATACTACTCTCCATAGATGTATATGGGGAGGTAGTAGCTCCAAATCGGTTTTTGAGCGAAAACAGCAGGAACTTCAAACCGGCACTAGGAAACAGACTGAGAAACCAGAGTCAAAATTTATCTTGCAAACATTTCCATTTGTGCTAGATGAACGAACGTCTCTCAAGATGCAAATATCTGAGAATTTATTGTGTGTGAAAGCCGTAATTCACCTAGCTTGTTGGGAACACAAACTTCCTTTAAAGTTGCAAACTACACTCCATATATATATATGGTTAGGTACTAGTTCCAACTCGGTTTTACAGTGAAAACTGCAGGAAATTCAAACCGCCACTAGGAAACAGACTGAGAAACCACACTAAAAGTTTCTCCAACAACCAGTTCCATTTGTGCTGGATGAATGAACGTCTCAGCACATGCTCAGTTCTGAGAGATAAGTGTGTGTGAATGCCGTTCTTCACTTAACTTGTTGTTAAAAAAATTTCTTTTCAGTTGCAAACTACACTCCATACATATATATGGGGAGGTACTAGCTCCATCTCGGTTTTACAGTGAAAACTGCAGGAACTTCAAACCGGCACTAGGAAGCAGACTGAGAAACCAGAATAAAAGTTGCTCCTGCAACCCTTTCCATTTGTGCTGGATGAACGAACGTCTCTCCACATGCTCAGTTCTAAGAGATAAGTGTGTGTGCAAGCAAACTTCACATAGCGTGTTAGGAACACAAACTTCATTTTAAGTTGCAGACTACACTCCATACATATATATGGGCAGGTACTAGCTCCAACTCGGTTTTACAATGAAAACTGCAGGAATTTCAAACCGCCACTAGGAAACAGACTGAGAAAACACACTAAAAGTTTCCCCTGCAACTCGTTCCATTTGTGCTGGATGAATGAACGTCTCTCCACATGCTCAGATGTGAGAGATAATTGTGTGTGAATGTCGTACTTCACCTAGCTTGCTGTTAACACAAAGTTTCTTTTCAGTTGAAAACTACACTCCATACATATATATGGGGAAGTACTAGCTCCAAATCGGTTTTACAGTGAAAACTGCAGGAACGTCAAACCAGCACTAGGAAACAAACTGAGAAACCATAGTAAAAGTTTCCCCTGAAAACCGTTCAATTTGTGCTACATGAATGAACGTCTCTCCACATGCTAAATTCTGATATATAAGTGAGTGTGAAATCCGTCTTTCACCTAGCTTGTTAGGAACGCCAAGATTGTTTTCATTAGCAAATTACACTAAATTCATATATATGTTGAGGTACTAGCTCCAAATCGGTTTTACAGTGAAAACTTCAGGAACTTCAAACCGGCACTTGGAAACAGACTGAGATACCACAATAATATTTTCTCCTGCAACCCATTCCATTTGTGCTGAATGAAGGAACGTCTCTCCAGATGCTCAACTCTGAGAGATAAGAGTGTGTGAAAGCCGCCTTCACCCACCTTGTTGGGAACACAAAGTTTCTTTTCAGTTGCAAAACCCACTCCATATATATATATGGGGAGGTACTAGCTCCAACTCGGTTTTACAGTGAAAACTGCAGGAAAATCAAACCAGCACTAAGAAATAGACTTAGAAACCGGAAAAATACTTTCTCCTGCAACCCGTTCCCATTGTGCTAGATGAACGAACGCCTCTCCACATGCTCAGTTCTGAGAGATAATTTTATGTGAAAGCCTTCCTTCACCTAGCTTGTTGTGAACACAAAGTTTTTTTCAGTTGCAATCTACACTTCACACATATATATGGGAGTTATTATCTCTAACAATATTTTACACTGAAAACTGCAGGAATATCAAACCGGCACTAGAAAACACACTGAGAAACCAGAGTAATATTTTCTCCTGCATAACTTTCCTGTTGTGCTAGATGAACGAAAGTCTCTCCACATGATCATTTCTGAGAAATAAGTGTGTGTGAAAGCAGTCTTTCAATTTTCTTGTTGGGAACACAAAGTTTCATTTCAGTTGCAATCTACACTCCATATAAATATATGGGAAGATACCAGCTCCAACTCGGTTTTACAGTGAAATCTGCAGGAATTTCAAACCAGCACTAGGAAACAGACTGAGAAACCGGAGTAAATCTTTCCCCTGCAACCCGTTCCCTTTGTGCTAGATGAAAAATCGTCACACCACATGCTCAGTTCTGAGAGATAAGTTTGTGTGAAAGCCTTCCTTCACCTAGCTTGTTGGGAACACAAAGTTTCTTTTCTGTAGCATACTACGCTCCATACATGTATATGGGGAAGTAGTAGCTCCAAATCGGTTTTTGAGTGAAAACAGCATGAAATTCAAACCGGCACTAGGAAACAGACTGAGAAACCAGAGTCAAAATTTATCTTGCAAACTGTTCTATTTGTGCTAGATGAACGAACGTCTCTCAAGATGCAAAGATCTGAGAATTTACTGTGTGTGAATGCCGTAATTCACCTAGCTTGTTGGGAACACAAACTTCCTTTTAAGTTGCAAAATACACTCCATATATATATGGTTAGGTACTAGCTCCAACTCGGTTTTACAGTGAAAACTGCAGGAATTTCAAACCGCCACTAGGAAACAGACTGAGAAACCACACTAAAAGCTTCCCCAGCCACACGTTCCATTTGTGCTGGATGAATGAACGTCTCAGCACATGCTCAGTTCTGAGAGATAAGTGTGTGTGAATGCCGTACTTCATTTAGCTTGTTGTTAAAAAAAGTTTCTTTTCAGTTGCAAACTACACTCCATACATATGTATGGGGAGGTACTAGCACCATCTCGGTTTTACACTGAAAACTGCAGGAACTTTAAACCGGCACTACGAAGCAGACTGAGAAACCAGAGTAAAAATTTCTCCTGAAACACGTTCCCTTTGTGCTAGTTGAACGAACGTCTCTCCACATGCTAAGTTCTGAGAGTTAAGTGTGTGTGAAAGCCGTCCTTCACCTAGCTTGTTGGGAACACAAAGATTCTTTTCAGTTGCAAACTACACTAAATACATATATATGGGGAGGTACTAGCTGCAACTCGGTTTTACAGTGAAAACTGCAAGAACTTGAAACCGGCACTGGGAAACAGACTGAGAAACCAGAATAATAGTTGCTACTGCAACCCTTTCCATTTGTGCTGGATGAATGAACGTCTCTCCACATGCTCAGTTCTGAGAGATATTTGTATGTGAAAGCAAACTTCACCTAGCTTGTTAGGAACACAAACTTCCTTTCAAGTTGCAAACTACACTCCATATATATATATGGGGAGGTACTAGATCCAACTCGGGTTTATAGTGAAAACTGCAGGAACTTCAAACCGGCACTAGGAAACAGACTGAGAGACAAGAGTAATAGATTATCTTGCAAACCGTTCCATTTGTGCTAGATGAACGAACGTCTCTCAAGATGCAAAGATCTGAGAATTTAGTGTGTGTGAAAGCCATAATTCACCTAGCTTGTTGGGAAAACAAGCTTCCTTCTAAGTTGCAAACTACACTCCATACATATATATGGGGAGGTACTAGCTCCAACTCGGTTTTACATTGAAAACTTCAGGAATTTCAAACCGCCACTAGGAAACAGACTGAGAAAACACACTAAAAGTTTCTCCTGCAAACCGTTCCATTTGTGCTGGATGAATGAACGTCTCTACACATGCTCAGATCTGAGAGATAATTGTGTGTGAATGCCGTACTTCAACTAGCTTGCTGTTAACACAAAGTTTCTTTTCAGTTGCAAACTACACTCCATACATATATATGGTGAGGTACTAGCTCCAAAACGGTTTTACAGTGAAAACTGCAGGAACTTCATAGCGGCCCTAGGAAACAGACTGGAAACCGTAAAAAAACTTCCTCCTGCTTAAATTTCCTTTTGTGCTAGATGAACGAACGACTATCCACATGATCATTTCTGAGAAATAATTGTGTGTGAAAGCAGCACTTCACCAAGCTTTTTGGGAACACAAAGTTTCCTTTCAGTTGCAGACTAAAATCCATACATATATATGGGGAAGTACTAGCTCCAACTCGCATTAACAGTGAAAAAATGCAGGAACTTCAAACCGATACTTGGAAACACACTGAGAAACCAGAGTAAATGTTTCCCCTGCAAACCGTTCCATTTGCGCTAGATGAATGAATGTCGCACCACATGCTCAGTTCTGATACATAAGTGTGTGTGAAAGCCGACCTTCACTAGCTTGTTGGGAACACCAAGTTTCTTTTCAGTAGCAAACTACACTAAATTGATATATATGTTGAGATACTTGCTCCAACTCGCTTTAACAGTGAAAACTGCAGGAACTTCAAACCGGCACTGGGAAACAGACTGAGAAAACAGAGTAAAAGTTTCTCCTGCAAAACATTCCCTTTGTGCTAGATGAACGAACATCTCTCCACATGCTCAGTTCTGAGAGATAAGTTTGTTTGAAAGCCTACTTTCACTTAGCTTGTTGGGAACACAAAGTTTCTTTTATGTAGCATAATACACTCCATACATGTATACGGGAGGTAGTAGCTCCAACTCGGTTTTACAGTGAAAACTGCAGGAAATAGAACCGGCACTAGGAAGCAGACTGAGAAACCAGAAAAAAAATTGCTCCTGGAACCCGTTCCCTTTGTGCTAGATGAACTAAAGTCTCTCCACATGCTCAGTTCTGAGAGATATGTGTGTGTGAAAGCCGTACTTCACCTAGCTTGTTGGGAACACAAAGTTTCTTTTCAGTTGCAAACTACAATCCATACATATATATGGGGATGTACTAGCTCCAAATCGGTTTTACAGTGAAAACTGCAGGAACTTCAAACCGGCACTAGGAAACAGACTGAGAAACCAGAGTAAAAGTTTACCCTGCACCCGTTTTATTTGTGCTAGTTGAATGAACGTCTCTCCCCATGCTCAGTTCTGAGAGATGAGTGTGTTTGAAAGCCGTCCTTCACTAGCTTGTTGGGAACACAAAGTTTCTTTTCAGTTGCAAACTACACTCCATAAATATATATGAGGAGGTATTAGCTCCAACTCGGTTTTACACTGAAAACTGCAGGAACTTCAATCCGGCACTAGGAAACAGACTGAGAAACCAGAAAAATAGCTGCTCCTGCAACCAGTTCCCTTTGTGCTAGATGAAGGAACGTCTCTCCACATGCTCAGTTCTGATATATAAGTGTGTGTTAAATCCGTCCTTCACCTAGCATTTGGGGAACCCAAAGATTTTTTTAGTTGCAAACTACACACCATACATATATATGGGGAGGTACTTGGTCCAACCCGATTTTACAGTGAAAACTACAGGAAATTCTAACAGGCACTAGGAAACAGACTGAGAAAGCAGAGTCAAAGTTATCTTGCAAACAATTCCATTTGTGCTAGATGAACGAACGTCTCTCAAGATGCAAAGATCTGAGAATTTAGTGTGTGTGAAAGCCGGAATTCACCTAGCTTGTTGGGAACACAAACTTCCTTTAATTTGCAAACTACACTCCATACAATATAAGGGGAGGTACTACCTCCAACTCGGTTTTACAGTGAAAACTGCAGGAACTTCAAACCGCCACTAGGAAACATACTGAAAAACTAGAGTAAAAGTTTCTCCTGCAAAACATTCCTTTGTGCTAGATGAACGAACGACTCTCCACATGCTCAGTTCTGAGAGATAAGTTTGTGTGAAAGCCTTCCTTCACCTAGCTTGTTGGGAACACAAAGTTTCTTTTCTGTAGCATACTACGCTCCATACATGTATATGGGGAGGTAATAGCTCCAAATCGGTTTTTGAGTTAAAACAGCAGGAACTTCAACCCGATACTTGGAAACAGACTGAGAAACAAGAGTAAATGTTTCCCCTGCAAACCGTTCCATTTGCGCTAGATGAATGAATGTCGCACCACATGCTCAGTTCTGATACATAAGTGTGTGTGAAAGCCGACCTTCACTAGCTTGTTGGGAACACCAAGTTTCTTTTCAGTAGCAAACTACACTAAATTTATATATATGTTTAGATACTTGCTCCAACTCGATTTTACAGTGAAAACTGCAGGAATTTCAAACCGCCACTAGGAAACAGACTGAGAAACCACACTAAAAGTTTCCCCAGCAACCCGTTCCATTTGTGCTGGATGAATGAACGTCTCAGCACATGCTCAGTTCTGAGAGATAAGTGTGTGTGAATGCCGTACTTCACTTAGCTTGTTGTTAAAAAAAGTTTCTTTTCAGTTGCAAACTACACTCCATACATATATATGGGGAGGTACTAGCTCCATCTCGATTTTACAGTGAAAACTGCAGGAACATCAAACCGGCACTAGGAAACAGACTGAGAAACCAGAATAAAAGTTGCTACTGCAACCCTTTCCATTTGTGCTAGATGAACGAACATGTCTCAAGATGCAAAGATCTGAGAATTTAGTGTGTTTGAAAGCCGTAATTCACCTAGCTTGTTGGGAACACAAACTTCCTTCTAAGTTGCAAACTACACTCCATACATATATATGGGGAGGTACTAGCTCCAACTCGGTTTTACAGTGAAAACTGCAGGAATTTCAAACCGCCACTAAGAAAAAGACTGAGAAAACACACTAAAAGTTTCTCCTGCAAACCGTTCCATTTGTGCTGGATGAATGAACGTCTCTCCACATGCTCAGATCTAGAGATAATTGTGTGTGAATGCCGTACTTCAACTAGCTTGCTGATAACACAAAGTTTCTTTTCAGTTGCAAACTACACTCCATACATATATATAGTGAGGTTCTAACTCCAAATCGGTTTTACAGTGAAAACTGCAGGAACTTCAAAACGGCCCTAAGAAACAGACTGAGAAACCGGATAAAAACTTCCTCCTGCTTAACTTTCCTTTTGTGCTAGATGAACGAAAGTCTATCCACATGATCATTTCTGAGAAATAATTGTGTGTGAAAGCAGCACTTCACCAAGCTTTTTGGGAACACAAAGTTTCCTTTCAGTTGCAGACTAAAATCCATACATATATATGGGGAAGTACTAGCTCCAACTCGCATTAACAGTGAAAAAATGCAGGAACTTCAAACCGATACTTGGAAACAGACTGAGAAACAAGAGTAAATACTTCCCCTGCAAACCGTTGCATTTGCGCTAGATGAATGAACGTCTCACCACATGCTCAGTTCTGATATATAAGTGTGTGTGAAAGCCGACGTTCACTAGCTTGTTGGGAACACAAAGTTTCTTTTCAGTAGCAAACTACACTAAATTGATATATATGTATAGATACTTGTTCCAACTCGCTTTAACAGTGAAAACTGCAGGAACTTCAAACCGGCACTGGGAAACAGACTGAGAAAACACAGTAAAAGTTTCTCCTGCAACACATTCCCTTTGTGCTAGATGAACGAACGTCTCTCCACATGCTCAGTTCTGAGAGATAAGTTTCTGTGAAAGCCTTCTTTCACCTAGCTTGTTGGAAACACAAAGTTTCTTTTATGTAGCAGACTACACTCCATAAATGAATATCGGGAGGTAGTAGCTCCAACTCGGTTTTACAGTGAAAACTGCAGGAACTTCAAACTGGCACTAGGAAGCAGACTGAGAAACCAGAAAAAAAATTGCTCCTGCAACCCGTTCACTTTGTGCTACATGAACTAAAGTCTCTCCACATGCTCAATTCTGAGAGATAAGAGTGTGTGAAAGCCGTCCTTCACCCAACTTGTTGGGAACACAAAGTTTCTTTTCAGTTGCAAATTCCACTCCATATATATATATGGGGAGGTAAAACCTCCAACAATGTTTTACAGTGAAAACTGCAGGAAAATCAAACCCGCACTAAGAAATAGACTTAGAAACCGGAAAAATACTTTCTCCTGCAACCCGTTCCCATTTTGCTAGAAGAACGTAAGTCTCTCCACATGCTCAGTTCTGAGAGATAAATTTATGTGAAAGCCGTCCTTCACCTAGCTTGTTGGGAACACAAAGTTTTTTTCAGTTGCAATCTACACTCCATACATATATATGGGAGGTATTATCTCCAACAATGTTTTACACTGAAAACTGCAGGAATATCAAACCGGCACTAGAAAACACACTGAGAAACCAGAGTAATATTTTCTCCTGCATAACTTTCCTGTTGTGCTAGATGAACGAACGTCTCTCCACATGATCATTTCTGAGAAATAAGTGTGTGTGAAAGCAGTCTTTCAATTTCCTTGTTGGGAACACAAAGTTTCATTTCAGTTGCAATCTACACTCCATATAAATATATGGGACGATACCAGCTCCAACTCGGTTTTACAGTGAAATCTGCAGGAATTTCAAACCAGCACTAGGAAACAGACTGAGAAACCGGAGTAAATCTTTCCCCTGCAACCCGTTCCCTTTGTGCTAGATGAAAAATTGTCACCCCACATGCTCAGTTCTGAGAGATAAGTGCGTGTGACAGCCGTCCTTCACATAGCATGTTGAGAACACAAAGTTTATTTTCACTTGGAAACTACACTCCATAAATATATATGGGGAAGTACTAGTTCCAACTCGTTTTACAGTGAACACTGCAGGAACTTCAAACCGGCACTAATAAACAGACTGATAAACCAGAGTAAAAGTTTCTCCTGCAAAATATTCCATTTGTGCTAGATGAACGAACGACTCTCCACATGCTCAGTTCTGAGAGATAAGTTTGTGTGAAAGCCTTCCTTCACCTAGTTTGTTGGGAACACAAAGTTTCTTTTCTGTAGCATACTACGCTCCATAAATGTATATGGGGAGGTAGTAGCTCCAAATCGGTTTTTGAGTGAAAACAGCAGGAACTTCAAACCGGCACTAGGAAACAGACTGAGAAACCAGAGTCAAAATCTATCTTGCAAACCGTTCCATTTGTGCTAGATGAACGAACGTCTCTCAAGATAAAAAGTTCTGAGAATTTATTGTGTGTGAAAGCCGTAATTCACCTAGCTTGTTGGGAACACAAACTTCCTTTAAAGTTGCAAATTACACTATATATATATATATGGTTAGGTACTAGCTCCAACTCGGTTTTACATTGAAAACTGCAGGAATATCAAACCGCCACTAGGAAACAGACAGAGAAACCACACTAAAAGATTCCCCAGCAACCCGTTCCATTTGTGCTGGATGAATGAACGTCTCAGCACATGCTCAGTTCTGAGAGATAAGTGTGTGTGAATGCCGTACTTCATTTAGCTTGTTGTTAAAAAAAGTTTCTTTTCAGTTGCAATCTACACTCCATACATATATATGGGGAGGTACTAGCTCCAACTCGGTTTTACAGTGAAAACTGCAGGAACTTCAAACCGGCACTGAGAAACAGACTGAGAAACCAGAATAAAAGTTGCTACTGCAACCCTTTCCATTTGTGCTGGATAAACGAACGTCTCTCCACATGCTCAGTTCTGAGAAATATTTGTATGTGAAAGCAAACTTCACCTAGCTTGTTAGGAACACAAACTTCCTTTTAAGTTGCAAACTACACTCCATACATATATATGGGGAGGTACTAGCTCCAACTCGGGTTTACAGTAAAAACTGCAGGAACTTCAAACCGGCACTAGGAAACAGACTGAGAGACCAGAGTCATAGATTATATTTCAAACCGTTCCATTTGTGCTAGATGAACGAACGTCTCTCAAGATGCAAAGATCTGAGAATTTAGTGTGTGTGAAAGCCATAATTCACCTAGCTTGTTGGGAACACAAACTTCCTTCTAAGTTGCAAACTACACTCCATACATATATATGGGGAGGTACTAGCTCCAACTCGGTTTTACAATGAAAACTGCAGGAATTTCAAACCGCCACTAGGAAACAGACTGAGAAAACACACTAAAAGTTTCTCCTGCAAACCATTCCATTTGTGCTGGATGAATGAACGTCTCTCCACATGCTCAGATCTGAGAGATAATTGTGGGTGAATGCCGTACTTCAACTAGCTTACTGTTAACACAAAGTTTCTTTTCAGATGCAAACTACACTCCATACATATATATGGTGAGGTACTAGCTCCAAATCGGTTTTACAGTGAAAACTGCAGGAACTTCAAAGCGGCCCTAGGAAACAGACTGAGAAACCGTAAAAAAACTTCCTCCTGCTTAAATTTCCTTTTGTGCTAGATGAACGAACGACTATCCACATGATCATTTCTGAGAAATAATTGTGTGTGAAAGCAGCACTTCACCAATCTTTTTGGGAACACAAAGTTTCCTTTCAGTTGCAGACTAAAATCCATACATATATATGGGGAAGTACTAGCTCCAACTCGCATTAACAGTGAAAAAAATGCAGGAACTTCAAACCGATACTTGGAAACAGACTGAGAAACCAGAGTAAATGTTTCCCCTGCAAACCGTTCCATTTGCCCTAGATGAATGAATGTCTCACCACATGCTCAGTTCTGATACATAAGTGTGTGTGAAAGCCGACCTTCACTAGCTTGTTGGGAACACCAAGTTTCTTTACAGTAGCAAACTACACTAAATTGATATATATGTTGAGATACTTGCTCCAACTCGCTTTAACAGTGAAAACTGCAGGAACTTCAAACCGGCACTGGGAAACAGACTCAGAAAACAGAGTAAAAGTTTCTCCTGCAACACATTCCTTTTTGCTAGATGAACAATCATCTCTCCACATGCTCAGTTCTGAGAGATAAGTTTGTTTGAAAGCCTACTTTCACTTAGCTTGTTGGGAACACAAAGTTTCTTTTATGTAGCATACTACACTCCATAAATGTATATGGGGATGGAGTAGCTCCAACTCGGTTTAACAGTGAAAACTGCATTAACTTCAAACCGGCACTAGGAAGCAGACTGAGAAACCAGAAAAAAAATTGCTCCTGGAACCCGTTCCCTTTGTGCTAGATGAACTAAATTCTCTCCACATGCTCAGTTCTGAGAGATAAGTGTGTGTTAAAGCCGTCCTTCAAGTAGCTATTTTGGAACACAAAGTTTCTTTTCAGATTCAAACAACAATCCATACATATAATATGTGGAGGTACTCGCTCCAACTCGGTTTTACAGTGAAAAATGCAGGAACATCAAAACGGCACTAGGAAACAGACTGAGAAACCAGAGTAAAAGTTTCACCTGCAACCCGTTCCATTTTTGCTGGATGAACGAACATCTCTCCACATGCTCAGTTCAGATACATAAATGTGTGTGAAAGCCGTCCTTCACCAAGCTTGTTAGGAACACCAAGTTCTTTTCAGTAGCAAACTACACTAAATTTATATATATATGTTTAGGTACTAGCTCCAACTCGGTTTTACAGTGAAAACTGCAGGATCTTCAAACCGGCACTGGAAACAGACTGAGAAACCACACTAAAAGTTTCTCCTGCAAACCTTTGCATTTGTGCTGGATGAACGAAAGTCTCTACACATGCTGAGTTCTGAGAGACATGTGTGCGTGAAAGCCTTACTTCACCTAGCTTTTTGGGAACACAAAGTTTCTTTTCAGTTGCAAACTACACTCCATACATATATATGGGGAGGTACTAGTTCCAAATCGGTTTTAGAGTGAAAACTGCAGGAACTTCAAACCGACACTAGGAAACAGATTGAGAAACTACAGTAAATTTTCCCCTGCAAAACGTTCTCTTTGTGCTAGATGAATGAACGTCTCTCCAAATTTTCAGTTCTGATAAATAAGTGTGTGTGAAAGCGTCTTCACCTAGCTTGTTAGGAACACCAATTTCTTTTCAGTAACAAACTACACTAATTTCATATATAAGGGGAGGTTCTAGCTCCAACTCGGTTTTACAGTGAAAACTGCAGGAACTTCAAACCGGCACTAGGAAACACACTGAGAAACCAGTTTAGAAGTTGCTCCCTCAAACCGTTACATTTGTGCTGGATGAACGGTGTCTCTCCACATGCTCAGTTCTGAGAGATATGTGTGTGTGAAAGCCGTACTTCACCTAGCTTGTTGGGAACACAAAGTTTCTTTTCAGTTGCAAACTACAATCCATACATATATATGGGGATGTACTAGCTCCAAATCGGTTTTACAGTGAAAACTGCAGGAACTTCAAACCGGCACTAGGAAACAGACTGAGAAACCAGAGTAAAAGTTTACCCTGCACCCGTTTTCTTTGTGCTAGTTGAATGAACGTCTCTCCCCATGCTCAGTTCTGAGAGATGAGTGTGTGTGAAAGCCGTCCTTCACTAGCTTGTTGGGAACACAAAGTTTCTTTTCAGTTGCAAACTACACTCCATAAATATATATTTGGAGGTATTAGCTCCAACTCGGTTTTACACTGAAAACTGCAGGAACTTCAATCCGGCACTAGGAAACAGACTGAGAAACAAGAAAAAAGCTGCTCCTGCAACCAGTTCCCTTTGTGCTAGATGAAGGAACGTCTCTCCACATGCTCAGTTCTGATATATAAGTGTGTGTTAAATCCGTCCTTCACCTAGCATTTGGGGAACCCAAAGATTTTTTTAGTTGCAAACTACACACCATACATATATATGGGGAGGTTCTTGGTCCAACCCGATTTTACAGTGAAAACTGCAGGAAATTCTAACAGGCACTAGGAAACAGACTGAGAAAGCAGAGTCAAAGTTATCTTGCAAACAATCCCATTTGTGCTAGATGAACGAACGTCTCTCAAGATGCAAAGATCTGAGAATTTAGTGTGTGTGAAAGCCGAAATTCACCTAGCTTGTTGGGAACACAAACTTCCTTTAATTTGCAAACTACACTCCATACAAATATAAGGGGAGGTACTAGCTCCAACTCGGTTTTACAGTGAAAACTGCAGGAACTTCAAACCGCCACTAGGAAACAGACTGAGAAACTACACTAAAAGTTTCTCCTGCAACCCGTTCCATTTGTGCTGGATGAAAGAACGTCTCTCCACATGCTCAGTTCTGAGGGATAATTTTGTGTGAAAGCCGTCCTTCACCTAGCTTGTTGGGAAAACCAAATTTCTTTTCAGTTGCAAACTACATTCCATACATATATATGTGGAGGTACTAGCTCCAAATAGATTTTACAGTGAAAACTGCAGGAAATTCTAACCGGCACTAGGAAACAGACTTAGAAACCACAGTAAATGTTTCCCCTGCAAGGGTTCCTTTGTGCTAGATGAATGAACGTCTCTCCACATACTCAGTTCTGATACATATGTGTGTGTGAAAGCCGTCCTTCACCTAGATTGTTAGGAACACCAAGATTCTGTTCAGTAACAAACCACACTATATTCATATATATGTTTTGGTACTAGCTCCAACTCGGTTTTACAGTGAAAACTGCAGGATCTTCAATTCGGCACTAGGAAACATACTGAGAAAAAAGAATAGAAGTTGCTCCCTCAACCCCTTCCATATGTGCTGGATGAACGTTGTCTCTCCACATGCTCAGTTCTGAGAGATAAGTGTGTGTGAAGGCCGTCCTTCACCTAGCTTGTTGGGAACACAAATTTTCTTTTCAGTTGCAAACTACACTCCATACATATATATGGGAAGGTACTAGCTCCAAATCGATTTTACAGTGAAAACTGCAGGAACTTCAAACCGGCACTAGGAAACATACTGAGAAACCAGAGTAAAAGTTTCCCCTGCACCCGTTCTTTTTGTGCTAGATGAATGAATGTCTCTCCACATGCTCAGTTCTGTTATATAAGTGTGTGTGAAAAACGACTTTCAACTAGCTTGTTAGAAAAAAAATGTTTCTTTTCAGCAGCAAACTACACTAAATTCATATATAAATTGAGGTACTAGATCCAACACGATTTTACACTGAAAACTGCAGGAACTTCAATCCGGCACTAGGAAACAGACTGAGAAACCAGAAAAAAAGCTGCTCCTGCTACCCGTTCCCTTTGTGCTAGATGAAAAATCGTCACCCCAAATGCTCAGTTCTGAGAGTTAAGTGCGTGTGACAGCCGTTCTTCACATAGCTTTTTGAGAACACAAAGTTTATTTTCACTTGGAAACTACACTCCATAAATATATATGGGGATGTACTAGTTCCAACTCGTTTTACAGTGAACAATGCAGGAACTTCAAACCGGCACTAGGAAACAGACTGATAAACCAGAGTAAAAGTTTCTACTGCAAAACATTCCCTTTGTGCTAGATGAACGAACGACTGTCCACATGCTAAGTTCTGAGAGATATGTTTGTGTGAAAGCCTTCCTTCACCTAGCTTGTTGGTAACACAAAGTTTCTTTTCTGTAGCATACTACACTCCATACATGTATATGGGGAGGTAGTAGCTCCAAATCGGTTTTTGAGTGAAAACAGCAGGAACTTCAAACCGGCACTAGGAAACAGACTGAGAAACCAGAGACAAAATTTATCTTGCAAACATTTCCATTTGTGCTAGATGAACGAACGTCTCTCAAGATGCAAAGATCTGAGAATTTATTGTGTGTGAAAGCCGTAATTCACCTAGCTTGTTGGGAACACAAACTTCCTTTAAAGTTGCAAACTACACTCCATATATATATATGGTTAGGTACTAGTTCCAACTCGGTTTTACAGTGAAAACTGCAGGAAATTCAAACCGCCACTAGGAAACAGACTGAGAAACCACAGTAAAAGTTTCTCCAACAACCAGTTCCATTTGTGCTGGATGAATGAACGTCTCAGCACATGCTCAGTTCTGAGAGATAAGTGTGTGTGAATGCCGTTCTTCACTTTGTTTGTTGTTAAAAAAAGTTTCTTTTCAGTTGCAAACTACACTCCATACATATATATGGGGAGGTACTAGCTCCAACTCTGTTTTACAGTGAAAACTGCAGGAACTTCAAACCGGCACTAGGAAACAGACTGAGAAACCAGAATAAAAGTTGCTCCTGCCACCCTTTCCATTTGTGCTGGATGAACGAACGTCTCTCCACATGCTCAGTTCTGAGAGATAAGTGTGTGTGCAAGCAAACTTCACATAGATTGTTAGGAACACAAACACCATTTTAAGTTGCAAACTACACTCCATACATATATATGGGTAGGTACTAGCTCCAACTCGGTTTTACAATGAAAACTGCAGGAATTTCAAACCGCCACTAGGAAACAGCCTGAGAAAACACACTAAAAGTTTCTCCTGTAATCGTTCCATTTGTGCTGGATGAATGAACGTCTCTCCACATGCTCAGATCTGAGAGATAATTGTGTGTGAATGCCGTACTTCAACTAGCTTGCTGTTAACCAAAGTTTCTGTTCAGTTGCAAAATACACTCCATACATATATATGGGGAGGTACTAGCCCCATCTCGGTTTTACAGTGAAAACTGCAGGAACTTCAAACCGGCACTAGGAAACAGACTGAGAAACCAGAATAAAAGTTGCTACTGCAACCCTTTCCATTTGTGCTGGATGAACGAACGTCTCTCCACATGCTCAGTTCTGAGAGATATTTGTATGTGAAAGCAAACTTCACCTAGCTTGTTAGGAACACAAACTTCCTTTTAAGTTGCAAACTACACTCCATACATATATATGGGGAGGTACTAGCTCCAACTCGGTTTTACAGTGAAAACTGCAGGAACTTCAAACCGGCACTAGGAAACAGACTGAGAAACCACAGTCATAGATTATCTTGCAAACCGTTCAATTTGTGCTAGATGAACGAACGTCTCTCAAGATGCAAAGATCTGAGAATTTAGTGTGTTTGAAAGCTGTAATTCACCTAGCTTGTTGGGAACACAAACTTCCTTCTAAGTTGCAAACTACCCTCCATACATATATATGGGAAGATACCAACTCCAACTCGGTTTTACAGTGAAAACTGCAGGAATTTCAAACCGCCACTAGGAAACAGACTGATATACCAGAATAAAAGTTTCTCCTGCAAAACATTCCCTTTGTGCTAGATGAACGAACGACTCTCCACATGCTCAGTTCTGAGAGATAAGTTTGTGTGAAAGCCTTCCTTCACCTAGCTTGTTGGGAACACATAGTTTCTTTTCTGTAGCATACTACACTCCATACATGTATATGGGGAGTTAGTAGCTCCAAATCGGTTTTTGAGTGAAAACAGCATGAAATTCAAACCGGCACTAGGAAACAGACTGAGAAACCAGAATAAAAGTTGCTACTGCAACCCTTTCCATTTGTGCTACATGAACGAACGTGTCTCAAGATGCAAAGATCTGAGAATTTAGGGTGTTTGAAAGCCGTAATTCACCTAGCTTGTTGGGAACACAAACTTCCTTCTAAGTTGCAAACTACACTCCATACATATATATGGGGAGGTACTAGCTCCAACTCTGTTTTACAGTGAAAACTACAGGAATTTCAAACCGCCACTAAGAAAAAGACTGAGAAAACACACTAAAAGTTTCTCCTGCAAACCGTTCCATTTGTGCTGGATGAATGAACGTCTCTCCACATGCTCAGATCTAGAGATAATTGTGTGTGAATGCCGTACTTCAACTAGCTTGCTGATAACACAAAGTTTCTTTTCAGTTGCAAACTACACTCCATACATATATATAGTGAGGTTCTAACTCCAAATCGGTTTTACAGTGAAAACTGCAGGAACTTCAAAACGGCCCTAAGAAACAGACTGAGAAACCGGATAAAAACTTCCTCCTGCTTAACTTTCCTTTTGTGCTAGATGAACGAAAGTCTATCCACATGATCATTTCTGAGAAATAATTGTGTGTGAAAGCAGCACTTCACCAAGCTTTTTGGGAACACAAAGTTTCCTTTCAGTTGCAGACTAAAATCCATACATATATATGGGGAAGTACTAGCTCCAACTCGCATTAACAGTGAAAAAATGCAGGAACTTCAAACCGATACTTGGAAACAGACTGAGAAACAAGAGTAAATACTTCCCCTGCAAACCGTTCCATTTGCGCTAGATGAATGAACGTCTCACCACATGCTCAGTTCTGATATATAAGTGTGTGTGAAACCCGACCTTCAATAGCTTGTTGGGAACACCAAGTTTTTTTTCAGTAGCAAACTACACTAAATTGATATATATGTATAGATACTTGTTCCAACTCGCTTTAACAGTGAAAACTGCAGGAACTTCAAACCGGCACTGGGAAACAGACTGAGAAAACAGAGTAAAAGTTTCTTCTGCAACACATTCCCTTTGTGCTAGATGAACGAACGTCTCTCCACATGCTCAGTTCTGAGAGATAAGTTTCTGTGAAAGCCTTCTTTCACCTAGCTTGTTGGGAACACAAAGTTTCTTTTATGTAGCAGACTACACTCCATAAATGAATGGAGTGTTGTAGCTCCAAATCGGTTTTACAGTGAAAACTGCAGGAACTTCAAACTGGCACTAGGAAGCAGACTGAGAAACCAGAAAAAAAATTGCTCCTGCAACCCGTTCACTTTGTGCTAGATGAACTAAAGTCTCTACACATGCTCAATTCTGAGAGATAAGAGTGTGTGAAAGCCGTCCTTCACCCACCTTGTTGGGAACACAAAGTTTCTTTCAAGTTGCAAATTCCACTCCATATATATATAAGGGGAGGTAAAACCTCCAACAATGTTTTACAGTGAAAACTGCAGGAAAATCAAACCGGCACTAAGAAATAGACTTAGAAACCGGAAAAATACTTTCTCCTGCAACCCGTTCCCATTGTGCTAGATGAACGAAAGTCTCTCCACATGCTCAGTTCTGAGAGATAAATTTATGTGAAAGCCGTCCTTCACCTAGTATGTTGGGAACACAAAGTTTTTTTCAGTTGCAATCTACACTCCATACATATATATGGGAGGTATTATCTCCAACAATGTTTTACACTGAAAACTGCCGGAATATCAAACCGGCACTAGAAAACACACTGAGAAACCAGAGTAATATTTTCCCCTGCATAACTTTCCTGTTGTGCTAGATGAACGAAAGTCTCTCCACATGATCATTTCTGAGAAATAAGTGTGTGTGAAAGCAGTCTTTCAATTTTCTTGTTGGAAACACAAAGTTTCATTTCAGTTGCAATCTACACTCCATATAAATATATGGGAAGATACTACCTCCAACTCGGTTTTACAGTGAAATCTGCAGGAATTTCAAACCAGCACTAGGAAACAGACTGAGAAACCGGAGTAAATCTTTCCCCTGCAACCCGTTCCCTTTGTGCTAGATGAAAAATCGTCACCCCACATGCTCAGTTCTGAGAGATAAGTGCGTGTGACAGCCGTCCTTCACATAGCATGTTGAGAACACAAAGTTTATTTTCACTTGGAAACTACACTCCATAAATATATATGGGGATGTACTAGTTCCAACTCGTTTTACAGTGAACCCTGCAGGAAATTCAAACCGCCACTAGGAAACAGACTGATAAACCAGAGTAAAAGTTTCTCCTGCAAAACATTCCCTTTGTGCTAGATGAACGAACGACTCTCCACATGCTCAGTTCTGAGAGATAAGTGTGTGTGAATGCCGTACTTCATTTAGCTTGTTGTTAAAAAAAGTTTCTTTTCAGTTGCAATCTACACTCCATACATATATATGGGGAGGTACTAGCTCCAACTCGGTTTTACAGTGAAAACTGCAGGAACTTCAAACCGGCACTGAGAAACAGACTGAGAAACCAGAATAAAAGTTGCTACTGCAACCCTTTCCATTTGTGCTGGATAAACGAACGTCTCTCCACATGCTCAGTTCTGAGAAATATTTGTATGTGAAAGCAAACTTCACCTAGCTTGTTAGGAACACAAACTTCCTTTTAAGTTGCAAACTACACTCCATACATATATATGGGGAGGTACTAGCTCCAACTCGGGTTTACAGTAAAAACTGCAGGAACTTCAAACCGGCACTAGGAAACAGACTGAGAGACCAGAGTCATAGATTATATTTCAAACCGTTCCATTTGTGCTAGATGAACGAACGTCTCTCAAGATGCAAAGATCTGAGAATTTAGTGTGTGTGAAAGCCATAATTCACCTAGCTTGTTGGGAACACAAACTTCCTTCTAAGTTGCAAACTACACTCCATACATATATATGGGGAGGTACTAGCTCCAACTCGGTTTTACAATGAAAACTGCAGGAATTTCAAACCGCCACTAGGAAACAGACTGAGAAAACACACTAAAAGTTTCTCCTGCAAACCATTCCATTTGTGCTGGATGAATGAACGTCTCTCCACATGCTCAGATCTGAGAGATAATTGTGGGTGAATGCCGTACTTCAACTAGCTTACTGTTAACACAAAGTTTCTTTTCAGATGCAAACTACACTCCATACATATATATGGTGAGGTACTAGCTCCAAATCGGTTTTACAGTGAAAACTGCAGGAACTTCAAAGCGGCCCTAGGAAACAGACTGAGAAACCGTAAAAAAACTTCCTCCTGCTTAAATTTCCTTTTGTGCTAGATGAACGAACGACTATCCACATGATCATTTCTGAGAAATAATTGTGTGTGAAAGCAGCACTTCACCAATCTTTTTGGGAACACAAAGTTTCCTTTCAGTTGCAGACTAAAATCCATACATATATATGGGGAAGTACTAGCTCCAACTCGCATTAACAGTGAAAAAAATGCAGGAACTTCAAACCGATACTTGGAAACAGACTGAGAAACCAGAGTAAATGTTTCCCCTGCAAACCGTTCCATTTGCCCTAGATGAATGAATGTCTCACCACATGCTCAGTTCTGATACATAAGTGTGTGTGAAAGCCGACCTTCACTAGCTTGTTGGGAACACCAAGTTTCTTTACAGTAGCAAACAACACTAAATTGATATATATGTTGAGATACTTGCTCCAACTCGCTTTAACAGTGAAAACTGCAGGAACTTCAAACCGGCACTGGGAAACAGACTCAGAAAACAGAGTAAAAGTTTCTCCTGCAACACATTCCTTTTTGCTAGATGAACAATCATCTCTCCACATGCTCAGTTCTGAGAGATAAGTTTGTTTGAAAGCCTACTTTCACTTAGCTTGTTGGGAACACAAAGTTTCTTTTATGTAGCATACTACACTCCATAAATGTATATGGGGATGGAGTAGCTCCAACTCGGTTTAACAGTGAAAACTGCATTAACTTCAAACCGGCACTAGGAAGCAGACTGAGAAACCAGAAAAAAAATTGCTCCTGGAACCCGTTCCCTTTGTGCTAGATGAACTAAATTCTCTCCACATGCTCAGTTCTGAGAGATAAGTGTGTGTGAAAGCCGTCCTTCACCTAGCTTCTTGGGAACACAAAGTTCCTTTTAATTTGCAAACAACACTCCATATATATATTGGGGATGTACTAGCTGCAACTCGGTTTTACAGTGAAAACTGCAGGAACTTAAAACCGCCACTAGGAAACAGACTGAGAAACCACACTAAAAGTTTCTCCTCCCACCCGTTCCCTTTGTTCTAGATGAACGAAAGTGTCTCCACATGCTCAGTTCTGAGAGATAAGTGTGTGTTAAAGCCGTCCTTCAAGTAGCTATTTTGGAACACAAAGTTTCTTTTCAGATTCAAACAACAATCCATACATATAATATGTGGAGGTACTCGCTCCAACTCGGTTTTACAGTGAAAAATGCAGGAACATCAAAACGGCACTAGGAAACAGACTGAGAAACCAGAGTAAAAGTTTCACCTGCAACCCGTTCCATTTTTGCTGGATGAACGAACATCTCTCCACATGCTCAGTTCAGATACATAAATGTGTGTGAAAGCCGTCCTTCACCAAGCTTGTTAGGAACACCAAGTTCTTTTCAGTAGCAAACTACACTAAATTTATATATATATGTTTAGGTACTAGCTCCAACTCGGTTTTACAGTGAAAACTGCAGGATCTTCAAACCGGCACTGGAAACAGACTGAGAAACCACACTAAAAGTTTCTCCTGCAAACCTTTGCATTTGTGCTGGATGAACGAAAGTCTCTACACATGCTGAGTTCTGAGAGACATGTGTGCGTGAAAGCCTTACTTCACCTAGCTTTTTGGGAACACAAAGTTTCTTTTCAGTTGCAAACTACACTCCATACATATATATGGGGAGGTACTAGTTCCAAATCGGTTTTAGAGTGAAAACTGCAGGAACTTCAAACCGACACTAGGAAACAGATTGAGAAACTACAGTAAATTTTCCCCTGCAAAACGTTCTCTTTGTGCTAGATGAATGAACGTCTCTCCAAATTTTCAGTTCTGATAAATAAGTGTGTGTGAAAGCGTCTTCACCTAGCTTGTTAGGAACACCAATTTCTTTTCAGTAACAAACTACACTAATTTCATATATAAGGGGAGGTTCTAGCTCCAACTCGGTTTTACAGTGAAAACTGCAGGAACTTCAAACCGGCACTAGGAAACACACTGAGAAACCAGTTTAGAAGTTGCTCCCTCAAACCGTTACATTTGTGCTGGATGAACGGTGTCTCTCCACATGCTCAGTTCTGAGAGATATGTGTGTGTGAAAGCCGTACTTCACCTAGCTTGTTGGGAACACAAAGTTTCTTTTCAGTTGCAAACTACAATCCATACATATATATGGGGATGTACTAGCTCCAAATCGGTTTTACAGTGAAAACTGCAGGAACTTCAAACCGGCACTAGGAAACAGACTGAGAAACCAGAGTAAAAGTTTACCCTGCACCCGTTTTCTTTGTGCTAGTTGAATGAACGTCTCTCCCCATGCTCAGTTCTGAGAGATGAGTGTGTGTGAAAGCCGTCCTTCACTAGCTTGTTGGGAACACAAAGTTTCTTTTCAGTTGCAAACTACACTCCATAAATATATATTTGGAGGTATTAGCTCCAACTCGGTTTTACACTGAAAACTGCAGGAACTTCAATCCGGCACTAGGAAACAGACTGAGAAACAAGAAAAAAGCTGCTCCTGCAACCAGTTCCCTTTGTGCTAGATGAAGGAACGTCTCTCCACATGCTCAGTTCTGATATATAAGTGTGTGTTAAATCCGTCCTTCACCTAGCATTTGGGGAACCCAAAGATTTTTTTAGTTGCAAACTACACACCATACATATATATGGGGAGGTTCTTGGTCCAACCCGATTTTACAGTGAAAACTGCAGGAAATTCTAACAGGCACTAGGAAACAGACTGAGAAAGCAGAGTCAAAGTTATCTTGCAAACAATCCCATTTGTGCTAGATGAACGAACGTCTCTCAAGATGCAAAGATCTGAGAATTTAGTGTGTGTGAAAGCCGAAATTCACCTAGCTTGTTGGGAACACAAACTTCCTTTAATTTGCAAACTACACTCCATACAAATATAAGGGGAGGTACTAGCTCCAACTCGGTTTTACAGTGAAAACTGCAGGAACTTCAAACCGCCACTAGGAAACAGACTGAGAAACTACACTAAAAGTTTCTCCTGCAACCCGTTCCATTTGTGCTGGATGAAAGAACGTCTCTCCACATGCTCAGTTCTGAGGGATAATTTTGTGTGAAAGCCGTCCTTCACCTAGCTTGTTGGGAAAACCAAATTTCTTTTCAGTTGCAAACTACATTCCATACATATATATGTGGAGGTACTAGCTCCAAATAGATTTTACAGTGAAAACTGCAGGAAATTCTAACCGGCACTAGGAAACAGACTTAGAAACCACAGTAAATGTTTCCCCTGCAAGGGTTCCTTTGTGCTAGATGAATGAACGTCTCTCCACATACTCAGTTCTGATACATATGTGTGTGTGAAAGCCGTCCTTCACCTAGATTGTTAGGAACACCAAGATTCTGTTCAGTAACAAACCACACTATATTCATATATATGTTTTGGTACTAGCTCCAACTCGGTTTTACAGTGAAAACTGCAGGATCTTCAATTCGGCACTAGGAAACATACTGAGAAAAAAGAATAGAAGTTGCTCCCTCAACCCCTTCCATATGTGCTGGATGAACGTTGTCTCTCCACATGCTCAGTTCTGAGAGATAAGTGTGTGTGAAGGCCGTCCTTCACCTAGCTTGTTGGGAACACAAATTTTCTTTTCAGTTGCAAACTACACTCCATACATATATATGGGAAGGTACTAGCTCCAAATCGATTTTACAGTGAAAACTGCAGGAACTTCAAACCGGCACTAGGAAACATACTGAGAAACCAGAGTAAAAGTTTCCCCTGCACCCGTTCTTTTTGTGCTAGATGAATGAATGTCTCTCCACATGCTCAGTTCTGTTATATAAGTGTGTGTGAAAAACGACTTTCAACTAGCTTGTTAGAAAAAAAATGTTTCTTTTCAGCAGCAAACTACACTAAATTCATATATAAATTGAGGTACTAGATCCAACACGATTTTACACTGAAAACTGCAGGAACTTCAATCCGGCACTAGGAAACAGACTGAGAAACCAGAAAAAAAGCTGCTCCTGCTACCCGTTCCCTTTGTGCTAGATGAAAAATCGTCACCCCAAATGCTCAGTTCTGAGAGTTAAGTGCGTGTGACAGCCGTTCTTCACATAGCTTTTTGAGAACACAAAGTTTATTTTCACTTGGAAACTACACTCCATAAATATATATGGGGATGTACTAGTTCCAACTCGTTTTACAGTGAACAATGCAGGAACTTCAAACCGGCACTAGGAAACAGACTGATAAACCAGAGTAAAAGTTTCTACTGCAAAACATTCCCTTTGTGCTAGATGAACGAACGACTGTCCACATGCTAAGTTCTGAGAGATATGTTTGTGTGAAAGCCTTCCTTCACCTAGCTTGTTGGTAACACAAAGTTTCTTTTCTGTAGCATACTACACTCCATACATGTATATGGGGAGGTAGTAGCTCCAAATCGGTTTTTGAGTGAAAACAGCAGGAACTTCAAACCGGCACTAGGAAACAGACTGAGAAACCAGAGACAAAATTTATCTTGCAAACATTTCCATTTGTGCTAGATGAACGAACGTCTCTCAAGATGCAAAGATCTGAGAATTTATTGTGTGTGAAAGCCGTAATTCACCTAGCTTGTTGGGAACACAAACTTCCTTTAAAGTTGCAAACTACACTCCATATATATATATGGTTAGGTACTAGTTCCAACTCGGTTTTACAGTGAAAACTGCAGGAAATTCAAACCGCCACTAGGAAACAGACTGAGAAACCACAGTAAAAGTTTCTCCAACAACCAGTTCCATTTGTGCTGGATGAATGAACGTCTCAGCACATGCTCAGTTCTGAGAGATAAGTGTGTGTGAATGCCGTTCTTCACTTTGTTTGTTGTTAAAAAAAGTTTCTTTTCAGTTGCAAACTACACTCCATACATATATATGGGGAGGTACTAGCTCCAACTCTGTTTTACAGTGAAAACTGCAGGAACTTCAAACCGGCACTAGGAAACAGACTGAGAAACCAGAATAAAAGTTGCTCCTGCCACCCTTTCCATTTGTGCTGGATGAACGAACGTCTCTCCACATGCTCAGTTCTGAGAGATAAGTGTGTGTGCAAGCAAACTTCACATAGATTGTTAGGAACACAAACACCATTTTAAGTTGCAAACTACACTCCATACATATATATGGGTAGGTACTAGCTCCAACTCGGTTTTACAATGAAAACTGCAGGAATTTCAAACCGCCACTAGGAAACAGCCTGAGAAAACACACTAAAACTTTCTCCTGTAATCGTTCCATTTGTGCTGGATGAATGAACGTCTCTCCACATGCTCAGATCTGAGAGATAATTGTGTGTGAATGCCGTACTTCAACTAGCTTGCTGTTAACCAAAGTTTCTGTTCAGTTGCAAAATACACTCCATACATATATATGGGGAGGTACTAGCCCCATCTCGGTTTTACAGTGAAAACTGCAGGAACTTCAAACCGGCACTAGGAAACAGACTGAGAAACCAGAATAAAAGTTGCTACTGCAACCCTTTCCATTTGTGCTGGATGAACGAACGTCTCTCCACATGCTCAGTTCTGAGAGATATTTGTATGTGAAAGCAAACTTCACCTAGCTTGTTAGGAACACAAACTTCCTTTTAAGTTGCAAACTACACTCCATACATATATATGGGGAGGTACTAGCTCCAACTCGGTTTTACAGTGAAAACTGCAGGAACTTCAAACCGGCACTAGGAAACAGACTGAGAAACCACAGTCATAGATTATCTTGCAAACCGTTCAATTTGTGCTAGATGAACGAACGTCTCTCAAGATGCAAAGATCTGAGAATTTAGTGTGTTTGAAAGCTGTAATTCACCTAGCTTGTTGGGAACACAAACTTCCTTCTAATTTGCAAACTACCCTCCATACATATATATGGGAAGATACCAACTCCAACTCGGTTTTACAGTGAAAACTGCAGGAATTTCAAACCGCCACTAGGAAACAGACTGATATACCAGAATAAAAGTTTCTCCTGCAAAACATTCCCTTTGTGCTAGATGAACGAACGACTCTCCACATGCTCAGTTCTGAGAGATAAGTTTGTGTGAAAGCCTTCCTTCACCTAGCTTGTTGGGAACACATAGTTTCTTTTCTGTAGCATACTACACTCCATACATGTATATGGGGAGTTAGTAGCTCCAAATCGGTTTTTGAGTGAAAACAGCATGAAATTCAAACCGGCACTAGGAAACAGACTGAGAAACCAGAATAAAAGTTGCTACTGCAACCCTTTCCATTTGTGCTACATGAACGAACGTGTCTCAAGATGCAAAGATCTGAGAATTTAGGGTGTTTGAAAGCCGTAATTCACCTAGCTTGTTGGGAACACAAACTTCCTTCTAAGTTGCAAACTACACTCCATACATATATATGGGGAGGTACTAGCTCCAACTCTGTTTTACAGTGAAAACTACAGGAATTTCAAACCGCCACTAAGAAAAAGACTGAGAAAACACACTAAAAGTTTCTCCTGCAAACCGTTCCATTTGTGCTGGATGAATGAACGTCTCTCCACATGCTCAGATCTAGAGATAATTGTGTGTGAATGCCGTACTTCAACTAGCTTGCTGATAACACAAAGTTTCTTTTCAGTTGCAAACTACACTCCATACATATATATAGTGAGGTTCTAACTCCAAATCGGTTTTACAGTGAAAACTGCAGGAACTTCAAAACGGCCCTAAGAAACAGACTGAGAAACCGGATAAAAACTTCCTCCTGCTTAACTTTCCTTTTGTGCTAGATGAACGAAAGTCTATCCACATGATCATTTCTGAGAAATAATTGTGTGTGAAAGCAGCACTTCACCAAGCTTTTTGGGAACACAAAGTTTCCTTTCAGTTGCAGACTAAAATCCATACATATATATGGGGAAGTACTAGCTCCAACTCGCATTAACAGTGAAAAAATGCAGGAACTTCAAACCGATACTTGGAAACAGACTGAGAAACAAGAGTAAATACTTCCCCTGCAAACCGTTGCATTTGCGCTAGATGAATGAACGTCTCACCACATGCTCAGTTCTGATATATAAGTGTGTGTGAAAGCCGACGTTCACTAGCTTGTTGGGAACACAAAGTTTCTTTTCAGTAGCAAACTACACTAAATTGATATATATGTATAGATACTTGTTCCAACTCGCTTTAACAGTGAAAACTGCAGGAACTTCAAACCGGCACTGGGAAACAGACTGAGAAAACACAGTAAAAGTTTCTCCTGCAACACATTCCCTTTGTGCTAGATGAACGAACGTCTCTCCACATGCTCAGTTCTGAGAGATAAGTTTCTGTGAAAGCCTTCTTTCACCTAGCTTGTTGGAAACACAAAGTTTCTTTTATGTAGCAGACTACACTCCATAAATGAATATCGGGAGGTAGTAGCTCCAACTCGGTTTTACAGTGAAAACTGCAGGAACTTCAAACTGGCACTAGGAAGCAGACTGAGAAACCAGAAAAAAAATTGCTCCTGCAACCCGTTCACTTTGTGCTACATGAACTAAAGTCTCTCCACATGCTCAATTCTGAGAGATAAGAGTGTGTGAAAGCCGTCCTTCACCCAACTTGTTGGGAACACAAAGTTTCTTTTCAGTTGCAAATTCCACTCCATATATATATATGGGGAGGTAAAACCTCCAACAATGTTTTACAGTGAAAACTGCAGGAAAATCAAACCCGCACTAAGAAATAGACTTAGAAACCGGAAAAATACTTTCTCCTGCAACCCGTTCCCATTTTGCTAGAAGAACGTAAGTCTCTCCACATGCTCAGTTCTGAGAGATAAATTTATGTGAAAGCCGTCCTTCACCTAGCTTGTTGGGAACACAAAGTTTTTTTCAGTTGCAATCTACACTCCATACATATATATGGGAGGTATTATCTCCAACAATGTTTTACACTGAAAACTGCAGGAATATCAAACCGGCACTAGAAAACACACTGAGAAACCAGAGTAATATTTTCTCCTGCATAACTTTCCTGTTGTGCTAGATGAACGAACGTCTCTCCACATGATCATTTCTGAGAAATAAGTGTGTGTGAAAGCAGTCTTTCAATTTCCTTGTTGGGAACACAAAGTTTCATTTCAGTTGCAATCTACACTCCATATAAATATATGGGACGATACCAGCTCCAACTCGGTTTTACAGTGAAATCTGCAGGAATTTCAAACCAGCACTAGGAAACAGACTGAGAAACCGGAGTAAATCTTTCCCCTGCAACCCGTTCCCTTTGTGCTAGATGAAAAATTGTCACCCCACATGCTCAGTTCTGAGAGATAAGTGCGTGTGACAGCCGTCCTTCACATAGCATGTTGAGAACACAAAGTTTATTTTCACTTGGAAACTACACTCCATAAATATATATGGGGAAGTACTAGTTCCAACTCGTTTTACAGTGAACACTGCAGGAACTTCAAACCGGCACTAATAAACAGACTGATAAACCAGAGTAAAAGTTTCTCCTGCAAAATATTCCATTTGTGCTAGATGAACGAACGACTCTCCACATGCTCAGTTCTGAGAGATAAGTTTGTGTGAAAGCCTTCCTTCACCTAGTTTGTTGGGAACACAAAGTTTCTTTTCTGTAGCATACTACGCTCCATAAATGTATATGGGGAGGTAGTAGCTCCAAATCGGTTTTTGAGTGAAAACAGCAGGAACTTCAAACCGGCACTAGGAAACAGACTGAGAAACCAGAGTCAAAATCTATCTTGCAAACCGTTCCATTTGTGCTAGATGAACGAACGTCTCTCAAGATAAAAAGTTCTGAGAATTTATTGTGTGTGAAAGCCGTAATTCACCTAGCTTGTTGGGAACACAAACTTCCTTTAAAGTTGCAAATTACACTCCATATATATATATGGTTAGGTACTAGCTCCAACTCGGTTTTACATTGAAAACTGCAGGAATATCAAACCGCCACTAGGAAACAGACAGAGAAACCACACTAAAAGATTCCCCAGCAACCCGTTCCATTTGTGCTGGATGAATGAACGTCTCAGCACATGCTCAGTTCTGAGAGATAAGTGTGTGTGAATGCCGTACTTCATTTAGCTTGTTGTTAAAAAAAGTTTCTTTTCAGTTGCAATCTACACTCCATACATATATATGGGGAGGTACTAGCTCCAACTCGGTTTTACAGTGAAAACTGCAGGAACTTCAAACCGGCACTGAGAAACAGACTGAGAAACCAGAATAAAAGTTGCTACTGCAACCCTTTCCATTTGTGCTGGATAAACGAACGTCTCTCCACATGCTCAGTTCTGAGAAATATTTGTATGTGAAAGCAAACTTCACCTAGCTTGTTAGGAACACAAACTTCCTTTTAAGTTGCAAACTACACTCCATACATATATATGGGGAGGTACTAGCTCCAACTCGGGTTTACAGTAAAAACTGCAGGAACTTCAAACCGGCACTAGGAAACAGACTGAGAGACCAGAGTCATAGATTATATTTCAAACCGTTCCATTTGTGCTAGATGAACGAACGTCTCTCAAGATGCAAAGATCTGAGAATTTAGTGTGTGTGAAAGCCATAATTCACCTAGCTTGTTGGGAACACAAACTTCCTTCTAAGTTGCAAACTACCCTCCATACATATATATGGGAAGATACCAACTCCAACTCGGTTTTACAGTGAAAACTGCAGGAATTTCAAACCGCCACTAGGAAACAGACTGATATACCAGAATAAAAGTTTCTCCTGCAAAACATTCCCTTTGTGCTAGATGAACGAACGACTCTCCACATGCTCAGTTCTGAGAGATAAGTTTGTGTGAAAGCCTTCCTTCACCTAGCTTGTTGGGAACACATAGTTTCTTTTCTGTAGCATACTACACTCCATACATGTATATGGGGAGTTAGTAGCTCCAAATCGGTTTTTGAGTGAAAACAGCATGAAATTCAAACCGGCACTAGGAAACAGACTGAGAAACCAGAATAAAAGTTGCTACTGCAACCCTTTCCATTTGTGCTACATGAACGAACGTGTCTCAAGATGCAAAGATCTGAGAATTTAGGGTGTTTGAAAGCCGTAATTCACCTAGCTTGTTGGGAACACAAACTTCCTTCTAAGTTGCAAACTACACTCCATACATATATATGGGGAGGTACTAGCTCCAACTCTGTTTTACAGTGAAAACTACAGGAATTTCAAACCGCCACTAAGAAAAAGACTGAGAAAACACACTAAAAGTTTCTCCTGCAAACCGTTCCATTTGTGCTGGATGAATGAACGTCTCTCCACATGCTCAGATCTAGAGATAATTGTGTGTGAATGCCGTACTTCAACTAGCTTGCTGATAACACAAAGTTTCTTTTCAGTTGCAAACTACACTCCATACATATATATAGTGAGGTTCTAACTCCAAATCGGTTTTACAGTGAAAACTGCAGGAACTTCAAAACGGCCCTAAGAAACAGACTGAGAAACCGGATAAAAACTTCCTCCTGCTTAACTTTCCTTTTGTGCTAGATGAACGAAAGTCTATCCACATGATCATTTCTGAGAAATAATTGTGTGTGAAAGCAGCACTTCACCAAGCTTTTTGGGAACACAAAGTTTCCTTTCAGTTGCAGACTAAAATCCATACATATATATGGGGAAGTACTAGCTCCAACTCGCATTAACAGTGAAAAAATGCAGGAACTTCAAACCGATACTTGGAAACAGACTGAGAAACAAGAGTAAATACTTCCCCTGCAAACCGTTCCATTTGCGCTAGATGAATGAACGTCTCACCACATGCTCAGTTCTGATATATAAGTGTGTGTGAAACCCGACCTTCAATAGCTTGTTGGGAACACCAAGTTTTTTTTCAGTAGCAAACTACACTAAATTGATATATATGTATAGATACTTGTTCCAACTCGCTTTAACAGTGAAAACTGCAGGAACTTCAAACCGGCACTGGGAAACAGACTGAGAAAACAGAGTAAAAGTTTCTTCTGCAACACATTCCCTTTGTGCTAGATGAACGAACGTCTCTCCACATGCTCAGTTCTGAGAGATAAGTTTCTGTGAAAGCCTTCTTTCACCTAGCTTGTTGGGAACACAAAGTTTCTTTTATGTAGCAGACTACACTCCATAAATGAATGGAGTGTTGTAGCTCCAAATCGGTTTTACAGTGAAAACTGCAGGAACTTCAAACTGGCACTAGGAAGCAGACTGAGAAACCAGAAAAAAAATTGCTCCTGCAACCCGTTCACTTTGTGCTAGATGAACTAAAGTCTCTACACATGCTCAATTCTGAGAGATAAGAGTGTGTGAAAGCCGTCCTTCACCCACCTTGTTGGGAACACAAAGTTTCTTTCAAGTTGCAAATTCCACTCCATATATATATAAGGGGAGGTAAAACCTCCAACAATGTTTTACAGTGAAAACTGCAGGAAAATCAAACCGGCACTAAGAAATAGACTTAGAAACCGGAAAAATACTTTCTCCTGCAACCCGTTCCCATTGTGCTAGATGAACGAAAGTCTCTCCACATGCTCAGTTCTGAGAGATAAATTTATGTGAAAGCCGTCCTTCACCTAGTATGTTGGGAACACAAAGTTTTTTTCAGTTGCAATCTACACTCCATACATATATATGGGAGGTATTATCTCCAACAATGTTTTACACTGAAAACTGCCGGAATATCAAACCGGCACTAGAAAACACACTGAGAAACCAGAGTAATATTTTCCCCTGCATAACTTTCCTGTTGTGCTAGATGAACGAAAGTCTCTCCACATGATCATTTCTGAGAAATAAGTGTGTGTGAAAGCAGTCTTTCAATTTTCTTGTTGGAAACACAAAGTTTCATTTCAGTTGCAATCTACACTCCATATAAATATATGGGAAGATACTACCTCCAACTCGGTTTTACAGTGAAATCTGCAGGAATTTCAAACCAGCACTAGGAAACAGACTGAGAAACCGGAGTAAATCTTTCCCCTGCAACCCGTTCCCTTTGTGCTAGATGAAAAATCGTCACCCCACATGCTCAGTTCTGAGAGATAAGTGCGTGTGACAGCCGTCCTTCACATAGCATGTTGAGAACACAAAGTTTATTTTCACTTGGAAACTACACTCCATAAATATATATGGGGATGTACTAGTTCCAACTCGTTTTACAGTGAACCCTGCAGGAAATTCAAACCGCCACTAGGAAACAGACTGATAAACCAGAGTAAAAGTTTCTCCTGCAAAACATTCCCTTTGTGCTAGATGAACGAACGACTCTCCACATGCTCAGTTCTGAGAGATAAGTTTGTGTGAAAGCCTTCCTTCACCTAGTTTGTTGGGAACACAAAGTATTTTTTCTGTAGCATTCTACGTTCCATAAATGTATATGGGGAGGTAGTAGCTCCAAATCGGTTTTTGAGTGAAAACAGCAGGAACTTCAAACCGGCACTAGGAAACAGACTGAGAAACCAGAGTCAAAATCTATCTTGCAAACGTTCCATTTATGCTAGATGAACGAACGTCTCTCAAGATAAAAAGTTCTGAGAATTTATTGAGTGTGAAAGCCGTAATTCACCTAGCTTGTTGGGAACACAAACTTCCTTTAAAGTTGCAAATTACACTCCATATATATATATGGTTAGGTACTAGCTCCAACTCGGTTTACAGTGAAAACTGCAGGAATATCAAACCGCCACTAGGAAACAGACAGAGAAACCACACTAAAAGATTCCCCAGCAACCCGTTCCATTTGTGTTGGATGAATGAACGTCTCAGCACATGCTCAGTTCTGAGAGATAAGTGTGTGTGAATGCCGTACTTCATTTAGCTTGTTGTTAAAAAAAGTTTCTTTTCAGTTGCAAACTACAATCCATACATATATATGGGGAGGTACTAGCTCCAACTCGGTTTTACAGTGAAAACTGCAGGAACTTCAAACCGGCACTGGGAAACAGACTGAGAAACCAGAATAAAAGTTGCTACTGCAACCCTTTCCATTTGTGCTGGATAAACGAACGTCTCTCCACATGCTCAGTTCTGAGAGATATTTGTATGTGAAAGCAAAATTCACCTAGCTTGTTAGGAACACAAACTTCCTTTTAAGTTGCAAACTACACTCCATACATATATATGGGGAGGTACTAGCTCCAACTCGGGTTTACAGTGAAAACTGCAGGAACTTTAAACCGGCACTAGGAAACAGACTGAGAGACCAGAGTCATAGATTACATTTCAAACCGTTCCATTTGTGCTAGATGAACGAACGTCTCTCAAGATGCAAAGATGTGAGAATTTAGTGTGTGTGAAAGCCATAATTCACCTAGCTTGTTGGGAACACAAACTTCCTTCTAAGTTGCAAACTACACTCCATACATATATATGGGGAGGTACTAGCTCCAACTCGGTTTTACAGTGAAAACTTCAGGAATTTCAAACCGCCAGTTGGAAACAGACTGAGAAAACACACTAAAAGATTCTCCTGCAAACCATTCCATTTGTGCTGGATGAATGAACGTCTCTCCACATGCTCAGATCTGAGAGATAATTGTGGGTGAATGCCGTACTTCAACTAGCTTACTGTTAACACAAAGTTTCTTTTCAGTTGCAAACTACACTCCATACATATATATGGTGAGGTACTAGCTCCAAATCGGTTTTACAATGAAAACTGCAGGAACTTCAAAACGGCCCTAGGAAACAGACTGAGGAACCTTAAAAAAACTTCCTCCTGCTTAAATTTCCTTTTGTGCTAGATGAACGAACGACTATCCACATGATCATTTCTGAGAAATAATTGTGTGTGAAAGCAGCACTTCACCAATCTTTTTGGGAACACAAAGTTTCCTTTCAGTTGCAGACTAAAATCCATACATATATATGGGGAAGTACTAGCTCCAACTCGCATTAACAGTGAAAAAAATGCAGGAACTTCAAACCGATACTTGGAAACAGACTGAGAAACCAGAGTAAATGTTTCCCCTGCAAACCGTTCCATTTGCGCTAGATGAATGAATGTCTCACCACATGCTCAGTTCTGATACATAAGTGTGTGTGAAAGCCGACCTTCACTAGCTTGTTGGGAACACCAAGTTTCTTTACAGTAGCAAACTACACTAAATTGATATATATGTTGAGATACTTGCTCCAACTCGCTTTAACAGTGAAAACTGCAGGAACTTCAAACCGGCACTGGGAAACAGACTGAGAAAACAGAGTAAAAGTTTCTCCTGCAACACATTGCCTTTGTGCTAGATGAACGAACATCTCTCCACATGCTCAGTTCTGAGAGATAAGTTTGTTTGAAAGCCTACTTTCACTTAGCTTGTTCGGAACACAAAGATTCTTTTATGTAGCATACTACACTCCATAAATGTATATGGGGAGTTAGTAGCTCCAACTCGGTTTAACAGTGAAAACTGCATTAACTTCAAACCGGCACTAGGAAGCAGACTGAGAAACCAGAAAAAAAATTGCTCCTGGAAACCGTTCCCTTTGTGCTAGATGAACTAAATTCTCTCCACATGCTCAGTTCTGAGAGATAAGTTTGTTTGAAAGCCTACTTTCACTTAGCTTGTTGGGAACACAAAGATTCTTTTATGTAGCATACTACACTCCATAAATGTATATGGGGAGTTAGTAGCTCCAACTCGGTTTAACAGTGAAAACTGCATTAACTTCAAACCGGCACTAGGAAGCAGACTGAGAAACCAGAAAAAAAATTGCTCCTGGAACCCGTTCCCTTTGTGCTAGATGAACTAAATTCTCTCCACATGCTCAGTTCTGAGAGATAAGTGTGTGTGAATGCCGTCCTTCACCTAGCTTCTTGGGAACACAAAGTTCCTTTTAATTTGCAAACAACACTCCATATATATATTGGGGATGTACTAGCTCCAACTCGGTTTTACAGTGAAAACTGCAGGAACTTAAAACCGCCACTAGGAAACAGACTGAGAAACCACACTAAAAGTTTCTCCTCCCACCCGTTCCCTTTGTTCTAGATGAACGAAAGTGTCTCCACATGCTCAGTTCTGAGAGTTAAGTGTGTGTTAAAGCCGTCCTTCAAGTAGCTATTTTGGAACACAAAGTTTCTTTTCAGATTCAAACAACAATCCATACATATAATATGTGGAGGTACTCGCTCCAACTCGGTTTTACAGTGAAAAATGCAGGAACATCAAAACGGCACTAGGAAACAGACTGAGAAACCAGAGTAAAAGTTTCACCTGCAACCCGTTCCATTTTTGCTGGATGAACGAACATCTCTCCACATGCTCAGTTCAGATACATAAATGTGAGTGAAAGCCGTCCTTCACCAAGCTTGTTAGGAACACCAAGTTCTTTTCAGTAGCAAACTACACTAAATTTATATATATATATGTTTAGGTACTAGCTCCAACTCGGTTTTACAGTGAAAACTGCAGGATCTTCAAACCGGCACTGGAAACAGACTGAGAAACCACACTAAAAGTTTCTCCTGCAAACCTTTGCATTTGTGCTGGATGAACGAAAGTCTCTACACATGCTGAGTTCTGAGAGACATGTGTGCGTGAAAGCCTTACTTCACCTAGCTTTTTGGGAACACAAAGTTTCTTTTCAGTTGCAAACTACACTCCATACATATATATGGGGAGGTACTAGTTCCAAATCGGTTTTAGAGTGAAAACTGCAGGAACTTCAAACCGACACTAGGAAACAGATTGAGAAACTACAGTAAATTTTCCCCTGCAAAACGTTCTCTTTGTGCTAGATGAATGAACGTCTCTCCAAATTTTCAGTTCTGATAAATAAGTGTGTGTGAAAGCGTCTTCACCTAGCTTGTTAGGAACACCAATTTCTTTTCAGTAACAAACTACACTAATTTCATATATAAGGGGAGGTTCTAGCTCCAACTCGGTTTTACAGTGAAAACTGCAGGAACTTCAAACCGGCACTAGGAAACAGACTGAGAAACCAGAGTAAAAGTTTACCCTGCACCCGTTTTCTTTGTGCTAGTTGAATGAACGTCTCTCCCCATGCTCAGTTCTGAGAGATGAGTGTGTGTGAAAGCCGTCCTTCACTAGCTTGTTGGGAACACAAAGTTTCTTTTCAGTTGCAAACTACACTCCATAAATATATATTTGGAGGTATTAGCTCCAACTCGGTTTTACACTGAAAACTGCAGGAACTTCAATCCGGCACTAGGAAACAGACTGAGAAACAAGAAAAAAGCTGCTCCTGCAACCAGTTCCCTTTGTGCTAGATGAAGGAACGTCTCTCCACATGCTCAGTTCTGATATATAAGTGTGTGTTAAATCCGTCCTTCACCTAGCATTTGGGGAACCCAAAGATTTTTTTAGTTGCAAACTACACACCATACATATATATGGGGAGGTTCTTGGTCCAACCCGATTTTACAGTGAAAACTGCAGGAAATTCTAACAGGCACTAGGAAACAGACTGAGAAAGCAGAGTCAAAGTTATCTTGCAAACAATCCCATTTGTGCTAGATGAACGAACGTCTCTCAAGATGCAAAGATCTGAGAATTTAGTGTGTGTGAAAGCCGAAATTCACCTAGCTTGTTGGGAACACAAACTTCCTTTAATTTGCAAACTACACTCCATACAAATATAAGGGGAGGTACTAGCTCCAACTCGGTTTTACAGTGAAAACTGCAGGAACTTCAAACCGCCACTAGGAAACAGACTGAGAAACTACACTAAAAGTTTCTCCTGCAACCCGTTCCATTTGTGCTGGATGAAAGAACGTCTCTCCACATGCTCAGTTCTGAGGGATAATTTTGTGTGAAAGCCGTCCTTCACCTAGCTTGTTGGGAAAACCAAATTTCTTATCAGTTGCAAACTACATTCCATACATATATATGTGGAGGTACTAGCTCCAAATAGATTTTACAGTGAAAACTGCAGGAAATTCTAACCGGCACTAGGAAACAGACTTAGAAACCACAGTAAATGTTTCCCCTGCAAGGGTTCCTTTGTGCTAGATGAATGAACGTCTCTCCACATACTCAGTTCTGATACATATGTGTGTGTGAAAGCCGTCCTTCACCTAGATTGTTAGGAACACCAAGATTCTGTTCAGTAACAAACCACACTATATTCATATATATGTTTTGGTACTAGCTCCAACTCGGTTTTACAGTGAAAACTGCAGGATCTTCAATTCGGCACTAGGAAACAAACTGAGAAAAAAGAATAGAAGTTGCTCCCTCAACCCCTTCCATTTGTGCTGGATGAACGTTGTCTCTCCACATGCTCAGTTCTGAGAGATAAGTGTGTGTGAAAGCCGTCCTTCACCTAGCTTGTTGGGAACACAAATTTTCTTTTCAGTTGCAAACTAGACTCCATAAATATATATGGGGAGGTACTAGCTCCAAATCGATTTTACAGTGAAAACTGCAGGAACTTCAAACCAGCACTAGGAAACATACTGAGAAACCAGAGTAAAAGTTTCCCCTGCACCCGTTCTTTTTGTGCTAGATGAATGAATGTCTCTCCACATGCTCAGTTCTGTTATATAAGTGTGTGTGAAAAACGACTTTCAACTAGCTTGTTAGGAACAAAATGTTTCTTTTCAGCAGCAAACTACACTAAATTCATATATAAGTTGAGGTACTAGATCCAACACGGTTTTACACTGAAAACTGCAGGAACTTCAATCCGGCACTAGGAAACAGACTGAGAAACCAGAAAAAAAGCTGCTCCTGCTACCCGTTCCCTTTGTGCTAGATGAAAAATCGTCACCCCAAATGCTCAGTTCTGAGAGTTAAGTGCGTGTGACAGCCGTTCTTCACATAGCTTTTTGAGAACACAAAGTTTATTTTCACTTGGAAACTACACTCCATAAATATATATGGGGATGTACTAGTTCCAACTCGTTTTACAGTGAACACTGCAGGAACTTCAAACCGGCACTAGGAAACAGACTGATAAACCAGAGTAAAAGTTTCTCCTGCAAAACATTCCCTTTGTGCTAGATGAACGAATGACTCTCCACATGCTAAGTTCTGAGAGATATGTTTGTGTGAAAGCCTTCCTTCACCTAGCTTGTTGGTAACACAAAGTTTCTTTTCTGTAGCATACTACACTCCATACATGTATATGGGGAGGTAGTAGCTCCAAATCGGTTTTTGAGTGAAAACAGCAGGAACTTCAAACCGGCACTAGGAAACAGACTGAGAAACCAGAGTCAAAATTTATCTTGCAAACATTTCCATTTGTGCTAGATGAACGAACGTCTCTCAAGATGCAAAGATCTGAGAATTTATTGTGTGTGAAAGCCGTAATTCAACTAGCTTGTTGGGAACACAAACTTCCTTTAAAGTTGCAAACTACACTCCATATATATATATGGTTAGGTATTAGCTCCAACTCGGTTTTACAGTGAAACCTGCAGGAATTTCAAACCGCCACTAGGAAACAGACTGAGAAACCACACTAAAAGTTTCTCCAACAACCAGTTCCATTTGTGCTGGATGAGTGAACGTCTCAGCAAATGCTCAGTTCTGAGAGATAAGTGTGTGTGAATGCCGTTCTTCACTTTGTTTGTTGTTAAAAAAAGTTTCTTTTCAGTTGCAAACTACACTCCATACATATATATGGGGAGGTACTAACTCCATCTCGGTTTTACAGTGAAAACTGCAGGAACTTCAAACCGGCACTAGGAAACAGACTGAGAAACCAGAATAAAAGTTCCTCCTGCAACCCTTTCCATTTGTGCTGGATGAACGAACGTCTCTCCACATGCTCAGTTCTGAGAGATAAGTGTGTGTGCAAGCAAACTTCACATAGATTGTTAGGAACACAAACACCATTTTAAGTTGCAAACTACACTCCATACATATATATGGGTAGGTACTAGCTCCAACTCGGTTTTACAATGAAAACTGCAGGAATTTCAAACCGCCACTAGGAAACAGCCTGAGAAAACACACTAAAAGTTTCTCCTGTAATCGTTCCATTTGTGCTGGATGAATGAAAGTCTCTCTAAATGTTCAGATCTGAGAGATAATTGTGTGTGAATGCCGTACTTCACCTAGCTTGCTGTTAACACAAAGTTTCTGTTCAGTTGCAAACTACACTCCATACATATATATGGGGACGTACTAGCTCCATCTCGGTTTTACAGTGAAAACTGCAGGAACATCAAACCGGCACTAGGAAACAGACTGAGAAACCAGAATAAAAGTTGCTACTGCAACCCTTTCCATTTGTGCTGGATGAACGAACGTCTCTCCACATGCTCAGTTCGGAGAGATATTTGTATGTGAAAGCAAACTTCACCTAGCTTGTTAGGAACACAATCTTCCTTTTAAGTTGCAAACTACACTCCATACATATATATGGGGAGGTACTAGCACCAACTCGGTTTTACAGTGAAAACTGCAGGAAATTCAAACCGGCACTAGGAAACAGACTGAGAAATCATAGTCAAAGTTTATCTTGCAAACCGTTCCATTTTTGCTAGATGAACGAAAGTCTCTCAAAATGCAAAGATCTGAGAATTTAGTGTGTGTGAAAGCCGTAATTCAAATAGCTTGTTGGGAACACAAACTTCCTTTTAAGTTGCAAACTACACTCCATAAATATATATGTGGAGGTATTAGCACCAACTCGGTTTCAAAGTGAAAACTGCTGGAAATTCAAACTGGCACTAGGAAACAGACTGACAAACCACACTAAAAGTTTCTCCTGCAACCCGTTACATTTGTGCTGGATGAACGGACGTCTCTCCACATGCTCAGTTCTGAGAGATAATTGTGTGTGAAAGGCGTATTCTCCTAGCTTGTTAGGAACACCAAGTTTATTTCCAGTAACAAACTACACTAAATTCATATATATGTTGAGGTACTAGATCCAAATCGGTTTTACACTTAAAATTGCAGGAACTTCAAACCGGCACTATGAAACAGACTGAGAAACCAGAGTAAAATTTCTCCTGCAAACTTTTCCATTTGTGCTAGATAAACGAACGTCTCTCCACATGATAAGATCTGAGAGATGAGTGTGTGTGAAAGCCGTCCTTCACTAGCTTGTTGGGAACACAAAGTTTCTTTTCAGTTGCCAACTACACTCCATACATATATATGGGGAGGTACTAGCTCCAACTGGATTTTACAGTGAAAACTGCAGATACTTCAAACTGGCACTAGGAAACAGACTGAGATACCACACTAAAATTTCTCCTGCAACCCGTTCCATTTGTTCTGGATGAAAGAACGTCTCTCCTCATGCTCAGTTCTGAGAGATAATTGTGTGTGAAAGCCTTCCTTTACTAGCTTGATGGGAATACAAAGTTTCTTTTCAGTTGCAAACTCCACTCCATATATATATATGGGGAGTTACTAGCTCCAACTCGGTTTTACAGTGAAAACTGCAGGAAATTCAAACCGGCACTAGGAAACAGACTGAGAAACCACAGTAAAAGTTTCCCCGGCAAACCTTTGCCATTGTGCTAGATGAATGAACGTCTCTCCACATGATCAGTTCTGATACAAATGTGTGTGTGAAAGCCGTCCTTCAGCTAGCTTGTTAGGAACACCAAGGTTCTTTTCAGTAGCAAACTACACTAAATTCATATATATGTTGAGGTACTAGATCCAAATCGGTTTTACACTGAAAATTGCAGGAACTTCATACCGGCACTATGAAACAGACTGAGAAACCAGAGTAAAATTTCTCCTGCAAACTTTTCCATTTGTGCTAGATGAACGAACGTCTCTCCACATGCTAAGATCTGAGAGATGAGTGTGTGTGAAAGCCGTCTTTCACTAGCTTGTTTGGAACACAAAGTTTCTTTTCAGTTGCCAACTACTCCCCATACATATATGTGGGGAGGTACTAGCTCCAACTCGATTTTACAGTGAAAACTGCAGAAACTTCAAACTGGCACTAGGAAACAGACTGAGAAACCACACTAAAAGTTTCTCCTGCAACCCGTTCCATTTGTTCTGGATGAAAGAACGTCTCTCCACAAGCTCAGTTCTGAGAAATAATTGTGTGTGAAAGCCGTCCTTCACATAGCTTGTTGGGAACACAAAGTTTCTTTTCAGTTGCAAACTACATTCCATACACATATATGGGGAGTTACTAGCTCCATCTCGGTTTTACAGTGAAAACTGCAGGAACTTCAAACCGGCACTGGGAAACAGACTGAGAATCCACAGAAAAAGTTTCCCCTGCAAACCTTTGCCATTGTGCTAGCTGAATGAACGTCTCTCCACATGATCATTTCTGAGATATAAGTGTGTGTTAATGCCGTAATTCACTTAGCTTGTTGTAAACACAAAGTATCTTTTCAGTTGCAAACTACACTAAATACATATGTATGTTGAGGTACAAGCTCCAAATAAGTTTTACAGTGAAAATGCATGAACTTCAATCCGTCACTATTAAACAGACTGAGAAACCAGAATAAAAGTTACACCTGCAACCCATTCCCTTTGTGCTAGATGAACGAACGTCTCTCTAAATGCTCAGTTCTGAGAGATAAGTGTGTGTTAAATCCGTCCTTCACCTAGCTATTTGGGAACACAAAGATTTTTTCAGTTGCAAACTACACACCATACATATATATGGGGAGGTACTAGCTCCAAATCGGTTTTACAGTGAAAACTGCAGGAACTTCAAACAGGCACTAGGAAACAGAGTGAGAAACCAGAGTCAAGTTTTATCTTGCAAACCGTTCCATTTGTGCTAGATGAACGAACGTCTCTCAAGATGCATAGATCTGAGAATTTAGTGTGTGTGAAAGCCGTAATTCAAATAGCTTCTTGGGAACACAAACTTCCTTTTAAGTTGCAAACTACACTCCATACATATATATGGGGAGGTATTAGCTCCAACTCGGTTTTACAGTGAAAACTGCTGGAAATTCAAACCGCCACTAGGAAACACACTGAGACACCACACTAAAAGTTTCTCCTGCAAACCGTTCCATTTTGGCTGGATGAACGAACGTCTCTCCACATGCTCAGTTCTGAGAGATAATTGTGTGTGAAAGCCGTCTTCACCTAGCTTGTTAGGAACACCAAGTTTATTTCCAGTAACAAACTACACTAAATTCATATATATGTTGAGGTACTAGATCCAAATCGGTTTTACAGTGAAAATTGCAGGAATTTCAAACAGGCACTATGAAACAGACTGAGAAACAAGAGTAAAATTTCTCCTGCAAACTTTTCCATTTGTGCTAGATGAACGAACGTCTCTCCACATGCTAAGATCTGAGAGATGAGTGTGTGTGAAAGCCGTCTTTCACTAGCTTGTTGGGAACACAAACTTTCTTTTCAGTTGCCAACTACACTCCATACATATATATGGGGAGGTACTAGCTCCAACTCGATTTTACAGTGAAAACTGCAGGAAATTCAAACCGCCACTAGGAAACAGACTGAGACACCACACTAAAAGTTTCTCCTGCAACCCTTTCCATTTGTGCTGGATGAACGAACGTCTCGCCACATGCTCAGTTCTGAGAGATAAGTGTGTGTTAAATCAGTCCTTCACCTAGCTTTTTGGGAACACAAAGATTTTTTCAGTTGCAAACTACACACCATACATATATATGGGGATGTACTAGCTCCAACTCGGTTTTACAGTGAAAACTGCAAGAACTTCAAACCGGCCCTAGGAAACAGACTGAGAAACTAGAGTCAAACTTTATCTTGCAAACCGTTCAATTTGTGCTAGATGAACGAACGTGTCTCAAGATGCAAAGATCTGAGAATTTAGTGTGTGTGAAAGCCGTAATTCAAATAGCTTGTTGGAAACACAAACTTCCTTTTAAGTTGCAAACTACACTCCATACATATATATGGGCAGGTATTAGTTCTAACTCGGTTTTACAGTGAAAACTGCTGGAAATTCAAACCGCCACTAGGAAACAGACTGAGACACCACACTAAATTTTCTCCTGCAACCCGTTACATTAGTGCTGGATGAAAAAACGTCTCTCCACATGCTCAGTTCTGAGAGATAATTGTGTGTGATAGGCGTCTTCTCCTAGCTTGTTAGGAACACCAAGTTTATTTCCAGTAACAAACTACACTAAATTCATATATATGTTGAGGTACTAGATCCAAATCGGTATTACAGAGAAAATTGCAGGAACTTCAAACCGGCACTATGAAACAGACTGAGAAACCAGAGTAAAATTTCTCCTGCAAACTTTTCCATTTGTGCTAGATGAACGAACGTCTCTCCACATGCTAAGATCTGAGAGATGAGTGTGCGTGAAAGCAGTCCTTCACTAGCTTGTTGGGAACACAAAGTTTCTTTTCAGTTGCCAACTACACTCCATACATTTATATGGGGAGGTACTAGCTCCAACTCGATTTTACAGTGAAAACTGCAGAAACTTCAAACTGGCACTAGGAAACAGACTGAGAAACCACACTAAAAGTTTCTCCTGCAACCCGTTCCATTTGTGCTGGATGAAAGAACGTCTCTACACATGCTCATTTCTGAGAGATAATTGTGTGTGAAAGCCGAACTTCACCTAACTTCTTGGGAACACAAAGTTTCTTATTATGTGCCAAATACACTCCATACATATATAAGGGGAGGTACTAGCTCCAACACGCTTTCACAGTGAAAAATGCAGGAAATTCAAACAGGCACTTGGAAACAGACTGAGAAACCAGAGTAAAATTTCTCCTGAAACCTTTTCCATTTGTGCTAGATGAACGAACTTCTCTCCACATGCTGAGTTCTGAGAGATAAGTGTGTGTGAAAGCCTTCCTTTACTAGCTTGATGGGAATACAGAGTTTCATTTCAGTTGCAAACACCACTCCATATATATATATGGGGAGGTACAAGATCCAACTCCGTTTTACCGTGAAAACTGCAGGAACTTCAAACCGGCACTGGGAAACAGACTGAGAAACCACAGTAAAAGTTTCCCCTGCAAACCTTTGCCATTGTGCTAGATGAATGAACGTCTCTCCACATGATCAGTTCTGATATATATGTGTGTGTGAAAGCCGTCCTTCAGCTAGCTTCTTAGGAACACCAAGGTTCTTTTCAGTAGCAAAATACACTAAATTCATATATATGTTGTGGTACTAGCTCCAACTCGGTTTTACAGTGAAAACAGCGGGAACTTCAAACCGGCACTGGGAAACAGACTGAGAAACCAGAGTAAAAGTTTCTTCTGCAAACTTTTCCATTTGTGCTAGATGAACGAACGTCTTACCACATGCTCAGTTCAGAGAGAAAAGTGTGTGTGAAAGCCGTCCTTCACTAGCTTGTTGGGAACACATAGTTTCTTTTCAGTTGCAAACTCCACCCCATACATATATATGGGGAGGTACTAGATCTAACTCGGGTTTACAGCATAAACTGCAGGAATTTCAAACCGGCACTAGGAATCAGACTGAGAAAATAGAGTCAAAGTTTATCTTGCAAACCGTTCAATTTGTGCTAGATGAACGAAAGTCCCTCAAGATGCAAAGATCTGAGAATTTAGTGTGTGTGAAAGCCGTAATTCAAATAGCTTGTTGGGAACACAAACTTCCTTTTAAGTTGCAAACTACACTCCATAAATATATATGTGGAGGTATTAGCTCCAACTCGGTTTCAAAGTGAAAACTGTAGGAAATTCAAACCGCCACTAGGAAACAGACTGAGACACCACACTAAAAGTTTCTCCTGCAACCCTTTCCATTTGTGCTGGATGAACGAACGTCTCGCCACATGCTCAGTTCTGAGAGATAAGTGTGTGTTAAATCAGTCCTTCACCTAGCTTTTTGGGAACACAAAGATTTTTTCAGTTGCAAACTACACACCATACATATATATGGGGATGTACTAGCTCCAACTCGGTTTTACAGTGAAAACTGCAGGAACTTCAAACCGGCCCTAGGAAACAGACTGAGAAACCAGAGTCAAACTTTATCTTGCAAACCGTTCAATTTGTGCTAGATGAACGAACGTCTCTCAAGATGCAAAGATCTGAGAATTTAGTGTGTGTGAAAGCCGTAATTCAAATAGCTTGTTGGAAACACAAACTTCCTTTTAAGTTGCAAACTACACTCCATACATATATAGGGGGAGGTATTAGTTCTAACTCGGTTTTACAGTGAAAACTGCTGGAAATTCAAACCGCCACTAGGAAACAGACTGAAAAACCACACTAAAAGTTTCTCCTGCAACCCGTTACATTTGTGCTGGATGAAAAAACGTCTCTCCACATGCTCAGTTCTGAGAGATAATTGTGTGTGAAAGGCGTCTTCTCCTAGCTTGTTAGGAACACCAAGTTTATTTCCAGTAACAAACTACACTAAATTCATATATATGTTGAGGTACTAGATCCAAATCTGTTTTACACTTAAAATTGCAGGAACTTCAAACCGGCACTATGAAACAGACTGAGAAACCAGAGTAAAATTTCTCCTGCAAACTTTTCCATTTGTGCTAGATGAACGAACGTCTCTCCACATGCTAAGATCTGAGAGATGAGTGTGCGTGAAAGCCGTCCTTCACTAGCTTGTTGGGAACACAAAGTTTCTTTTCAGTTGCAAACTCCACTCCATATATATATATGGGGAGTTACTAGCTCCAACGCGGTTTTACAGTGAAAACTGCAGGAACTTCAAACCGGCACTATGAAACAGACTGAGAAACCACAGTAAAAGTTTCCTCTTCAAACCTTTTCCATTGTGCTAGATGAATGAACGTTTCTCCACATGATCAGTTCTGATATATATGTGTGTGTGAAAGCCGACCTTCAGCTAGCTTGTTAGGAACACCAAGGTTCTTTTCAGTAGCAAACTACACTAAATTCATATATATGTTGTTGTACTAGCTACAATTCGGTTTTACAGTGAAAACTGCGGGAACTTCAAACCGGCACTGGGAAACAGACTGAGAAACCAGAGTAAAAGTTTCATCTGCAAACTTTTCCATTTGTGCTAGATGAACGAACGTCTCTCAACATGCTCAGTTCTGAGAGAAATGTGTGTGTGAAAGCCGTCCTTCACTAGCTTGTTAGGAACACCAAGTTTATTTCCAGTAACAAACTACACTAAATTCATATATATTTTGAGGTACTAGATCCAAATCGGTTTTACACTTAAAATTGCAGGAACTTCAAACCGGCACTATGAAACAGACTGAGAAACCAGAGTAAAATTTCTCCTGCAAACTTTTCCATTTGTGCTAGATGAACGAACGTCTCTCAAGATGCTCAGTTCTGAGAGAAATGTGTGTGTGAAAGCCGTCCTTCACTAGCTTGTTAGGAACACCAAGTTTATTTCCAGTAACAAACTACACTAAATTCATATATATGTTGAGGTACTAGATCCAAATCGGTTTTACACTTAAAATTGCAGGAACTTCAAACCGGCACTATGAAACAGACTGAGAAACCAGAGTAAAATTTCTCCTGCAAACTTTTCCATTTGTGCTAGATGAACGAACGTCTCTCCACATGATAAGATCTGAGAGATGAGTGTGTGTGAAAGCCGCCTTTCACTAGCTTGTTGGGAACACAAACTTTCTTTTCAGTTGCCAACTACACTCCATACATATATATGGGGAGGTACAAGCTCCAACTCGATTTTACAGTGAAAACTGCAGAAACTTCAAACTGGCACTAGGAAACAGACTGAGAAACCACACTAAAAGTTTCTCCTGCAAACCGTTCCATTTGTGCTGGATGAAAGAACGTCTCTCCACATGCTCAGTTCTGAGAAATAATTGTGTGTGAAAGCCGTCCTTCACATAGCTTATTGGGAACACAAAGTTTCTTTTCAGTTGCAAACTACACACCATAAGTATATATGGGGAGGTACTAGCTCCAACACGGTTTTAAAGTGAAAACTGCAGGAACTTCAAACCGGCACTAGGAAACAGACTGAGAAACCAGAGTCAAACTTTACCTTGCAAACCATTCAATTTGTTCTAGATGAACGAACATCTATCAAGATGCAAAGTTCTGAGAATTTAGTGTGTGTGAAAGCTGTAATTCAAATAGCTTGTTGGGAACACAAACTTCCTTTTAAGTTGCAAACTACACTCCATACATATATATGGGTAGGTACTAGCTCCAACTCGCTTTTACAGTGACAACTGCAGGAATTTCAAACCGCCACTAGGAAACAGCCTGAGAAAACACGCTAAAAGTTTCTCCTGCAACTCGTTCCATTTGTGCTGGATGAATGAACGTCTCTCCATATGCTTAGGTCTGAGAGATAATTGTGTGTGTATGCCGTACTTCAACTAGCTTGCTGTTAATACAAAGTTTCTTTTCTGTTGCAAACTACACTCCATACATATATGTGGGGAGGTACTAGCTCCAAATCGGTTTTACAGTGAAACCTGCAGGAACTTCAAACCGGCACTAGGAAACAAACTGAGAAACCACAGTAAAAGTTTCCCCTGCAAACCGTTTACTTTGTGCTACATGAATGAACGTCTCTCCACATGCTAAACTCTGATATATATGTGAGTGTGAAATCCGTCTTTCACCTAGGTTGTTAGGAACGCCAAGTTTGTTTTCAGTAGCAAATTACACTAAATTAATATATATGTTGAAGTACTAGCTCCAACACTTTTTTACAGTAAAAACTTCAGGAACTTCAAACCGGCACTTGGAAACAGACTGAGATACCACAATAATATTTTCTCCTGCAACCCATTCCATTTGTGCTGCATGAAGGAACGTCTCCCCACATGCTCAGTTCTGAGAGATAAGTGTGTGTGAATGCCGTTCTTCACTTAGGTTGTTGTTAAAAAAAGTTTCTTTTCAGTTGCAAACTACACTCCATACATATATATGGGGAGGTACTAGCTCCATCTCGGTTTTACACTGAAAACTGCAGGAACTTCAAACCGGCCCTAGGAAACAGACTCAGAAACCAGAATAAAAGTTGCTCCTGCAACCCTTTCCATTTGTGCTGGATGAACGAACGTCTCTCCAAATGCTCAATTCTGAGAGATAAGTGTGTGTGAAAGCAAAGTTCACATAGCTTTTTAGGAACACAAACTTCATTTTAAGTTGCAAACTACACTCCATACATATATATGGGGAGGTACTAGCTCCAACTCGGTTTTACAGTGACAACTGCAGGAATTTCAAACCGCCACTAGGAAACAGCCTGAGAAAACACACTAAAAGTTTCTCCTGCAACTCGTTCCATTTGTGCTGGATGAATGAAAGTCTCTCCACATGCTCAGGTCTGAGAGATAATTGTGTGTGAATGCCGTACTTCAACTAGCTTGCTGTTAACACAAATTTTCTTTTCTGTTGCAAACTACACACCATACATATATGTGGGGAGGTACTAGCTCCAAATCGGTTTTACAGTGAAACTTGCAGGAACTTCAAACCGGCACTAGGAAACAAACTGAGAAACCACAGTAAAAGTTTCCCCTGCAAACCTTTCACTTTGTGCTACATGAATGAACGTCTCTCCACATGCTAAACTCTGATATATATGTGAGTGTGAAATCCGTCTTTCACCTAGGTTGTTAGGAACGCCAAGTTTGTTTTCAGTAGCAAATTACACTGAATTCATATATATGTTGAGGTAGTAGCTCCAACTCTTTTTTACAGTAAAAATTTCAGGAACTTCAAACCGGCACTTGGAAACAGACTGAGATACCACAATAATATTTTCTCCTGCAACCCATTCCATTTGTGCTGCATGAAGGAACGTCTCTCCACATGCTCAACTCTGAGAGATAAGAGTGTGTGAAAGCCGCCTTCACCCAGCTTGTTGGGAACACAAAGTTTCTATTCAGTTGCAAATTACACTCCATACAAATATATGGGGAGGTACAAGCTCCAACTTGGTTTTATAGTGAAAACTGCAGGAACTTCAAACCGGCCCTAGGAAGCAGACTGAGAAACCGGAAAAAAACTTTCTCCTGCATAACTTTCCTTTTGTGCTAGATGAACGAAAGTCTCTCCACATGATCAGTTCTGAGAAATAAGTGTGTGTGAAAGCCGTAATTCACCTAGCTTTTTGGGAACACAAAGATTCCTTTCAGTTGCAGACAAAAATCCATACATATATATGGGGAAGTACTAGCTCCAACTCGCATTTACAGTGAAAAATGCAGGAACTTCAAACCGATACTTGGAAAAAGACTGAGAAACCAGAGTAAATGTTTCCCCTGCAAACCAGTACCTTGGTTCTAGATGAATGAAGGTCTCTCCACATGCTCAGTTCTGATATATAAGAGTGCGTGAAAGCCGACCTTCACCTCGCTTGTTAGGAACACCAAGGTTCTTTTCAGTAGCAAACTACACTAAAATAATATATATGTTGAGGTAATAGCTCCAACTCGGTATCACATTGAAACCTGCAGGAATTTCAAACCGGCCCTAGGAAACAGACTGAGAAACCGGAAAAATACTTTCCCCTGCATAACTTTCCTTTTGTGCTAGATGAACGAACGTCTCTCCACATTGTTAGTTCTGAGAGAAAATTGAGTGTGAAAGCCGTCCTTTACATAGCTTGTTGTTAACACAAAGTTTCTTGTCAGTTGCAAACTACACTCCATATATATATATGGTTAGGTACTAGTTCCAACTCGGTTTTACACTGAAAACTGCAGGAAGTTCCAACCGGCACTAGGAAACAGACTGAGAAACCAGAGTAAAATTTACTCCTGCAATCAGTTCCCTTTGTGCCAGAAGAACGAACGTATCTCCACATGCTCAATTCTGAGAGATAAGAGTGTGTGAAAGCCGTCCTTCACCCACATTGTTGGGAACACAAAGTTTCTTTTCAGTTGCAAATTCCACTCCATATATATATATGGGGAGGTAAAACCTCCAACAATGTTTTACAGTGAAAACTGCAGGAAAATCAAACCGGCACTAAAAAATAGACTTAGAAACCGGAAAAATACTTTCTCCTGCAACCCGTTCCCATTGTGCAAGATGAACGAACGTCTCTCCACATGCTCAGTTCTGAGAGATAATTTTATGTGAAAGCCGTCCTTCACCTAGCTTGTTGGGAACACAAAGTTTTTTCAGTTGCAATCTACACTCCATACATATATATGGGAAGATACCAGCTCCAACTCGGTTTTACAGTGAAATCTGCAGGAATTTCAAACCAGCACTAGGAAACAGACTGAGAAACCGGAGTAAATCTTTCCCCTGCAACCCATTCCCTTTGTGCTAGATGAAAAATCATCACCCCACATGCTCAGTTCTGAGAGATAAGTGCGTGTGACAGCCGTCCTTCACATAGCATGTTGAGAACACAAAGTTTATTTACACTTGGAAACTACACTCCATAAATATATATGGGGATGTACTATTTCCAACTCGTTTTACTGTGAACACTGCAGGAACTTCAAACCGGCACTAGGAAACAGACTGATAAACCAGAGTAAAAGTTTCTCCTGCAAAACATTCCATTTGTGCTAGATGAACGAACGACTCTCCACATGCTCAGTTCTGAGAGATAAGTTTGTGTGAAAGCCTTCCTTCACCTAGCTTGTTGGGAACACATAGTTTCTTTTCTGTAGCAGACTACAGTCCATACATGTATATGGGGAGGTAGTAGCTCCAAATCGGTTTTTGAGCGAAAACAGCAGGAACTTCAAACCGGCACTAGGAAACAGACTGAGAAACCAGAGTCAAAATTTATCTTGCAAACCGTTCCATTTGTGCTAGATGAACGAACGTCTCTCAAGATGCAAAGATCTGAGAATTTACTGTGTGTGAAAGCCGTAATTCACCTAGCTTGTTGGGAACACAAACATCTTTTTAAGTTGCAAAATACACTCCATAAATATATATGGTTAGGTACTAGCTCCAACTCGGTTTTACAATGAAAACTGCAGGAATTTCAAACCGCCACTAGGAAACAGACTGAGAAACCACACTAAAAGTTTCCCCAGCAACCTGTTCCATTTGTGCTGGATGAATGAATGTCTCAGCACATGCTCAGTTCTGAGAGATAAGTGTGTGTGAATGCCGTACTTCACTTAGCTTGTTGTTAAAAAAAGTTTCTTTTCAGTTGCAAACTACACTCCATACATATATATGGGGAGGTACTATCTCCATCTCGGTTTTACAGTGAAAACTGAAGGAACTTCAAACCGACACTAGGAAACAGACTGAGAAACCAGAATAAAAGTTGCTACTGCAAACCTTTCCATCTGTGCTGGATGAATGAACGTCTCTCCAAATGCTCAGATCTGAGAGATAAGTGTGTGTGAATGCCGTACTTCAACTAGCTTGCTGTTAACACAAAGTTTCTTTTCAGTTGCAAACAACACTCCATACATATAAATGGTGAGTTTCTAGCTCCAAATCGGTTTTACAGTGAAAACAGCAGGAACTTCAAAGCGGCCCTAAGAAACAGACTGAAAAACCGGATAAATACTTCCTCCTGCTTAACTTTCCTTTTGTGCTAGATGAACGAACGTCTATCCACATGATCATTTCTGAGAAATAATTGTGTGTGAAAGCAGCACTTCACCAATCTTTTTGGGAACACAAAGTTTCCTTTCAGTTGCAGACTAAAATCCATACATATATATGGGGAAGTACTAGCTCCAACTCGCATTAACAGTGAAAAAATGCAGGAACTTCAAACCGATACTTGGAAACAGACTGAGAAACCAGAGTAAATGTTTCCCCTGCAAACCGTTCCATTTGCGCTAGATGAATGAACGTCTCACCACATGCTCAGTTCTGATATATAAGTGTGTGTGAAAGCCGACCTTCACTAGCTTGTTGGGAACACCAAGTTTCTTTTCAGTAGAAAACTACACTAAATTCATGTATATGTTGAGATACTTGCTCAAACTCGGTTTAACAGTGAAAACTGCAGGAATTTCAAACCGGCACTGGGAAAAAGACTGAGAAAACAGAGTAATATTTTCTCCAGCATAACTTTCCTGTTGTGCTAGATGAACGAACGTCTCTCCACATGATCATTTCTGAGAAATAAGTATGTGTGAAAGCAGTCTTTCAATTTTCTTGTTGGGAACACAAAGTTTCTTTTCAGTTGCAAACTCCACTCTATACATATATATGGGAAGGTACTAGCTCCAGCTCGGTTTTACTGTGAAATCTGCAGGAATTTCAAACCAGCACTAGGAACCAGACTGAGGAACCGGAGTAAATCTTTCCCCTGCAAACCGTTCCTTTTGTGCTAGATGAACGAACGTCTCTCCACATGGTCAGTTCTGAGAGATAAGTTTGTGTGAAAGCCTTCTTTCACTTAGCTTGTCGGGAACACAAAGTTTCTTTTATGTAGCAGACTACACTCCATAGATGTATATGGGGAGGTAGTAGCTCCAACTCGGTTTTACAGTGAAAACTGCATTAACTTCAAACAGGCACTAGGAAGCAGACTGAGAAACCAAAACAAAATTGCTCCTTGAACCCGTTCCCTTTGTGCTAGATGAACTAAAGTCTCTCTACATGCTCAGTTCTGAGAGATAAGTGTGTGTGAATTCCGACGTTCACCTAGCTATTTGGGAACACACAGTTAGTTTTAAGTTGCAAATTGCAAACCCTAAATATATGGGGAGGTACTAGCCCCAACACGGTTTTACAGTGAAAGTTGCCGGAACATCAAAACGGCACTAGGAAACAGACTGAGAAACCAGAGTAAAAGTTTCTCCTGCAACACATTCACTTTGTGCTAGATGAACGATCGTCTCTCCACATGCTCAGTCCTGAGAGATAAGTTTGTGTGAAAGCCTTCTTTCACCTAGCTTGTTGGGAACACAAAGTTTCTTTTATGTAGCAGACTACACTCCATAAATGTATATGGGGAGGTAGTAGCTCCAACTCGGTTTTAGAGTGAAAACTGCAGGAACTTCAAACCGGCACTAGGAAGCAGACTGAGAAACCAGAAAAAAAATTGCTCCTGCCACCCGTTCACTTTGTGCTAGATGAACTAAAGTCACTCCACATGCTGAATTCTGAGAGATAAGTGTATGTGAAAGCCGTCCTTCACCCACCTTGTTGGGAACACAAAGTTTCTTTTCAGTTGCAAATTCCACTCCATATATATATATGGGGAGGTAAAACCTCCAACAATGTTTTACAGTGAAAACTGCAGGAAAATCAAACCGGCACTAAGAAATAGACTTAGAAACCGGAAAAATACTTTCTCCTGCAACCCGTTCCCATTGAGCTAGATGAACGAAAGTCTCTCCACATGCTCAGGTCTGAGAGATAAATTTATGTGAAAGCCGTCCTTCACCTAGCTTGTTGGGAACACAAAGTTTTTTTCAGTTGCAATCTACACTCCATACATATATATGGGAGGTAATATCTCCAACAATGTTTTACACTGAAAACTGCAGGAATATCAAACCGGCACTAGAAAACACACTGAGAAACCAGAGTAATATTTTCTCCTGCATAACTTTCCTGTTGTGCTAGATGAACGAACGTCTCTCCACATGATCATTTCTGAGAAATAAGTGTGTGTGAAAGCAGTCTTTCAATTTCCTTGTTGGGAACACAAAGTTTCATTTCAGTTGCAATCTACACTCCATATAAATATATGGGAAGATACCAGCTCCAACTCGGTTTTACAGTGAAATCTGCAGGAATTTCAAACCAGCACTAGGAAACAGACTGAGAAACCGGAGTAAATCTTTCCCCTGCAACCCGTTCCCTTTGTGCTAGATGAAAAATCGTCACCCCACATGCTCAGTTCTGAGAGTTAAGTGCGTGTGACAGCCGTTTTTCACAAAGCTTTTTGAGAACACAAAGTTTATTTACACTTGGAAACTACACTCCATAAATATATATGGGGATGTACTAGTTCCAACTCGTTTTACAGTGAACACTGCAGGAACTTCAACCCGGCACTAGGAAACAGACTGATAAACCAGAGTAAAAGTTTCTCCTGCAAAACATTCCCTTTGTGCTAGATGAACGAACGACTCTCCACATGCTCAGTTCTGAGAGATAAGTTTGTGTGAAAGCCTTCCTTCACCTATCTTCTTGGGAACACAAAGTTTCTTTTCTGTAGCATACTACTCTCCATAGATGTATATGGGGAGGTAGTAGCTCCAAATCGGTTTTTGAGCGAAAACAGCAGGAACTTCAAACCGGCACTAGGAAACAGACTGAGAAACCAGAGTCAAAATTTATCTTGCAAACATTTCCATTTGTGCTAGATGAACGAACGTCTCTCAAGATGCAAATATCTGAGAATTTATTGTGTGTGAAAGCCGTAATTCACCTAGCTTGTTGGGAACACAAACTTCCTTTAAAGTTGCAAACTACACTCCATATATATATATGGTTAGGTACTAGTTCCAACTCGGTTTTACAGTGAAAACTGCAGGAAATTCAAACCGCCACTAGGAAACAGACTGAGAAACCACACTAAAAGTTTCTCCAACAACCAGTTCCATTTGTGCTGGATGAATGAACGTCTCAGCACATGCTCAGTTCTGAGAGATAAGTGTGTGTGAATGCCGTTCTTCACTTAACTTGTTGTTAAAAAAATTTCTTTTCAGTTGCAAACTACACTCCATACATATATATGGGGAGGTACTAGCTCCATCTCGGTTTTACAGTGAAAACTGCAGGAACTTCAAACCGGCACTAGGAAGCAGACTGAGAAACCAGAATAAAAGTTGCTCCTGCAACCCTTTCCATTTGTGCTGGATGAACGAACGTCTCTCCACATGCTCAGTTCTAAGAGATAAGTGTGTGTGCAAGCAAACTTCACATAGCGTGTTAGGAACACAAACTTCATTTTAAGTTGCAGACTACACTCCATACATATATATGGGGAGGTACTAGCTCCAACTCGGTTTTACAATGAAAACTGCAGGAATTTCAAACCGCCACTAGGAAACAGACTGAGAAAACACACTAAAAGTTTCCCCTGCAACTCGTTCCATTTGTGCTGGATGAATGAACGTCTCTCCACATGCTCAGATGTGAGAGATAATTGTGTGTGAATGTCGTACTTCACCTAGCTTGCTGTTAACACAAAGTTTCTTTTCAGTTGAAAACTACACTCCATACATATATATGGGGAAGTACTAGCTCCAAATCGGTTTTACAGTGAAAACTGCAGGAACGTCAAACCAGCACTAGGAAACAAACTGAGAAACCATAGTAAAAGTTTCCCCTGAAAACCGTTCAATTTGTGCTACATGAATGAACGTCTCTCCACATGCTAAATTCTGATATATAAGTGAGTGTGAAATCCGTCTTTCACCTAGCTTGTTAGGAACGCCAAGATTGTTTTCATTAGCAAATTACACTAAATTCATATATATGTTGAGGTACTAGCTCCAAATCGGTTTTACAGTGAAAACTTCAGGAACTTCAAACCGGCACTTGGAAACAGACTGAGATACCACAATAATATTTTCTCCTGCAACCCATTCCATTTGTGATGAATGAAGGAACGTCTCTCCAGATGCTCAACTCTGAGAGATAAGAGTGTGTGAAAGCCGCCTTCACCCATCTTGTTGGGAACACAAAGTTTCTTTTCAGTTGCAAAACCCACTCCATATATATATATGGGGAGGTACTAGCTCCAACTCGGTTTTACAGTGAAAACTGCAGGAAAATCAAACCGGCACTAAGAAATAGACTTAGAAACCGGAAAAATACTTTCTCCTGCAACCCGTTCCCATTGTGCTAGATGAACGAACGCCTCTCCACATGCTCAGTTCTGAGAGATAATTTTATGTGAAAGCCTTCCTTCACCTAGCTTGTTGTGAACACAAAGTTTTTTTCAGTTGCAATCTACACTCCACACATATATATGGGAGTTATTATCTCTAACAATATTTTACACTGAAAACTGCAGGAATATCAAACCGGCACTAGAAAACACACTGAGAAACCAGAGTAATATTTTCTCCTGCATAACTTTCCTGTTGTGCTAGATGAACGAACGTCTCTCCACATGATCATTTCTGAGAAATAAGTATGTGTGAAAGCAGTCTTTCAATTTTCTTGTTGGGAACACAAAGTTTCATTTCAGTTGCAATCTACACTCCATATAAATATATGGGAAGATACCAGCTCCAGCTCGGTTTTACAGTGAAATCTGCAGGAATTTCAAACCAGCACTAGGAACCAGACTGAGGAACCGGAGTAAATCTTTCCCCTGCAAACCGTTCCTTTTGTGCTAGATGAACGAACGTCTCTCCACATGGTCAGTTCTGAGAGATAAGTTTGTGTGAAAGCCTTCTTTCACTTAGCTTGTCGGGAACACAAAGTTTCTTTTATGTAGCAGACTACACTCCATAGATGTATATGGGGAGGTAGTAGCTCCAACTCGGTTTTACAGTGAAAACTGCATTAACTTCAAACAGGCACTAGGAAGCAGACTGAGAAACCAAAACAAAATTGCTCCTTGAACCCGTTCCCTTTGTGCTAGATGAACTAAAGTCTCTCTACATGCTCAGTTCTGAGAGATAAGTGTGTGTGAATTCCGACGTTCACCTAGCTATTTGGGAACACACAGTTACTTTTAAGTTGCAAATTGCAAACCCTAAATATATGGGGAGGTACTAGCCCCAACACGGTTTTACAGTGAAAGTTGCCGGAACATCAAAACGGCACTAGGAAACAGACTGAGAAACCAGAGTAAAAGTTTCTCCTGCAACACATTCACTTTGTGCTAGATGAACGATCGTCTCTCCACATGCTCAGTCCTGAGAGATAAGTTTGTGTGAAAGCCTTCTTTCACCTAGCTTGTTGGGAACACAAAGTTTCTTTTATGTAGCAGACTACACTCCATAAATGTATATGGGGAGGTAGTAGCTCCAACTCGGTTTTAGAGTGAAAACTGCAGGAACTTCTAACCGGCACTAGGAAGCAGACTGAGAAACCAGAAAAAAAATTGCTCCTGCCACCCGTTCACTTTGTGCTAGATGAACTAAAGTCACTCCACATGCTGAATTCTGAGAGATAAGTGTATGTGAAAGCCGTCCTTCACCCACCTTGTTGGGAACACAAAGTTTCTTTTCAGTTGCAAATTCCACTCCATATATATATATGGGGAGGTAAAACCTCCAACAATGTTTTACAGTGAAAACTGCAGGAAAATCAAACCGGCACTAAGAAATAGACTTAGAAACCGGAAAAATACTTTCTCCTGCAACCCGTTCCCATTGAGCTAGATGAACGAAAGTCTCTCCACATGCTCAGGTCTGAGAGATAAATTTATGTGAAAGCCGTCCTTCACCTAGCTTGTTGGGAACACAAAGTTTTTTTCAGTTGCAATCTACACTCCATACATATATATGGGAGGTAATATCTCCAACAATGTTTTACACTGAAAACTGCAGGAATATCAAACCGGCACTAGAAAACACACTGAGAAACCAGAGTAATATTTTCTCCTGCATAACTTTCCTGTTGTGCTAGATGAACGAACGTCTCTCCACATGATCATTTCTGAGAAATAAGTGTGTGTGAAAGCAGTCTTTCAATTTCCTTGTTGGGAACACAAAGTTTCATTTCAGTTGCAATCTACACTCCATATAAATATATGGGAAGATACCAGCTCCAACTCGGTTTTACAGTGAAATCTGCAGGAATTTCAAACCAGCACTAGGAAACAGACTGAGAAACCGGAGTAAATCTTTCCCCTGCAACCCGTTCCCTTTGTGCTAGATGAAAAATCGTCACCCCACATGCTCAGTTCTGAGAGTTAAGTGCGTGTGACAGCCGTTTTTCACAAAGCTTTTTGAGAACACAAAGTTTATTTACACTTGGAAACTACACTCCATAAATATATATGGGGATGTACTAGTTCCAACTCGTTTTACAGTGAACACTGCAGGAACTTCAACCCGGCACTAGGAAACAGACTGATAAACCAGAGTAAAAGTTTCTCCTGCAAAACATTCCCTTTGTGCTAGATGAACGAACGACTCTCCACATGCTCAGTTCTGAGAGATAAGTTTGTGTGAAAGCCTTCCTTCACCTATCTTCTTGGGAACACAAAGTTTCTTTTCTGTAGCATACTACTCTCCATAGATGTATATGGGGAGGTAGTAGCTCCAAATCGGTTTTTGAGCGAAAACAGCAGGAACTTCAAACCGGCACTAGGAAACAGACTGAGAAACCAGAGTCAAAATTTATCTTGCAAACATTTCCATTTGTGCTAGATGAACGAACGTCTCTCAAGATGCAAATATCTGAGAATTTATTGTGTGTGAAAGCCGTAATTCACCTAGCTTGTTGGGAACACAAACTTCCTTTAAAATAGCAAACTACACTCCATATATATATATGGTTAGGTACTAGTTCCAACTCGGTTTTACAGTGAAAACTGCAGGAAATTCAAACCGCCACTAGGAAACAGACTGAGAAACCACACTAAAAGTTTCTCCAACAACCAGTTCCATTTGTGCTGGATGAATGAACGTCTCAGCACATGCTCAGTTCTGAGAGATAAGTGTGTGTGAATGCCGTTCTTCACTTAACTTGTTGTTAAAAAAATTTCTTTTCAGTTGCAAACTACACTCCATACATATATATGGGGAGGTACTAGCTCCATCTCGGTTTTACAGTGAAAACTGCAGGAACTTCAAACCGGCACTAGGAAGCAGACTGAGAAACCAGAATAAAAGTTGCTCCTGCAACCCTTTCCATTTGTGCTGGATGAACGAACGTCTCTCCACATGCTCAGTTCTAAGAGATAAGTGTGTGTGCAAGCAAACTTCACATAGCGTGTTAGGAACACAAACTTCATTTTAAGTTGCAGACTACACTCCATACATATATATGGGGAGGTACTAGCTCCAACTCGGTTTTACAATGAAAACTGCAGGAATTTCAAACCGCCACTAGGAAACAGACTGAGAAAACACACTAAAAGTTTCCCCTGCAACTCGTTCCATTTGTGCTGGATGAATGAACGTCTCTCCACATGCTCAGATGTGAGAGATAATTGTGTGTGAATGTCGTACTTCACCTAGCTTGCTGTTAACACAAAGTTTCTTTTCAGTTGAAAACTACACTCCATACATATATATGGGGAAGTACTAGCTCCAAATCGGTTTTACAGTGAAAACTGCAGGAACGTCAAACCAGCACTAGGAAACAAACTGAGAAACCATAGTAAAAGTTTCCCCTGAAAACCGTTCAATTTGTGCTACATGAATGAACGTCTCTCCACATGCTAAATTCTGATATATAAGTGAGTGTGAAATCCGTCTTTCACCTAGCTTGTTAGGAACGCCAAGATTGTTTTCATTAGCAAATTACACTAAATTCATATATATGTTGAGGTACTAGCTCCAAATCGGTTTTACAGTGAAAACTTCAGGAACTTCAAACCGGCACTTGGAAACAGACTGAGATACCACAATAATATTTTCTCCTGCAACCCATTCCATTTGTGATGAATGAAGGAACGTCTCTCCAGATGCTCAACTCTGAGAGATAAGAGTGTGTGAAAGCCGCCTTCACCCACCTTGTTGGGAACACAAAGTTTCTTTTCAGTTGCAAAACCCACTCCATATATATATATGGGGAGGTACTAGCTCCAACTCGGTTTTACAGTGAAAACTGCAGGAAAATCAAACCGGCACTAAGAAATAGACTTAGAAACCGGAAAAATACTTTCTCCTGCAACCCGTTCCCATTGTGCTAGATGAACGAACGCCTCTCCACATGCTCAGTTCTGAGAGATAATTTTATGTGAAAGCCTTCCTTCACCTAGCTTGTTGTGAACACAAAGTTTTTTTCAGTTGCAATCTACACTCCACACATATATATGGGAGTTATTATCTCTAACAATATTTTACACTGAAAACTGCAGGAATATCAAACCGGCACTAGAAAACACACTGAGAAACCAGAGTAATATTTTCTCCTGCATAACTTTCCTGTTGTGCTAGATGAACGAACGTCTCTCCACATGATCATTTCTGAGAAATAAGTGTGTGTGAAAGCAGTCTTTCAATTTCCTTGTTGGGAACACAAAGTTTCATTTCAGTTGCAATCTACACTCCATATAAATATATGGGAAGATACCAGCTCCAGCTCGGTTTTACAGTGAAATCTGCTTGAATTTCAAACCAGCACTAGGAAACAGACTGAGAAACCGGAGTAAATCTTTCCCCTGCAACCCGTTCCCTTTGTGCTAGATGAAAAATCGTCACACCACATGCTCAGTTCTGAGAGATAAGTTTGTGTGAAAGCCTTCCTTCACCTAGCTTGTTGGGAACACAAAGTTTCTTTTCTGTAGCATACTACGCTCCATACATGTATATGGGGAAGTAGTAGCTCCAAATCGGTTTTTGAGTGAAAACAGCATGAAATTCAAACCGGCACTAGGAAACAGACTGAGAAACCAGAGTCAAAATTTATCTTGCAAACTGTTCTATTTGTGCTAGATGAACGAACGTCTCTCAAGATGCAAAGATCTGAGAATTTACTGTGTGTGAATGCCGTAATTCACCTAGCTTGTTGGGAACACAAACTTCCTTTTAAGTTGCAAAATACACTCCATATATATATGGTTAGGTACTAGCTCCAACTCGGTTTTACAGTGAAAACTGCAGGAATTTCAAACCGCCACTAGGAAACAGACTGAGAAACCACACTAAAAGCTTCCCCAGCCACACGTTCCATTTGTGCTGGATGAATGAACGTCTCAGCACATGCTCAGTTCTGAGAGATAAGTGTGTGTGAATGCCGTACTTCATTTAGCTTGTTGTTAAAAAAAGTTTCTTTTCAGTTGCAAACTACACTCCATACATATGTATGGGGAGGTACTAGCTCCATCTCGGTTTTACACTGAAAACTGCAGGAACTTTAAACCGGCACTACGAAGCAGACTGAGAAACCAGAGTAAAAATTTCTCCTGAAACACGTTCCCTTTGTGCTAGTTGAACGAACGTCTCTCCACATGCTCAGTTCTGAGAGTTAAGTGTGTGTGAAAGCCGTCCTTCACCTAGCTTGTTGGGAACACAAAGATTCTTTTCAGTTGCAAACTACACTCCATACATATATATGGGGAGGTACTAGCTGCAACTCGGTTTTACAGTGAAAACTGCAAGAACTTGAAACCGGCACTGGGAAACAGACTGAGAAACCAGAATAATAGTTGCTACTGCAACCCTTTCCATTTGTGCTGGATGAATGAACGTCTCTCCAGCATGCTCAGTTCTGAGAGATATTTGTATGTGAAAGCAAACTTCACCTAGCTTGTTAGGAACACAAACTTCCTTTTAAGTTGCAAACTACACTCCATATATATATATGGGGAGGTACTAGATCCAACTCGGGTTTATAGTGAAAACTGCAGGAACTTCAAACCGGCACTAGGAAACAGACTGAGAGACAAGAGTAATAGATTATCTTGCAAACCGTTCCATTTGTGCTAGATGAACGAACGTCTCTCAAGATGCAAAGATCTGAGAATTTAGTGTGTGTGAAAGCCATAATTCACCTAGCTTGTTGGGAAAACAAACTTCCTTCTAAGTTGCAAACTACACTCCATACATATATATGGGGAGGTACTAGCTCCAACTCGGTTTTACATTGAAAACTTCAGGAATTTCAAACCGCCACTAGGAAACAGACTGAGAAAACACACTAAAAGTTTCTCCTGCAAACCGTTCCATTTGTGCTGGATGAATGAACGTCTCTACACATGCTCAGATCTGAGAGATAATTGTGTGTGAATGCCGTACTTCAACTAGCTTGCTGTTAACACAAAGTTTCTTTTCAGTTGCAAACTACACTCCATACATATATATGGTGAGGTACTAGCTCCAAAACGGTTTTACAGTGAAAACTGCAGGAACTTCAGAGCGGCCCTAGGAAACAGACTGGAAACCGTAAAAAAACTTCCTCCTGCTTAAATTTCCTTTTGTGCTAGATGAACGAACGACTATCCACATGATCATTTCTGAGAAATAATTGTGTGTGAAAGCAGCACTTCACCAAGCTTTTTGGGAACACAAAGTTTCCTTTCAGTTGCAGACTAAAATCCATACATATATATGGGGAAGTACTAGCTCCAACTCGCATTAACAGTGAAAAAATGCAGGAACTTCAAACCGATACTTGGAAACACACTGAGAAACCAGAGTAAATGTTTCCCCTGCAAACCGTTCCATTTGCGCTAGATGAATGAATGTCGCACCACATGCTCAGTTCTGATACATAAGTGTGTGTGAAAGCCGACCTTCACTAGCTTGTTGGGAACACCAAGTTTCTTTTCAGTAGCAAACTACACTAAATTGATATATATGTTGAGATACTTGCTCCAACTCGCTTTAACAGTGAAAACTGCAGGAACTTCAAACCGGCACTGGGAAACAGACTGAGAAAACAGAGTAAAAGTTTCTCCTGCAAAACATTCCCTTTGTGCTAGATGAACGAACATCTCTCCACATGCTCAGTTCTGAGAGATAAGTTTGTTTGAAAGCCTACTTTCACTTAGCTTGTTGGGAACACAAAGTTTCTTTTATGTAGCATAATACACGCCATACATGTATACGGGAGGTAGTAGCTCCAACTCGGTTTTACAGTGAAAACTGCAGGAAATTCAAACCGGCACTAGGAAGCAGACTGAGAAACCAGAATAAAAGTTGCTACTGCAACCCTTTCCATTTGTGCTAGATGAACGAACATGTCTCAAGATGCAAAGATCTGAGAATTTAGTGTGTTTGAAAGCCGTAATTCACCTAGCTTGTTGGGAACACAAACTTCCTTCTAAGTTGCAAACTACACTCCATACATATATATGGGGAGGTACTAGCTCCAACTCGGTTTTACAGTGAAAACTGCAGGAATTTCAAACCGCCACTAAGAAAAAGACTGAGAAAACACACTAAAAGTTTCTCCTGCAAACCGTTCCATTTGTGCTGGATGAATGAACGTCTCTCCACATGCTCAGATCTAGAGATAATTGTGTGTGAATGCCGTACTTCAACTAGCTTGCTGATAACACAAAGTTTCTTTTCAGTTGCAAACTACACTCCATACATATATATAGTGAGGTTCTAACTCCAAATCGGTTTTACAGTGAAAACTGCAGGAACTTCAAAACGGCCCTAAGAAACAGACTGAGAAACCGGATAAAAACTTCCTCCTGCTTAACTTTCCTTTTGTGCTAGATGAACGAAAGTCTATCCACATGATCATTTCTGAGAAATAATTGTGTGTGAAAGCAGCACTTCACCAAGCTTTTTGGGAACACAAAGTTTCCTTTCAGTTGCAGACTAAAATCCATACATATATATGGGGAAGTACTAGCTCCAACTCGCATTAACAGTGAAAAAATGCAGGAACTTCAAACCGATACTTGGAAACAGACTGAGAAACAAGAGTAAATACTTCCCCTGCAAACCGTTGCATTTGCGCTAGATGAATGAACGTCTCACCACATGCTCAGTTCTGATATATAAGTGTGTGTGAAAGCCGACGTTCACTAGCTTGTTGGGAACACAAAGTTTCTTTTCAGTAGCAAACTACACTAAATTGATATATATGTATAGATACTTGTTCCAACTCGCTTTAACAGTGAAAACTGCAGGAACTTCAAACCGGCACTGGGAAACAGACTGAGAAAACACAGTAAAAGTTTCTCCTGCAACACATTCCCTTTGTGCTAGATGAACGAACGTCTCTCCACATGCTCAGTTCTGAGAGATAAGTTTCTGTGAAAGCCTTCTTTCACCTAGCTTGTTGGAAACACAAAGTTTCTTTTATGTAGCAGACTACACTCCATAAATGAATATCGGGAGGTAGTAGCTCCAACTCGGTTTTACAGTGAAAACTGCAGGAACTTCAAACTGGCACTAGGAAGCAGACTGAGAAACCAGAAAAAAAATTGCTCCTGCAACCCGTTCACTTTGTGCTACATGAACTAAAGTCTCTCCACATGCTCAATTCTGAGAGATAAGAGTGTGTGAAAGCCGTCCTTCACCCAACTTGTTGGGAACACAAAGTTTCTTTTCAGTTGCAAATTCCACTCCATATATATATATGGGGAGGTAAAACCTCCAACAATGTTTTACAGTGAAAACTGCAGGAAAATCAAACCCGCACTAAGAAATAGACTTAGAAACCGGAAAAATACTTTCTCCTGCAACCCGTTCCCATTTTGCTAGAAGAACGTAAGTCTCTCCACATGCTCAGTTCTGAGAGATAAATTTATGTGAAAGCCGTCCTTCACCTAGCTTGTTGGGAACACAAAGTTTTTTTCAGTTGCAATCTACACTCCATACATATATATGGGAGGTATTATCTCCAACAATGTTTTACACTGAAAACTGCAGGAATATCAAACCGGCACTAGAAAACACACTGAGAAACCAGAGTAATATTTTCTCCTGCATAACTTTCCTGTTGTGCTAGATGAACGAACGTCTCTCCACATGATCATTTCTGAGAAATAAGTGTGTGTGAAAGCAGTCTTTCAATTTCCTTGTTGGGAACACAAAGTTTCATTTCAGTTGCAATCTACACTCCATATAAATATATGGGACGATACCAGCTCCAACTCGGTTTTACAGTGAAATCTGCAGGAATTTCAAACCAGCACTAGGAAACAGACTGAGAAACCGGAGTAAATCTTTCCCCTGCAACCCGTTCCCTTTGTGCTAGATGAAAAATTGTCACCCCACATGCTCAGTTCTGAGAGATAAGTGCGTGTGACAGCCGTCCTTCACATAGCATGTTGAGAACACAAAGTTTATTTTCACTTGGAAACTACACTCCATAAATATATATGGGGAAGTACTAGTTCCAACTCGTTTTACAGTGAACACTGCAGGAACTTCAAACCGGCACTAATAAACAGACTGATAAACCAGAGTAAAAGTTTCTCCTGCAAAATATTCCATTTGTGCTAGATGAACGAACGACTCTCCACATGCTCAGTTCTGAGAGATAAGTTTGTGTGAAAGCCTTCCTTCACCTAGTTTGTTGGGAACACAAAGTTTCTTTTCTGTAGCATACTACGCTCCATAAATGTATATGGGGAGGTAGTAGCTCCAAATCGGTTTTTGAGTGAAAACAGCAGGAACTTCAAACCGGCACTAGGAAACAGACTGAGAAACCAGAGTCAAAATCTATCTTGCAAACCGTTCCATTTGTGCTAGATGAACGAACGTCTCTCAAGATAAAAAGTTCTGAGAATTTATTGTGTGTGAAAGCCGTAATTCACCTAGCTTGTTGGGAACACAAACTTCCTTTAAAGTTGCAAATTACACTATATATATATATATGGTTAGGTACTAGCTCCAACTCGGTTTTACATTGAAAACTGCAGGAATATCAAACCGCCACTAGGAAACAGACAGAGAAACCACACTAAAAGATTCCCCAGCAACCCGTTCCATTTGTGCTGGATGAATGAACGTCTCAGCACATGCTCAGTTCTGAGAGATAAGTGTGTGTGAATGCCGTACTTCATTTAGCTTGTTGTTAAAAAAAGTTTCTTTTCAGTTGCAATCTACACTCCATACATATATATGGGGAGGTACTAGCTCCAACTCGGTTTTACAGTGAAAACTGCAGGAACTTCAAACCGGCACTGAGAAACAGACTGAGAAACCAGAATAAAAGTTGCTACTGCAACCCTTTCCATTTGTGCTGGATAAACGAACGTCTCTCCACATGCTCAGTTCTGAGAAATATTTGTATGTGAAAGCAAACTTCACCTAGCTTGTTAGGAACACAAACTTCCTTTTAAGTTGCAAACTACACTCCATACATATATATGGGGAGGTACTAGCTCCAACTCGGGTTTACAGTAAAAACTGCAGGAACTTCAAACCGGCACTAGGAAACAGACTGAGAGACCAGAGTCATAGATTATATTTCAAACCGTTCCATTTGTGCTAGATGAACGAACGTCTCTCAAGATGCAAAGATCTGAGAATTTAGTGTGTGTGAAAGCCATAATTCACCTAGCTTGTTGGGAACACAAACTTCCTTCTAAGTTGCAAACTACACTCCATACATATATATGGGGAGGTACTAGCTCCAACTCGGTTTTACAATGAAAACTGCAGGAATTTCAAACCGCCACTAGGAAACAGACTGAGAAAACACACTAAAAGTTTCTCCTGCAAACCATTCCATTTGTGCTGGATGAATGAACGTCTCTCCACATGCTCAGATCTGAGAGATAATTGTGGGTGAATGCCGTACTTCAACTAGCTTACTGTTAACACAAAGTTTCTTTTCAGATGCAAACTACACTCCATACATATATATGGTGAGGTACTAGCTCCAAATCGGTTTTACAGTGAAAACTGCAGGAACTTCAAAGCGGCCCTAGGAAACAGACTGAGAAACCGTAAAAAAACTTCCTCCTGCTTAAATTTCCTTTTGTGCTAGATGAACGAACGACTATCCACATGATCATTTCTGAGAAATAATTGTGTGTGAAAGCAGCACTTCACCAATCTTTTTGGGAACACAAAGTTTCCTTTCAGTTGCAGACTAAAATCCATACATATATATGGGGAAGTACTAGCTCCAACTCGCATTAACAGTGAAAAAAATGCAGGAACTTCAAACCGATACTTGGAAACAGACTGAGAAACCAGAGTAAATGTTTCCCCTGCAAACCGTTCCATTTGCCCTAGATGAATGAATGTCTCACCACATGCTCAGTTCTGATACATAAGTGTGTGTGAAAGCCGACCTTCACTAGCTTGTTGGGAACACCAAGTTTCTTTACAGTAGCAAACTACACTAAATTGATATATATGTTGAGATACTTGCTCCAACTCGCTTTAACAGTGAAAACTGCAGGAACTTCAAACCGGCACTGGGAAACAGACTCAGAAAACAGAGTAAAAGTTTCTCCTGCAACACATTCCTTTTTGCTAGATGAACAATCATCTCTCCACATGCTCAGTTCTGAGAGATAAGTTTGTTTGAAAGCCTACTTTCACTTAGCTTGTTGGGAACACAAAGTTTCTTTTATGTAGCATACTACACTCCATAAATGTATATGGGGATGGAGTAGCTCCAACTCGGTTTAACAGTGAAAACTGCATTAACTTCAAACCGGCACTAGGAAGCAGACTGAGAAACCAGAAAAAAAATTGCTCCTGGAACCCGTTCCCTTTGTGCTAGATGAACTAAATTCTCTCCACATGCTCAGTTCTGAGAGATAAGTGTGTGTTAAAGCCGTCCTTCAAGTAGCTATTTTGGAACACAAAGTTTCTTTTCAGATTCAAACAACAATCCATACATATAATATGTGGAGGTACTCGCTCCAACTCGGTTTTACAGTGAAAAATGCAGGAACATCAAAACGGCACTAGGAAACAGACTGAGAAACCAGAGTAAAAGTTTCACCTGCAACCCGTTCCATTTTTGCTGGATGAACGAACATCTCTCCACATGCTCAGTTCAGATACATAAATGTGTGTGAAAGCCGTCCTTCACCAAGCTTGTTAGGAACACCAAGTTCTTTTCAGTAGCAAACTACACTAAATTTATATATATATGTTTAGGTACTAGCTCCAACTCGGTTTTACAGTGAAAACTGCAGGATCTTCAAACCGGCACTGGAAACAGACTGAGAAACCACACTAAAAGTTTCTCCTGCAAACCTTTGCATTTGTGCTGGATGAACGAAAGTCTCTACACATGCTGAGTTCTGAGAGACATGTGTGCGTGAAAGCCTTACTTCACCTAGCTTTTTGGGAACACAAAGTTTCTTTTCAGTTGCAAACTACACTCCATACATATATATGGGGAGGTACTAGTTCCAAATCGGTTTTAGAGTGAAAACTGCAGGAACTTCAAACCGACACTAGGAAACAGATTGAGAAACTACAGTAAATTTTCCCCTGCAAAACGTTCTCTTTGTGCTAGATGAATGAACGTCTCTCCAAATTTTCAGTTCTGATAAATAAGTGTGTGTGAAAGCGTCTTCACCTAGCTTGTTAGGAACACCAATTTCTTTTCAGTAACAAACTACACTAATTTCATATATAAGGGGAGGTTCTAGCTCCAACTCGGTTTTACAGTGAAAACTGCAGGAACTTCAAACCGGCACTAGGAAACACACTGAGAAACCAGTTTAGAAGTTGCTCCCTCAAACCGTTACATTTGTGCTGGATGAACGGTGTCTCTCCACATGCTCAGTTCTGAGAGATATGTGTGTGTGAAAGCCGTACTTCACCTAGCTTGTTGGGAACACAAAGTTTCTTTTCAGTTGCAAACTACAATCCATACATATATATGGGGATGTACTAGCTCCAAATCGGTTTTACAGTGAAAACTGCAGGAACTTCAAACCGGCACTAGGAAACAGACTGAGAAACCAGAGTAAAAGTTTACCCTGCACCCGTTTTCTTTGTGCTAGTTGAATGAACGTCTCTCCCCATGCTCAGTTCTGAGAGATGAGTGTGTGTGAAAGCCGTCCTTCACTAGCTTGTTGGGAACACAAAGTTTCTTTTCAGTTGCAAACTACACTCCATAAATATATATTTGGAGGTATTAGCTCCAACTCGGTTTTACACTGAAAACTGCAGGAACTTCAATCCGGCACTAGGAAACAGACTGAGAAACAAGAAAAAAGCTGCTCCTGCAACCAGTTCCCTTTGTGCTAGATGAAGGAACGTCTCTCCACATGCTCAGTTCTGATATATAACTGTGTGTTAAATCCGTCCTTCACCTAGCATTTGGGGAACCCAAAGATTTTTTTAGTTGCAAACTACACACCATACATATATATGGGGAGGTTCTTGGTCCAACCCGATTTTACAGTGAAAACTGCAGGAAATTCTAACAGGCACTAGGAAACAGACTGAGAAAGCAGAGTCAAAGTTATCTTGCAAACAATCCCATTTGTGCTAGATGAACGAACGTCTCTCAAGATGCAAAGATCTGAGAATTTAGTGTGTGTGAAAGCCGAAATTCACCTAGCTTGTTGGGAACACAAACTTCCTTTAATTTGCAAACTACACTCCATACAAATATAAGGGGAGGTACTAGCTCCAACTCGGTTTTACAGTGAAAACTGCAGGAACTTCAAACCGCCACTAGGAAACAGACTGAGAAACTACACTAAAAGTTTCTCCTGCAACCCGTTCCATTTGTGCTGGATGAAAGAACGTCTCTCCACATGCTCAGTTCTGAGGGATAATTTTGTGTGAAAGCCGTCCTTCACCTAGCTTGTTGGGAAAACCAAATTTCTTATCAGTTGCAAACTACATTCCATACATATATATGTGGAGGTACTAGCTCCAAATAGATTTTACAGTGAAAACTGCAGGAAATTCTAACCGGCACTAGGAAACAGACTTAGAAACCACAGTAAATGTTTCCCCTGCAAGGGTTCCTTTGTGCTAGATGAATGAACGTCTCTCCACATACTCAGTTCTGATACATATGTGTGTGTGAAAGCCGTCCTTCACCTAGATTGTTAGGAACACCAAGATTCTGTTCAGTAACAAACCACACTATATTCATATATATGTTTTGGTACTAGCTCCAACTCGGTTTTACAGTGAAAACTGCAGGATCTTCAATTCGGCACTAGGAAATATACTGAGAAAAAAGAATAGAAGTTGCTCCCTCAACCCCTTCCATATGTGCTGGATGAACGTTGTCTCTCCACATGCTCAGTTCTGAGAGATAAGTGTGTGTGAAGGCCGTCCTTCACCTAGCTTGTTGGGAACACAAATTTTCTTTTCAGTTGCAAACTACACTCCATACATATATATGGGAAGGTACTAGCTCCAAATCGATTTTACAGTGAAAACTGCAGGAACTTCAAACCGGCACTAGGAAACATACTGAGAAACCAGAGTAAAAGTTTCCCCTGCACCCGTTCTTTTTGTGCTAGATGAATGAATGTCTCTCCACATGCTCAGTTCTGTTATATAAGTGTGTGTGAAAAACGACTTTCAACTAGCTTGTTAGAAAAAAAATGTTTCTTTTCAGCAGCAAACTACACTAAATTCATATATAAATTGAGGTACTAGATCCAACACGATTTTACACTGAAAACTGCAGGAACTTCAATCCGGCACTAGGAAACAGACTGAGAAACCAGAAAAAAAGCTGCTCCTGCTACCCGTTCCCTTTGTGCTAGATGAAAAATCGTCACCCCAAATGCTCAGTTCTGAGAGTTAAGTGCGTGTGACAGCCGTTCTTCACATAGCTTTTTGAGAACACAAAGTTTATTTTCACTTGGAAACTACACTCCATATATATATATGGGGATGTACTAGTTCCAACTCGTTTTACAGTGAACAATGCAGGAACTTCAAACCGGCACTAGGAAACAGACTGATAAACCAGAGTAAAAGTTTCTACTGCAAAACATTCCCTTTGTGCTAGATGAACGAACGACTGTCCACATGCTAAGTTCTGAGAGATATGTTTGTGTGAAAGCCTTCCTTCACCTAGCTTGTTGGTAACACAAAGTTTCTTTTCTGTAGCATACTACACTCCATACATGTATATGGGGAGGTAGTAGCTCCAAATCGGTTTTTGAGTGAAAACAGCAGGAACTTCAAACCGGCACTAGGAAACAGACTGAGAAACCAGAGACAAAATTTATCTTGCAAACATTTCCATTTGTGCTAGATGAACGAACGTCTCTCAAGATGCAAAGATCTGAGAATTTATTGTGTGTGAAAGCCGTAATTCACCTAGCTTGTTGGGAACACAAACTTCCTTTAAAGTTGCAAACTACACTCCATATATATATATGGTTAGGTACTAGTTCCAACTCGGTTTTACAGTGAAAACTGCAGAAAATTCAAACCGCCACTAGGAAACAGACTGAGAAACCACACTAAAAGTTTCTCCAACAACCAGTTCCATTTGTGCTGGATGAATGAACGTCTCAGCACATGCTCAGTTCTGAGAGATAAGTGTGTGTGAATGCCGTTCTTCACTTTGTTTGTTGTTAAAAAAAGTTTCTTTTCAGTTGCAAACTACACTCCATACATATATATGGGGAGGTACTAGCTCCATCTCTGTTTTACAGTGAAAACTGCAGGAACTTCAAACCGGCACTAGGAAACAGACTGAGAAACCAGAATAAAAGTTGCTCCTGCCACCCTTTCCATTTGTGCTGGATGAACGAACGTCTCTCCACATGCTCAGTTCTGAGAGATAAGTGTGTGTGCAAGCAAACTTCACATAGATTGTTAGGAACACAAACACCATTTTAAGTTGCAAACTACACTCCATACATATATATGGGTAGGTACTAGCTCCAACTCGGTTTTACAATGAAAACTGCAGGAATTTCAAACCGCCACTAGGAAACAGCCTGAGAAAACACACTAAAAGTTTCTCCTGTAATCGTTCCATTTGTGCTGGATGAATGAACGTCTCTCCACATGCTCAGATCTGAGAGATAATTGTGTGTGAATGCCGTACTTCAACTAGCTTGCTGTTAACCAAAGTTTCTGTTCAGTTGCAAAATACACTCCATACATATATATGGGGAGGTACTAGCCCCATCTCGGTTTTACAGTGAAAACTGCAGGAACTTCAAACCGGCACTAGGAAACAGACTGAGAAACCAGAATAAAAGTTGCTACTGCAACCCTTTCCATTTGTGCTGGATGAACGAACGTCTCTCCACATGCTCAGTTCTGAGAGATATTTGTATGTGAAAGCAAACTTCACCTAGCTTGTTAGGAACACAAACTTCCTTTTAAGTTGCAAACTACACTCCATACATATATATGGGGAGGTACTAGCTCCAACTCGGTTTTACAGTGAAAACTGCAGGAACTTCAAACCGGCACTAGGAAACAGACTGAGAAACCACAGTCATAGATTATCTTGCAAACCGTTCAATTTGTGCTAGATGAACGAACGTCTCTCAAGATGCAAAGATCTGAGAATTTAGTGTGTTTGAAAGCTGTAATTCACCTAGCTTGTTGGGAACACAAACTTCCTTCTAAGTTGCAAACTACACTCCATACATATATATGGGAAGATACCAACTCCAACTCGGTTTTACAGTGAAAACAGCAGGAATTTCAAACCGCCACTAGGAAACAGACTGATATACCAGAATAAAAGTTTCTCCTGCAAAACATTCCCTTTGTGCTAGATGAACGAACGACTCTCCACATGCTCAGTTCTGAGAGATAAGTTTGTGTGAAAGCCTTCCTTCACCTAGCTTGTTGGGAACACATAGTTTCTTTTCTGTAGCATACTACACTCCATACATGTATATGGGGAGTTAGTAGCTCCAAATCGGTTTTTGAGTGAAAACAGCATGAAATTCAAACCGGCACTAGGAAACAGACTGAGAAACCAGAATAAAAGTTGCTACCGCAACCCTTTCCATTTGTGCTACATGAACGAACGTGTCTCAAGATGCAAAGATCTGAGAATTTAGGGTGTTTGAAAGCCGTAATTCACCTAGCTTGTTGGGAACACAAACTTCCTTCTAAGTTGCAAACTACACTCCATACATATATATGGGGAGGTACTAGCTCCAACTCTGTTTTACAGTGAAAACTACAGGAATTTCAAACCGCCACTAAGAAAAAGACTGAGAAAACACACTAAAAGTTTCTCCTGCAAACCGTTCCATTTGTGCTGGATGAATGAACGTCTCTCCACATGCTCAGATCTAGAGATAATTGTGTGTGAATGCCGTACTTCAACTAGCTTGCTGATAACACAAAGTTTCTTTTCAGTTGCAAACTACACTCCATACATATATATAGTGAGGTTCTAACTCCAAATCGGTTTTACAGTGAAAACTGCAGGAACTTCAAAACGGCCCTAAGAAACAGACTGAGAAACCGGATAAAAACTTCCTCCTGCTTAACTTTCCTTTTGTGCTAGATGAACGAAAGTCTATCCACATGATCATTTCTGAGAAATAATTGTGTGTGAAAGCAGCACTTCACCAAGCTTTTTGGGAACACAAAGTTTCCTTTCAGTTGCAGACTAAAATCCATACATATATATGGGGAAGTACTAGCTCCAACTCGCATTAACAGTGAAAAAATGCAGGAACTTCAAACCGATACTTGGAAACAGACTGAGAAACAAGAGTAAATACTTCCCCTGCAAACCGTTCCATTTGCGCTAGATGAATGAACGTCTCACCACATGCTCAGTTCTGATATATAAGTGTGTGTGAAAGCCGACCTTCAATAGCTTATTGGGAACACCAAGTTTTTTTTCAGTAGCAAACTACACTAAATTGATATATATGTATAGATACTTGTTCCAACTCGCTTTAACAGTGAAAACTGCAGGAACTTCAAACCGGCACTGGGAAACAGACTGAGAAAACAGAGTAAAAGTTTCTTCTGCAACACATTCCCTTTGTGCTAGATGAACGAACGTCTCTCCACATGCTCAGTTCTGAGAGATAAGTTTCTGTGAAAGCCTTCTTTCACCTAGCTTGTTGGGAACACAAAGTTTCTTTTATGTAGCAGACTACACTCCATAAATGAATGGAGTGTTGTAGCTCCAACTCGGTTTTACAGTGAAAACTGCAGGAACTTCAAACTGGCACTAGGAAGCAGACTGAGAAACCAGAAAAAAAATTGCTCCTGCAACCCGTTCACTTTGTGCTAGATGAACTAAAGTCTCTCCACATGCTCAATTCTGAGAGATAAGAGTGTGTGAAAGCCGTCCTTCACCCACCTTGTTGGGAACACAAAGTTTCTTTCAAGTTGCAAATTCCACTCCATATATATATAAGGGGAGGTAAAACCTCCAACAATGTTTTACAGTGAAAACTGCAGGAAAATCAAACCGGCACTAAGAAATAGACTTAGAAACCGGAAAAATACTTTCTCCTGCAACCCGTTCCCATTGTGCTAGATGAACGAAAGTCTCTCCACATGCTCAGTTCTGAGAGATAAATTTATGTGAAAGCCGTCCTTCACCTAGCTTGTTGGGAACACAAAGTTTTTTTCAGTTGCAATCTACACTCCATACATATATATGGGAGGTATTATCTCCAACAATGTTTTACACTGAAAACTGCCGGAATATCAAACCGGCACTAGAAAACACACTGAGAAACCAGAGTAATATTTTCTCCTGCATAACTTTCCTGTTGTGCTAGATGAACGAAAGTCTCTCCGCATGATCATTTCTGAGAAATAAGTGTGTGTGAAAGCAGTCTTTCAATTTTCTTCTTGGAAACACAAAGTTTCATTTCAGTTGCAATCTACACTCCATATAAATATATGGGAAGATACTACCTCCAACTAGGTTTTACAGTGAAATCTGCAGGAATTTCAAACCAGCACTAGGAAACAGACTGAGAAACCGGAGTAAATCTTTCCCCTGCAACCCGTTCCCTTTGTGCTAGATGAAAAATCGTCACCCCACATGCTCAGTTCTGAGAGATAAGTGCGTGTGACAGCCGTCCTTCACATAGCATGTTGAGAACACAAAGTTTAATTTCACTTGGAAACTACACTCCATAAATATATATGGGGATGTACTAGTTCCAACTCGTTTTACAGTGAACACTGCAGGAACTTCAACCCGGCACTAGGAAACAGACTGATAAACCAGAGTAAAAGTTTCTCCTGCAAAACATTCCCTTTGTGCTAGATGAACGAACGACTCTCCACATGCTCAGTTCTGAGAGATAAGTTTGTGTGAAAGCCTTCCTTCACCTATCTTCTTGGGAACACAAAGTTTCTTTTCTGTAGCATACTACTCTCCATAGATGTATATGGGGAGGTAGTAGCTCCAAATCGGTTTTTGAGCGAAAACAGCAGGAACTTCAAACCGGCACTAGGAAACAGACTGAGAAACCAGAGTCAAAATTTATCTTGCAAACATTTCCATTTGTGCTAGATGAACGAACGTCTCTCAAGATGCAAATATCTGAGAATTTATTGTGTGTGAAAGCCGTAATTCACCTAGCTTGTTGGGAACACAAACTTCCTTTAAAGTTGCAAACTACACTCCATATATATATATGGTTAGGTACTAGTTCCAACTCGGTTTTACAGTGAAAACTGCAGGAAATTCAAACCGCCACTAGGAAACAGACTGAGAAACCACACTAAAAGTTTCTCCAACAACCAGTTCCATTTGTGCTGGATGAATGAACGTCTCAGCACATGCTCAGTTCTGAGAGATAAGTGTGTGTGAATGCCGTTCTTCACTTAACTTGTTGTTAAAAAAATTTCTTTTCAGTTGCAAACTACACTCCATACATATATATGGGGAGGTACTAGCTCCATCTCGGTTTTACAGTGAAAACTGCAGGAACTTCAAACCGGCACTAGGAAGCAGACTGAGAAACCAGAATAAAAGTTGCTCCTGCAACCCTTTCCATTTGTGCTGGATGAACGAACGTCTCTCCACATGCTCAGTTCTAAGAGATAAGTGTGTGTGCAAGCAAACTTCACAGAGCGTGTTAGGAACACAAACTTCATTTTAAGTTGCAGACTACACTCCATACATATATATGGGGAGGTACTAGCTCCAACTCGGTTTTACAATGAAAACTGCAGGAATTTCAAACCGCCACTAGGAAACAGACTGAGAAAACACACTAAAAGTTTCCCCTGCAAATCGTTCCATTTGTGCTGGATGAATGAACGTCTCTCCACATGCTCAGATGTGAGAGATAATTGTGTGTGAATGTCGTACTTCACCTAGCTTGCTGTTAACACAAAGTTTCTTTTCAGTTGAAAACTACACTCCATACATATATATGGGGAAGTACTAGCTCCAAATCGGTTTTACAGTGAAAACTGCAGGAACGTCAAACCAGCACTAGGAAACAAACTGAGAAACCATAGTAAAAGTTTCCCCTGAAAACCGTTCAATTTGTGCTACATGAATGAACGTCTCTCCACATGCTAAATTCTGATATATAAGTGAGTGTGAAATCCGTCTTTCACCTAGCTTGTTAGGAACGCCAAGATTGTTTTCATTAGCAAATTACACTAAATTCATATATATGTTGAGGTACTAGCTCCAAATCGGTTTTACAGTGAAAACTTCAGGAACTTCAAACCGGCACTTGGAAACAGACTGAGATACCACAATAATATTTTCTCCTGCAACCCATTCCATTTGTGCTGAATGAAGGAACGTCTCTCCAGATGCTCAACTCTGAGAGATAAGAGTGTGTGAAAGCCGCCTTCACCCACCTTGTTGGGAACACAAAGTTTCTTTTCAGTTGCAAAACCCACTCCATATATATATATGGGGAGGTACTAGCTCCAACTCGGTTTTACAGTGAAAACTGCAGGAAAATCAAACCGGCACTAAGAAATAGACTTAGAAACCGGAAAAATACTTTCTCCTGCAACCCGTTCCCATTGTGCTAGATGAACGAACGCCTCTCCACATGCTCAGTTCTGAGAGATAATTTTATGTGAAAGCCTTCCTTCACCTAGCTTGTTGTGAACACAAAGTTTTTTTCAGTTGCAATCTACACTCCACACATATATATGGGAGTTATTATCTCTAACAATATTTTACACTGAAAACTGCAGGAATATCAAACCGGCACTAGAAAACACACTGAGAAACCAGAGTAATATTTTCTCCTGCATAACTTTCCTGTTGTGCTAGATGAACGAACGTCTCTCCACATGATCATTTCTGAGAAATAAGTGTGTGTGAAAGCAGTCTTTCAATTTTCTTGTTGGGAACACAAAGTTTCATTTCAGTTGCAATCTACACTCCATATAAATATATGGGAAGATACCAGCTCCAACTCGGTTTTACAGTGAAATCTGCAGGAATTTCAAACCAGCACTAGGAAACAGACTGAGAAACCGGAGTAAATCTTTCCCCTGCAACCCGTTCCCTTTGTGCTAGATGAAAAATCGTCACACCACATGCTCAGTTCTGAGAGATAAGTTTGTGTGAAAGCCTTCCTTCACCTAGCTTGTTGGGAACACAAAGTTTCTTTTCTGTAGCATACTACGCTCCATACATGTATATGGGGAAGTAGTAGCTCCAAATCGGTTTTTGAGTGAAAACAGCATGAAATTCAAACCGGCACTAGGAAACAGACTGAGAAACCATAGTCAAAATTTATCTTGCAAACTGTTCTATTTGTGCTAGATGAACGAACGTCTCTCAAGATGCAAAGATCTGAGAATTTACTGTGTGTGAATGCCGTAATTCACCTAGCTTGTTGGGAACACAAACTTCCTTTTAAGTTGCAAAATACACTCCATATATATATGGTTAGGTACTAGCTCCAACTCGGTTTTACAGTGAAAACTGCAGGAATTTCAAACCGCCACTAGGAAACAGCCTGAGAAAACACACTAAAAGCTTCCCCAGCCACACGTTCCATTTGTGCTGGATGAATGAACGTCTCTCCATATGCTTAGGTCTGAGAGATAATTGTGTGTGTATGCCGTACTTCAACTAGCTTGCTGTTAATACAAAGTTTCTTTTCTGTTGCAAACTACACTCCATACATATATGTGGGGAGGTACTAGCTCCATCTCGGTTTTACACTGAAAACTGCAGGAACTTTAAACCGGCACTACGAAGCAGACTGAGAAACCAGAGTAAAAATTTCTCCTGAAACACGTTCCCTTTGTGCTAGTTGAACGAACGTCTCTCCACATGCTCAGTTCTGAGAGTTAAGTGTGTGTGAAAGCCGTCCTTCACCTAGCTTGTTGGGAACACAAAGATTCTTTTCAGTTGCAAACTACACTCCATACATATATATGGGGAGGTACTAGCTGCAACTCGGTTTTACAGTGAAAACTGCAAGAACTTGAAACCGGCACTGGGAAACAGACTGAGAAACCAGAATAATAGTTGCTACTGCAACCCTTTCCATTTGTGCTGGATGAATGAACGTCTCTCCACATGCTCAGTTCTGAGAGATATTTGTATGTGAAAGCAAACTTCACCTAGCTTGTTAGGAACACAAACTTCCTTTTAAGTTGCAAACTACACTCCATATATATATATGGGGAGGTACTAGATCCAACTCGGGTTTATAGTGAAAACTGCAGGAACTTCAAACCGGCACTAGGAAACAGACTGAGAGACAAGAGTAATAGATTATCTTGCAAACCGTTCCATTTGTGCTAGATGAACGAACGTCTCTCAAGATGCAAAGATCTGAGAATTTAGTGTGTGTGAAAGCCATAATTCACCTAGCTTGTTGGGAAAACAAGCTTCCTTCTAAGTTGCAAACTGCACTCCATACATATATATGGGGAGGTACTAGCTCCAACTCGGTTTTACATTGAAAACTTCAGGAATTTCAAACCGCCACTAGGAAACAGACTGAGAAAACACACTAAAAGTTTCTCCTGCAAACCGTTCCATTTGTGCTGGATGAATGAACGTCTCTACACATGCTCAGATCTGAGAGATAATTGTGTGTGAATGCCGTACTTCAACTAGCTTGCTGTTAACACAAAGTTTCTTTTCAGTTGCAAACTACACTCCATACATATATATGGTGAGGTACTAGCTCCAAAACGGTTTTACAGTGAAAACTGCAGGAACTTCAGAGCGGCCCTAGGAAACAGACTGGAAACCGTAAAAAAACTTCCTCCTGCTTAAATTTCCTTTTGTGCTAGATGAACGAACGACTATCCACATGATCATTTCTGAGAAATAATTGTGTGTGAAAGCAGCACTTCACCAAGCTTTTTGGGAACACAAAGTTTCCTTTCAGTTGCAGACTAAAATCCATACATATATATGGGGAAGTACTAGCTCCAACTCGCATTAACAGTGAAAAAATGCAGGAACTTCAAACCGATACTTGGAAACACACTGAGAAACCAGAGTAAATGTTTCCCCTGCAAACCGTTCCATTTGCGCTAGATGAGTGAATGTCGCACCACATGCTCAGTTCTGATACATAAGTGTGTGTGAAAGCCGACCTTCACTAGCTTGTTGGGAACACCAAGTTTCTTTTCAGTAGCAAACTACACTAAATTGATATATATGTTGAGATACTTGCTCCAACTCGCTTTAACAGTGAAAACTGCAGGAACTTCAAACCGGCACTGGGAAACAGACTGAGAAAACAGAGTAAAAGTTTCTCCTGCAAAACATTCCCTTTGTGCTAGATGAACGAACATCTCTCCACATGCTCAGTTCTGAGAGATAAGTTTGTTTGAAAGCCTAATTTCACTTAGCTTGTTGGGAACACAAAGTTTCTTTTATGTAGCATAATACACTCCATACATGTATACGGGAGGTAGTAGCTCCAACTCGGTTTTACAGTGAAAACTGCAGGAAATTCAAACCGGCACTAGGAAGCAGACTGAGAAACCAGAAAAAAAATTGCTCCTGGAACCCGTTCCCTTTGTGCTAGATGAAATAAAGTCTCTCCACATGCTCAGTTCTGAGAGATATGTGTGTGTGAAAGCCGTACTTCACCTAGCTTGTTGGGAACACAAAGTTTCTTTTCAGTTGCAAACTACAATCCATACATATATATGGGGATGTACTAGCTCCAAATCGGTTTTACAGTGAAAACTGCAGGAACTTCAAACCGGCACTAGGAAACAGACTGAGAAACCAGGGTAAAAGTTTACCCTGCACCCGTTTTATTTGTGCTAGTTGAATGAACGTCTCTCCCCATGCTCAGTTCTGAGAGATAAGTGTGTGTGAATGCCGTTCTTCACTTTGTTTGTTGTTAAAAAAAGTTTCTTTTCAGTTGCAAACTACACTCCATACATATATATGGGGAGGTACTAGCTCCATCTCGATTTTACAGTGAAAACTGCAGGAAAATCAAACCGGCACTAGGAAACAGACTGAGAAACCAGAATAAAAGTTGCTACTGCAACCCTTTCCATTTGTGCTAGATGAACGAACATGTCTCAAGATGCAAAGATCTGAGAATTTAGTGTGTTTGAAAGCCGTAATTCACCTAGCTTGTTGGGAACACAAACTTCCTTCTAAGTTGCAAACTACACTCCATACATATATATGGGGAGGTACTAGCTCCAACTCGGTTTTACAGTGAAAACTGCAGGAATTTCAAACCGCCACTAAGAAAAAGACTGAGAAAACACACTAAAAGTTTCTCCTGCAAACCGTTCCATTTGTGCTGGATGAATGAACGTCTCTCCACATGCTCAGATCTAGAGATAATTGTGTGTGAATGCCGTACTTCAACTAGCTTGCTGATAACACAAAGTTTCTTTTCAGTTGCAAACTACACTCCATACATATATATAGTGAGGTTCTAACTCCAAATCGGTTTTACAGTGAAAACTGCAGGAACTTCAAAACGGCCCTAAGAAACAGACTGAGAAACCGGATAAAAACTTCCTCCTGCTTAACTTTCCTTTTGTGCTAGATGAACGAAAGTCTATCCACATGATCATTTCTGAGAAATAATTGTGTGTGAAAGCAGCACTTCACCAAGCTTTTTGGGAACACAAAGTTTCCTTTCAGTTGCAGACTAAAATCCATACATATATATGGGGAAGTACTAGCTCCAACTCGCATTAACAGTGAAAAAATGCAGGAACTTCAAACCGATACTTGGAAACAGACTGAGAAACAAGAGTAAATACTTCCCCTGCAAACCGTTGCATTTGCGCTAGATGAATGAACGTCTCACCACATGCTCAGTTCTGATATATAAGTGTGTGTGAAAGCCGACGTTCACTAGCTTGTTGGGAACACAAAGTTTCTTTTCAGTAGCAAACTACACTAAATTGATATATATGTATAGATACTTGTTCCAACTCGCTTTAACAGTGAAAACTGCAGGAACTTCAAACCGGCACTGGGAAACAGACTGAGAAAACACAGTAAAAGTTTCTCCTGCAACACATTCCCTTTGTGCTAGATGAACGAACGTCTCTCCACATGCTCAGTTCTGAGAGATAAGTTTCTGTGAAAGCCTTCTTTCACCTAGCTTGTTGGAAACACAAAGTTTCTTTTATGTAGCAGACTACACTCCATAAATGAATATCGGGAGGTAGTAGCTCCAACTCGGTTTTACAGTGAAAACTGCAGGAACTTCAAACTGGCACTAGGAAGCAGACTGAGAAACCAGAAAAAAAATTGCTCCTGCAACCCGTTCACTTTGTGCTACATGAACTAAAGTCTCTCCACATGCTCAATTCTGAGAGATAAGAGTGTGTGAAAGCCGTCCTTCACCCAACTTGTTGGGAACACAAAGTTTCTTTTCAGTTGCAAATTCCACTCCATATATATATATGGGGAGGTAAAACCTCCAACAATGTTTTACAGTGAAAACTGCAGGAAAATCAAACCCGCACTAAGAAATAGACTTAGAAACCGGAAAAATACTTTCTCCTGCAACCCGTTCCCATTTTGCTAGAAGAACGTAAGTCTCTCCACATGCTCAGTTCTGAGAGATAAATTTATGTGAAAGCCGTCCTTCACCTAGCTTGTTGGGAACACAAAGTTTTTTTCAGTTGCAATCTACACTCCATACATATATATGGGAGGTATTATCTCCAACAATGTTTTACACTGAAAACTGCAGGAATATCAAACCGGCACTAGAAAACACACTGAGAAACCAGAGTAATATTTTCTCCTGCATAACTTTCCTGTTGTGCTAGATGAACGAACGTCTCTCCACATGATCATTTCTGAGAAATAAGTGTGTGTGAAAGCAGTCTTTCAATTTTCTTGTTGGGAACACAAAGTTTCATTTCAGTTGCAATCTACACTCCATATAAATATATGGGACGATACCAGCTCCAACTCGGTTTTACAGTGAAATCTGCAGGAATTTCAAACCAGCACTAGGAAACAGACTGAGAAACCGGAGTAAATCTTTCCCCTGCAACCCGTTCCCTTTGTGCTAGATGAAAAATTGTCACCCCACATGCTCAGTTCTGAGAGATAAGTGCGGGTGACAGCCGTCCTTCACATAGCATGTTGAGAACACAAAGTTTATTTTCACTTGGAAACTACACTCCATAAATATATATGGGGATGTACTAGTTCCAACTCGTTTTACAGTGAACACTGCAGGAACTTCAAACCGGCACTAATAAACAGACTGATAAACCAGAGTAAAAGTTTCTCCTGCAAAATATTCCATTTGTGCTAGATGAACGAACGACTCTCCACATGCTCAGTTCTGAGAGATAAGTTTGTGTGAAAGCCTTCCTTCACCTAGTTTGTTGGGAACACAAAGTTTCTTTTCTGTAGCATACTACGCTCCATAAATGTATATGGGGAGGTAGTAGCTCCAAATCGGTTTTTGAGTGAAAACAGCAGGAACTTCAAACCGGCACTAGGAAACAGACTGAGAAACCAGAGTCAAAATCTATCTTGCAAACCGTTCCATTTGTGCTAGATGAACGAACGTCTCTCAAGATAAAAAGTTCTGAGAATTTATTGTGTGTGAAAGCCGTAATTCACCTAGCTTGTTGGGAACACAAACTTCCTTTAAAGTTGCAAATTACACTCCATATATATATATGGTTAGGTACTAGCTCCAACTCGGTTTTACATTGAAAACTGCAGGAATATCAAACCGCCACTAGGAAACAGACAGAGAAACCACACTAAAAGATTCCCTAGCAACCCGTTCCATTTGTGCTGGATGAATGAACGTCTCAGCACATGCTCAGTTCTGAGAGATAAGTGTGTGTGAATGCCGTACTTCATTTAGCTTGTTGTTAAAAAAAGTTTCTTTTCAGTTGCAATCTACACTCCATACATATATATGGGGAGGTACTAGCTCCAACTCGGTTTTACAGTGAAAACTGCAGGAACTTCAAACCGGCACTGAGAAACAGACTGAGAAACCAGAATAAAAGTTGCTACTGCAACCCTTTCCATTTGTGCTAGATGAACGAACATGTCTCAAGATGCAAAGATCTGAGAATTTAGTGTGTTTGAAAGCCGTAATTCACCTAGCTTGTTAGGAACACAAACTTCCTTTTAAGTTGCAAACTACACTCCATACATATATATGGGGAGGTACTAGCTCCAACTCGGGTTTACAGTGAAAACTGCAGGAACTTTAAACCGGCACTAGGAAACAGACTGAGAGAACAGAGTCATAGATTACATTTCAAACCGTTCCATTTGTGCTAGATGAACGAACGTCTCTCAAGATGCAAAGATGTGAGAATTTAGTGTGTGTGAAAGCCATAATTCACCTAGCTTGTTGGGAACACAAACTTCCTTCTAAGTTGCAAACTACACTCCATATATATATATGGGGAGGTACTAGCACCAACTCGGTTTTACAGTGAAAACTTCAGGAATTTCAAACCGCCAGTAGGAAACAGACTGAGAAAACACACTAAAAGTTTCTCCTGCAAACCATTCCATTTGTGCTGGATGAATGAACGTCTCTCCACATGCTCAGATCTGAGAGATAATTGTGTGTGAATGCCGTACTTAAACTAGCTTGCTGTTAACACAAAGTTTCTTTTCAGTTGCAAACTACACTCCATACATATATATGGTGAGGTACTAGCTCCAAATCGGTTTTACAATGAAAACTGCAGGAACTTCAAAACGGCCCTAGGAAACAGACTGAGAAACCGTAAAAAAACTTCCTCCTGCTTAAATTTCCTTTTGTGCTAGATGAACGAACGACTATCCACATGATCATTTCTGAGAAATAATTGTGTGTGAAAGCAGCACTTCACCAATCTTTTTGGGAACACAAAGTTTCCTTTCAGTTGCAGACTAAAATCCATACATATATATGGGGAAGTACTAGCTCCAACTCGCATTAACAGTGAAAAAAATGCAGGAACTTCAAACCGATACTTGGAAACAGACTGAGAAACCAGAGTAAATGTTTCCCCTGCAAACCGTTCCATTTGCGCTAGATGAATGAATGTCTCACAACATGCTCAGTTCTGATACATAAGTGTGTGTGAAAGCCGACCTTCACTAGCTTGTTGGGAACACCAAGTTTCTTTTCAGTAGCAAACTACACTAAATTGATATATATGTTGAGATACTTGCTCCAACTCGCTTTAACAGTGAAAACTGCAGGAACTTCAAACCGGCACTGGGAAACAGACTGAGAAAACAGAGTAAAAGTTTCTCCTGCAACACATTGCCTTTGTGCTAGATGAACGAACATCTCTCCACATGCTCAGTTCTGAGAGATAAGTTTGTTTGAAAGCCTACTTTCACTTAGCTTGTTGGGAACACAAAGATTCTTTTATGTAGCATACTACACTCCATAAATGTATATGGGGAGTTAGTAGCTCCAACTCGGTTTAACAGTGAAAACTGCATTAACTTCAAACCGGCACTAGGAAGCAGACTGAGAAACCAGAAAAAAAATTGCTCCTGGAACCCGTTCCCTTTGTGCTAGATGAACTAAATTCTCTCCACATGCTCAGTTCTGAGAGATAAGTGTGTGTGAATGCCGTCCTTCACCTAGCTTCTTGGGAACACAAAGTTCCTTTTAATTTGCAAACAACACTCCATATATATATTGGGGATGTACTAGCTCCAACTCGGTTTTACAGTGAAAACTGCAGGAACTTCAAACCGGCACTAGGAAACAGACTGAGAAACCACACTAAAAGTTTCTCCTCCCACCCATTCCCTTTGTTCTAGATGAACGAAAGTGTCTCCACATGCTCAGTTCTGAGAGTTAAGTGTGTGTTAAAGCCGTCCTTCAAGTAGCTATTTTGGAACACAAAGTTTCTTTTCAGATTCAAACAACAATCCATACATATAATATGTGGAGGTACTCGCTCCAACTCGGTTTTACAGTGAAAAATGCAGGAACATCAAAACGGCACTAGGAAACAGACTGAGAAACCAGAGTAAAAGTTTCACCTGCAACCCGTTCCATTTTTGCTGGATGAACGAACATCTCTCCACATGCTCAGTTCAGATACATAAATGTGAGTGAAAGCCGTCCTTCACCAAGCTTGTTAGGAACACCAAGTTCTTTTCAGTAGCAAACTACACTAAATTTATATATATATGTTTAGGTACTAGCTCCAACTCGGTTTTACAGTGAAAACTGCAGGATCTTCAAACCGGCACTGGAAACAGACTGAGAAACCACACTAAAAGTTTCTCCTGCAAACCTTTCCATTTGTGCTGGATGAACGAAAGTCTCTACACATGCTGAGTTCTGAGAGACATGTGTGCGTGAAAGCCTTACTTCACCTAGCTTTTTGGGAACACAAAGTTTCTTTTCAGTTGCAAACTACACTCCATACATATATATGGGGAGGTACTAGTTCCAAATCGGTTTTAGAGTGAAAACTGCAGGAACTTCAAACCGACACTAGGAAACAGATTGAGAAACTACAGTAAATTTTCCCCTGCAAAACGTTCTCTTTGTGCTAGATGAATGAACGTCTCTCCAAATTTTCAGTTCTGATAAATAAGTGTGTGTGAAAGCGTCTTCACCTAGCTTGTTAGGAACACCAATTTCTTTTCAGTAACAAACTACACTAATTTCATATATAAGGGGAGGTTCTAGCTCCAACTCGGTTTTACAGTGAAAACTGCAGGAACTTCAAACCGGCACTAGGAAACACACTGAGAAACCAGTTAAGAAGTTGCTCCCTCAAACCGTTACATTTGTGCTGGATGAACGGTGTCTCTCCACATGCTCAGTTCTGAGAGATATGTGTGTGTGAAAGCCGTACTTCACCTAGCTTGTTGGGAACACAAAGTTTCTTTTCAGTTGCAAACTACAATCCATACATATATATGGGGATGTACTAGCTCCAAATCGGTTTTACAGTGAAAACTGCAGGAACTTCAAACCGGCACTAGGAAACAGACTGAGAAACCAGAGTAAAAGTTTACCCTGCACCCGTTTTCTTTGTGCTAGTTGAATGAACGTCTCTCCCCATGCTCAGTTCTGAGAGATGAGTGTGTGTGAAAGCCGTCCTTCACTAGCTTGTTGGGAACACAAAGTTTCTTTTCAGTTGCAAACTACACTCCATAAATATATATGGGGAAGTATTAGCTCCAACTCGGTTTTACACTGAAAACTGCAGGAACTTCAATCCGGCACTAGGAAACAACTGAGAAACCAGAAAAAAAGCTGCTCCTGCAACCAGTTCCCTTTGTGCTAGATGAAGGAACGTCTCTCCACATGCTCAGTTCGGATATATAACTGTGTGTTAAATCCGTCCTTCACCTAGCATTTGGGGAACCCAAAGATTTTTTTAGTTGCAAACTACACACCATACATATATATGGGGAGGTACTTGGTCCAACCCGATTTTACAGTGAAAACTGCAGGAAATTCTAACAGGCACTAGGAAACAGACTGAGAAAGCAGAGTCAAAGTTATCTTGCAAACAATCCCATTTGTGCTAGATGAACGAACGTCTCTCAAGATGCAAAGATCTGAGAATTTAGTGTGTGTGAAAGCCGAAATTCACCTAGCTTGTTGGGAACACAAACTTCCTTTAATTTGCAAACTACACTCCATACAAATATAAGGGGAGGTACTAGCTCCAACTCGGTTTTACAGTGAAAACTGCAGGAACTTCAAACCGCCACTAGGAAACAGACTGAGAAACTACACTAAAAGTTTCTCCTGCAACCCGTTCCATTTGTGCTGGATGAAAGAACGTCTCTCCACATGCTCAGTTCTGAGGGATAATTTTGTGTGAAAGCCGTCCTTCACCTAGCTTGTTGGGAAAACCAAATTTCTTTTCAGTTGCAAACTACATTCCATACATATATATGTGGAGGTACTAGCTCCAAATAGATTTTACAGTGAAAACTGCAGGAAATTCTAACCGGCACTAGGAAACAGACTTAGAAACCACAGTAAATGTTTCCCCTGCAAGGGTTCCTTTGTGCTAGATGAATGAACGTCTCTCCACATACTCAGTTCTGATACATATGTGTGTGTGAAAGCCGTCCTTCACCTAGATTGTTAGGAACACCAAGATTCTGTTGAGTAACAAACCACACTATATTCATATATATGTTTTGGTACTAGCTCCAACTCGGTTTTACAGTGAAAACTGCAGGATCTTCAATTCGGCACTAGGAAACAAACTGAGAAAAAAGAATAGAAGTTGCTCCCTCAACCCCTTCCATTTGTGCTGGATGAACGTTGTCTCTCCACATGCTCAGTTCTGAGAGATAAGTGTGTGTGAAAGCCGTCCTTCACCTAGCTTGTTGGGAACACAAATTTTCTTTTCAGTTGCAAACTAGACTCCATAAATATATATGGGGAGGTACTAGCTCCAAATCGATTTTACAGTGAAAACTGCAGGAACTTCAAACCAGCACTAGGAAACATACTGAGAAACCAGAGTAAAAGTTTCCCCTGCACCCGTTCTTTTTGTGCTAGATGAATGAATGTCTCTCCACATGCTCAGTTCTGTTATATAAGTGTGTGTGAAAAACGACTTTCAACTAGCTTGTTAGGAACAAAATGTTTCTTTTCAGCAGCAAACTACACTAAATTCATATATAAGTTGAGGTACTAGATCCAACACGGTTTTACACTGAAAACTGCAGGAACTTCAATCCGGCACTAGGAAACAGACTGAGAAACCAGAAAAAAAGCTGCTCCTGCTACCCGTTCCCTTTGTGCTAGATGAAAAATCGTCACCCCAAATGCTCAGTTCTGAGAGTTAAGTGCGTGTGACAGCCGTTCTTCACATAGCTTTTTGAGAACACAAAGTTTATTTTCACTTGGAAACTACACTCCATAAATATATATGGGGATGTACTAGTTCCAACTCGTTTTACAGTGAACACTGCAGGAACTTCAAACCGGCACTAGGAAACAGACTGATAAACCAGAGTAAAAGTTTCTCCTGCAAAACATTCCCTTTGTGCTAGATGAACGAATGACTCTCCACATGCTAAGTTCTGAGAGATATGTTTGTGTGAAAGCCTTCCTTCACCTAGCTTGTTGGTAACACAAAGTTTCTTTTCTGTAGCATACTACACTCCATACATGTATATGGGGAGGTAGTAGCTCCAAATCGGTTTTTGAGTGAAAACAGCAGGAACTTCAAACCGGCACTAGGAAACAGACTGAGAAACCAGAGTCAAAATTTATCTTGCAAACATTTCCATTTGTGCTAGATGAACGAACGTCTCTCAAGATGCAAAGATCTGAGAATTTATTGTGTGTGAAAGCCGTAATTCAACTAGCTTGTTGGGAACACAAACTTCCTTTAAAGTTGCAAACTACACTCCATATATATATATGGTTAGGTATTAGCTCCAACTCGGTTTTACAGTGAAACCTGCAGGAATTTCAAACCGCCACTAGGAAACAGACTGAGAAACCACACTAAAAGTTTCTCCAACAACCAGTTCCATTTGTGCTGGATGAGTGAACGTCTCAGCAAATGCTCAGTTCTGAGAGATAAGTGTGTGTGAATGCCGTTCTTCACTTTGTTTGTTGTTAAAAAAAGTTTCTTTTCAGTTGCAAACTACACTCCATACATATATATGGGGAGGTACTAACTCCATCTCGGTTTTACAGTGAAAACTGCAGGAACTTCAAACCGGCACTAGGAAACAGACTGAGAAACCAGAATAAAAGTTCCACCTGCAACCCTTTCCATTTGTGCTGGATGAACGAACGTCTCTCCACATGCTCAGTTCTGAGAGATAAGTGTGTGTGCAAGCAAACTTCACATAGATTGTTAGGAACACAAACACCATTTTAAGTTGCAAACTACACTCCATACATATATATGGGTAGGTACTAGCTCCAACTCGGTTTTACAATGAAAACTGCAGGAATTTCAAACCGCCACTAGGAAACAGCCTGAGAAAACACACTAAAAGTTTCTCCTGTAATCGTTCCATTTGTGCTGGATGAATGAAAGTCTCTCTACATGTTCAGATCTGAGAGATAATTGTGTGTGAATGCCGTACTTCACCTAGCTTGCTGTTAACACAAAGTTTCTGTTCAGTTGCAAACTACACTCCATACATATATATGGGGACGTACTAGCTCCATCTCGGTTTTACAGTGAAAACTGCAGGAACATCAAACCGGCACTAGGAAACAGACTGAGAAACCAGAATAAAAGTTGCTACTGCAACCCTTTCCATTTGTGCTGGATGAAAGAACGTCTCTCCACATGCTCAGTTCGGAGAGATATTTGTATGTGAAAGCAAACTTCACCTAGCTTGTTAGGAACACAAACTTCCTTTTAAGTTGCAAACTACACTCCATACATATATATGGGGAGGTACTAGCACCAACTCGGTTTTACAGTGAAAACTGCAGGAAATTCAAACCGGCACTAGGAAACAGACTGAGAAATCATAGTCAAAGTTTATCTTGCAAACCGTTCCATTTTTGATAGATGAACGAAAGTCTCTCAAAATGCAAAGATCTGAGAATTTAGTGTGTGTGAAAGCCGTAATTCAAATAGCTTGTTGGGAACACAAACTTCCTTTTAAGTTGCAAACTACACTCCATAAATATATATGTGGAGGTATTAGCACCAACTCGGTTTCAAAGTGAAAACTGCTGGAAATTCAAACTGGCACTAGGAAACAGACTGACAAACCACACTAAAAGTTTCTCCTGCAACCCGTTCCATTTGTGCTGGATGAACGGACGTCTCTCCACATGATAAGATCTGAGAGATGAATGTGTGTGAAAGCCGTCCTTCACTAGCTTGTTGGGAACACAAAGTTTCTTTTCAGTTGCCAACTACACTCCATACATATATATGGGGAGGTACTAGCTCCAACTGGATTTTACAGTGAAAACTGCAGATACTTCAAACTGGCACTAGGAAACAGACTGAGATACCACACTAAAATTTCTCCTGCAACCCGTTCCATTTGTTCTGGATGAAAGAACGTCTCTCCTCATGCTCAGTTCTGAGAGATAATTGTGTGTGAAAGCCTTCCTTTACTAGCTTGATGGGAATACAAAGTTTCTTTTCAGTTGCAAACTCCACTCCATATATATATATGGGGAGTTACTAGCTCCAACTCGGTTTTACAGTGAAAACTGCAGGAAATTCAAACCGGCACTAGGAAACAGACTGAGAAACCACAGTAAAAGTTTCCCCTGCAAACCTTTGCCATTGTGCTAGATGAATGAACGTCTCTCCACATGATCAGTTCTGATATAAATGTGTGTGTGAAAGCCGTCCTTCAGCTAGCTTGTTAGGAACACCAAGGTTCTTTTCAGTAGCAAACTACACTAAATTCATATATATGTTGTTGTACTAGCTCCAACTCTGTTTTACAGTGAAAACTGCGGGAAATTCAAACCGGCACTGGGAAACAGACTGAGAAGCCAGAGTAAAAGTTTCATCTGCAAACTTTTCCATTTGTGCTAGATGAACGAACGTCTCTCCACATGCTCTGTTCTGAGAGAAAAGTGTGTGTGAAAGCCGTCCTTCACTAGCTTGTTAGGAACACCATGTTTATTTCCAGTAACAAACTAAACTAAATTCATATATATGTTGAGGTACTAGATCCAAATCGGTTTTACACTGAAAATTGCAGGAACTTCATACCGGCACTATGAAACAGACTGAGAAACCAGAGTAAAATTTCTCCTGCAAACTTTTCCATTTGTGCTAGATGAACGAACGTCTCTCCACATGCTAAGATCTGAGAGATGAGTGTGTGTGAAAGCCGTCTTTCACTAGCTTGTTTGGAACACAAAGTTTCTTTTCAGTTGCCAACTACTCCCCATACATATATGTGGGGAGGTACTAGCTCCAACTCGATTTTACAGTGAAAACTGCAGAAACTTCAAACTGGCACTAGGAAACAGACTGAGAAACCACACTAAAAGTTTCTCCTGCAACCCGTTCCATTTGTTCTGGATGAAAGAACGTCTCTCCACATGATAAGATCTGAGAGATGAATGTGTGTGAAAGCCGTCCTTCACTAGCTTGTTGGGAACACAAAGTTTCTTTTCAGTTGCCAACTACACTCCATACATATATATGGGGAGGTACTAGCTCCAACTGGATTTTACAGTGAAAACTGCAGATACTTCAAACTGGCACTAGGAAACAGACTGAGATACCACACTAAAATTTCTCCTGCAACCCGTTCCATTTGTTCTGGATGAAAGAACGTCTCTCCTCATGCTCAGTTCTGAGAGATAATTGTGTGTGAAAGCCTTCCTTTACTAGCTTGATGGGAATACAAAGTTTCTTTTCAGTTGCAAACTCCACTCCATATATATATATGGGGAGTTACTAGCTCCAACTCGGTTTTACAGTGAAAACTGCAGGAAATTCAAACCGGCACTAGGAAACAGACTGAGAAACCACAGTAAAAGTTTCCCCTGCAAACCTTTGCCATTGTGCTAGATGAATGAACGTCTCTCCACATGATCAGTTCTGATATAAATGTGTGTGTGAAAGCCGTCCTTCAGCTAGCTTGTTAGGAACACCAAGGTTCTTTTCAGTAGCAAACTACACTAAATTCATATATATGTTGTTGTACTAGCTCCAACTCTGTTTTACAGTGAAAACTGCGGGAACTTCAAACCGGCACTGGGAAACAGACTGAGAAGCCAGAGTAAAAGTTTCATCTGCAAACTTTTCCATTTGTGCTAGATGAACGAACGTCTCTCCACATGCTCTGTTCTGAGAGAAAAGTGTGTGTGAAAGCCGTCCTTCACTAGCTTGTTAGGAACACCATGTTTATTTCCAGTAACAAACTAAACTAAATTCATATATATGTTGAGGTACTAGATCCAAATCGGTTTTACACTGAAAATTGCAGGAACTTCATACCGGCACTATGAAACAGACTGAGAAACCAGAGTAAAATTTCTCCTGCAAACTTTTCCATTTGTGCTAGATGAACGAACGTCTCTCCACATGCTAAGATCTGAGAGATGAGTGTGTGTGAAAGCCGTCTTTCACTAGCTTGTTTGGAACACAAAGTTTCTTTTCAGTTGCCAACTACTCCCCATACATATATGTGGGGAGGTACTAGCTCCAACTCGATTTTACAGTGAAAACTGCAGAAACTTCAAACTGGCACTAGGAAACAGACTGAGAAACCACACTAAAAGTTTCTCCTGCAACCCGTTCCATTTGTTCTGGATGAAAGAACGTCTCTCCACAAGCTCAGTTCTGAGAAATAATTGTGTGTGAAAGCCGTCCTTCACATAGCTTGTTGGGAACACAAAGTTTCTTTTCAGTTGCAAACTACATTCCATACACATATATGGGGAGTTACTAGCTCCATCTCGGTTTTACAGTGAAAACTGCAGGAACTTCAAACCGGCACTGGGAAACAGACTGAGAATCCACAGAAAAAGTTTCCCCTGCAAACCTTTGCCATTGTGCTAGCTGAATGAACGTCTCTCCACATGATCATTTCTGAGATATAAGTGTGTGTTAATGCCGTAATTCACTTAGCTTGTTGTAAACACAAAGTATCTTTTCAGTTGCAAACTACACTAAATACATATGTATGTTGAGGTACAAGCTCCAAATAAGTTTTACAGTGAAAATGCATGAACTTCAATCCGTCACTATTAAACAGACTGAGAAACCAGAATAAAAGTTACACCTGCAACCCATTCCCTTTGTGCTAGATGAACGAACGTCTCTCTAAATGCTCAGTTCTGAGAGATAAGTGTGTGTTAAATCCGTCCTTCACCTAGCTATTTGGGAACACAAAGATTTTTTCAGTTGCAAACTACACACCATACATATATATGGGGAGGTACTAGCTCCAAATCGGTTTTACAGTGAAAACTGCAGGAACTTCAAACAGGCACTAGGAAACAGAGTGAGAAACCAGAGTCAAGTTTTATCTTGCAAACCGTTCAATTTGTGCTAGATGAACGAACGTCTCTCAAGATGCATAGATCTGAGAATTTAGTGTGTGTGAAAGACGTAATTCAAATAGCTTGTTGGGAACACAAACTTCCTTTTAAGTTGCAAACTACACTCCATACATATATATGGGGAGGTATTAGCTCCAACTCGGTTTTACAGTGAAAACTGCAGGAAATTCAAACCGGCACTAGGAAACAGACTGAGAAACCACAGTAAAAGTTTCCCCTGCAAACCTTTGCCATTGTGCTAGATGAATGAACGTCTCTCCACATGATCAGTTCTGATATAAATGTGTGTGTGAAAGCCGTCCTTCAGCTAGCTTGTTAGGAACACCAAGGTTCTTTTCAGTAGCAAACTACACTAAATTCATATATATGTTGTTGTACTAGCTCCAACTCTGTTTTACAGTGAAAACTGCGGGAACTTCAAACCGGCACTGGGAAACAGACTGAGAAGCCAGAGTAAAAGTTTCATCTGCAAACTTTTCCATTTGTGCTAGATGAACGAACGTCTCTCCACATGCTCTGTTCTGAGAGAAAAGTGTGTGTGAAAGCCGTCCTTCACTAGCTTGTTAGGAACACCATGTTTATTTCCAGTAACAAACTAAACTAAATTCATATATATGTTGAGGTACTAGATCCAAATCGGTTTTACACTGAAAATTGCAGGAACTTCATACCGGCACTATGAAACAGACTGAGAAACCAGAGTAAAATTTCTCCTGCAAACTTTTCCATTTGTGCTAGATGAACGAACGTCTCTCCACATGCTAAGATCTGAGAGATGAGTGTGTGTGAAAGCCGTCTTTCACTAGCTTGTTTGGAACACAAAGTTTCTTTTCAGTTGCCAACTACTCCCCATACATATATGTGGGGAGGTACTAGCTCCAACTCGATTTTACAGTGAAAACTGCAGAAACTTCAAACTGGCACTAGGAAACAGACTGAGAAACCACACTAAAAGTTTCTCCTGCAACCCGTTCCATTTGTTCTGGATGAAAGAACGTCTCTCCACAAGCTCAGTTCTGAGAAATAATTGTGTGTGAAAGCCGTCCTTCACATAGCTTGTTGGGAACACAAAGTTTCTTTTCAGTTGCAAACTACATTCCATACACATATATGGGGAGTTACTAGCTCCATCTCGGTTTTACAGTGAAAACTGCAGGAACTTCAAACCGGCACTGGGAAACAGACTGAGAATCCACAGAAAAAGTTTCCCCTGCAAACCTTTGCCATTGTGCTAGCTGAATGAACGTCTCTCCACATGATCATTTCTGAGATATAAGTGTGTGTTAATGCCGTAATTCACTTAGCTTGTTGTAAACACAAAGTATCTTTTCAGTTGCAAACTACACTAAATACATATGTATGTTGAGGTACAAGCTCCAAATAAGTTTTACAGTGAAAATGCATGAACTTCAATCCGTCACTATTAAACAGACTGAGAAACCAGAATAAAAGTTACACCTGCAACCCATTCCCTTTGTGCTAGATGAACGAACGTCTCTCTAAATGCTCAGTTCTGAGAGATAAGTGTGTGTTAAATCCGTCCTTCACCTAGCTATTTGGGAACACAAAGATTTTTTCAGTTGCAAACTACACACCATACATATATATGGGGAGGTACTAGCTCCAAATCGGTTTTACAGTGAAAACTGCAGGAACTTCAAACAGGCACTAGGAAACAGAGTGAGAAACCAGAGTCAAGTTTTATCTTGCAAACCGTTCAATTTGTGCTAGATGAACGAACGTCTCTCAAGATGCATAGATCTGAGAATTTAGTGTGTGTGAAAGCCGTAATTCAAATAGCTTGTTGGGAACACAAACTTCCTTTTAAGTTGCAAACTACACTCCATACATATATATGGGGAGGTATTAGCTCCAACTCGGTTTTACAGTGAAAACTGCTGGAAATTCAAACCGCCACTAGGAAACACACTGAGACACCACACTAAAAGTTTCTCCTGCAAACCGTTCCATTTTGGCTGGATGAACGAACGTCTCTCCACATGCTCAGTTCTGAGAGATAATTGTGTGTGAAAGCCGTCTTCACCTAGCTTGTTAGGAACACCAAGTTTATTTCCAGTAACAAACTACACTAAATTCATATATATGTTGAGGTACTAGATCCAAATCGATTTTACAGTGAAAATTGCAGGAATTTCAAACAGGCACTATGAAACAGACTGAGAAACCAGAGTAAAATTTCTCCTGCAAACTTTTCCATTTGTGCTAGATGAACGAACTTCTCTCCACATGCTAAGATCTGAGAGATGAGTGTGTGTGAAAGCCGTCTTTCACTAGCTTGTTGGGAACACAAACTTTCTTTTCAGTTGCCAACTACACTCCATACATATATATGGGGAGGTACTAGCTCCAACTCGATTTTACAGTGAAAACTGCAGGAAATTCAAACCGCCACTAGGAAACAGACTGAGACACCACACTAAAAGTTTCTCCTGCAACCCTTTCCATTTGTGCTGGATGAACGAACGTCTCGCCACATGCTCAGTTCTGAGAGATAAGTGTGTGTTAAATCAGTCCTTCACCTAGCTTTTTGGGAACACAAAGATTTTTTCAGTTGCAAACTACACACCATACATATATATGGGGATGTACTAGCTCCAACTCGGTTTTACAGTGAAAACTGCAAGAACTTCATACCGGCCCTAGGAAACAGACTGAGAAACTAGAGTCAAACTTTATCTTGCAAACCGTTCAATTTGTGCTAGATGAACGAACGTGTCTCAGATGCAAAGATCTGAGAATTTAGTGTGTGTGAAAGCCGTAATTCAAATAGCTTGTTGGAAACACAAACTTCCTTTTAAGTTGCAAACTACACTCCATACATATATATGAGGAGGTATTAGTTCTAACTCGGTTTTACAGTGAAAACTGCTGGAAATTCAAACCGCCACTAGGAAACAGACTGAGACACCACACTAAATTTTCTCCTGCAACCCGTTACATTAGTGCTGGATGAAAAAACGTCTCTCCACATGCTCAGTTCTGAGAGATAATTGTGTGTGATAGGCGTCTTCTCCTAGCTTGTTAGGAACACCAAGTTTATTTCCAGTAACAAACTACACTAAATTCATATATATGTTGAGGTACTAGATCCAAATCGGTATTACAGAGAAAATTGCAGGAACTTCAAACCGGCACTATGAAACAGACTGAGAAACCAGAGTAAAATTTCTCCTGCAAACTTTTCCATTTGTGCTAGATGAACGAACGTCTCTCCACATGCTAAGATCTGAGAGATGAGTGTGCGTGAAAGCAGTCCTTCACTAGCTTGTTGGGAACACAAAGTTTCTTTTCAGTTGCCAACTACACTCCATACATATATATGGGGAGGTACTAGCTCCAACTCGATTTTACAGTGAAAACTGCAGAAACTTCAAACTGGCACTAGGAAACAGACTGAGAAACCACACTAAAAGTTTCTCCTGCAACCCGTTCCATTTGTGCTGGATGAAAGAACGTCTCTCCACATGCTCATTTCTGAGAGATAATTGTGTGTGAAAGCCGAACTTCACCTAACTTCTTGGGAACACAAAGTTTCTTATTATGTGCCAAATACACTCCATACATATATAAGGGGAGGTACTAGCTCCAACTCGCTTTCACAGTGAAAAATGCAGGAAATTCAAACAGGCACTTGGAAACAGACTGAGAAACCAGAGTAAAATTTCTCCTGAAACCTTTTCCATTTGTGCTAGATGAACGAACTTCTCTCCACATGCTGAGTTCTGAGAGATAAGTGTGTGTGAAAGCCTTCCTTTACTAGCTTGATGGGAATACAGAGTTTCATTTCAGTTGCAAACACCACTCCATATATATATATGGGGAGGTACAAGATCCAACTCCGTTTTACCGTGAAAACTGCAGGAACTTCAAACCGGCACTGGGAAACAGACTGAGAAACCACAGTAAAAGTTTCCCCTGCAAACCTTTGCCATTGTGCTAGATGAATGAACGTCTCTCCACATGATCAGTTCTGATATATATGTGTGTGTGAAAGCCGTCCTTCAGCTAGCTTCTTAGGAACACCAAGGTTCTTTTCAGTAGCAAAATACACTAAATTCATATATATGTTGTGGTACTAGCTCCAACTCGGTTTTACAGTGAAAACTGCGGGAACTTCAAACCGGCACTGGGAAACAGACTGAGAAACCAGAGTAAAAGTTTCTTCTGCAAACTTTTCCATTTGTGCTAGATGAACGAACGTCTTACCACATGCTCAGTTCAGAGAGAAAAGTGTGTGTGAAAGCCGTCCTTCACTAGCTTGTTGGGAACACATAGTTTCTTTTCAGTTGCAAACTCCACCCCATACATATATATGGGGAGGTACTAGATCTAACTCGGGTTTACAGCATAAACTGCAGGAATTTCAAACCGGCACTAGGAATCAGACTGAGAAAATAGAGTCAAAGTTTATCTTGCAAACCGTTCAATTTGTGCTAGATGAACGAAAGTCCCTCAAGATGCAAAGATCTGAGAATTTAGTGTGTGTGAAAGCCGTAATTCAAATAGCTTGTTGGGAACACAAACTTCCTTTTAAGTTGCAAACTACACTCCATAAATATATATGTGGAGGTATTAGCTCCAACTCGGTTTCAAAGTGAAAACTGTAGGAAATTCAAACCGCCACTAGGAAACAGACTGAGACACCACACTAAAAGTTTCTCCTGCAACCCTTTCCATTTGTGCTGGATGAACGAACGTCTCGCCACATGCTCAGTTCTGAGAGATAAGTGTGTGTTAAATCAGTCCTTCACCTAGCTTTTTGGGAACACAAAGATTTTTTCAGTTGCAAACTACACACCATACATATATATGGGGATGTACTAGCTCCAACTCGGTTTTACAGTGAAAACTGCAGGAACTTCAAACCGGCCCTAGGAAACAGACTGAGAAACCAGAGTCAAACTTTATCTTGCAAACCGTTCAATTTGTGCTAGATGAACGAACGTCTCTCAAGATGCAAAGATCTGAGAATTTAGTGTGTGTGAAAGCCGTAATTCAAATAGCTTGTTGGAAACACAAACTTCCTTTTAAGTTGCAAACTACACTCCATACATATATAGGGGGAGGTATTAGTTCTAACTCGGTTTTACAGTGAAAACTGCTGGAAATTCAAACCGCCACTAGGAAACAGACTGAAAAACCACACTAAAAGTTTCTCCTGCAACCCGTTACATTTGTGCTGGATGAAAAAACGTCTCTCCACATGCTCAGTTCTGAGAGATAATTGTGTGTGAAAGGCGTCTTCTCCTAGCTTGTTAGGAACACCAAGTTTATTTCCAGTAACAAACTACACTAAATTCATATATATGTTGAGGTACTAGATCCAAATCTGTTTTACACTTAAAATTGCAGGAACTTCAAACCGGCACTATGAAACAGACTGAGAAACCAGAGTAAAATTTCTCCTGCAAACTTTTCCATTTGTGCTAGATGAACGAACGTCTCTCCACATGCTAAGATCTGAGAGATGAGTGTGTGTGAAAGCCGTCTTTCACTAGCTTGTTTGGAACACAAAGTTTCTTTTCAGTTGCCAACTACTCCCCATACATATATGTGGGGAGGTACTAGCTCCAACTCGATTTTACAGTGAAAACTGCAGAAACTTCAAACTGGCACTAGGAAACAGACTGAGAAACCACACTAAAAGTTTCTCCTGCAACCCGTTCCATTTGTTCTGGATGAAAGAACGTCTCTCCACAAGCTCAGTTCTGAGAAATAATTGTGTGTGAAAGCCGTCCTTCACATAGCTTGTTGGGAACACAAAGTTTCTTTTCAGTTGCAAACTACATTCCATACACATATATGGGGAGTTACTAGCTCCATCTCGGTTTTACAGTGAAAACTGCAGGAACTTCAAACCGGCACTGGGAAACAGACTGAGAATCCACAGAAAAAGTTTCCCCTGCAAACCTTTGCCATTGTGCTAGCTGAATGAACGTCTCTCCACATGATCATTTCTGAGATATAAGTGTGTGTTAATGCCGTAATTCACTTAGCTTGTTGTAAACACAAAGTATCTTTTCAGTTGCAAACTACACTAAATACATATGTATGTTGAGGTACAAGCTCCAAATAAGTTTTACAGTGAAAATGCATGAACTTCAATCCGTCACTATTAAACAGACTGAGAAACCAGAATAAAAGTTACACCTGCAACCCATTCCCTTTGTGCTAGATGAACGAACGTCTCTCTAAATGCTCAGTTCTGAGAGATAAGTGTGTGTTAAATCCGTCCTTCACCTAGCTATTTGGGAACACAAAGATTTTTTCAGTTGCAAACTACACACCATACATATATATGGGGAGGTACTAGCTCCAAATCGGTTTTACAGTGAAAACTGCAGGAACTTCAAACAGGCACTAGGAAACAGAGTGAGAAACCAGAGTCAAGTTTTATCTTGCAAACCGTTCAATTTGTGCTAGATGAACGAACGTCTCTCAAGATGCATAGATCTGAGAATTTAGTGTGTGTGAAAGCCGTAATTCAAATAGCTTGTTGGGAACACAAACTTCCTTTTAAGTTGCAAACTACACTCCATACATATATATGGGGAGGTATTAGCTCCAACTCGGTTTTACAGTGAAAACTGCTGGAAATTCAAACCGCCACTAGGAAACACACTGAGACACCACACTAAAAGTTTCTCCTGCAAACCGTTCCATTTTGGCTGGATGAACGAACGTCTCTCCACATGCTCAGTTCTGAGAGATAGTTGTGTGTGAAAGCCGTCTTCACCTAGCTTGTTAGGAACACCAAGTTTATTTCCAGTAACAAACTACACTAAATTCATATATATGTTGAGGTACTAGATCCAAATCGATTTTACAGTGAAAATTGCAGGAATTTCAAACAGGCACTATGAAACAGACTGAGAAACCAGAGTAAAATTTCTCCTGCAAACTTTTCCATTTGTGCTAGATGAACGAACGTCTCTCCACATGCTAAGATCTGAGAGATGAGTGTGTGTGAAAGCCGTCTTTCACTAGCTTGTTGGGAACACAAACTTTCTTTTCAGTTGCCAACTACACTCCATACATATATATGGGGAGGTACTAGCTCCAACTCGATTTTACAGTGAAAACTGCAGGAAATTCAAACCGCCACTAGGAAACAGACTGAGACACCACACTAAAAGTTTCTCCTGCAACCCTTTCCATTTGTGCTGGATGAACGAACGTCTCGCCACATGCTCAGTTCTGAGAGATAAGTGTGTGTTAAATCAGTCCTTCACCTAGCTTTTTGGGAACACAAAGATTTTTTCAGTTGCAAACTACACACCATACATATATATGGGGATGTACTAGCTCCAACTCGGTTTTACAGTGAAAACTGCAAGAACTTCAAACCGGCCCTAGGAAACAGACTGAGAAACTAGAGTCATACTTTATCTTGCAAACCGTTCAATTTGTGCTAGATGAACGAACGTGTCTCAGATGCAAAGATCTGAGAATTTAGTGTGTGTGAAAGCCGTAATTCAAATAGCTTGTTGGAAACACAAACTTCCTTTTAAGTTGCAAACTACACTCCATACATATATATGAGGAGGTATTAGTTCTAACTCGGTTTTACAGTGAAAACTGCTGGAAATTCAAACCGCCACTAGGAAACAGACTGAGACACCACACTAAATTTTCTCCTGCAACCCGTTACATTAGTGCTGGATGAAAAAACGTCTCTCCACATGCTCAGTTCTGAGAGATAATTGTGTGTGATAGGCGTCTTCTCCTAGCTTGTTAGGAACACCAAGTTTATTTCCAGTAACAAACTACACTAAATTCATATATATGTTGAGGTACTAGATCCAAATCGGTATTACAGAGAAAATTGCAGGAACTTCAAACCGGCACTATGAAACAGACTGAGAAACCAGAGTAAAATTTCTCCTGCAAACTTTTCCATTTGTGCTAGATGAACGAACGTCTCTCCACATGCTAAGATCTGAGAGATGAGTGTGCGTGAAAGCAGTCCTTCACTAGCTTGTTGGGAACACAAAGTTTCTTTTCAGTTGCCAACTACACTCCATACATTTATATGGGGAGGTACTAGCTCCAACTCGATTTTACAGTGAAAACTGCAGAAACTTCAAACTGGCACTAGGAAACAGACTGAGAAACCACACTAAAAGTTTCTCCTGCAACCCGTTCCATTTGTGCTGGATGAAAGAACGTCTCTCCACATGCTCATTTCTGAGAGATAATTGTGTGTGAAAGCCGAACTTCACCTAACTTCTTGGGAACACAAAGTTTCTTATTATGTGCCAAATACACTCCATACATATATAAGGGGAGGTACTAGCTCCAACTCGCTTTCACAGTGAAAAATGCAGGAAATTCAAACAGGCACTTGGAAACAGACTGAGAAACCAGAGTAAAATTTCTCCTGAAACCTTTTCCATTTGTGCTAGATGAACGAACTTCTCTCCACATGCTGAGTTCTGAGAGATAAGTGTGTGTGAAAGCCTTCCTTTACTAGCTTGATGGGAATACAGAGTTTCATTTCAGTTGCAAACACCACTCCATATATATATATGGGGAGGTACAAGATCCAACTCCGTTTTACCGTGAAAACTGCAGGAACTTCAAACCGGCACTGGGAAACAGACTGAGAAACCACAGTAAAAGTTTCCCCTGCAAACCTTTGCCATTGTGCTAGATGAATGAACGTCTCTCCACATGATCAGTTCTGATATATATGTGTGTGTGAAAGCCGTCCTTCAGCTAGCTTCTTAGGAACACCAAGGTTCTTTTCAGTAGCAAAATACACTAAATTCATATATATGTTGTGGTACTAGCTCCAACTCGGTTTTACAGTGAAAACAGCGGGAACTTCAAACCGGCACTGGGAAACAGACTGAGAAACCAGAGTAAAAGTTTCTTCTGCAAACTTTTCCATTTGTGCTAGATGAACGAACGTCTTACCACATGCTCAGTTCAGAGAGAAAAGTGTGTGTGAAAGCCGTCCTTCACTAGCTTGTTGGGAACACATAGTTTCTTTTCAGTTGCAAACTCCACCCCATACATATATATGGGGAGGTACTAGATCTAACTCGGGTTTACAGCATAAACTGCAGGAATTTCAAACCGGCACTAGGAATCAGACTGAGAAAATAGAGTCAAAGTTTATCTTGCAAACCGTTCAATTTGTGCTAGATGAACGAAAGTCCCTCAAGATGCAAAGATCTGAGAATTTAGTGTGTGTGAAAGCCGTAATTCAAATAGCTTGTTGGGAACACAAACTTCCTTTTAAGTTGCAAACTACACTCCATAAATATATATGTGGAGGTATTAGCTCCAACTCGGTTTCAAAGTGAAAACTGTAGGAAATTCAAACCGCCACTAGGAAACAGACTGAGACACCACACTAAAAGTTTCTCCTGCAACCCTTTCCATTTGTGCTGGATGAACGAACGTCTCGCCACATGCTCAGTTCTGAGAGATAAGTGTGTGTTAAATCAGTCCTTCACCTAGCTTTTTGGGAACACAAAGATTTTTTCAGTTGCAAACTACACACCATACATATATATGGGGATGTACTAGCTCCAACTCGGTTTTACAGTGAAAACTGCAGGAACTTCAAACCGGCCCTAGGAAACAGACTGAGAAACCAGAGTCAAACTTTATCTTGCAAACCGTTCAATTTGTGCTAGATGAACGAACGTCTCTCAAGATGCAAAGATCTGAGAATTTAGTGTGTGTGAAAGCCGTAATTCAAATAGCTTGTTGGAAACACAAACTTCCTTTTAAGTTGCAAACTACACTCCATACATATATAGGGGGAGGTATTAGTTCTAACTCGGTTTTACAGTGAAAACTGCTGGAAATTCAAACCGCCACTAGGAAACAGACTGAAAAACCACACTAAAAGTTTCTCCTGCAACCCGTTACATTTGTGCTGGATGAAAAAACGTCTCTCCACATGCTCAGTTCTGAGAGATAATTGTGTGTGATAGGCGTCTTCTCCTAGCTTGTTAGGAACACCAAGTTTATTTCCAGTAACAAACTACACTAAATTCATATATATGTTGAGGTACTAGATCCAAATCTGTTTTACACTTAAAATTGCAGGAACTTCAAACCGGCACTATGAAACAGACTGAGAAACCAGAGTAAAATTTCTCCTGCAAACTTTTCCATTTGTGCTAGATGAACGAACGTCTCTCCACATGCTAAGATCTGAGAGATGAGTGTGCGTGAAAGCCGTCCTTCACTAGCTTGTTGGGAACACAAAGTTTCTTTTCACTTGCCAACTACACTCCATACATATATATGGGGAGGTACTAGCTCCAACTCGATTTTACAGTGAAAACTGCAGAAACTTCAAACAGGCACTAAGAAACAGACTGAGATACCACACTAAATTTTCTCCTGCAACCCGTTCCATTTGTTCTGGATGAAAAATCGTCTCTCCACATGCTCAGTTCTGAGAGATAATTGTGTGTGAAAGCCTTCCTTTACTAGCTTGATGGGAATACAAAGTTTCTTTTCAGTTGCAAACTCCACTCCATATATATATATGGGGAGTTACTAGCTCCAACGCGGTTTTACAGTGAAAACTGCAGGAACTTCAAACCGGCACTATGAAACAGACTGAGAAACCACAGTAAAAGTTTCCTCTTCAAACCTTTTCCATTGTGCTAGATGAATGAACGTTTCTCCACATGATCAGTTCTGATATATATGTGTGTGTGAAAGCCGACCTTCAGCTAGCTTGTTAGGAACACCAAGGTTCTTTTCAGTAGCAAACTACACTAAATTCATATATATGTTGTTGTACTAGCTACAATTCGGTTTTACAGTGAAAACTGCGGGAACTTCAAACCGGCACTGGGAAACAGACTGAGAAACCAGAGTAAAAGTTTCATCTGCAAACTTTTCCATTTGTGCTAGATGAACGAACGTCTCTCAACATGCTCAGTTCTGAGAGAAATGTGTGTGTGAAAGCCGTCCTTCACTAGCTTGTTAGGAACACCAAGTTTATTTCCAGTAACAAACTACACTAAATTCATATATATTTTGAGGTACTAGATCCAAATCGGTTTTACACTTAAAATTGCAGGAACTTCAAACCGGCACTATGAAACAGACTGAGAAACCAGAGTAAAATTTCTCCTGCAAACTTTTCCATTTGTGCTAGATGAACGAACGTCTCTCAAGATGCTCAGTTCTGAGAGAAATGTGTGTGTGAAAGCCGTCCTTCACTAGCTTGTTAGGAACACCAAGTTTATTTCCAGTAACAAACTACACTAAATTCATATATATGTTGAGGTACTAGATCCAAATCGGTTTTACACTTAAAATTGCAGGAACTTCAAACCGGCACTATGAAACAGACTGAGAAACCAGAGTAAAATTTCTCCTGCAAACTTTTCCATTTGTGCTAGATGAACGAACGTCTCTCCACATGATAAGATCTGAGAGATGAGTGTGTGTGAAAGCCGCCTTTCACTAGCTTGTTGGGAACACAAACTTTCTTTTCAGTTGCCAACTACACTCCATACATATATATGGGGAGGTACAAGCTCCAACTCGATTTTACAGTGAAAACTGCAGAAACTTCAAACTGGCACTAGGAAACAGACTGAGAATCCACACTAAAAGTTTCTCCTGCAAACCGTTCCATTTGTGCTGGATGAAAGAACGTCTCTCCACATGCTCAGTTCTGAGAAATAATTGTGTGTGAAAGCCGTCCTTCACATAGCTTATTGGGAACACAAAGTTTCTTTTCAGTTGCAAAATACATTCCATACATATATATGGGGAGTTACCAGCTCCATCTCGGTTTTACAGTGAAAACTGCAGGAACTTCAAACCGGCACTGGGAAACAGACTGAGAATCCACAGAAAAAGTTTCCCCTGCAAAACTTTGCCATTGTGCTAGCTGAATGAACGTCTCTCCACATGCTCAGTTCTGAGATATAAGTGTGTGTGAATGCCGTACTTCACTTAGCTTGTTGTTAACACAAAGTTTCTTTTCAGTTGCAAACTACACTAAATTCATATATATGTTGAGGTACAAGCTTCAACTATGTTTTACAGTGAAAAATGCATGAACTTCAATCCGTCACTATTAAACACACTGAGAAACCAGAATAAAAGTTACACCTGCATCCCGTTTCCTTTGTGCTAGATGAACGAACGTCTCTCCACATGCTCAGTTCAGAGAGATATGTGTGTGTTAAATCCGTCCTTCACCTAGCTTTTTGGGAACACAAAGATTTTTTCAGTTGCAAACTACACACCATAAGTATATATGGGGAGGTACTAGCTACAACACGGTTTTAAAGTGAAAACTGCAGGAACTTCAAACCGGCACTAGGAAACAGACTGAGAAACCAGAGTCAAACTTTACCTTGCAAACCGTTCAATTTGTTCTAGATGAACGAACATCTATCAAGATGCAAAGTTCTGAGAATTTAGTGTGTGTGAAAGCTGTAATTCAAATAGCTTGTTGGGAACACAAACTTCCTTTTAAGTTGCAAACTACACTCCATACATATATATGGGGAGGTACTAGCTCCAACTCGCTTTTACAGTGACAACTGCAGGAATTTCAAACCGCCACTAGGAAACAGCCTGAGAAAACACGCTAAAAGTTTCTCCTGCAACTCGTTCCATTTGTGCTGGATGAATGAACGTCTCTCCATATGCTTAGGTCTGAGAGATAATTGTGTGTGTATGCCGTACTTCAACTAGCTTGCTGTTAATACAAAGTTTCTTTTCTGTTGCAAACTACACTCCATACATATATGTGGGGAGGTACTAGCTCCAAATCGGTTTTACAGTGAAACCTGCAGGAACTTCAAACCGGCACTAGGAAACAAACTGAGAAACCACAGTAAAAGTTTCCCCTGCAAACCGTTTACTTTGTGCTACATGAATGAACGTCTCTCCACATGCTAAACTCTGATATATATGTGAGTGTGAAATCCGTCTTTCACCTAGGTTGTTAGGAACGCCAAGTTTGTTTTCAGTAGCAAATTACACTAAATTAATATATATGTTGAAGTACTAGCTCCAACACTTTTTTACAGTAAAAACTTCAGGAACTTCAAACCGGCACTTGGAAACAGACTGAGATACCACAATAATATTTTCTCCTGCAACCCATTCCATTTGGGCTGCATGAAGGAACGTCTCCCCACATGCTCAGTTCTGAGAGATAAGTGTGTGTGAATGCCGTTCTTCACTTAGGTTGTTGTTAATAAAAGTTTCTTTTCAGTTGCAAACTACACTCCATACATATATATGGGGAGGTACTAGCTCCATCTCGGTTTTACACTGAAAACTGCAGGAACTTCAAACCGGCCCTAGGAAACAGACTCAGAAACCAGAATAAAAGTTGCTCCTGCAACCCTTTCCATTTGTGCTGGATGAACGAACGTCTCTCCAAATGCTCAATTCTGAGAGATAAGTGTGTGTGAAAGCAAAGTTCACATAGCTTTTTAGGAACACAAACTTCATTTTAAGTTGCAAACTACACTCCATACATATATATGGGGAGGTACTAGCTCCAACTCGGTTTTACAGTGACAACTGCAGGAATTTCAAACCGCCACTAGGAAACAGCCTGAGAAAACACACTAAAAGTTTCTCCTGCAACTCGTTCCATTTGTGCTGGATGAATGAAAGTCTCTCCACATGCTCAGGTCTGAGAGATAATTGTGTGTGAATGCCGTACTTCAACTAGCTTGCTGTTAACACAAATTTTCTTTTCTGTTGCAAACTACACACCATACATGTATGTGGGGAGGTACTAGCTCCAAATCGGTTTTACAGTGAAACTTGCAGGAACTTCAAACCGGCACTAGGAAACAAACTGAGAAACCACAGTAAAAGTTTCCCCTGCAAACCTTTCACTTTGTGCTACATGAATGAACGTCTCTCCACATGCTAAACTCTGATATATATGTGAGTGTGAAATCCGTCTTTCACCTAGGTTGTTAGGAACGCCAAGTTTGTTTTCAGTAGCAAATTACACTGAATTCATATATATGTTGAGGTAGTAGCTCCAACTCTTTTTTACAGTAAAAATTTCAGGAACTTCAAACCGGCACTTGGAAACAGACTGAGATACCACAATAATATTTTCTCCTGCAACCCATTCCATTTGTGCTGCATGAAGGAACGTCTCTCCACATGCTCAACTCTGAGAGATAAGAGTGTGTGAAAGCCGCCTTCACCCAGCTTGTTGGGAACACAAAGTTTCTATTCAGTTGCAAATTACACTCCATACAAATATATGGGGAGGTACAAGCTCCAACTTGGTTTTATAGTGAAAACTGCAGGAACTTCAAACCGGCCCTAGGAAGCAGACTGAGAAACCGGAAAAAAACTTTCTCCTGCATAACTTTCCTTTTGTGCTAGATGAACGAAAGTCTCTCCACATGATCAGTTCTGAGAAATAAGTGTGTGTGAAAGCCGTAATTCACCTAGCTTTTTGGGAACACAAAGATTCCTTTCAGTTGCAGACAAAAATCCATACATATATATGGGGAAGTACTAGCTCCAACTCGCATTTACAGTGAAAAATGCAGGAACTTCAAACCGATACTTGGAAAAAGACTGAGAAACCAGAGTAAATGTTTCCCCTGCAAACCGGTACCTTTGTTCTAGATGAATGAAGGTCTCTCCACATGCTCAGTTCTGATATATAAGAGTGCGTGAAAGCCGACCTTCACCTCGCTTGTTAGGAACACCAAGGTTCTTTTCAGTAGCAAACTACACTAAAATAATATATATGTTGAGGTAATAGCTCCAACTCGGTATCACATTGAAACCTGCAGGAATTTCAAACCGGCCCTAGGAAACAGACTGAGAAACCGGAAAAATACTTTCCCCTGCATAACTTTCCTTTTGTGCTAGATGAACGAACGTCTCTCCACATTGTTAGTTCTGAGAGAAAATTGAGTGTGAAAGCCGTCCTTTACATAGCTTGTTGTTAACACAAAGTTTCTTGTCAGTTGCAAACTACACTCCATATATATATATGGTTAGGTACTAGTTCCAACTCGGTTTTACACTGAAAAATGCAGGAAGTTCCAACCGGCACTAGGAAACAGACTGAGAAACCAGAGTAAAATTTACTCCTGCAATCAGTTCCCTTTGTGCCAGAAGAACGAACGTATCTCCACATGCTCAATTCTGAGAGATAAGAGTGTGTGAAAGCCGTCCTTCACCCACATTGTTGGGAACACAAAGTTTCTTTTCAGTTGCAAATTCCACTCCATATATATATATGGGGAGGTAAAACCTCCAACAATGTTTTACAGTGAAAACTGCAGGAAAATCAAACCGGCACTAAGAAATAGACTTAGAAACCGGAAAAATACTTTCTCCTGCAACCCGTTCCCATTGTGCAAGATGAACGAACGTCTCTCCACATGCTCAGTTCTGAGAGATAATTTTATGTGAAAGCCGTCCTTCACCTAGCTTGTTGGGAACACAAAGTTTTTTCAGTTGCAATCTACACTCCATACATATATATGGGAGGTATTATCTCCAACAATGTTTTACACTGAAAACTGCAGGAATATCAAACCGGCACTAGAAAACACACTGAGAAACCAGAGTAATATTTTCTCCTGCATAACTTTCCTGTTGTGCTAGATGAACGAACGTCTCTCCACATGATCATTTCTGAGAAATAAGTGTGTGTGAAAGCAGTCTTTCAATTTTCTTGTTGGGAACATAAAGTTTCATTTCAGTTGCAATCTACACTCCATATAAATATATGGGAAGATACCAGCTCCAACTCGGTTTTACAGTGAAATCTGCAGGAATTTCAAACCAGCACTAGGAAACAGACTGAGAAACCGGAGTAAATCTTTCCCCTGCAACCCATTCCCTTTGTGCTAGATGAAAAATCATCACCCCACATGCTCAGTTCTGAGAGATAAGTGCGTGTGACAGCCGTCCTTCACATAGCATGTTGAGAACACAAAGTTTATTTACACTTGGAAACTACACTCCATAAATATATATGGGGATGTACTATTTCCAACTCGTTTTACTGTGAACACTGCAGGAACTTCAAACCGGCACTAGGAAACAGACTGATAAACCAGAGTAAAAGTTTCTCCTGCAAAACATTCCATTTGTGCTAGATGAACGAACGACTCTCCACATGCTCAGTTCTGAGAGATAAGTTTGTGTGAAAGCCTTCCTTCACCTAGCTTGTTGGGAACACATAGTTTCTTTTCTGTAGCAGACTACAGTCCATACATGTATATGGGGAGGTAGTAGCTCCAAATCGGTTTTTGAGTGAAAACAGCAGGAACTTCAAACCGGCACTAGGAAACAGACTGAGAAACCAGAGTCAAAATTTATCTTGCAAACCGTTCCATTTGTGCTAGATGAACGAACGTCTCTCAAGATGCAAAGATCTGAGAATTTACTGTGTGTGAAAGCCGTAATTCACCTAGCTTGTTGGGAACACAAACATCTTTTTAAGTTGCAAAATACACTCCATAAATATATATGGTTAGGTACTAGCTCCAACTCGGTTTTACAATGAAAACTGCAGGAATTTCAAACCGCCACTAGGAAACAGACTGAGAAACCACACTAAAAGTTTCCCCAGCAACCTGTTCCATTTGTGCTGGATGAATGAATGTCTCAGCACATGCTCAGTTCTGAGAGATAAGTGTGTGTGAATGCCGTACTTCACTTAGCTTGTTGTTAAAAAAAGTTTCTTTTCAGTTGCAAACTACACTCCATACATATATATGGGGAGGTACTATCTCCATCTCGGTTTTACAGTGAAAACTGAAGGAACTTCAAACCGACACTAGGAAACAGACTGAGAAACCAGAATAAAAGTTGCTACTGCAAACCTTTCCATTTGTGCTGGATGAATGAACGTCTCTCCAAATGCTCAGATCTGAGAGATAAGTGTGTGTGAATGCCGTACTTCAACTAGCTTGCTGTTAACACAAAGTTTCTTTTCAGTTGCAAACAACACTCCATACATATAAATGGTGAGGTTCTAGCTCCAAATCGGTTTTACAGTGAAAACTGCAGGAACTTCAAAGCGGCCCTAGGAAACAGACTGAAAAACCGGATAAATACTTCCTCCTGCTTATACTTTCCTTTTGTGCTAGATGAACGAACGTCTATCCACATGATCATTTCTGAGAAATAATTGTGTGTGAAAGCAGCACTTCACCAATCTTTTTGGGAACACAAAGTTTCCTTTCAGTTGCAGACTAAAATCCATACATATATATGGGGAAGTACTAGCTCCAACTCGCATTAACAGTGAAAAAATGCAGGAACTTCAAACCGATACTTGGAAACAGACTGAGAAACCAGAGTAAATGTTTCCCCTGCAAACCGTTCCATTTGCGCTAGATGAATGAACGTCTCACCACATTCTCAGTTCTGATATATAAGTGTGTGTGAAAGCCGACCTTCACTAGCTTGTTGGGAACACCAAGTTTCTTTTCAGTAGAAAACTACACTAAATTCATATATATGTTGAGATACTTGCTCCAACTCGGTTTAACAGTGAAAACTGCAGGAACTTCAAACCGGCACTGGGAAACAGACTGAGAAAACAGAGTAATATTTTCTCCAGCATAACTTTCCTGTTGTGCTAGATGAACGAACGTCTCTCCACATGATCATTTCTGAGAAATAAGTATGTGTGAAAGCAGTCTTTCAATTTTCTTGTTGGGAACACAAAGTTTCATTTCAGTTGCAATCTACACTCCATATAAATATATGGGAAGATACCAGCTCCAGCTCGGTTTTACTGTGAAATCTGCAGGAATTTCAAACCAGCACTAGGAACCAGACTGAGGAACCGGAGTAAATCTTTCCCCTGCAAACCGTTCCTTTTGTGCTAGATGAACGAACGTCTCTCCACATGGTCAGTTCTGAGAGATAAGTTTGTGTGAAAGCCTTCTTTCACTTAGCTTGTCGGGAACACAAAGTTTCTTTTATGTAGCAGACTACACTCCATAGATGTATATGGGGAGGTAGTAGCTCCAACTCGGTTTTACAGTGAAAACTGCATTAACTTCAAACAGGCACTAGGAAGCAGACTGAGAAACCAAAACAAAATTGCTCCTTGAACCCGTTCCCTTTGTGCTAGATGAACTAAAGTCTCTCTACATGCTCAGTTCTGAGAGATAAGTGTGTGTGAATTCCGACGTTCACCTAGCTATTTGGGAACACACAGTTACTTTTAAGTTGCAAATTGCAAACCCTAAATATATGGGGAGGTACTAGCCCCAACACGGTTTTACAGTGAAAGTTGCCGGAACATCAAAACGGCACTAGGAAACAGACTGAGAAACCAGAGTAAAAGTTTCTCCTGCAACACATTCACTTTGTGCTAGATGAACGATCGTCTCTCCACATGCTCAGTCCTGAGAGATAAGTTTGTGTGAAAGCCTTCTTTCACCTAGCTTGTTGGGAACACAAAGTTTCTTTTATGTAGCAGACTACACTCCATAAATGTATATGGGGAGGTAGTAGCTCCAACTCGGTTTTAGAGTGAAAACTGCAGGAACTTCAAACCGGCACTAGGAAGCAGACTGAGAAACCAGAAAAAAAATTGCTCCTGCCACCCGTTCACTTTGTGCTAGATGAACTAAAGTCACTCCACATGCTGAATTCTGAGAGATAAGTGTATGTGAAAGCCGTCCTTCACCCACCTTGTTGGGAACACAAAGTTTCTTTTCAGTTGCAAATTCCACTCCATATATATATATGGGGAGGTAAAACCTCCAACAATGTTTTACAGTGAAAACTGCAGGAAAATCAAACCGGCACTAAGAAATAGACTTAGAAACCGGAAAAATACTTTCTCCTGCAACCCGTTCCCATTGAGCTAGATGAACGAAAGTCTCTCCACATGCTCAGGTCTGAGAGATAAATTTATGTGAAAGCCGTCCTTCACCTAGCTTGTTGGGAACACAAAGTTTTTTTCAGTTGCAATCTACACTTCATACATATATATGGGAGGTAATATCTCCAACAATGTTTTACACTGAAAACTGCAGGAATATCAAACCGGCACTAGAAAACACACTGAGAAACCAGAGTAATATTTTCTCCTGCATAACTTTCCTGTTGTGCTAGATGAACGAACGTCTCTCCACATGATCATTTCTGAGAAATAAGTGTGTGTGAAAGCAGTCTTTCAATTTCCTTGTTGGGAACACAAAGTTTCATTTCAGTTGCAATCTACACTCCATATAAATATATGGGAAGATACCAGCTCCAACTCGGTTTTACAGTGAAATCTGCAGGAATTTCAAACCAGCACTAGGAAACAGACTGAGAAACCGGAGTAAATCTTTCCCCTGCAACCCGTTCCCTTTGTGCTAGATGAAAAATCGTCACCCCACATGCTCAGTTCTGAGAGTTAAGTGCGTGTGACAGCCGTTTTTCACAAAGCTTTTTGAGAACACAAAGTTTATTTACACTTGGAAACTACACTCCATAAATATATATGGGGATGTACTAGTTCCAACTCGTTTTACAGTGAACACTGCAGGAACTTCAACCCGGCACTAGGAAACAGACTGATAAACCAGAGTAAAAGTTTCTCCTGCAAAACATTCCCTTTGTGCTAGATGAACGAACGACTCTCCACATGCTCAGTTCTGAGAGATAAGTTTGTGTGAAAGCCTTCCTTCACCTATCTTCTTGGGAACACAAAGTTTCTTTTCTGTAGCATACTACTCTCCATAGATGTATATGGGGAGGTAGTAGCTCCAAATCGGTTTTTGAGCGAAAACAGCAGGAACTTCAAACCGGCACTAGGAAACAGACTGAGAAACCAGAGTCAAAATTTATCTTGCAAACATTTCCATTTGTGCTAGATGAACGAACGTCTCTCAAGATGCAAATATCTGAGAATTTATTGTGTGTGAAAGCCGTAATTCACCTAGCTTGTTGGGAACACAAACTTCCTTTAAAGTTGCAAACTACACTCCATATATATATATGGTTAGGTACTAGTTCCAACTCGGTTTTACAGTGAAAACTGCAGGAAATTCAAACCGCCACTAGGAAACAGACTGAGAAACCACACTAAAAGTTTCTCCAACAACCAGTTCCATTTGTGCTGGATGAATGAACGTCTCAGCACATGCTCAGTTCTGAGAGATAAGTGTGTGTGAATGCCGTTCTTCACTTAACTTGTTGTTAAAAAAATTTCTTTTCAGTTGCAAACTACACTCCATACATATATATGGGGAGGTACTAGCTCCATCTCGGTTTTACAGTGAAAACTGCAGGAACTTCAAACCGGCACTAGGAAGCAGACTGAGAAACCAGAATAAAAGTTGCTCCTGCAACCCTTTCCATTTGTGCTGGATGAACGAACGTCTCTCCACATGCTCAGTTCTAAGAGATAAGTGTGTGTGCAAGCAAACTTCACATAGCGTGTTAGGAACACAAACTTCATTTTAAGTTGCAGACTACACTCCATACATATATATGGGGAGGTACTAGCTCCAACTCGGTTTTACAATGAAAACTGCAGGAATTTCAAACCGCCACTAGGAAACAGACTGAGAAAACACACTAAAAGTTTCCCCTGCAACTCGTTCCATTTGTGCTGGATGAATGAACGTCTCTCCACATGCTCAGATGTGAGAGATAATTGTGTGTGAATGTCGTACTTCACCTAGCTTGCTGTTAACACAAAGTTTCTTTTCAGTTGAAAACTACACTCCATACATATATATGGGGAAGTACTAGCTCCAAATCGGTTTTACAGTGAAAACTGCAGGAACGTCAAACCAGCACTAGGAAACAAACTGAGAAACCATAGTAAAAGTTTCCCCTGAAAACCGTTCAATTTGTGCTACATGAATGAACGTCTCTCCACATGCTAAATTCTGATATATAAGTGAGTGTGAAATCCGTCTTTCACCTAGCTTGTTAGGAACGCCAAGATTGTTTTCATTAGCAAATTACACTAAATTCATATATATGTTGAGGTACTAGCTCCAAATCGGTTTTACAGTGAAAACTTCAGGAACTTCAAACCGGCACTTGGAAACAGACTGAGATACCACAATAATATTTTCTCCTGCAACCCATTCCATTTGTGCTGAATGAAGGAACGTCTCTCCAGATGCTCAACTCTGAGAGATAAGAGTGTGTGAAAGCCGCCTTCACCCACCTTGTTGGGAACACAAAGTTTCTTTTCAGTTGCAAAACCCACTCCATATATATATATGGGGAGGTACTAGCTCCAACTCGGTTTTACAGTGAAAACTGCAGGAAAATCAAACCGGCACTAAGAAATAGACTTAGAAACCGGAAAAATACTTTCTCCTGCAACCCGTTCCCATTGTGCTAGATGAACGAACGCCTCTCCACATGCTCAGTTCTGAGAGATAATTTTATGTGAAAGCCTTCCTTCACCTAGCTTGTTGTGAACACAAAGTTTTTTTCAGTTGCAATCTACACTCCACACATATATATGGGAGTTATTATCTCTAACAATATTTTACACTGAAAACTGCAGGAATATCAAACCGGCACTAGAAAACACACTGAGAAACCAGAGTAATATTTTCTCCTGCATAACTTTCCTGTTGTGCTAGATGAACGAACGTCTCTCCACATGATCATTTCTGAGAAATAAGTGTGTGTGAAAGCAGTCTTTCAATTTTCTTGTTGGGAACACAAAGTTTCATTTCAGTTGCAATCTACACTCCATATAAATATATGGGAAGATACCAGCTCCAACTCGGTTTTACAGTGAAATCTGCAGGAATTTCAAACCAGCACTAGGAAACAGACTGAGAAACCGGAGTAAATCTTTCCCCTGCAACCCGTTCCCTTTGTGCTAGATGAAAAATCGTCACACCACATGCTCAGTTCTGAGAGATAAGTTTGTGTGAAAGCCTTCCTTCACCTAGCTTGTTGGGAACACAAAGTTTCTTTTCTGTAGCATACTACGCTCCATACATGTATATGGGGAAGTAGTAGCTCCAAATCGGTTTTTGAGTGAAAACAGCATGAAATTCAAACCGGCACTAGGAAACAGACTGAGAAACCAGAGTCAAAATTTATCTTGCAAACTGTTCTATTTGTGCTAGATGAACGAACGTCTCTCAAGATGCAAAGATCTGAGAATTTACTGTGTGTGAATGCCGTAATTCACCTAGCTTGTTGGGAACACAAACTTCCTTTTAAGTTGCAAAATACACTCCATATATATATGGTTAGGTACTAGCTCCAACTCGGTTTTACAGTGAAAACTGCAGGAATTTCAAACCGCCACTAGGAAACAGCCTGAGAAAACACACTAAAAGCTTCCCCAGCCACACGTTCCATTTGTGCTGGATGAATGAACGTCTCTCCATATGCTTAGGTCTGAGAGATAATTGTGTGTGTATGCCGTACTTCAACTAGCTTGCTGTTAATACAAAGTTTCTTTTCTGTTGCAAACTACACTCCATACATATATGTGGGGAGGTACTAGCTCCAAATCGGTTTTACAGTGAAACCTGCAGGAACTTCAAACCGGCACTAGGAAACAAACTGAGAAACCACAGTAAAAGTTTCCCCTGCAAACCGTTTACTTTGTGCTACATGAATGAACGTCTCTCCACATGCTAAACTCTGATATATATGTGAGTGTGAAATCCGTCTTTCACCTAGGTTGTTAGGAACGCCAAGTTTGTTTTCAGTAGCAAATTACACTAAATTAATATATATGTTGAAGTACTAGCTCCAACACTTTTTTACAGTAAAAACTTCAGGAACTTCAAACCGGCACTTGGAAACAGACTGAGATACCACAATAATATTTTCTCCTGCAACCCATTCCATTTGTGCTGCATGAAGGAACGTCTCCCCACATGCTCAGTTCTGAGAGATAAGTGTGTGTGAATGCCGTTCTTCACTTAGGTTGTTGTTAAAAAAAGTTTCTTTTCAGTTGCAAACTACACTCCATACATATATATGGGGAGGTACTAGCTCCATCTCGGTTTTACACTGAAAACTGCAGGAACTTCAAACCGGCCCTAGGAAACAGACTCAGAAACCAGAATAAAAGTTGCTCCTGCAACCCTTTCCATTTGTGCTGGATGAACGAACGTCTCTCCAAATGCTCAATTCTGAGAGATAAGTGTGTGTGAAAGCAAAGTTCACATAGCTTTTTAGGAACACAAACTTCATTTTAAGTTGCAAACTACACTCCATACATATATATGGGGAGGTACTAGCTCCAACTCGGTTTTACAGTGACAACTGCAGGAATTTCAAACCGCCACTAGGAAACAGCCTGAGAAAACACACTAAAAGTTTCTCCTGCAACTCGTTCCATTTGTGCTGGATGAATGAAAGTCTCTCCACATGCTCAGGTCTGAGAGATAATTGTGTGTGAATGCCGTACTTCAACTAGCTTGCTGTTAACACAAATTTTCTTTTCTGTTGCAAACTACACACCATACATGTATGTGGGGAGGTACTAGCTCCAAATCGGTTTTACAGTGAAACTTGCAGGAACTTCAAACCGGCACTAGGAAACAAACTGAGAAACCACAGTAAAAGTTTCCCCTGCAAACCTTTCACTTTGTGCTACATGAATGAACGTCTCTCCACATGCTAAACTCTGATATATATGTGAGTGTGAAATCCGTCTTTCACCTAGGTTGTTAGGAACGCCAAGTTTGTTTTCAGTAGCAAATTACACTGAATTCATATATATGTTGAGGTAGTAGCTCCAACTCTTTTTTACAGTAAAAATTTCAGGAACTTCAAACCGGCACTTGGAAACAGACTGAGATACCACAATAATATTTTCTCCTGCAACCCATTCCATTTGTGCTGCATGAAGGAACGTCTCTCCACATGCTCAACTCTGAGAGATAAGAGTGTGTGAAAGCCGCCTTCACCCAGCTTGTTGGGAACACAAAGTTTCTATTCAGTTGCAAATTACACTCCATACAAATATATGGGGAGGTACAAGCTCCAACTTGGTTTTATAGTGAAAACTGCAGGAACTTCAAACCGGCCCTAGGAAGCAGACTGAGAAACCGGAAAAAAACTTTCTCCTGCATAACTTTCCTTTTGTGCTAGATGAACGAAAGTCTCTCCACATGATCAGTTCTGAGAAATAAGTGTGTGTGAAAGCCGTAATTCACCTAGCTTTTTGGGAACACAAAGATTCCTTTCAGTTGCAGACAAAAATCCATACATATATATGGGGAAGTACTAGCTCCAACTCGCATTTACAGTGAAAAATGCAGGAACTTCAAACCGATACTTGGAAAAAGACTGAGAAACCAGAGTAAATGTTTCCCCTGCAAACCGGTACCTTTGTTCTAGATGAATGAAGGTCTCTCCACATGCTCAGTTCTGATATATAAGAGTGCGTGAAAGCCGACCTTCACCTCGCTTGTTAGGAACACCAAGGTTCTTTTCAGTAGCAAACTACACTAAAATAATATATATGTTGAGGTAATAGCTCCAACTCGGTATCACATTGAAACCTGCAGGAATTTCAAACCGGCCCTAGGAAACAGACTGAGAAACCGGAAAAATACTTTCCCCTGCATAACTTTCCTTTTGTGCTAGATGAACGAACGTCTCTCCACATTGTTAGTTCTGAGAGAAAATTGAGTGTGAAAGCCGTCCTTTACATAGCTTGTTGTTAACACAAAGTTTCTTGTCAGTTGCAAACTACACTCCATATATATATATGGTTAGGTACTAGTTCCAACTCGGTTTTACACTGAAAAATGCAGGAAGTTCCAACCGGCACTAGGAAACAGACTGAGAAACCAGAGTAAAATTTACTCCTGCAATCAGTTCCCTTTGTGCCAGAAGAACGAACGTATCTCCACATGCTCAATTCTGAGAGATAAGAGTGTGTGAAAGCCGTCCTTCACCCACATTGTTGGGAACACAAAGTTTCTTTTCAGTTGCAAATTCCACTCCATATATATATATGGGGAGGTAAAACCTCCAACAATGTTTTACAGTGAAAACTGCAGGAAAATCAAACCGGCACTAAGAAATAGACTTAGAAACCGGAAAAATACTTTCTCCTGCAACCCGTTCCCATTGTGCAAGATGAACGAACGTCTCTCCACATGCTCAGTTCTGAGAGATAATTTTATGTGAAAGCCGTCCTTCACCTAGCTTGTTGGGAACACAAAGTTTTTTCAGTTGCAATCTACACTCCATACATATATATGGGAGGTATTATCTCCAACAATGTTTTACACTGAAAACTGCAGGAATATCAAACCGGCACTAGAAAACACACTGAGAAACCAGAGTAATATTTTCTCCTGCATAACTTTCCTGTTGTGCTAGATGAACGAACGTCTCTCCACATGATCATTTCTGAGAAATAAGTGTGTGTGAAAGCAGTCTTTCAATTTTCTTGTTGGGAACATAAAGTTTCATTTCAGTTGCAATCTACACTCCATATAAATATATGGGAAGATACCAGCTCCAACTCGGTTTTACAGTGAAATCTGCAGGAATTTCAAACCAGCACTAGGAAACAGACTGAGAAACCGGAGTAAATCTTTCCCCTGCAACCCATTCCCTTTGTGCTAGATGAAAAATCATCACCCCACATGCTCAGTTCTGAGAGATAAGTGCGTGTGACAGCCGTCCTTCACATAGCATGTTGAGAACACAAAGTTTATTTTCACTTGGAAACTACACTCCATAAATATATATGGGGATGTACTATTTCCAACTCGTTTTACTGTGAACACTGCAGGAACTTCAAACCGGCACTAGGAAACAGACTGATAAACCAGAGTAAAAGTTTCTCCTGCAAAACATTCCATTTGTGCTAGATGAACGAACGACTCTCCACATGCTCAGTTCTGAGAGATAAGTTTGTGTGAAAGCCTTCCTTCACCTAGCTTGTTGGGAACACATAGTTTCTTTTCTGTAGCAGACTACAGTCCATACATGTATATGGGGAGGTAGTAGCTCCAAATCGGTTTTTGAGTGAAAACAGCAGGAACTTCAAACCGGCACTAGGAAACAGACTGAGAAACCAGAGTCAAAATTTATCTTGCAAACCGTTCCATTTGTGCTAGATGAACGAACGTCTCTCAAGATGCAAAGATCTGAGAATTTACTGTGTGTGAAAGCCGTAATTCACCTAGCTTGTTGGGAACACAAACATCTTTTTAAGTTGCAAAATACACTCCATAAATATATATGGTTAGGTACTAGCTCCAACTCGGTTTTACAATGAAAACGGCAGGAATTTCAAACCGCCACTAGGAAACAGACTGAGAAACCACACTAAAAGTTTCCCCAGCAACCTGTTCCATTTGTGCTGGATGAATGAATGTCTCAGCACATGCTCAGTTCTGAGAGATAAGTGTGTGTGAATGCCGTACTTCACTTAGCTTGTTGTTAAAAAAAGTTTCTTTTCAGTTGCAAACTACACTCCATACATATATATGGGGAGGTACTATCTCCATCTCGGTTTTACAGTGAAAACTGAAGGAACTTCAAACCGACACTAGGAAACAGACTGAGAAACCAGAATAAAAGTTGCTACTGCAAACCTTTCCATTTGTGCTGGATGAATGAACGTCTCTCCAAATGCTCAGATCTGAGAGATAAGTGTGTGTGAATGCCGTACTTCAACTAGCTTGCTGTTAACACAAAGTTTCTTTTCAGTTGCAAACAACACTCCATACATATAAATGGTGAGGTTCTAGCTCCAAATCGGTTTTACAGTGAAAACTGCAGGAACTTCAAAGCGGCCCTAGGAAACAGACTGAAAAACCGGATAAATACTTCCTCCTGCTTAACTTTCCTTTTGTGCTAGATGAACGAACGTCTATCCACATGATCATTTCTGAGAAATAATTGTGTGTGAAAGCAGCACTTCACCAATCTTTTTGGGAACACAAAGTTTCCTTTCAGTTGCAGACTAAAATCCATACATATATATGGGGAAGTACTAGCTCCAACTCGCATTAACAGTGAAAAATTGCAGGAACTTCAAACCGATACTTGGAAACAGACTGAGAAACCAGAGTAAATGTTTCCCCTGCAAACCGTTCCATTTGCGCTAGATGAATGAACGTCTCACCACATGCTCAGTTCTGATATATAAGTGTGTGTGAAAGCCGACCTTCACTAGCTTGTTGGGAACACCAAGTTTCTTTTCAGTAGAAAACTACACTAAATTCATATATATGTTGAGATACTTGCTCCAACTCGGTTTAACAGTGAAAACTGCAGGAACTTCAAACCGGCACTGGGAAACAGACTGAGAAAACAGAGTAATATTTTCTCCAGCATAACTTTCCTGTTGTGCTAGATGAACGAACGTCTCTCCACATGATCATTTCTGAGAAATAAGTATGTGTGAAAGCAGTCTTTCAATTTTCTTGTTGGGAACACAAAGTTTCATTTCAGTTGCAATCTACACTCCATATAAATATATGGGAAGATACCAGCTCCAGCTCGGTTTTACTGTGAAATCTGCAGGAATTTCAAACCAGCACTAGGAACCAGACTGAGGAACCGGAGTAATCTTTCCCCTGCAAACCGTTCCTTTTGTGCTAGATGAACGAACGTCTCTCCACATGGTCAGTTCTGAGAGATAAGTTTGTGTGAAAGCCTTCTTTCACTTAGCTTGTCGGGAACACAAAGTTTCTCTTATGTAGCAGACTACACTCCATAGATGTATATGGGGAGGTAGTAGCTCCAACTCGGTTTTACAGTGAAAACTGCATTAACTTCAAACAGGCACTAGGAAGCAGACTGAGAAACCAAAACAAAATTGCTCCTTGAACCCGTTCCCTTTGTGCTAGATGAACTAAAGTCTCTCTACATGCTCAGTTCTGAGAGATAAGTGTGTGTGAATTCCGACGTTCACCTAGCTATTTGGGAACACACAGTTAGTTTTAAGTTGCAAATTGCAAACCCTAAATATATGGGGAGGTACTAGCCCCAACACGGTTTTACAGTGAAAGTTGCCGGAACATCAAAACGGCACTAGGAAACAGACTGAGAAACCAGAGTAAAAGTTTCTCCTGCAACACATTCACTTTGTGCTAGATGAACGATCGTCTCTCCACATGCTCAGTCCTGAGAGATAAGTTTGTGTGAAAGCCTTCTTTCACCTAGCTTGTTGGGAACACAAAGTTTCTTTTATGTAGCAGACTACACTCCATAAATGTATATGGGGAGGTAGTAGCTCCAACTCGGTTTTAGAGTGAAAACTGCAGGAACTTCAAACCGGCACTAGGAAGCAGACTGAGAAACCAGAAAAAAAATTGCTCCTGCCACCCGTTCACTTTGTGCTAGATGAACTAAAGTCACTCCACATGCTGAATTCTGAGAGATAAGTGTATGTGAAAGCCGTCCTTCACCCACCTTGTTGGGAACACAAAGTTTCTTTTCAGTTGCAAATTCCACTCCATATATATATATGGGGAGGTAAAACCTCCAACAATGTTTTACAGTGAAAACTGCAGGAAAATCAAACCGGCACTAAGAAATAGACTTAGAAACCGGAAAAATACTTTCTCCTGCAACCCGTTCCCATTGAGCTAGATGAACGAAAGTCTCTCCACATGCTCAGGTCTGAGAGATAAATTTATGTGAAAGCCGTCCTTCACCTAGCTTGTTGGGAACACAAAGTTTTTTTCAGTTGCAATCTACACTCCATACATATATATGGGAGGTAATATCTCCAACAATGTTTTACACTGAAAACTGCAGGAATATCAAACCGGCACTAGAAAACACACTGAGAAACCAGAGTAATATTTTCTCCTGCATAACTTTCCTGTTGTGCTAGATGAACGAACGTCTCTCCACATGATCATTTCTGAGAAATAAGTGTGTGTGAAAGCAGTCTTTCAATTTCCTTGTTGGGAACACAAAGTTTCATTTCAGTTGCAATCTACACTCCATATAAATATATGGGAAGATACCAGCTCCAACTCGGTTTTACAGTGAAATCTGCAGGAATTTCAAACCAGCACTAGGAAACAGACTGAGAAACCGGAGTAAATCTTTCCCCTGCAACCCGTTCCCTTTGTGCTAGATGAAAAATCGTCACCCCACATGCTCAGTTCTGAGAGTTAAGTGCGTGTGACAGCCGTTTTTCACAAAGCTTTTTGAGAACACAAAGTTTATTTACACTTGGAAACTACACTCCATAAATATATATGGGGATGTACTAGTTCCAACTCGTTTTACAGTGAACACTGCAGGAACTTCAACCCGGCACTAGGAAACAGACTGATAAACCAGAGTAAAAGTTTCTCCTGCAAAACATTCCCTTTGTGCTAGATGAACGAACGACTCTCCACATGCTCAGTTCTGAGAGATAAGTTTGTGTGAAAGCCTTCCTTCACCTATCTTCTTGGGAACACAAAGTTTCTTTTCTGTAGCATACTACTCTCCATAGATGTATATGGGGAGGTAGTAGCTCCAAATCGGTTTTTGAGCGAAAACAGCAGGAACTTCAAACCGGCACTAGGAAACAGACTGAGAAACCAGAGTCAAAATTTATCTTGCAAACATTTCCATTTGTGCTAGATGAACGAACGTCTCTCAAGATGCAAATATCTGAGAATTTATTGTGTGTGAAAGCCGTAATTCACCTAGCTTGTTGGGAACACAAACTTCCTTTAAAGTTGCAAACTACACTCCATATATATATATATATGGTTAGGTACTAGTTCCAACTCGGTTTTACAGTGAAAACTGCAGGAAATTCAAACCGCCACTAGGAAACAGACTGAGAAACCACACTAAAAGTTTCTCCAACAACCAGTTCCATTTGTGCTGGATGAATGAACGTCTCAGCACATGCTCAGTTCTGAGAGATAAGTGTGTGTGAATGCCGTTCTTCACTTAACTTGTTGTTAAAAAAATTTCTTTTCAGTTGCAAACTACACTCCATACATATATATGGGGAGGTACTAGCTCCATCTCGGTTTTACAGTGAAAACTGCAGGAACTTCAAACCGGCACTAGGAAGCAGACTGAGAAACCAGAATAAAAGTTGCTCCTGCAACCCTTTCCATTTGTGCTGGATGAACGAACGTCTCTCCACATGCTCAGTTCTAAGAGATAAGTGTGTGTGCAAGCAAACTTCACATAGCGTGTTAGGAACACAAACTTCATTTTAAGTTGCAGACTACACTCCATACATATATATGGGGAGGTACTAGCTCCAACTCGGTTTTACAATGAAAACTGCAGGAATTTCAAACCGCCACTAGGAAACAGCCTGAGAAAACACACTAAAAGTTTCCCCTGCAACTCGTTCCATTTGTGCTGGATGAATGAACGTCTCTCCACATGCTCAGATGTGAGAGATAATTGTGTGTGAATGTCGTACTTCACCTAGCTTGCTGTTAACACAAAGTTTCTTTTCAGTTGAAAACTACACTCCATACATATATATGGGGAAGTACTAGCTCCAAATCGGTTTTACAGTGAAAACTGCAGGAACGTCAAACCAGCACTAGGAAACAAACTGAGAAACCATAGTAAAAGTTTCCCCTGAAAACCGTTCAATTTGTGCTACATGAATGAACGTCTCTCCACATGCTAAATTCTGATATATAAGTGAGTGTGAAATCCGTCTTTCACCTAGCTTGTTAGGAACGCCAAGATTGTTTTCATTAGCAAATTACACTAAATTCATATATATGTTGAGGTACTAGCTCCAAATCGGTTTTACAGTGAAAACTTCAGGAACTTCAAACCGGCACTTGGAAACAGACTGAGATACCACAATAATATTTTCTCCTGCAACCCATTCCATTTGTGCTGAATGAAGGAACGTCTCTCCAGATGCTCAACTCTGAGAGATAAGAGTGTGTGAAAGCCGCCTTCACCCACCTTGTTGGGAACACAAAGTTTCTTTTCAGTTGCAAAACCCACTCCATATATATATATGGGGAGGTACTAGCTCCAACTCGGTTTTACAGTGAAAACTGCAGGAAAATCAAACCGGCACTAAGAAATAGACTTAGAAACCGGAAAAATACTTTCTCCTGCAACCCGTTCCCATTGTGCTAGATGAACGAACGCCTCTCCACATGCTCAGTTCTGAGAGATAATTTTATGTGAAAGCCTTCCTTCACCTAGCTTGTTGTGAACACAAAGTTTTTTTCAGTTGCAATCTACACTCCACACATATATATGGGAGTTATTATCTCTAACAATATTTTACACTGAAAACTGCAGGAATATCAAACCGGCACTAGAAAACACACTGAGAAACCAGAGTAATATTTTCTCCTGCATAACTTTCCTGTTGTGCTAGATGAACGAACGTCTCTCCACATGATCATTTCTGAGAAATAAGTGTGTGTGAAAGCAGTCTTTCAAATTTCTTGTTGGGAACACAAAGTTTCATTTCAGTTGCAATCTACACTCCATATAAATAAATGGGAAGATACCAGCTCCAACTCGGTTTTACAGTGAAATCTGCAGGAATTTCAAACCAGCACTAGGAAACAGACTGAGAAACCGGAGTAAATCTTTCCCCTGCAACCCGTTCCATTTGTGCTAGATGAAAAATCGTCACACCACATGCTCAGTTCTGAGAGATAAGTTTGTGTGAAAGCCTTCCTTCACCTAGCTTGTTGGGAACACAAAGTTTCTTTTCTGTAGCATACTACGCTCCATACATGTATATGGGGAAGTAGTAGCTCCAAATCGGTTTTTGAGTGAAAACAGCATGAAATTCAAACCGGCACTAGGAAACAGACTGAGAAACCAGAGTCAAAATTTATCTTGCAAACTGTTCTATTTGTGCTAGATGAACGAACGTCTCTCAAGATGCAAAGATCTGAGAATTTACTGTGTGTGAATGCCGTAATTCACCTAGCTTGTTGGGAACACAAACTTCCTTTTAAGTTGCAAAATACACTCCATATATATATGGTTAGGTACTAGCTCCAACTCGGTTTTACAGTGAAAACTGCAGGAATTTCAAACCGCCACTAGGAAACAGACTGAGAAACCACACTAAAAGCTTCCCCAGCCACACGTTCCATTTGTGCTGGATGAATGAACGTCTCAGCACATGCTCAGTTCTGAGAGATAAGTGTGTGTGAATGCCGTACTTCATTTAGCTTGTTGTTAAAAAAAGTTTCTTTTCAGTTGCAAACTACACTCCATACATATGTATGGGGAGGTACTAGCTCCATCTCGGTTTTACACTGAAAACTGCAGGAACTTTAAACCGGCACTACGAAGCAGACTGAGAAACCAGAGTAAAAATTTCTCCTGAAACACGTTCCCTTTGTGCTAGTTGAACGAACGTCTCTCCACATGCTCAGTTCTGAGAGTTAAGTGTGTGTGAAAGCCGTCCTTCACCTAGCTTGTTGGGAACACAAAGATTCTTTTCAGTTGCAAACTACACTCCTTACATATATATGGGGAGGTACTAGCTGCAACTCGGTTTTACAGTGAAAACTGCAAGAACTTGAAACCGGCACTGGGAAACAGACTGAGAAACCAGAATAATAGTTGCTACTGCAACCCTTTCCATTTGTGCTGGATGAATGAACGTCTCTCCACATGCTCAGTTCTGAGAGATATTTGTATGTGAAAGCAAACTTCACCTAGCTTGTTAGGAACACAAACTTCCTTTTAAGTTGCAAACTACAATCCATATATATATATGGGGAGGTACTAGATCCAACTCGGGTTTATAGTGAAAACTGCAGGAACTTCAAACCGGAACTAGGAAACAGACTGAGAGACAAGAGTAATAGATTATTTTGCAAACCGTTCCATTTGTGCTAGATGAACGAACGTCTCTCAAGATGCAAAGATCTGAGAATTTAGTGTGTGTGAAAGCCATAATTCACCTAGCTTGTTGGGAAAACAAACTTCCTTCTAAGTTGCAAACTACACTCCATACATATATATGGGGAGGTACTAGCTCCAACTCGGTTTTACATTGAAAACTTCAGGAATTTCAAACCGCCACTAGGAAACAGACTGAGAAAACACACTAAAAGTTTCTCCTGCAAACCGTTCCATTTGTGCTGGATGAATGAACGTCTCTACACATGCTCAGATCTGAGAGATAATTGTGTGTGAATGCCGTACTTCAACTAGCTTGCTGTTAACACAGTTTCTTTTCAGTTGCAAACTACACTCCATACATATATATGGTGAGGTACTAGCTCCAAAACGGTTTTACAGTGAAAACTGCAGGAACTTCAGAGCGGCCCTAGGAAACAGACTGGAAACCGTAAAAAAACTTCCTCCTGCTTAAATTTCCTTTTGTGCTAGATGAACGAACGACTATCCACATGATCATTTCTGAGAAATAATTGTGAGTGAAAGCAGCACTTCACCAAGCTTTTTGGGAACACAAAGTTTCCTTTCAGTTGCAGACTAAAATCCATACATATATATGGGGAAGTACTAGCTCCAACTCGCATTAACAGTGAAAAAATGCAGGAACTTCAAACCGATACTTGGAAACACACTGAGAAACCAGAGTAAATGTTTCCCCTGCAAACCGTTCCATTTGCGCTAGATGAATGAATGTCGCACCACATGCTCAGTTCTGATACATAAGTGTGTGTGAAAGCCGACCTTCACTAGCTTGTTGGGAACACCAAGTTTCTTTTCAGTAGCAAACTACACTAAATTGATATATATGTTGAGATACTTGCTCCAACTCGCTTTAACAGTGAAAACTGCAGGAACTTCAAACCGGCACTGGGAAACAGACTGAGAAAACAGAGTAAAAGTTTCTCCTGCAAAACATTCCCTTTGTGCTAGATGAACGAACATCTCTCCACATGCTCAGTTCTGAGAGATAAGTTTGTTTGAAAGCCTACTTTCACTTAGCTTGTTGGGAACACAAAGTTTCTTTTATGTAGCATAATACACTCCATACATGTATACGGGAGGTAGTAGCTCCAACTCGGTTTTACAGTGAAAACTGCAGGAAATTCAAACCGGCACTAGGAAGCAGACTGAGAAACCAGAAAAAAAATTGCTCCTGGAACCCGTTCCCTTTGTGCTAGATGAACTAAAGTCTCTCCACATGCTCAGTTCTGAGAGATATGTGTGTGTGAAAGCCGTACTTCACCTAGCTTGTTGGGAACACAAAGTTTCTTTTCAGTTGCAAACTACAATCCATACATATATATGGGGATGTACTAGCTCCAAATCGGTTTTACAGTGAAAACTGCAGAAACTTCAAACCGGCACTAGGAAACAGACTGAGAAACCAGAGTAAAAGTTTACCCTGCACCCGTTTTATTTGTGCTAGTTGAATGAACGTCTCTCCCCATGCTCAGTTCTGAGAGATGAGTGTGTTTGAAAGCCGTCCTTCACTAGCTTGTTGGGAACACAAAGTTTCTTTTCAGTTGCAAACTACACTCCATAAATATATATGAGGAGGTATTAGCTCCAACTCGGTTTTACACTGAAAACTGCAGGAACTTCAATCCGGCACTAGGAAACAGACTGAGAAACAAGAAAAAAAGCTGCTCCTGCAACCAGTTCCCTTTGTGCTAGATGAAGGAACGTCTCTCCACATGCTCAGTTCTGATATATAAGTGTGTGTTAAATCCGTCCTTCACCTAGCATTTGGGGAACCCAAAGATTTTTTTAGTTGCAAACTACACACCATACATATATATGGGGAGGTACTTGGTCCAACCCGATTTTACAGTGAAAACTACAGGAAATTCTAACAGGCACTAGGAAACAGACTGAGAAAGCAGAGTCAAAGTTATCTTGCAAACAATTCCATTTGTGCTAGATGAACGAACGTCTCTCAAGATGCAAAGATCTGAGAATTTAGTGTGTGTGAAAGCCGGAATTCACCTAGCTTGTTGGGAACACAAACTTCCTTTAATTTGCAAACTACACTCCATACAAATATAAGGGGAGGTACTACCTCCAACTCGGTTTTACAGTGAAAACTGCAGGAACTTCAAACCGCCACTAGGAAACATACTGAAAAACCAGAGTAAAAGTTTCTCCTGCAAAACATTCCTTTGTGCTAGATGAACGAACGACTCTCCACATGCTCAGTTCTGAGAGATAAGTTTGTGTGAAAGCCTTCCTTCACCTAGCTTGTTGGGAACACAAAGTTTCTTTTCTGTAGCATACTACGCTCCATACATGTATATGGGGAGGTAATAGCTCCAAATCGGTTTTTGAGTTAAAACAGCAGGAACTTCAACCCGATACTTGGAAACAGACTGAGAAACAAGAGTAAATGTTTTCCCTGCAAACCGTTCCATTTGCGCTAGATGAATGAATGTCGCACCACATGCTCAGTTCTGATACATAAGTGTGTGTGAAAGCCGACCTTCACTAGCTTGTTGGGAACACCAAGTTTCTTTTCAGTAGCAAACTACACTAAATTTATATATATGTTTAGATACTTGCTCCAACTCGATTTTACAGTGAAAACTGCAGGAATTTCAAACCGCCACTAGGAAACAGACTGAGAAACCACACTAAAAGTTTCCCCAGCAACCCGTTCCATTTGTGCTGGATGAATGAACGTCTCAGCACATGCTCAGTTCTGAGAGATAAGTGTGTGTGAATGCCGTACTTCACTTAGCTTGTTGTTAAAAAAAGTTTCTTTTCAGTTGCAAACTACACTCCATACATATATATGGGGAGGTACTAGCTCCATCTCGATTTTACAGTGAAAACTGCAGGAACATCAAACCGGCACTAGGAAACAGACTGAGAAACCAGAATAAAAGTTGCTACTGCAAACCTTTCCATTTGTGCTAGATGAACGAACATGTCTCAAGATGCAAAGATCTGAGAATTTAGTGTGTTTGAAAGCCGTAATTCACCTAGCTTGTTGGGAACACAAACTTCCTTCTAAGTTGCAAACTACACTCCATACATATATATGGGGAGGTACTAGCTCCAACTCGGTTTTACAGTGAAAACTGCAGGAATTTCAAACCGCCACTAAGAAAAAGACTGAGAAAACACACTAAAAGTTTCTCCTGCAAACCGTTCCATTTGTGCTGGATGAATGAACGTCTCTCCACATGCTCAGATCTAGAGATAATTGTGTGTGAATGCCGTACTTCAACTAGCTTGCTGATAACACAAAGTTTCTTTTCAGTTGCAAACTACACTCCATACATATATATAGTGAGGTTCTAACTCCAAATCGGTTTTACAGTGAAAACTGCTGGAACTTCAAAACGGCCCTAAGAAACAGACTGAGAAACCGGATAAAAACTTCCTCCTGCTTAACTTTCCTTTTGTGCTAGATGAACGAAAGTCTATCCACATGATCATTTCTGAGAAATAATTGTGTGTGAAAGCAGCACTTCACCAAGCTTTTTGGGAACACAAAGTTTCCTTTCAGTTGCAGACTAAAATCCATACATATATATGGGGAAGTACTAGCTCCAACTCGCATTAACAGTGAAAAAATGCAGGAACTTCAAACCGATACTTGGAAACAGACTGAGAAACAAGAGTAAATACTTCCCCTGCAAACCGTTGCATTTGCGCTAGATGAATGAACGTCTCACCACATGCTCAGTTCTGATATATAAGTGTGTGTGAAAGCCGACGTTCACTAGCTTGTTGGGAACACAAAGTTTCTTTTCAGTAGCAAACTACACTAAATTGATATATATGTATAGATACTTGTTCCAACTCGCTTTAACAGTGAAAACTGCAGGAACTTCAAACCGGCACTGGGAAACAGACTGAGAAAACACAGTAAAAGTTTCTCCTGCAACACATTCCCTTTGTGCTAGATGAACGAACGTCTCTCCACATGCTCAGTTCTGAGAGATAAGTTTCTGTGAAAGCCTTCTTTCACTTAGCTTGTTGGAAACACAAAGTTTCTTTTATGTAGCAGACTACACTCCATAAATGAATATCGGGAGGTAGTAGCTCCAACTCGGTTTTACAGTGAAAACTGCAGGAACTTCAAACTGGCACTAGGAAGCAGACTGAGAAACCAGAAAAAAAATTGCTCCTGCAACCCGTTCACTTTGTGCTACATGAACTAAAGTCTCTCCACATGCTCAATTCTGAGAGATAAGAGTGTGTGAAAGCCGTCCTTCACCCAACTTGTTGGGAACACAAAGTTTCTTTTCAGTTGCAAATTCCACTCCATATATATATATGGGGAGGTAAAACCTCCAACAATGTTTTACAGTGAAAACTGCAGGAAAATCAAACCGGCACTAAGAAATAGACTTAGAAACCGGAAAAATACTTTCTCCTGCAACCCGTTCCCATTTTGCTAGAAGAACGTAAGTCTCTCCACATGCTCAGTTCTGAGAGAAAAATTTATGTGAAAGCCGTCCTTCACCTAGCTTGTTGGGAACACAAAGTTTTTTTCAGTTGCAATCTACACTCCATACATATATATGGGAGGTATTATCTCCAACAATGTTTTACACAGAAAACTGCAGGAATATCAAACCGGCACTAGAAAACACACTGAGAAACCAGAGTAATATTTTCTCCTGCATAACTTTCCTGTTGTGCTAGATGAACGAACGTCTCTCCACATGATCATTTCTGAGAAATAAGTGTGTGTGAAAGCAGTCTTTCAATTTTCTTGTTGGGAACACAAAGTTTCATTTCAGTTGCAATCTACACTCCATATAAATATATGGGACGATACCAGCTCCAACTCGGTTTTACAGTGAAATCTGCAGGAATTTCAAACCAGCACTAGGAAACAGACTGAGAAACCGGAGTAAATCTTTCCCCTGCAACCCGTTCCCTTTGTGCTAGATGAAAAATTGTCACCCCACATGCTCAGTTCTGAGAGATAAGTGCGTGTGACAGCCGTCCTTCACATAGCATGTTGAGAACACAAAGTTTATTTTCACTTGGAAACTACACTCCATAAATATATATGGGGATGTACTAGTTCCAACTCGTTTTACAGTGAACACTGCAGGAACTTCAAACCGGCACTAATAAACAGACTGATAAACCAGAGTAAAAGTTTCTCCTGCAAAATATTCCATTTGTGCTAGATGAACGAACGACTCTCCACATGCTCAGTTCTGAGAGATAAGTTTGTGTGAAAGCCTTCCTTCACCTAGTTTGTTGGGAACACAAAGTTTCTTTTCTGTAGCATACTACGCTCCATAAATGTATATGGGGAGGTAGTAGCTCCAAATCGGTTTTTGAGTGAAAACAGCAGGAACTTCAAACCGGCACTAGGAAACAGACTGAGAAACCAGAGTCAAAATCTATCTTGCAAACCGTTCCATTTGTGCTAGATGAACGAACGTCTCTCAAGATAAAAAGTTCTGAGAATTTATTGTGTGTGAAAGCCGTAATTCACCTAGCTTGTTGGGAACACAAACTTCCTTTAAAGTTGCAAATTACACTCCATATATATATATGGTTAGGTACTAGCTCCAACTCGGTTTACATTGAAAACTGCAGGAATATCAAACCGCCACTAGGAAACAGACAGAGAAACCACACTAAAAGATTCCCCAGCAACCCGTTCCATTTGTGCTGGATGAATGAACGTCTCAGCACATGCTCAGTTCTGAGAGATAAGTGTGTGTGAATGCCGTACTTCATTTAGCTTGTTGTTAAAAAAGTTTCTTTTCAGTTGCAATCTACACTCCATACATATATATGGGAAGGTACTAGCTCCAACTCGGTTTTACAGTGAAAACTGCAGGAACTTCAACCCGGCACTGAGAAACAGACTGAGAAACCAGAATAAAAGTTGCTACTGCAACCCTTTCCATTTGTGCTGGATAAACGAACGTCTCTCCACATGCTCAGTTCTGAGAAATATTTGTATGTGAAAGCAAACTTCACCTAGCTTGTTAGGAACACAAACTTCCTTTTAAGTTGCAAACTACACTCCATACATATATATGGGGAGGTACTAGCTCCAACTCGGGTTTACAGTAAAAACTGCAGGAACTTCAAACCGGCACTAGGAAACAGACTGAGAGACCAGAGTCATAGATTATATTTCAAACCGTTCCATTTGTGCTAGATGAACGAACGTCTCTCAAGATGCAAAGATCTGAGAATTTAGTGTGTGTGAAAGCCATAATTCACCTAGCTTGTTGGGAACACAAACTTCCTTCTAAGTTGCAAACTACACTCCATACATATATATGGGGAGGTACTAGCTCCAACTCGGTTTTACAATGAAAACTGCAGGAATTTCAAACCGCCACTAGGAAACAGACTGAGAAAACACACTAAAAGTTTCTCCTGCAAACCATTCCATTTGTGCTGGATGAATGAACGTCTCTCCACATGCTCAGATCTGAGAGATAATTGTGGGTGAATGCCGTACTTCAACTAGCTTACTGTTAACACAAAGTTTCTTTTCAGATGCAAACTACACTCCATACATATATATGGTGAGGTACTAGCTCCAAATCGGTTTTACAGTGAAAACTGCAGGAACTTCAAAGCGGCCCTAGGAAACAGACTGAGAAACCGTAAAAAAACTTCCTCCTGCTTAAATTTCCTTTTGTGCTAGATGAACGAACGACTATCCACATGATCATTTCTGAGAAATAATTGTGTGTGAAAGCAGCACTTCACCAATCTTTTTGGGAACACAAAGTTTCCTTTCAGTTGCAGACTAAAATCCATACATATATATGGGGAAGTACTATCTCCAACTCGCATTAACTGTGAAAAAAATGCAGGAACTTCAAACCGATACTTGGAAACAGACTGAGAAACCAGAGTAAATGTTTCCCCTGCAAACCGTTCCATTTGCCCTAGATGAATGAATGTCTCACCACATGCTCAGTTCTGATACATAAGTGTGTGTGAAAGCCGACCTTCACTAGCTTGTTGGGAACACCAAGTTTCTTTACAGTAGCAAACTACACTAAATTGATATATATGTTGAGATACTTGCTCCAACTCGCTTTAACAGTGAAAACTGCAGGAACTTCAAACCGGCACTGGGAAACAGACTGAGAAAACAGAGTAAAAGTTTCTCCTGCAACACATTCCCTTTTTGCTAGATGAACAATCATCTCTCCACATGCTCAGTTCTGAGAGATAAGTTTGTTTGAAAGCCTACTTTCACTTAGCTTGTTGGGAACACAAAGTTTCTTTTATGTAGCATACTACACTCCATAAATGTATATGGGGATGGAGTAGCTCCAACTCGGTTTAACAGTGAAAACTGCATTAACTTCAAACCGGCACTAGGAAGCAGACTGAGAAACCAGAAAAAAAATTGCTCCTGGAACCCGTTCCCTTTGTGCTAGATGAACTAAATTCTCTCCACATGCTCAGTTCTGAGAGATAAGTGTGTGTGAAAGCCGTCCTTCACCTAGCTTCTTGGGAACACAAAGTTCCTTTTAATTTGCAAACAACACTCCATATATATATTGGGGATGTACTAGCTCCAACTCGGTTTTACAGTGAAAACTGCAGGAACTTAAAACCGCCACTAGGAAACAGACTGAGAAACCACACTAAAAGTTTCTCCTCCCACCCGTTCCCTTTGTTCTAGATGAACGAAAGTGTCTCCACATGCTCAGTTCTGAGAGATAAGTGTGTGTTAAAGCCGTCCTTCAAGTAGCTATTTTGGAACACAAAGTTTCTTTTCAGATTCAAACAACAATCCATACATATAATATGTGGAGGTACACGCTCCAACTCGGTTTTACAGTGAGAAATGCAGGAACATCAAAACGGCACTAGGAAACAGACTGAGAAACCAGAGTAAAAGTTTCACCTGCAACCCGTTCCATTTTTGCTGGATGAACGAACATCTCTCCACATGCTCAGTTCAGATACATAAATGTGAGTGAAAGCCGTCCTTCACCAAGCTTGTTAGGAACACCAAGTTCTTTTCAGTAGCAAACTACACTAAATTTATATATATATGTTTAGGTACTAGCTCCAACTCGGTTTTACAGTGAAAACTGCAGGATCTTCAAACCGGCACTGGAAACAGACTGAGAAACCACACTAAAAGTTTCTCCTGCAAACCTTTGCATTTGTGCTGGATGAACGAAAGTCTCTACACATGCTGAGTTCTGAGAGACATGTGTGCGTGAAAGCCTTACTTCACCTAGCTTTTTGGGAACACAAAGTTTCTTTTCAGTTGCAAACTACACTCCATACATATATATGGGGAGGTACTAGTTCCAAATCGGTTTTAGAGTGAAAACTGCAGGAACTTCAAACCGACACTAGGAAACAGATTGAGAAACTACAGTAAATTTTCCCCTGCAAAACGTTCTCTTTGTGCTAGATGAATGAACGTCTCTCCAAATTTTCAGTTCTGATAAATAAGTGTGTGTGAAAGCGTCTTCACCTAGCTTGTTAGGAACACCAATTTCTTTTCAGTAACAAACTACACTAATTTCATATATAAGGGGAGGTTCTAGCTCCAACTCGGTTTTACAGTGAAAACTGCAGGAACTTCAAACCGGCACTAGGAAACACACTGAGAAACCAGTTTAGAAGTTGCTCCCTCAAACCGTTACATTTGTGCTGGATGAACGGTGTCTCTCCACATGCTCAGTTCTGAGAGATATGTGTGTGTGAAAGCCGTACTTCACCTAGCTTGTTGGGAACACAAAGTTTCTTTTCAGTTGCAAACTACAATCCATACATATATATGGGGATGTACTAGCTCCAAATCGGTTTTACAGTGAAAACTGCAGGAACTTCAAACCGGCACTAGGAAACAGACTGAGAAACCAGAGTAAAAGTTTACCCTGCACCCGTTTTCTTTGTGCTAGTTGAATGAACGTCTCTCCCCATGCTCAGTTCTGAGAGATGAGTGTGTGTGAAAGCCGTCCTTCACTAGCTTGTTGGGAACACAAAGTTTCTTTTCAGTTGCAAACTACACTCCATAAATATATATTTGGAGGTATTAGCTCCAACTCGGTTTTACACTGAAAACTGCAGGAACTTCAATCCGGCACTAGGAAACAGACTGAGAAACAAGAAAAAAGCTGCTCCTGCAACCAGTTCCCTTTGTGCTAGATGAAGGAACGTCTCTCCACATGCTCAGTTCTGATATATAAGTGTGTGTTAAATCCGTCCTTCACCTAGCATTTGGGGAACCCAAAGATTTTTTTAGTTGCAAACTACACACCATACATATATATGGGGAGGTTCTTGGTCCAACCCGATTTTACAGTGAAAACTGCAGGAAATTCTAACAGGCACTAGGAAACAGACTGAGAAAGCAGAGTCAAAGTTATCTTGCAAACAATCCCATTTGTGCTAGATGAACGAACGTCTCTCAAGATGCAAAGATCTGAGAATTTAGTGTGTGTGAAAGCCGAAATTCACCTAGCTTGTTGGGAACACAAACTTCCTTTAATTTGCAAACTACACTCCATACAAATATAAGGGGAGGTACTAGCTCCAACTCGGTTTTACAGTGAAAACTGCAGGAACTTCAAACCGCCACTAGGAAACAGACTGAGAAACTACACTAAAAGTTTCTCCTGCAACCCGTTCCATTTGTGCTGGATGAAAGAACGTCTCTCCACATGCTCAGTTCTGAGGGATAATTTTGTGTGAAAGCCGTCCTTCACCTAGCTTGTTGGGAAAACCAAATTTCTTTTCAGTTGCAAACTACATTCCATACATATATATGTGGAGGTACTAGCTCCAAATAGATTTTACAGTGAAAACTGCAGGAAATTCTAACCGGCACTAGGAAACAGACTTAGAAACCACAGTAAATGTTTCCCCTGCAAGGGTTCCTTTGTGCTAGATGAATGAACGTCTCTCCACATACTCAGTTCTGATACATATGTGTGTGTGAAAGCCGTCCTTCACCTAGATTGTTAGGAACACCAAGATTCTGTTCAGTAACAAACCACACTATATTCATATATATGTTTTGGTACTAGCTCCAACTCGGTTTTACAGTGAAAACTGCAGGATCTTCAATTCGGCACTAGGAAACATACTGAGAAAAAAGAATAGAAGTTGCTCCCTCAACCCCTTCCATATGTGCTGGATGAACGTTGTCTCTCCACATGCTCAGTTCTGAGAGATAAGTGTGTGTGAAGGCCGTCCTTCACCTAGCTTGTTGGGAACACAAATTTTCTTTTCAGTTGCAAACTACACTCCATACATATATATGGGAAGGTACTAGCTCCAAATCGATTTTACAGTGAAAACTGCAGGAACTTCAAACCGGCACTAGGAAACATACTGAGAAACCAGAGTAAAAGTTTCCCCTGCACCCGTTCTTTTTGTGCTAGATGAATGAATGTCTCTCCACATGCTCAGTTCTGTTATATAAGTGTGTGTGAAAAACGACTTTCAACTAGCTTGTTAGGAAAAAAATGTTTCTTTTCAGCAGCAAACTACACTAAATTCATATATAAATTGAGGTACTAGATCCAACACGATTTTACACTGAAAACTGCAGGAACTTCAATCCGGCACTAGGAAACAGACTGAGAAACCAGAAAAAAAGCTGCTCCTGCTACCCGTTCCCTTTGTGCTAGATGAAAAATCGTCACCCCAAATGCTCAGTTCTGAGAGTTAAGTGCGTGTGACAGCCGTTCTTCACATAGCTTTTTGAGAACACAAAGTTTATTTTCACTTGGAATCTACACTCCATAAATATATATGGGGATGTACTAGTTCCAACTCGTTTTACAGTGAACAATGCAGGAACTTCAAACCGGCACTAGGAAACAGACTGATAAACCAGAGTAAAAGTTTCTACTGCAAAACATTCCCTTTGTGCTAGATGAACGAACGACTGTCCACATGCTAAGTTCTGAGAGATATGTTTGTGTGAAAGCCTTCCTTCACCTAGCTTGTTGGTAACACAAAGTTTCTTTTCTGTAGCATACTACACTCCATACATGTATATGGGGAGGTAGTAGCTCCAAATCGGTTTTTGAGTGAAAACAGCAGGAACTTCAAACAGGCACTAGGAAACAGACTGAGAAACCAGAGACAAAATTTATCTTGCAAACATTTCCATTTGTGCTAGATGAACGAACGTCTCTCAAGATGCAAAGATCTGAGAATTTATTGTGTGTGAAAGCCGTAATTCACCTAGCTTGTTGGGAACACAAACTTCCTTTAAAGTTGCAAACTACACTCCATATATATATATGGTTAGGTACTAGTTCCAACTCGGTTTTACAGTGAAAACTGCAGAAAATTCAAACCGCCACTAGGAAACAGACTGAGAAACCACACTAAAAGTTTCTCCAACAACCAGTTCCATTTGTGCTGGATGAATGAACGTCTGAGCACATGCTCAGTTCTGAGAGATAAATGTGTGTGAATGCCGTTCTTCACTTTGTTTGTTGTTAAAAAAAGTTTCTTTTCAGTTGCAAACTACACTCCATACATATATATGGGGAGGTACTAGCTCCATCTCTGTTTTACAGTGAAAACTGCAGGAACTTAAAACCGGCACTAGGAAACAGACTGAGAAACCAGAATAAAAGTTGCTCCTGCCACCCTTTCCATTTGTGCTGGATGAACGAACGTCTCTCCACATGCTCAGTTCTGAGAGATAAGTGTGTGTGCAAGCAAACTTCACATAGATTGTTAGGAACACAAACACCATTTTAAGTTGCAAACTACACTCCATACATATATATGGGTAGGTGCTAGCTCCAACTCGGTTTTACAATGAAAACTGCAGGAATTTCAAACCGCCACTAGGAAACAGCCTGAGAAAACACACTAAAAGTTTCTCCTGTAATCGTTCCATTTGTGCTGGATGAATGAACGTCTCTCCACATGCTCAGATCTGAGAGATAATTGTGTGTGAATGCCGTACTTCAACTAGCTTGCTGTTAACCAAAGTTTCTGTTCAGTTGCAAAATACACTCCATACATATATATGGGGAGGTACTAGCCCCATATCGGTTTTACAGTGAAAACTGCAGGAACTTCAAACCGGCACTAGGAAACAGACTGAGAAACCAGAATAAAAGTTGCTACTGCAACCCTTTCCATTTGTGCTGGATGAACGAACGTCTCTCCACATGCTCAGTTCTGAGAGATATTTGTATGTGAAAGCAAACTTCACCTAGCTTGTTAGGAACACAAACTTCCTTTTAAGTTGCAAACTACACTCCATACATATATATGGGGAGGTACTAGCTCCAACTCGGTTTTACAGTGAAAACTGCAGGAACTTCAAACCGGCACTAGGAAACAGACTGAGAAACCACAGTCATAGATTATCTTGCAAACCGTTCAAATTGTGCTAGATGAACGAACGTCTCTCAAGATGCAAAGATCTGAGAATTTAGTGTGTTTGAAAGCTGTAATTCACCTAGCTTGTTGGGAACACAAACTTCCTTCTAAGTTGCAAACTACACTCCATACATATATATGGGAAGATACCAACTCCAACTCGGTTTTACAGTGAAAACTGCAGGAATTTCAAACCGCCACTAGGAAACAGACTGATATACCAGAATAAAAGTTTCTCCTGCAAAACATTCCCTTTGTGCTAGATGAACGAACGACTCTCCACATGCTCAGTTCTGAGAGATAAGTTTGTGTGAAAGCCTTCCTTCACCTAGCTTGTTGGGAACACATAGTTTCTTTTCTGTAGCATACTACACTCCATACATGTATATGGGGAGTTAGTAGCTCCAAATCGGTTTTTGAGTGAAAACAGCATGAAATTCAAACCGGCACTAGGAAACAGACTGAGAAACCAGAATAAAAGTTGCTACTGCAACCCTTTCCATTTGTGCTACATGAACGAACGTGTCTCAAGATGCAAAGATCTGAGAATTTAGGGTGTTTGAAAGCCGTAATTCACCTAGCTTGTTGGGAACACAAACTTCCTTCTAAGTTGCAAACTACACTCCATACATATATATGGGTAGGTACTAGCTCCAACTCTGTTTTACAGTGAAAACTACAGGAATTTCAAACCGCCACTAAGAAAAAGACTGAGAAAACACACTAAAAGTTTCTCCTGCAAACCGTTCCATTTGTGCTGGATGAATGAACGTCTCTCCACATGCTCAGATCTAGAGATAATTGTGTGTGAATGCCGTACTTCAACTAGCTTGCTGATAACACAAAGTTTCTTTTCAGTTGCAAACTACACTCCATACATATATATTGTGAGGTTCTAACTCCAAATCGGTTTTACAGTGAAAACTGCAGGAACTTCAAAACGGCCCTAAGAAACAGACTGAGAAACCGGATAAAAACTTCCTCCTGCTTAACTTTCCTTTTGTGCTAGATGAACGAAAGTCTATCCACATGATCATTTCTGAGAAATAATTGTGTGTGAAAGCAGCACTTCACCAAGCTTTTTGGGAACACAAAGTTTCCTTTCAGTTGCAGACTAAAATCCATACATATATATGGGGAAGTACTAGCTCCAACTCGCATTAACAGTGAAAAAATGCAGGAACTTCAAACCGATACTTGGAAACAGACTGAGAAACAAGAGTAAATACTTCCCCTGCAAACCGTTCCATTTGCGCTAGATGAATGAAAGTCTCACCACATGCTCAGTTCTGATATATAAGTGTGTGTGAAAGCCGACCTTCAATAGCTTGTTGGGAACACCAAGTTTTTTTCAGTAGCAAACTACACTAAATTGATATATATGTATAGATACTTGTTCCAACTCGCTTTAACAGTGAAAACTGCAGGAACTTCAAACCGGCACTGGGAAACAGACTGAGAAAACAGAGTAAAAGTTTCTTCTGCAACACATTCCCTTTGTGCTAGATGAACGAACGTCTCTCCACATGCTCAGTTCTGAGAGATAAGTTTCTGTGAAAGCCTTCTTTCACCTAGCTTGTTGGGAACACAAAGTTTCTTTTATGTAGCAGACTACACTCCATAAATGAATGGAGTGTTGTAGCTCCAACTCGGTTTTACAGTGAAAACTGCAGGAACTTCAAACTGGCACTAGGAAGCAGACTGAGAAACCAGAAAAAAAATTGCTCCTGCAACCCGTTCACTTTGTGCTAGATGAACTAAAGTCTCTCCACATGCTCAATTCTGAGAGATAAGAGTGTGTGAAAGCCGTCCTTCACCCACCTTGTTGGGAACACAAAGTTTCTTTCAAGTTGCAAATTCCACTCCATATATATATAAGGGGAGGTAAAACCTCCAACAATGTTTTACAGTGAAAACTGCAGGAAAATCAAACCGGCACTAAGAAATAGACTTAGAAACCGGAAAAATACTTTCTCCTGCAACCCGTTCCCATTGTGCTAGATGAACGAAAGTCTCTCCACATGCTCAGTTCTGAGAGATAAATTTATGTGAAAGCCGTCCTTCACCTAGCTTGTTGGGAACACAAAGTTTTTTTCAGTTGCAATCTACACTCCATACATATATATGGGAGGTATTATCTCCAACAATGTTTTACACTGAAAACTGCCGGAATATCAAACCGGCACTAGAAAACACACTGAGAAACCAGAGTAATATTTTCTCCTGCATAAATTTCCTGTTGTGCTAGATGAACGAAAGTCTCTCCACATGATCATTTCTGAGAAATAAGTGTGTGTGAAAGCAGTCTTTCAATTTTCTTGTTGGAAACACAAAGTTTCATTTCAGTTGCAATCTACACTCCATATAAATATATGGGAAGATACTACCTCCAACTCGGTTTTACAGTGAAATCTGCAGGAATTTCAAACCAGCACTAGGAAACAGACTGAGAAACCGGAGTAAATCTTTCCCCTGCAACCCGTTCCCTTTGTGCTAGATGAAAAATCGTCACCCCACATGCTCAGTTCTGAGAGATAAGTGCGTGTGATAGCCGTTTTTCACATAGCATGTTGAGAACACAAAGTTTATTTTCACTTGGAAACTACACTCCATAAATATATATGGGGATGTACTAGTTCCAACTCGTTTTACAGTGAACACTGCAGGAACTTCAAACCGGCACTAATAAACAGACTGATAAACCAGAGTAAAAGTTTCTCCTGCAAAATATTCCATTTGTGCTAGATGAACGAACGACTCTCCACATGCTCAGTTCTGAGAGATAAGTTTGTGTGAAAGCCTTCCTTCACCTAGTTTGTTGGGAACACAAAGTTTCTTTTCTGTAGCATACTACGCTCCATAAATGTATATGGGGAGGTAGTAGCTCCAAATCGGTTTTTGAGTGAAAACAGCAGGAACTTCAAACCGGCACTAGGAAACAGACTGAGAAACCAGAGTCAAAATCTATCTTGCAAACCGTTCCATTTGTGCTAGATGAACGAACGTCTCTCAAGATAAAAAGTTCTGAGAATTTATTGTGTGTGAAAGCCGTAATTCACCTAGCTTGTTGGGAACACAAACTTCCTTTAAAGTTGCAAATTACACTCCATATATATATATGGTTAGGTACTAGCTCCAACTCGGTTTACATTGAAAACTGCAGGAATATCAAACCGCCACTAGGAAACAGACAGAGAAACCACACTAAAAGATTCCCCAGCAACCCGTTCCATTTGTGCTGGATGAATGAACGTCTCAGCACATGCTCAGTTCTGAGAGATAAGTGTGTGTGAATGCCGTACTTCATTTAGCTTGTTGTTAAAAAAGTTTCTTTTCAGTTGCAATCTACACTCCATACATATATATGGGAAGGTACTAGCTCCAACTCGGTTTTACAGTGAAAACTGCAGGAACTTCAAACCGGCACTGAGAAACAGACTGAGAAACCAGAATAAAAGTTGCTACTGCAACCCTTTCCATTTGTGCTGGATAAACGAACGTCTCTCCACATGCTCAGTTCTGAGAAATATTTGTATGTGAAAGCAAACTTCACCTAGCTTGTTAGGAACACAAACTTCCTTTTAAGTTGCAAACTACACTCCATACATATATATGGGGAGGTACTAGCTCCAACTCGGGTTTACAGTAAAAACTGCAGGAACTTCAAACCGGCACTAGGAAACAGACTGAGAGACCAGAGTCATAGATTATATTTCAAACCGTTCCATTTGTGCTAGATGAACGAACGTCTCTCAAGATGCAAAGATCTGAGAATTTAGTGTGTGTGAAAGCCATAATTCACCTAGCTTGTTGGGAACACAAACTTCCTTCTAAGTTGCAAACTACACTCCATACATATATATGGGGAGGTACTAGCTCCAACTCGGTTTTACAATGAAAACTGCAGGAATTTCAAACCGCCACTAGGAAACAGACTGAGAAAACACACTAAAAGTTTCTCCTGCAAACCATTCCATTTGTGCTGGATGAATGAACGTCTCTCCACATGCTCAGATCTGAGAGATAATTGTGGGTGAATGCCGTACTTCAACTAGCTTACTGTTAACACAAAGTTTCTTTTCAGATGCAAACTACACTCCATACATATATATGGTGAGGTACTAGCTCCAAATCGGTTTTACAGTGAAAACTGCAGGAACTTCAAAGCGGCCCTAGGAAACAGACTGAGAAACCGTAAAAAAACTTCCTCCTGCTTAAATTTCCTTTTGTGCTAGATGAACGAACGACTATCCACATGATCATTTCTGAGAAATAATTGTGTGTGAAAGCAGCACTTCACCAATCTTTTTGGGAACACAAAGTTTCCTTTCAGTTGCAGACTAAAATCCATACATATATATGGGGAAGTACTAGCTCCAACTCGCATTAACAGTGAAAAAAATGCAGGAACTTCAAACCGATACTTGGAAACAGACTGAGAAACCAGAGTAAATGTTTCCCCTGCAAACCGTTCCATTTGCCCTAGATGAATGAATGTCTCACCACATGCTCAGTTCTGATACATAAGTGTGTGTGAAAGCCGACCTTCACTAGCTTGTTGGGAACACCAAGTTTCTTTACAGTAGCAAACTACACTAAATTGATATATATGTTGAGATACTTGCTCCAACTCGCTTTAACAGTGAAAACTGCAGGAACTTCAAACCGGCACTGGGAAACAGACTGAGAAAACAGAGTAAAAGTTTCTCCTGCAACACATTCCCTTTTTGCTAGATGAACAATCATCTCTCCACATGCTCAGTTCTGAGAGATAAGTTTGTTTGAAAGCCTACTTTCACTTAGCTTGTTGGGAACACAAAGTTTCTTTTATGTAGCATACTACACTCCATAAATGTATATGGGGATGGAGTAGCTCCAACTCGGTTTAACAGTGAAAACTGCATTAACTTCAAACCGGCACTAGGAAGCAGACTGAGAAACCAGAAAAAAAATTGCTCCTGGAACCCGTTCCCTTTGTGCTAGATGAACTAAATTCTCTCCACATGCTCAGTTCTGAGAGATAAGTGTGTGTGAAAGCCGTCCTTCACCTAGCTTCTTGGGAACACAAAGTTCCTTTTAATTTGCAAACAACACTCCATATATATATTGGGGATGTACTAGCTCCAACTCGGTTTTACAGTGAAAACTGCAGGAACTTAAAACCGCCACTAGGAAACAGACTGAGAAACCACACTAAAAGTTTCTCCTCCCACCCGTTCCCTTTGTTCTAGATGAACGAAAGTGTCTCCACATGCTCAGTTCTGAGAGATAAGTGTGTGTTAAAGCCGTCCTTCAAGTAGCTATTTTGGAACACAAAGTTTCTTTTCAGATTCAAACAACAATCCATACATATAATATGTGGAGGTACTCGCTCCAACTCGGTTTTACAGTGAGAAATGCAGGAACATCAAAACGGCACTAGGAAACAGACTGAGAAACCAGAGTAAAAGTTTCACCTGCAACCCGTTCCATTTTTGCTGGATGAACGAACATCTCTCCACATGCTCAGTTCAGATACATAAATGTGTGTGAAAGCCGTCCTTCACCAAGCTTGTTAGGAACACCAAGTTCTTTTCAGTAGCAAACTACACTAAATTTATATATATATGTTTAGGTACTAGCTCCAACTCGGTTTTACAGTGAAAACTGCAGGATCTTCAAACCGGCACTGGAAACAGACTGAGAAACCACACTAAAAGTTTCTCCTGCAAACCTTTGCATTTGTGCTGGATGAACGAAAGTCTCTACACATGCTGAGTTCTGAGAGACATGTGTGCGTGAAAGCCTTACTTCACCTAGCTTTTTGGGAACACAAAGTTTCTTTTCAGTTGCAAACTACACTCCATACATATATATGGGGAGGTACTAGTTCCAAATCGGTTTTAGAGTGAAAACTGCAGGAACTTCAAACCGACACTAGGAAACAGATTGAGAAACTACAGTAAATTTTCCCCTGCAAAACGTTCTCTTTGTGCTAGATGAATGAACGTCTCTCCAAATTTTCAGTTCTGATAAATAAGTGTGTGTGAAAGCGTCTTCACCTAGCTTGTTAGGAACACCAATTTCTTTTCAGTAACAAACTACACTAATTTCATATATAAGGGGAGGTTCTAGCTCCAACTCGGTTTTACAGTGAAAACTGCAGGAACTTCAAACCGGCACTAGGAAACACACTGAGAAACCAGTTTAGAAGTTGCTCCCTCAAACCGTTACATTTGTGCTGGATGAACGGTGTCTCTCCACATGCTCAGTTCTGAGAGATATGTGTGTGTGAAAGCCGTACTTCACCTAGCTTGTTGGGAACACAAAGTTTCTTTTCAGTTGCAAACTACAATCCATACATATATATGGGGATGTACTAGCTCCAAATCGGTTTTACAGTGAAAACTGCAGGAACTTCAAACCGGCACTAGGAAACAGACTGAGAAACCAGAGTAAAAGTTTACCCTGCACCCGTTTTCTTTGTGCTAGTTGAATGAACGTCTCTCCCCATGCTCAGTTCTGAGAGATGAGTGTGTGTGAAAGCCGTCCTTCACTAGCTTGTTGGGAACACAAAGTTTCTTTTCAGTTGCAAACTACACTCCATAAATATATATTTGGAGGTATTAGCTCCAACTCGGTTTTACACTGAAAACTGCAGGAACTTCAATCCGGCACTAGGAAACAGACTGAGAAACAAGAAAAAAGCTGCTCCTGCAACCAGTTCCCTTTGTGCTAGATGAAGGAACGTCTCTCCACATGCTCAGTTCTGATATATAAGTGTGTGTTAAATCCGTCCTTCACCTAGCATTTGGGGAACCCAAAGATTTTTTTAGTTGCAAACTACACACCATACATATATATGGGGAGGTTCTTGGTCCAACCCGATTTTACAGTGAAAACTGCAGGAAATTCTAACAGGCACTAGGAAACAGACTGAGAAAGCAGAGTCAAAGTTATCTTGCAAACAATCCCATTTGTGCTAGATGAACGAACGTCTCTCAAGATGCAAAGATCTGAGAATTTAGTGTGTGTGAAAGCCGAAATTCACCTAGCTTGTTGGGAACACAAACTTCCTTTAATTTGCAAACTACACTCCATACAAATATAAGGGGAGGTACTAGCTCCAACTCGGTTTTACAGTGAAAACTGCAGGAACTTCAAACCGCCACTAGGAAACAGACTGAGAAACTACACTAAAAGTTTCTCCTGCAACCCGTTCCATTTGTGCTGGATGAAAGAACGTCTCTCCACATGCTCAGTTCTGAGGGATAATTTTGTGTGAAAGCCGTCCTTCACCTAGCTTGTTGGGAAAACCAAATTTCTTTTCAGTTGCAAACTACATTCCATACATATATATGTGGAGGTACTAGCTCCAAATAGATTTTACAGTGAAAACTGCAGGAAATTCTAACCGGCACTAGGAAACAGACTTAGAAACCACAGTAAATGTTTCCCCTGCAAGGGTTCCTTTGTGCTAGATGAATGAACGTCTCTCCACATACTCAGTTCTGATACATATGTGTGTGTGAAAGCCGTCCTTCACCTAGATTGTTAGGAACACCAAGATTCTGTTCAGTAACAAACCACACTATATTCATATATATGTTTTGGTACTAGCTCCAACTCGGTTTTACAGTGAAAACTGCAGGATCTTCAATTCGGCACTAGGAAACATACTGAGAAAAAAGAATAGAAGTTGCTCCCTCAACCCCTTCCATATGTGCTGGATGAACGTTGTCTCTCCACATGCTCAGTTCTGAGAGATAAGTGTGTGTGAAGGCCGTCCTTCACCTAGCTTGTTGGGAACACAAATTTTCTTTTCAGTTGCAAACTACACTCCATACATATATATGGGAAGGTACTAGCTCCAAATCGATTTTACAGTGAAAACTGCAGGAACTTCAAACCGGCACTAGGAAACATACTGAGAAACCAGAGTAAAAGTTTCCCCTGCACCCGTTCTTTTTGTGCTAGATGAATGAATGTCTCTCCACATGCTCAGTTCTGTTATATAAGTGTGTGTGAAAAACGACTTTCAACTAGCTTGTTAGGAAAAAATGTTTCTTTTCAGCAGCAAACTACACTAAATTCATATATAAATTGAGGTACTAGATCCAACACGATTTTACACTGAAAACTGCAGGAACTTCAATCCGGCACTAGGAAACAGACTGAGAAACCAGAAAAAAAGCTGCTCCTGCTACCCGTTCCCTTTGTGCTAGATGAAAAATCGTCACCCCAAATGCTCAGTTCTGAGAGTTAAGTGCGTGTGACAGCCGTTCTTCACATAGCTTTTTGAGAACACAAAGTTTATTTTCACTTGGAATCTACACTCCATAAATATATATGGGGATGTACTAGTTCCAACTCGTTTTACAGTGAACAATGCAGGAACTTCAAACCGGCACTAGGAAACAGACTGATAAACCAGAGTAAAAGTTTCTCCTGCAAAACATTCCCTTTGTGCTAGATGAACGAACGACTGTCCACATGCTAAGTTCTGAGAGATATGTTTGTGTGAAAGCCTTCCTTCACCTAGCTTGTTGGTAACACAAAGTTTCTTTTCTGTAGCATACTACACTCCATACATGTATATGGGGAGGTAGTAGCTCCAAATCGGTTTTTGAGTGAAAACAGCAGGAACTTCAAACCGGCACTAGGAAACAGACTGAGAAACCAGAGACAAAATTTATCTTGCAAACATTTCCATTTGTGCTAGATGAACGAACGTCTCTCAAGATGCAAAGATCTGAGAATTTATTGTGTGTGAAAGCCGTAATTCACCTAGCTTGTTGGGAAAACAAACTTCCTTTAAAGTTGCAAACTACACTCCATATATATATATGGTTAGGTACTAGTTCCAACTCGGTTTTACAGTGAAAACTGCAGAAAATTCAAACCGCCACTAGGAAACAGACTGAGAAACCACACTAAAAGTTTCTCCAACAACCAGTTCCATTTGTGCTGGATGAATGAACGTCTCAGCACATGCTCAGTTCTGAGAGATAAGTGTGTGTGAATGCCGTTCTTCACTTTGTTTGTTGTTAAAAAAAGTTTCTTTTCAGTTGCAAACTACACTCCATACATATATATGGGGAGGTACTAGCTCCATCTCTGTTTTACAGTGAAAACTGCAGGAACTTCAAACCGGCACTAGGAAACAGACTGAGAAACCAGAATAAAAGTTGCTCCTGCCACCCTTTCCATTTGTGCTGGATGAACGAACGTCTCTCCACATGCTCAGTTCTGAGAGATAAGTGTGTGTGCAAGCAAACTTCACATAGATTGTTAGGAACACAAACACCATTTTAAGTTGCAAACTACACTCCATACATATATATGGGTAGGTGCTAGCTCCAACTCGGTTTTACAATGAAAACTGCAGGAATTTCAAACCGCCACTAGGAAACAGCCTGAGAAAACACACTAAAAGTTTCTCCTGTAATCGTTCCATTTGTGCTGGATGAATGAACGTCTCTCCACATGCTCAGATCTGAGAGATAATTGTGTGTGAATGCCGTACTTCAACTAGCTTGCTGTTAACCAAAGTTTCTGTTCAGTTGCAAAATACACTCCATACATATATATGGGGAGGTACTAGCCCCATCTCGGTTTTACAGTGAAAACTGCAGGAACTTCAAACCGGCACTAGGAAACAGACTGAGAAACCAGAATAAAAGTTGCTACTGCAACCCTTTCCATTTGTGCTGGATGAACGAACGTCTCTCCACATGCTCAGTTCTGAGAGATATTTGTATGTGAAAGCAAACTTCACCTAGCTTGTTAGGAACACAAACTTCCTTTTAAGTTGCAAACTACACTCCATACATATATATGGGGAGGTACTAGCTCCAACTCGGTTTTACAGTGAAAACTGCAGGAACTTCAAACCGGCACTAGGAAACAGACTGAGAAACCACAGTCATAGATTATCTTGCAAACCGTTCAAATTGTGCTAGATGAACGAACGTCTCTCAAGATGCAAAGATCTGAGAATTTAGTGTGTTTGAAAGCTGTAATTCACCTAGCTTGTTGGGAACACAAACTTCCTTCTAAGTTGCAAACTACACTCCATACATATATATGGGAAGATACCAACTCCAACTCGGTTTTACAGTGAAAACTGCAGGAATTTCAAACCGCCACTAGGAAACAGACTGATATACCAGAATAAAAGTTTCTCCTGCAAAACATTCCCTTTGTGCTAGATGAACGAACGACTCTCCACATGCTCAGTTCTGAGAGATAAGTTTGTGTGAAAGCCTTCCTTCACCTAGCTTGTTGGGAACACATAGTTTCTTTTCTGTAGCATACTACACTCCATACATGTATATGGGGAGTTAGTAGCTCCAAATCGGTTTTTGAGTGAAAACAGCATGAAATTCAAACCGGCACTAGGAAACAGACTGAGAAACCAGAATAAAAGTTGCTACTGCAACCCTTTCCATTTGTGCTACATGAACGAACGTGTCTCAAGATGCAAAGATCTGAGAATTTAGGGTGTTTGAAAGCCGTAATTCACCTAGCTTGTTGGGAACACAAACTTCCTTCTAAGTTGCAAACTACACTCCATACATATATATGGGTAGGTACTAGCTCCAACTCTGTTTTACAGTGAAAACTACAGGAATTTCAAACCGCCACTAAGAAAAAGACTGAGAAAACACACTAAAAGTTTCTCCTGCAAACCGTTCCATTTGTGCTGGATGAATGAACGTCTCTCCACATGCTCAGATCTAGAGATAATTGTGTGTGAATGCCGTACTTCAACTAGCTTGCTGATAACACAAAGTTTCTTTTCAGTTGCAAACTACACTCCATACATATATATAGTGAGGTTCTAACTCCAAATCGGTTTTACAGTGAAAACTGCAGGAACTTCAAAACGGCCCTAAGAAACAGACTGAGAAACCGGATAAAAACTTCCTCCTGCTTAACTTTCCTTTTGTGCTAGATGAACGAAAGTCTATCCACATGATCATTTCTGAGAAATAATTGTGTGTGAAAGCAGCACTTCACCAAGCTTTTTGGGAACACAAAGTTTCCTTTCAGTTGCAGACTAAAATCCATACATATATATGGGGAAGTACTAGCTCCAACTCGCATTAACAGTGAAAAAATGCAGGAACTTCAAACCGATACTTGGAAACAGACTGAGAAACAAGAGTAAATACTTCCCCTGCAAACCGTTCCATTTGCGCTAGATGAATGAACGTCTCACCACATGCTCAGTTCTGATATATAAGTGTGTGTGAAAGCCGACCTTCAATAGCTTGTTGGGAACACCAAGTTTTTTTTCAGTAGCAAACTACACTAAATTGATATATATGTATAGATACTTGTTCCAACTCGCTTTAACAGTGAAAACTGCAGGAACTTCAAACCGGCACTGGGAAACAGACTGAGAAAACAGAGTAAAAGTTTCTTCTGCAACACATTCCCTTTGTGCTAGATGAACGAACGTCTCTCCACATGCTCAGTTCTGAGAGATAAGTTTCTGTGAAAGCCTTCTTTCACCTAGCTTGTTGGGAACACAAAGTTTCTTTTATGTAGCAGACTACACTCCATAAATGAATGGAGTGTTGTAGCTCCAACTCGGTTTTACAGTGAAAACTGCAGGAACTTCAAACTGGCACTAGGAAGCAGACTGAGAAACCAGAAAAAAAATTGCTCCTGCAACCCGTTCACTTTGTGCTAGATGAATTAAAGTCTCTCCACATGCTCAATTCTGAGAGATAAGAGTGTGTGAAAGCCGTCCTTCACCCACATTGTTGGGAACACAAAGTTTCTTTCAAGTTGCAAATTCCACTCCATATATATATAAGGGGAGGTAAAACCTCCAACAATGTTTTACAGTGAAAACTGCAGGAAAATCAAACCGGCACTAAGAAATAGACTTAGAAACCGGAAAAATACTTTCTCCTGCAACCCGTTCCCATTGTGCTAGATGAACGAAAGTCTCTCCACATGCTCAGTTCTGAGAGATAAATTTATGTGAAAGCCGTCCTTCACCTAGCTTGTTGGGAACACAAAGTTTTTTTCAGTTGCAATCTACACTCCATACATATATATGGGAGGTATTATCTCCAACAATGTTTTACACTGAAAACTGCCGGAATATCAAACCGGCACTAGAAAACACACTGAGAAACCAGAGTAATATTTTCTCCTGCATAAATTTCCTGTTGTGCTAGATGAACGAAAGTCTCTCCACATGATCATTTCTGAGAAATAAGTGTGTGTGAAAGCAGTCTTTCAATTTTCTTGTTGGAAACACAAAGTTTCATTTCAGTTGCAATCTACACTCCATATAAATATATGGGAAGATACTACCTCCAACTCGGTTTTACAGTGAAATCTGCAGGAATTTCAAACCAGCACTAGGAAACAGACTGAGAAACCGGAGTAAATCTTTCCCCTGCAACCCGTTCCCTTTGTGCTAGATGAAAAATCGTCACCCCACATGCTCAGTTCTGAGAGATAAGTGCGTGTGACAGCCGTCCTTCACATAGCATGTTGAGAACACAAAGTTTATTTTCACTTGGAAACTACACTCCATAAATATATATGGGGATGTACTAGTTCCAACTCGTTTTACAGTGAACACTGCAGGAACTTCAAACCGCCACTAGGAAACAGACTGATAAACCAGAGTAAAAGTTTCTCCTGCAAAACATTCCCTTTGTGCTAGATGAACGAACGACTCTCCACATGCTCAGTTCTGAGAGATAAGTTTGTGTGAAAGCCTTCCTTCACCTAGTTTGTTGGGAACACAAAGTTTTTTTTCTGTAGCATTCTACGCTCCATAAATGTATATGGGGAGGTAGTAGCTCCAAATCGGTTTTTGAGTGAAAACAGCAGGAACTTCAAACCGGCACTAGGAAACAGACTGAGAAACCAGAGTCAAAATCTATCTTGCAAACCGTTCCATTTATGCTAGATGAACGAACGTCTCTCAAGATAAAAAGTTCTGAGAATTTATTGTGTGTGAAAGCCGTAATTCACCTAGCTTGTTGGGAACACAAACTTCCTTTAAAGTTGCAAATTACACTCCATATATATATATGGTTAGGTACTACCTCCAACTCGGTTTACAGTGAAAACTGCAGGAATATCAAACCGCCACTAGGAAACAGACAGAGAAACCACACTAAAAGATTCCCCAGCAACCCGTTCCATTTGTGCTGGATGAATGAACGTCTCAGCACATGCTCAGTTCTGAGAGATAAGTGTGTGTGAATGCCGTACTTCATTTAGCTTGTTGTTAAAAAAAGTTTCTTTTCAGTTGCAAACTACAATCCATACATATATATGGGGAGGTACTAGCTCCAACTCGGTTTTACAGTGAAAACTGCAGGAACTTCAAACCGGCACTGGGAAACAGACTGAGAAACCAGAATAAAAGTTGCTACTGCAACCCTTTCCATTTGTGCTGGATAAACGAACGTCTCTCCACATGCTCAGTTCTGAGAGATATTTGTATGTGAAAGCAAAATTCACCTAGCTTGTTAGGAACACAAACTTCCTTTTAAGTTGCAAACTACACTCCATACATATATATGGGGAGGTACTAGCTCCAACTCGGGTTTACAGTGAAAACTGCAGGAACTTTAAACCGGCACTAGGAAACAGACTGAGAGAACAGAGTCATAGATTACATTTCAAACCGTTCCATTTGTGCTAGATGAACGAACGTCTCTCAAGATGCAAAGATGTGAGAATTTAGTGTGTGTGAAAGCCATAATTCACCTAGCTTGTTGGGAACACATACTTCCTTCTAAGTTGCAAACTACACTCCATACATATATATGGGGAGGTACTAGCTCCAACTCGGTTTTACAGTGAAAACTTCAGGAATTTCAAACCGCCAGTAGGAAACAGACTGAGAAAACACACTAAAAGTTTCTCCTGCAAACCATTCCATTTGTGCTGGATGAATGAACGTCTCTCCACATGCTCAGATCTGAGAGATAATTGTGTGTGAATGCCGTACTTAAACTAGCTTGCTGTTAACACAAAGTTTCTTTTCAGTTGCAAACTACACTCCATACATATATATGGTGAGGTACTAGCTCCAAATCGGTTTTACAATGAAAACTGCAGGAACTTCAAAACGGCCCTAGGAAACAGACTGAGAAACCGTAAAAAAACTTCCTCCTGCTTAAATTTCCTTTTGTGCTAGATGAACGAACGACTATCCACATGATCATTTCTGAGAAATAATTGTGTGTGAAAGCAGCACTTCACCAATCTTTTTGGGAACACAAAGTTTCCTTTCAGTTGCAGACTAAAATCCATACATATATATGGGGAAGTACTAGCTCCAACTCGCATTAACAGTGAAAAAAATGCAGGAACTTCAAACCGATACTTGGAAACAGACTGAGAAACCAGAGTAAATGTTTCCCCTGCAAACCGTTCCATTTGCGCTAGATGAATGAATGTCTCACCACATGCTCAGTTCTGATACATAAGTGTGTGTGAAAGCCGACCTTCACTAGCTTGTTGGGAACACCAAGTTTCTTTTCAGTAGCAAACTACACTAAATTGATATATATGTTGAGATACTTGCTCCAACTCGCTTTAACAGTGAAAACTGCAGGAACTTCAAACCGGCACTGGGAAACAGACTGAGAAAACAGAGTAAAAGTTTCTCCTGCAACACATTGCCTTTGTGCTAGATGAACGAACATCTCTCCACATGCTCAGTTCTGAGAGATAAGTTTGTTTGAAAGCCTACTTTCACTTAGCTTGTTGGGAACACAAAGATTCTTTTATGTAGCATACTACACTCCATAAATGTATATGGGGAGTTAGTAGCTCCAACTCGGTTTAACAGTGAAAACTGCATTAACTTCAAACCGGCACTAGGAAGCAGACTGAGAAACCAGAAAAAAAATTGCTCCTGGAACCCGTTCCCTTTGTGCTAGATGAACTAAATTCTCTCCACATGCTCAGTTCTGAGAGATAAGTGTGTGTGAATGCCGTCCTTCACCTAGCTTCTTGGGAACACAAAGTTCCTTTTAATTTGCAAACAACACTCCATATATATATTGGGGATGTACTAGCTCCAACTCGGTTTTACAGTGAAAACTGCAGGAACTTAAAACCGCCACTAGGAAACAGACTGAGAAACCACACTAAAAGTTTCTCCTCCCACCCGTTCCCTTTGTTCTAGATGAACGAAAGTGTCTCCACATGCTCAGTTCTGAGAGTTAAGTGTGTGTTAAAGCCGTCCTTCAAGTAGCTATTTTGGAACACAAAGTTTCTTTTCAGATTCAAACAACAATCCATACATATAATATGTGGAGGTACTCGCTCCAACTCGGTTTTACAGTGAAAAATGCAGGAACATCAAAACGGCACTAGGAAACAGACTGAGAAACCAGAGTAAAAGTTTCACCTGCAACCCGTTCCATTTTTGCTGGATGAACGAACATCTCTCCACATGCTCAGTTCAGATACATAAATGTGAGTGAAAGCCGTCCTTCACCAAGCTTGTTAGGAACACCAAGTTCTTTTCAGTAGCAAACTACACTAAATTTATATATATATGTTTAGGTACTAGCTCCAACTCGGTTTTACAGTGAAAACTGCAGGATCTTCAAACCGGCACTGGAAACAGACTGAGAAACCACACTAAAAGTTTCTCCTGCAAACCTTTCCATTTGTGCTGGATGAACGAAAGTCTCTACACATGCTGAGTTCTGAGAGACATGTGTGCGTGAAAGCCTTACTTCACCTAGCTTTTTGGGAACACAAAGTTTCTTTTCAGTTGCAAACTACACTCCATACATATATATGGGGAGGTACTAGTTCCAAATCGGTTTTAGAGTGAAAACTGCAGGAACTTCAAACCGACACTAGGAAACAGATTGAGAAACTACAGTAAATTTTCCCCTGCAAAACGTTCTCTTTGTGCTAGATGAATGAACGTCTCTCCAAATTTTCAGTTCTGATAAATAAGTGTGTGTGAAAGCGTCTTCACCTAGCTTGTTAGGAACACCAATTTCTTTTCAGTAACAAACTACACTAATTTCATATATAAGGGGAGGTTCTAGCTCCAACTCGGTTTTACAGTGAAAACTGCAGGAACTTCAAACCGGCACTAGGAAACACACTGAGAAACCAGTTTAGAAGTTGCTCCCTCAAACCGTTACATTTGTGCTGGATGAATGGTGTCTCTCCACATGCTCAGTTCTGAGAGATATGTGTGTGTGAAAGCCGTACTTCACCTAGCTTGTTGGGAACACAAAGTTTCTTTTCAGTTGCAAACTACAATCCATACATATATATGGGGATGTACTAGCTCCAAATCGGTTTTACAGTGAAAACTGCAGGAACTTCAAACCGGCACTAGGAAACAGACTGAGAAACCAGAGTAAAAGTTTACCCTGCACCCGTTTTCTTTGTGCTAGTTGAATGAACGTCTCTCCCCATGCTCAGTTCTGAGAGATGAGTGTGTGTGAAAGCCGTCCTTCACTAGCTTGTTGGGAACACAAAGTTTCTTTTCAGTTGCAAACTACACTCCATAAATATATATGGGGAAGTATTAGCTCCAACTCGGTTTTACACTGAAAACTGCAGGAACTTCAATCCGGCACTAGGAAACAACTGAGAAACCAGAAAAAAAGCTGCTCCTGCAACCAGTTCCCTTTGTGCTAGATGAAGGAACGTCTCTCCACATGCTCAGTTCTGATATATAAGTGTGTGTTAAATCCGTCCTTCACCTAGCATTTGGGGAACCCAAAGATTTTTTTAGTTGCAAACTACACACCATACATATATATGGGGAGGTTCTTGGTCCAACCCGATTTTACAGTGAAAACTGCAAGAAATTCTAACAGGCACTAGGAAACAGACTGAGAAAGCAGAGTCAAAGTTATCTTGCAAACAATCCCATTTGTGCTAGATGAACGAACGTCTCTCAAGATGCAAAGATCTGAGAATTTAGTGTGTGTGAAAGCCGAAATTCACCTAGCTTGTTGGGAACACAAACTTCCTTTAATTTGCAAACTACACTCCATACAAATATAAGGGGAGGTACTAGCTCCAACTCGGTTTTACAGTGAAAACTGCAGGAACTTCAAACCGCCACTAGGAAACAGACTGAGAAACTACACTAAAAGTTTCTCCTGCAACCCGTTCCATTTGTGCTGGATGAAAGAACGTCTCTCCACATGCTCAGTTCTGAGGGATAATTTTGTGTGAAAGCCGTCCTTCACCTAGCTTGTTGGGAAAACCAAATTTCTTTTCAGTTGCAAACTACATTCCATACATATATATGTGGAGGTACTAGCTCCAAATAGATTTTACAGTGAAAACTGCAGGAAATTCTAACCGGCACTAGGAAACAGACTTAGAAACCACAGTAAATGTTTCCCCTGCAAGGGTTCCTTTGTGCTAGATGAATGAACGTCTCTCCACATACTCAGTTCTGATACATATGTGTGTGTGAAAGCCGTCCTTCACCTAGATTGTTAGGAACACCAAGATTCTGTTCAGTAACAAACCACACTATATTCATATATATGTTTTGGTACTAGCTCCAACTCGGTTTTACAGTGAAAACTGCAGGATCTTCAATTCGGCACTAGGAAACAAACTGAGAAAAAAGAATAGAAGTTGCTCCCTCAACCCCTTCCATTTGTGCTGGATGAACGTTGTCTCTCCACATGCTCAGTTCTGAGAGATAAGTGTGTGTGAAAGCCGTCCTTCACCTAGCTTGTTGGGAACACAAATTTTCTTTTCAGTTGCAAACTAGACTCCATAAATATATATGGGGAGGTACTAGCTCCAAATCGATTTTACAGTGAAAACTGCAGGAACTTCAAACCAGCACTAGGAAACATACTGAGAAACCAGAGTAAAAGTTTCCCCTGCACCCATTCTTTTTGTGCTAGATGAATGAATGTCTCTCCACATGCTCAGTTCTGTTATATAAGTGTGTGTGAAAAACGACTTTCAACTAGCTTGTTAGGAACAAAATGTTTCTTTTCAGCAGCAAACTACACTAAATTCATATATAAGTTGAGGTACTAGATCCAACACGGTTTTACACTGAAAACTGCAGGAACTTCAATCCGGCACTAGGAAACAGACTGAGAAACCAGAAAAAAAGCTGCTCCTGCTACCCGTTCCCTTTGTGCTAGATGAAAAATCGTCACCCCAAATGCTCAGTTCTGAGAGTTAAGTGCGTGTGACAGCCGTTCTTCACATAGCTTTTTGAGAACACAAAGTTTATTTTCACTTGGAAACTACACTCCATAAATATATATGGGGATGTACTAGTTCCAACTCGTTTTACAGTGAACACTGCAGGAACTTCAAACCGGCACTAGGAAACAGACTGATAAACCAGAGTAAAAGTTTCTCCTGCAAAACATTCCCTTTGTGCTAGATGAACGAATGACTCTCCACATGCTAAGTTCTGAGAGATATGTTTGTGTGAAAGCCTTCCTTCACCTAGCTTGTTGGTAACACAAAGTTTCTTTTCTGTAGCATACTACACTCCATACATGTATATGGGGAGGTAGTAGCTCCAAATCGGTTTTTGAGTGAAAACAGCAGGAACTTCAAACCGGCACTAGGAAACAGACTGAGAAACCAGAGTCAAAATTTATCTTGCAAACATTTCCGTTTGTGCTAGATGAACGAACGTCTCTCAAGATGCAAAGATCTGAGAATTTATTGTGTGTGAAAGCCGTAATTCAACTAGCTTGTTGGGAACACAAACTTCCTTTAAAGTTGCAAACTACACTCCATATATATATATGGTTAGGTATTAGCTCCAACTCGGTTTTACAGTGAAACCTGCAGGAATTTCAAACCGCCACTAGGAAACTGACTGAGAAACCACACTAAAAGTTTCTCCAACAACCAGTTCCATTTGTGCTGGATGAGTGAACGTCTCAGCACATGCTCAGTTCTGAGAGATAAGTGTGTGTGAATGCCGTTCTTCACTTTGTTTGTTGTTAAAAAAAGTTTCTTTTCAGTTGCAAACTACACTCCATACATATATATGGGGAGGTACTAACTCCATCTCGGTTTTACAGTGAAAACTGCAGGAACTTCAAACCGGCACTAGGAAACAGACTGAGAAACCAGAATAAAAGTTCCTCCTGCAACCCTTTCCATTTGTGCTGGATGAACGAACGTCTCTCCACATGCTCAGTTCTGAGAGATAAGTGTGTGTGCAAGCAAACTTCACATAGATTGTTAGGAACACAAACACCATTTTAAGTTGCAAACTACACTCCATACATATATATGGGTAGGTACTAGCTCCAACTCGGTTTTACAATGAAAACTGCAGGAATTTCAAACCGCCACTAGGAAACAGCCTGAGAAAACACACTAAAAGTTTCTCCTGTAATCGTTCCATTTGTGCTGGATGAATGAAAGTCTCTCTACATGTTCAGATCTGAGAGATAATTGTGTGTGAATGCCGTACTTCACCTAGCTTGCTGTTAACACAAAGTTTCTGTTCAGTTGCAAACTACACTCCATACATATATATGGGGACGTACTAGCTCCATCTCGGTTTTACAGTGAAAACTGCAGGAACATCAAACCGGCACTAGGAAACAGACTGAGAAACCAGAATAAAAGTTGCTACTGCAACCCTTTCCATTTGTGCTGGATGAACGAACGTCTCTCCACATGCTCAGTTCGGAGAGATATTTGTATGTGAAAGCAAACTTCACCTAGCTTGTTAGGAACACAAACTTCCTTTTAAGTTGCAAACTACACTCCATACATATATATGGGGAGGTACTAGCTCCAACTCGGTTTTACAGTGAAAACTGCAGGAACTTCAAACCGGCACTAGGAAACAGACTGAGAAACCACAGTCATAGATTATCTTGCAAACCGTTCAAATTGTGCTAGATGAACGAACGTCTCTCAAGATGCAAAGATCTGAGAATTTAGTGTGTTTGAAAGCTGTAATTCACCTAGCTTGTTGGGAACACAAACTTCCTTCTAAGTTGCAAACTACACTCCATACATATATATGGGAAGATACCAGCTCCAACTCGGTTTTACAGTGAAAACTGCAGGAATTTCAAACCGCCACTAGGAAACAGACTGATAAACCAGAGTAAAAGTTTCTCCTGCAAAACATTCCCTTTGTACTAGATGAACGAACGACTCTCCACATGCTCAGTTCTGAGATATAATTTTGTGTGAAAGCCTTCCTTCACCTAGCTTGTTGGGAACACATAGTTTCTTTTCTGTAGCATACTACACTCCATACATGTATATGGGGAGGTAGTAGCTCCAAATCGGTTTTTGAGTGAAAACAGCATGAAATTCAAACCGGCACTAGGAAACAGACTGAGAAACCAGAGTCTAAATTTATCTTGCAAACCGTTCCATTTGTGCTAGATGAACGAACGTCTCTCAAGATGCAAAGATCTGAGAATTTACTGTGTGTGAAATCCGTAATTCACGTAGCTTGTTGGGAACACAAACTTCCTTTTAAGTTGCAAACTACACTCCATATATTTATATGGTTAGGTACTAGCTCCAACTCGATTTTACAGGGAAAACTGCAGGAATTTCAAACCGCCACTAGGAAACAGACTGAGAAACCACACTAAAACTTTCCCCAGCAACTGGTTCCATTTGTGCTGGATGAATGAACGTCTCAGCACATGCTCAGTTCTGAGAGATAATTGTGTGTGAATGCCGTTCTTCACTTAGCTTGTTGTTAAAAATAGTTTCTTTTCAGTTGCAAATTACACTCCATACATACATATGGGGAGGTACTAGCTCCATCTCGGTTTTACAGTGAAAACTGCAGGAACCTCAAACCGGCACTAGGAAACAGACTAAGAAACCAGAATAAAAATTGCTACTGCAACCCTTTCCATTTGTGTTGGATGAACCAACGTCTCTCCACATGCTCAGTTCTGAGAGATATTTGTATGTGAATGCAAACTTCACCTAGCTTGTTAGGAACACAAACTTCCTTTTAAGTTGCAAACTATACTCCATACATATATATGGGGAGGTACTAGCTCGAACTCGGTTTAACAGTGAAAGCTGCAGGAACTTCAAACCGGCACTAGGAAACAGACTGAGAAACCACAGTGATAGATTTTCTTGCAAACCGTTCAGTTTGTGCTAGATTAACGAACGTCTCTCAAGATGCAAAGATCTGAGAATTTATTGTGTTTGAAAGCCGTAATTCACCTTGCTTGTTGGGAACACAAACTTCCTTCTAAGTTGCAAACTACACTCCATACATATATATGGGGAGGTACTAGCTCCAACTCGGTTTTACAGTGAAACCTGCAGGAATTTCAAACCGCCACTAAGAAACAGAATGAGAAAACACACTAAAAGTTTCTCCTGCAAACCGTTCCATTTGAGCTGGATGAATGAACGTCTCTCCACATGCTCAGATCTGAGAGATAAGTTTGTGTGAATGCCGTACTTCAACTAGCTTGCTGTTAACACAAAGTTTCTTTTCAGTTGCAAACTACACTCCATACATATATATAGTGAGGTTCTAGCTCCAAATTTGTTTTACAGTGAAAACTGCAGGAACTTCAAAGCGGCCCTAAGAAACAGACTGAGAAACCGGATAAAAACTTCCCCCTGCTTAACTTTCCTTTTGTGCTAGATGAACGAACGTCTATCCACATGATCATTTCTGAGAAATTATTGTGTGTGAAAGCAGCACTTCACCAAGCTTTTTGGGAACACAAAGTTTCCTTTCAGTTGCATACTAAAATCCATACATATATATGGGGAAGTACTAGCTCTAACTCGCATTAACAGTGTAAAAATGCAGGAATTTCAAACCGATACTTGGAAACAGACTGAGAAACCAGAGTAAATGTTTCCCCTGCAAACCGTTCCATTTGCGCTAGATGAATGAACGTCTCACCACATGCTCAGTTCTGATATATAAGTGTGTGTGAAAGCCAACCTTCACTAGCTTGTTGGGAACACCAAGTTTCTTTTCAGTAGCAAACTACACTAAATTCATATATATGTTGGGATACTTGCTCCAACTCGGTTTAACAGTGAAAACTGCAGGAACTTCAAACCGGCACTGGGAAACAGACTGAGAAACCAGAAAAAAAATTGCTCCTGCAACCCGTTCACTTTGTGCTAGATGAACGAACGACTCTCCACATGCTCAGTTCTGAGAGATAAGTTTGTGTGAAAGCCTTCCTTCACCTAGCTTGTTGGAAACACAAAGTTTCTTTTCTGTAGCATACTACACTCCATACATGTATATGGGGAGGTGGTAGTTCCAAATCGGTTTTTGAGTGAAAACAGCAGGAACTTCAAACCGGCACTAGGAAACAGACTGAGAAACCAGAGTCAAAATTTATCTTGCAAACCGTTCCATTTGTGCTAGATGAACGAACGTCTCACAAGATGCAAATATCTGAGAATTTACTGTGTGTGAAAGCCGTAATTCACCTTGTTTGTTGGGAACACAAACTTCCTTTTAATTTGCAAACTACACTCCATATATATATATGGTTAGGTACTAGCTCCAACTCGGTTTTACAGTGAAAACTGCAGGAATTTCAAACCGCCACTAGGAAACAGACTGAGAAACCACAATAAAAGTTTCCCCAGCAAACAGTTCCATTTGTGCTGGATGAATGAACGTCTCAGCACATGCTCAGTTCTGAGAGATATGTGTGTGTGAATGCCGTATTTCACTTAGCTTGTTGTTAAAAAAAGTTTCTTTTCAGTTGGAAACTACACTCCATACATATATATGGGGAGGTATTAGCTCCATCTCGGTTTTACAGTGAAAGCTGCAGGAACTTCAAACCGGCACTTGGAAACAGACTGAGAAACCGGAGTAAATCTTTCCCCTGCAACCCTTTCCCTTTGTGCTAGATGAAAAATCGTCACCCCACATGCTCAGTTCTGAGAGATAATTGCGTGTGACAGCCGTCATTCACATAGCATGTTGAGAACACAAAGTTTATTTTCACTTGGAAACTACACTCCATGTATATATATGGGGATGTTCTAGTTCCAACTCGTTTTACAGTGAACACTGTAGGAACTTCAAAACGGTACTGGGAAACAGACTGAGAAACCAGAGTAAAAGTTTCTCCTGCAACACATTCCCTTTGTGCTAGATGAACGAATGTCTCTCCACATGCTCAGTTCTGATACATATGTGTGTGTGAAAGCCGTCCTTCACCTAGCTTGTTAGTAACACCAAGTTCTTTTCAGTAGCAAACTACTCTATATTTATATATATGTTTAGGTACTAGCTCCAACTCGGTTTTACAGTGAAAACTGCAGGAACTTCAAACCGGCACTAGGAAACACACTGAGAAACCAGTTTAGAAGTTGCTCCCTCAAACCGTTACATTTGTGCTGGATGAAAGGTGTCTCTCCATATGCTCAGTTCTGAGAGATATGTGTGTGTGAAAGCCGTACTTCACCTAGCTTGTTTGGAACACAAAGTTTCTTTTCAGTTGCAAACTACAATCCATACATATATATGGGGATGTACTAGCTCCAAATCGGTTTTACAGTGAAAACTGCAGGAACTTCAAACCGGCACTAGGAAACAGACTGAGAAACCAGAATAAATGTTGCTCCTGCAACCCTTTCCATTTGTGCTGGATGAACGAACGTCTCTCCACATGCTCAGTTCTGAGAGATAAGTGTTTGTGCAAGCAAACTTCACATAGCTTGTTTGGAACACAAACTTCATTTTAAGTTGCAAACTACACTCCATACATATATATGGGGAGGTACTAGCTCCAAATCATTTTTACAGTGAAAACTGCAAAACATCAAACCGGCACTAGGAAACAAGCTGAGAAACCACAGTAAAAGTTTCCCCTGCAAACCTTTCAATTTGTGCTACGTGAATGAACGTCTCTCCACATGCTAAATTCTGATATATAAGTGAGTGTGAAATCCGTCTTTCACCTAGCTTGTTAGGAACGCCAAGTTTGTTTTCATTAGCAAATTACACTAAATTCATATATATGTTGAGGTTCTAGCTCCAACTCGGTTTTACAGTGAAAACTTCAGGAACTTCAAACCGGCACTTGGAAACAGACTGAGATACCACAATAATATTTTCTCCTGCAACCCATTCCATTTGTGCTGGATGAAGGAACGTCTCTCCACATGCTCAACTCTGAGAGATAAGAGTGTGTGAAAGCCGTCTTCACCCACCTTGTTGGGAACACAAAGTTTCTATTCAGTTGCAAAATCCACTCCATACATATATATGGGGAGGTACTAGCTCCAACTCGGTTTTACAGTGAAAACTGCAGGAACTTCAAACCGGCCCTAGGAAACAGACTGAGAAACCGGAAAAAACTTTCTCCTGCATAACTTTCCTTTTGTGCTAGATGAACGAAAGTCTCTCCACATGATCAGTTCTGAGAAATAAGTGTGTGTGAAAGCCGCACTTCACCTAGCTTTTTGGGAACACAAAGTTTCCTTTCAGTTGCAGACAAAAATCCATACATATATATGGGGAAGTACTAGCTCCAACTCGCATTTACAGTGAAAAATGCAGGAACTTCAAACCGATACTTGGAAACAGACTGAGAAACCAGAGTAAATTTTTCCCATGCAAACCATTAGCTTTGTTCTAGATGTATGAAGGTCTCTCCACATGCACAGTTCTGATATATAAGAGTGCGTGAAAGCAGACCTTCACTTCGCTTGTTAGGAACGCCAAGTTTCTTTTCAGTAGCAAACTACACTAAAATCATATATATGTTGAGGTAAGAGCTCCAACACGGTATCCCATTGAAAACTGCAGGAATTTCAAACCGGCCCTAGGAAACAGACTGAGAAACCGAAAAAATACTTTCTCCTGCATAACTTTCCTTTTGTGCTAGATGAACGAACTTCTCTCCACCTGGTAAGTTCTGAGAGAAAATTGTGTGTGAATGCCGTCCTTTACATAGCTTGTTGTTAACACAAAGTTTCTTTTCAGTTGCTAACTACACTCCATACATATATATGGGGGGGTACTAGCTCCAACTCGGTTTTACAGTGAAAACTGCAGGAACTTCAAACCGGCACTAGGAAACAGACTGAGAAACCAGAGTAAAATTTACTCCTGCAATCAGTTCCCTTTGTGCCAGATGAACGAACGTATCTCCACATGCTCAATTCTGAGAGATAAGAGTGTGTGAAAGCCGTCCTTCACCCACCTTGTTGGGAACACAAAGTTTCTTTTCAGTTGCAAATTCCACTCCATATATATATATGGGGAGGTAAAACCTCCAACAATGTTTTACAGTGAAAACTGCAGGAAAATCAAACCGGCACTAAGAAATAGACTTAGAAACCGGAAAAATACTTTCTCCTGCAACCCGTTCCCATTGTGCTAGATGAACGAAAGTCTCTCCACATGCTCAGTTCTGAGAGATAAATTTATGTGAAAGCCGTCCTTCACCTAGCTTGTTGGGAACACAAAGTTATATTCAGTTGCAATCTACACTCCATACATATATATGGGAGGTATTATCTCCAACAATGTTTTACACTGACTACTGCAGGAATATCAAACCAGCACTAGAAAACACACTGAGAAACCAGAGTAATATTTTCTCCTGCATAACTTTCCTGTTGTGCTAGATGAACGAAGGTCTCTCCACATGATCTTTTCTGAGAAATAAGTGTCTGTGAAAGCAGTCTTTCAATTTTCTTGTTGGGAACACAAAGTTTCATTTCAGTTGCAATCTACACTCCATATAAATATATGGGAAGATACCAGCTCCAACTCGGTTTTACAGTGAAATCTGCAGGAATTTCAAACCAGCACTAGGAAACAGACTGAGAAACTGGAGTAAATCTTTCCCCTGCAACCCATTCCCTTTGTGCTAGATGAAAAATCGTCACCCCACATGCTCAGTTCTGAGAGATAAGTGCGTGTGACAGCCGTCCTTCACATAGCATGTTGAGAACACAAAGTTTATTTTCACTTGGAAACTACACTCCATAAATATATATGGGGATGTACTAGTTCCAACTCGTTTTACAGTGAACACTGCAGGAACTTCAAACCGGCACTAGGAAACAGACTGATAAACCAGAGTAAAAGTTTCTCCTGCAAAATATTCCCTTTGTGCTAGATAAACGAACGACTCTCCACATGCTCAGTTCTGAGAGATAAGTTTGTGTGAAAGCTTTCCTTCACCTAGCTTGTTGGGAACACAAAGTTTCTTTTCTGTAGCATACTACACTCCATACATGTATATGGGGAGGTAGTAGCTCCAAATCGGTTTTTGAGTGAAAACAGCAGGAACTTCAAACCGGCACTAGGAAACAGACTGAGAAACCAGAGTCAAAATTTATCTTGCAAACATTTCCATTTGTGCTAGTTGAACGAACGTCTCTCAAGATGCAAAGATCTGAGAATTTACTGTGTGTGAAAGCCGTAATTCACCTAGCTTGTTGGGAACACAAACTTCCTTTAAAGTTGCAAACTACACTCCATATATATATATGGTTAGGTACTAGCTCCAACTCGGTTTTACAGTGAAAACTGCAGGAATTTCAAACCGCCACTAGGAAACAGACTGAGAAACCACACTAAAAGTTTCCCCAGCAACCCGTTCCATTTGTGCTGGATGAATGAACGTCTCAGCACATGCTCAGTTCTGAGATATAATTGCGTGTGACAGCCGTCCTTCACATAGCATGTTGAGAACACAAAGTTTATTTTCACTTGGAAACTACACTCCATAAATATATATGGGGATGTACTAGTTCCAACTCGTTTTACAGTGAACACTGCAGGAACTTCAAACCGGCACTAGGAAACAGACTGAGAAACCACACTAAAAGTTTCCCCAGCAACCCGTTCCATTTGTGCTGGATGAATGAACGTCTCAGCACATGCTCAGTTCTGAGATATAATTGCGTGTGACAGCCTTCCTTCACATAGCATGTTGAGAACACAAAGTTTATTTTCACTTGGAAACTACACTCCATAAATATATATGGGGATGTACTAGTTCCAACTCGTTTTACAGTGAACACTGCAGGAACTTCAAACCGGCACTGGGAAACAGACTGAGAAACCAGAGTAAAAGTTTCTCCTGCAACACATTCCCTTTGTGCTAGATGAACGAACGTCTCTCCACATGCTCAGTTCTGAGAGATAAGTTTGTGTGAAAGCCTTCTTTCACTTAGCTTGTTGGGAACACAAAGTTTCTTTTATGTAGCAGACTACACTCCATACATGTATATGGGGAGGTAGTAGCTCCAACTCGGTTTTACAGTAAAAACTGCATTAACTTCAAACCGGCACTAGGAAGCAGACTGAGAAACCAGAAAAAAAATTGCTCCTGGAACCCGTTCCCTTTGTGCTAGATGAACTAAATTCTCTCCACATGCTCAGTTCTGAGAGATAAGTGTGAGTGAAATCCGTCCTTCACCTAGCTATTTGGGAACACATAGTTTCTTTAAGTTGCAAATTACAAACCATAAATATATGGGGAGGTACTAGCTCCAATACGGTTTTACAGTGAAAGTTGCCGGAACATCAAAACGGCACTAGGAAACAGACTGAGAAACCAGAGTAAAAGTTTCTCCTGCAACATATTCCCTTTGTGCTAGATGAACGAACGTCTCTCCACATGCTCAGTTCAAAGAGATAAGTGTGTGTGAAAACCGTCCTTTACCTAGCTTGTTATGAACACAAAGTTTCTTTTCAGTTGCAAACTACACTTCATACATATATATGGGGGGGTACTATCTCCAACTCGGTTTTACAGTGAAAACTGCAGGAACTTCAATCTGGCACTAGGAAACAGTCTGAGAAACCAGAGTAATTCCTTTTCCTTCATCCCCTTCTCTTTGTGCTAGATGAACAAATGTCTCTCCTCATAGTCATTTCTGAGAGATATTTTTGTGTGAAAGACCTTATTCACCTAGCTCCTTTCGAACATTATGTTTCTTTTTATTTCCTAAAATCCCTACATTCATGTATATGGGGAGGTAGTATCTGCCAATTTGATTTACAGTGATATCTGCATGAATTTCAGACCGAGATTAGGAAAAATACTGAGTAAACAGTATAAGCGTTTCAACTGCAAACGTTACCTTTGTGCTTTATGTTCGAACGTCTCTCCTCAAGCTCATTTCTGAGAGATAATTGTCCATGAAAGCCGTCTTTCACCTATCTTCCTGGGAACACAATGTTTCTTTTGTGTTGTAAACAACACTACATATATATATTTTTGTGATGTACTAGCTCGTACTCGGTTTTGCTCTGAAAGCCGCATGTACTTCAAACCGGCAGTAGGAAACAGTCTAAGAAATCATTATAAGTCTTTCTACTGAACCCACTCCCTTTTGCTAAATGAACGAACGTCTCTCTATATGTTGAATATTGAGTGTTAAGTGTGTGGGAATTCTTCAATCTTCTAGGTTGTTGGGAACACATTTTTTTCTGTTGGAAACTGCCCTTCATACATATATATGGGGATTACTAGCTCCAACTCAGCTTTACAGAAAAAATTCATGAAATTTACCCGGATCTAGGATAAGATACTGAGAAACCAGAGTAATTTTTTCTACTACAGTCCATTCCATTTATACTGGATGATAGAACTTCTCTTCTCATTCTCAATTCTGACAGATAAATATTGGTGTATGGCATCATAAACCTTACTTGTTGGGAAAACAGTTTCTTTTCAGTAGGTAAATACACTACATGCATATATATGGGGAGGTACTAGCTCCAACTCGGTTTTACAGTGAAAACTGCGTGAACTTCAAAGCGGCACTGTGAATCATACTGTGAGTCCAGGGTAAGTGTTTCTATTTCAACTCTTTTACTTTTTATAGATGAACGAACTTCTTTCCACTTGCACAATTCTGAGTGTTAAGTGTGTGTGAAAGTCTTCAATCAAATTTCTTGTTGGGAACACATAGTTTCTTATGAGTGGATAAATTCACTACATTTGTATAAATGTGCAGATACTAGTTACAACTCGTATTTACAATAAAATCTGCATGAACTTCCAACCAGCACTAGGAAGCATAGTGAGAATCCAGTGTAGGTGTTTCTCCTGCAAGCCATTCCCTTTATGCTTGACAAATGAATGTCTCTCCACATTCTCAATATTCAGAACTGAATGAGTGTTGAAGCCATCCTTCACCTACCTTGTTGAAAACCCAGAGTTTCAGTCCAATGGAAATTACTTTTCTTTCATATATATAGGAACTTTCTAGCACGGACTCGGTTTTATACTGCAAACTGCTTTTATTTGAAACCGGCTTTGAGAAACATGCTGACAACTCAGAGAATCTGTTTCTGTATATCACTTAACCTTCAATGCTGGATGAAAAAACTCCTCTCCACAGGCTTACTTCTGACATCTGAATTTGTTTTGGAGACGACCTTCACCTAACTTGTTTGAAAACCAGAGGTTTTGTTATAGGGGAACTAAGCTACTTACGTATCTAAGGGCAGGCGCTCACTCCAACGTGGTTTTCCACACTAAATCGCTTTTACATTGAAAACGGCGTTAGGAAACATGCTGAAATTTTAGAGAATGTGTGTCTGTAATACCTCTGCATTTTATTCTGCATGAAGAAACTCCTCTCAACATGCTCAATTTTCATAACTCTATGAGTTTGGAAGCTGTAATTCACCTAGCTTGTTGGAAACCCACAGTTTCAGTCCAAGGCAAACTAAGCTGCTTCCATATATATCTGGATGTAATAGTACTAACTCAATTTTAAACTGCAAATCGCCTTTACTTGAAATCGGCTTTGAGAAACATGCTGAGAAATCAGAGTAATTATTTCTGTATGTCACTTAACCTTCAATGCTGAATGAAAGAACGCCTCTCCACAAGCTCAATTCCGACATCTGAGTTTGCGTTGGAGCCGTCCTTCAGCTAACTTGTTGGAAATCCAGTTTCTGGTATAGGGGAACTACTTTACTTACATATCTAAGGGGAGACACTCGCTCCAACGCGGTTTTCCACAGCAAACTGGTTTTACATTGAAAAAGGCGTTAGGAAACATGCTTAGAAATCAGAGAATTTGTGTCTAGAATACCTCTGCCTTTTATGCTGCATGCAGGAACGCCTCTCAACATGCTCAATTATCAGATCTGTACGAGTGTGAAAGCCATTCTTCACCAAGCTTTTTGGAAACCCAGTGTTTCAGTCCAAGGTAAACTATGCTGCTTTCCAATATATGGGGATGTACTAGCATGAACTCGATTTTTCACTGCAATCGGCTTTTACTTGAAACCGGCTTTGAGAAACATGCTGAGAATTCAGAGTACTTGTTTCTGTATGTAACTTAACCTTCAAGGCTGGATGAAAGAAGCCTCTCCACAAGCTCACTTTTGACATCTGAATTTCTCTTGGAGCTGTCCTTCACCTAACTTGTTGGAACTCCAGAGTTTCTTGTATAGGGGAACTACCCTACTTACATATGTAAGGGGGGCTCTCACTCCAACTTCATTTTCCAGATCAAACCGCTTTTACATTGAAACCGGCGTAAGAAACATGCTCAGAAATCAGAGAATGTGTGTCTAGAAGTCCCTCTGCCTTTTATGCTGGATGAAGGAAAGCCTCTCCACATGCTCAATTTTCAGGAATATAGGAGTGTGGAAGCCACCTTTCACCTAGCTTGCTGGAAACCCAGATTTTCAGTCCAAGGTAAACTTCGTTACTTTCATATATATGGGGACGTACTAGCACAAACTCAGTTTTTCACTGCAAACCGCTTTTACTTGAAACTGGGTTTAAGAAACATACTGAGAAATCAGAGAACGTGTTTGTACATTTCACTCTGCCTTTTATGTTTACTGTGAAACGCTGGTTTGAAAGAAAAATCACTTTGCTTTGGTAAACTGCTTTGAATCGAGTTCCTCCGCTTTGATATGTAAATTGGGTAGTTCCCGTTTTCCAGAAGCTCTGGTTTTCCAACATGTTAGGAGAAGGACGTCTCCAACACAAATTGAAATGTCAGAAGTGATCTTGTGGAAAGGCGTTCTTTCATCCAGCATTGAAGGTTAAGTGACATACAGAAATACTTACTCTGAATTCTCAGCATGTTTCCTAATGCCAGTTTCTAAGGAAGAGTGGTTTGCTGTGGAAAACCGCTTTGGAGCGAGAGCCTCTGCTTAGATATGTAAGCAGCGTAGTTCCCCTAGACCAGAAACCCTTGTTTTCGAAGAAGTTATGTGAAGAATGGCTCCAACTCACATTTAGATGTCAGAAGTGAGCATGTTGGGAGGCGTTCCTTCTTCCACCATTGAAGGTTAATTGACATAGTGAAACACTCACTCTGATTTCTTAGCATGTTTCTGAAATCCGTTTCAAGTAAAAACGTCTTGCAGTGGAAATGAGAGTTGGTGCTAGTTCGTTCGCATATATATGAAAGCAGCGTTGTTTCCCTAGTCCAGAAACTGTTGGTTCCCAATGAGCTAGGTGAAGGACGGCTTCCATACATATACAGATTTGAAAATAGAGCATGTGTAGAGGCCTTATTTCACCCAGCATAAAAGGCAGAGTGACATGTAGAAACACATTCTCTGATTTCTCAGCATGTTTACTAACGCCGATTTAAAAGTAAAAGCTGTTTGTGTGGAAAACTGCATTGGAGCGAGTGCCTCCCCTTAGATATGTAAGCAGCGTAGTACCCCTAGACCAGAAACTCTTGTTTTCCAACATTTTAAGTGAAGGACGTCTCCAACACTCATCCAGCTGTCATAAGTGAGCATGTGGAGAGGCGTTCTTTCATCCTTCATTGAAGGTTAAGTGACATACTGAAACACTATCTCTGATTTCTCAGCATGTTTCTCAAAGCCGGTTTCCAGTAAAGCAGTTTGCAGTGGAAATGCGAGTTGGTGCTAGGACGTCCCCAAATATAAGAAAGCAGCATAGTTCCCCTAGTCCTGAAACTATGGTTCCCAACAAATATGTGAAAGATGGCTTCCATGCATATACAGATTTGAAAATAGAGTATTTGGAGTGGCATTCTTTCATCCATCATAAAAGGCAGAGTGACATGTAGAAACACATTCTCTGATTTCTCAGCGTGTTTACTAACGCTGGTTTCAAAGTAAAAGTGGTTTGCTTAGGAAAACCGCGTTGGAGCGACTGCCTCCGGTTAGATATGTAAGTAGCGTAGTTCCCCTAGACCAGAAACTCTGGGTTTCCAACAAGTAAGGTGAAGGACACCTCCAACACACATTCAAATGTCAGAAGTTATCATGTGGAGAGGCTTTCTTTCGTCCAGCATTGACGGTTAAGTGACATACAGAAACACTTACTCTGATTTCTCAGTATGTTTTTCAGAGCCGGTTGCAAGTAAACACGGTTTGCAGTGAAAAACCATTTTGGTACTAGTGCATCCCCATAGATATGTATGTAGCGTAGTTTCCCTACCCCAGAAACTGTGGGTTCCCAATTAGCTAGTTGAAGGACAGCTTCCAAACTCATACATTATCTAAAAATTGAGCATGTGTTGTGGAGTTCTTTCATACAGCATAAAAGGTGGAGTGACATATAGAAACACTAACTCTGATTTCTCAGCATGATTCTGAAATCCGGTTTCAAGTAAAAGCTCTTTGGAATGGAAAAGCCAACTGGAGCTTGTGCCTCCCCTTATATAAGTAAGTACCGTAATTCCCCGAGACCAGAAACTGGGTTCTCAAAAACCTAGGTGAAAGTTGGCTTCAACTCACATCTGTTTCCAAAATGGAACAAGTGTAGAAGAATTCCTTTATCTCACCTAGACAGCAAGGCTAAATCTCAAGCACTTACCATGATTTCTCTGCATGTTTACTTGAGTAGATTTAAAGCTAAAAGCATTTTTCGCTCAGAAACCTAGTTAGAGCTTATTCCTGCTGTTATATATATTGGTCGGGCAGTGCCCCAACACCACAATTCTGTGTTTCCAGCAGTGTTGGTGAAGGATGGCTTCCACACACATTCGGTTTTCTCTCCTCCTCACTCTTCTGCTTAGACATCAATGCAGGTTGTGTATTGTGGAAGCCAAGGAAATTTTTTTTCATTTAGGATCAGCCTCGGAGAAAACTGAGACCTGCTTCTGCTTCTTTTCCCTGCTAGATTTCCTCTTGGTGCATTACCAATCCTCAAGAGTGAGTTCCTATAACCAAGTAATTATTTCAAAAAAATAAGCAGGTTTCCATAGGGCCATTACTTCTTTTATATTCTTGCTTTTTAATACCTCTTTTCCATCTCTTTATCTCCAGGTGTCTTATTTCTATGTCCTTTGGTTTGGGCTGATGGCTAATCAGCATTAGTGTAGAAATTGTTGCTTGATATTACTGATCTACATTCTTTCCATGGATATTTGATTTATCATTGGATTTTAGGGAAGATAGTTTCTTTAAAAAAATTCTTGTAAGTAACTTGTGGGGGACTCTGATTCTGTTGGTCTAGAACTATAATGCTTAATTTCTGAATAAGTGATACTTTCACAGAGCTCAAAATTCCAAAGGTTTGAGTGCCACCACTGTCCCAAAGACTTTCAAACTTTTCTTTGGGGGCACTCAGAACTGAGTGTGTGTGTGTGTGTGTGTGTGTCCTTCTGGACTTAGTTTAGCCTGAAATGAGCAAAGGCAAGTACCCCCCATTTTACAAAATCAACAGACGACTTTCACAATTTGATACCTTTTAAAAATATATGAACTGTAATGTTGTAGAATTTTACAAGAGGCAGTGACCTTCAGGACTGTCAGCAATGGAGGCAGAACAGTTGGAGGGACAGCAGGTGCTCGTACTCAGTAGCTGAAGTCACACAACATCCACGGCCACCTCTGGTTAATCTTATAGATTGGGTGCTGTCTGCAGGCTTTCAGGGCTGTGCCCCCTCCCCACCAAACATATATATTAGGAAAAGTGGTGAGCCTCAGTATGAGAAACAATAAAGAATTAGTAGGGGAAATTGAGTTTATTGTTTTTAAAAGAAAAATTAGCATCCAGGTAGTTTAATTTCAGCTCCTAATAGACTGATGTGTTGACATTCACAAGGATGCGTAAACACCTGCAAGATCATGGGGCAGGACCGGAGACTCTAAAGCAGCAATCACCACACACAACTTCCACTGCTGTCCTTGACAGCCTTATAGAATTACTTGATTAATAAAAGGCCATAGATGTTAAATATCATCATTTTGAGAAACCAGTTCTTTTGAAATCTTATATGATAATGTAACTGAATTGGATAAAGAAATGCTAAATGTGTAATAAAGTATCCAAAGAGGTAATGATTACTGAAAACACAACAAATTGAAGAGGACCACAGCATAATGTGCATATATATTTTAATGATCTGGAAGAATCAGCTCAGCAGTGTATTCGAGACATCTAGAGATGATGTCAAAAGTGGGTATCCTTGGAGAGCTTTTTGTGAATGTTAGAATGAAGTCAGGGTCAGGTACACAAATTTAGTTTAAAAACAAAAGGTGAACCAGATTTCTTTTCAAAAATCTATTGTGTCTTGTTAGAAATCATAAAATCCAGGGTCAAGGGAAGGAAAAAAAAAAAACCTAGTGACCACGTGACTGTTTCAGGAGCTGGTAGTAAAATGACGGTTGACAATTGTGTAAATTAGATATGATCTTGATGTCCAACTGACCCAAAGATTTTTAGTCCATGTGCCAAAAATATATCAAGGAATAAATAGTGATCTATGTTTATCAGCTCTGTTATCCCCCCTTCAAGCCTGCATTCTGATTGGGAAACTAAGAACTTCTACTGCTGGGAGGGGGATTTTCAAAAATGGAGTGTCCCCCAACCGAGAAAATAAAGAAAATGTAGCCATACACTGTAGAGACACAGGGAGATCTGTTGAGCCAGATGACACTTGCTTTACTGTCAACTAGTGGAGGTGCAGCTTTTTGATGACTTGGGTACCACGTTGCTGCCTTTCTCAAGGTATTGCCCACGGCTCTTGAGAAGCGATGAAGTGGGGCCAAGGAATTAGCCTCTGAATGCCCTTTGCCATGGATGTTGTCTCTTTTCTCCACTTTTAAGGTTTAGCTTAGACAAGTTGCCGTGTCTTGCCAAGTGAGCTACAGACAGTAAGTACATCTTGAAGCACACGGCTCTTTCCTCCTCACTGCAGCAGAGAACCTCTGCATTGGAGCATCCTGAGATGTCATCGATGGTCATTTTTCATGTTAGGAATCAGTAAGGATGCTATGTCCACATGGATGAGGAGGGTAAGATTTCAGTCTCTAAAGTGGCAATGATGGGTTGACCTTTTCACTTAAAGAGTCTCACATCAACAAATGTGTGTCTGTTCTGGACCAAGAAGAAACAAGTGTTTGAAAAAGAATAGCTTGAAAGGTCAGTGGGACATGCCAGGCATCTTCTTCATGTCCTCAATTTCGGGTATCCAACATGGTTTTCCTATCCTGAGTGATACTGACAATTTGCTGTGATCTGTGCCTCATGTATACCAAAGGCTTTCCTAAATAAAATATCTAGAAATGGTAACATTCTTGATATGTGTTAAACCGGGGGAGGTGAAGGATTTAAAATTAGTCCCTAATGTGCATTGATTTTTTTAAAGACATCAATTTTATAGAAACTTCTGAAGAATTAAAGCGACAGAAATTTACAAAGCACCTTTTCCTTCTGGTAAGAAAGGGTTCTGTATTCCTTTATTGATGAATCTAACATAGAATCAGTACTAATATTGTTTGTATTGTACTTAGTGTTTACAGAGTGATTCACAGATATTCTCCTATTTCATCTGTGCAATGACCTCTGGAAGATAAGATTTCCTAGTTATGCTTTTTAATGTCTATTTTTAACTCTGTCTAAAAGCAGATTGATTGAGCCAAATTTGCTCAATTTAGAAGGCTGGACTGATTAATTGTGTCAGAACATTCCAGGAGGCAGAGGAAAGGAAGAGACAGGGGTTCTACACGATGGAAGCTGCTCCTGAAATGATTTGACCAGCAGTCTTATCCATTTTTCCCAAGGCTGGAAACAAAACATAACCCAAGACAAGGAAAACAGGGAGCCCATGTGACTCCAGCCTTGGCACGTAGAGTCACGGCTATCCTTCTGTGCCTTGGAAAGGAGGATGCTTTGGGTCTCTGTTCTACAAACTCTGTTTTGCTTTTTCTCCACAGTGTCTTGTTTTACTGGCATATGCTGAAACTTGATTTACATTTCATAGCATTAAAACAAAAATCAAGATCTCTTTATCATTTATTAACTATTTGGTAAATAGTTTTTGGTGAATATTTAACTTTATTATTAGGTCTTACCATGGCAATTCACAACACCTAGTTCCCCAGATAACAGCAGTGGCTTAAACATAATAAAATTGTATTTTCCTCTTACATAAAGAATTGAAGCAATCGGTAGCCCTGGGCTGGTTTGCATAATGGCCCCTGGGTCAGAGAACAAGATGCCTGTTATCTTCAGCCCATCAACCTGATGGCCCAAAGTGGCTGCCTGAGGGTCAACCATCAGGTCCACATTCCAGGTAGCAGAGAGGAGGGAAGAAAGGTGCTTCAGTTCCCTTTTGGGATGGTTCTGTAAAGTCCCAGGTAGCTTTCCTGCTTTTATCTTGCTTTAGACAGAGGGCTGAGAGACAGCTTGCTATGAGGTAGGCTCAACTCAGGACCAGCCTTCTCCTTCGAGGGGACGGGAGGGAGTGGGCGGGGAGGAACCGATCATCCTGCACATGGTGTAAGACACCACGATGAGCCGCCGGGGGCCTCTGCAGTCCGCCCATTGCTTTGGGCTGCACTGAGCGGTTGGTAACGGTTGAGATTTTCATGTAGAAGTGCGTGTATGCTTGAACAGTTGCTCGGTTCATTTAAACTAGTGGCTACTAGAGCACGTTGGAGAACACATTTGTTCTCACCTTCTAGCCAGTGACCCTCCCACCAGGTTTCTGTCCTGCTGTTCATTTCCACGTTATTTTCCAAGACTTCCAGAGGAAATGTAAGCAGCCTGATGCTCAAATGCTTTTCTGTGTGATTCCCCCCTTGTTCTTTGAAGGAAAAACAAATTGCCTAGAGAAGAGTGGACAAAATTCCAACCCTCCATTTCTTTAAAGCTCTGAGATTTGGTGTTAGGAAATAGAAGAAAATTCCAGAAACACCGTTAAGAAACATTATTTCTTTCAAATGTGATTTGGAACAGCAAAGGACAATATATTTTATAGAACAACTTTTAAGACAACTGAATTGGCAGCAAGTTCACATAATGAAACTTCCAACAAGTCTTTATATTTCTCCTGGAAATTCCTTGGCTCTTGGTGTAAATTATTAATAATTAATATCAGCTTTCTATTCTTTCTCTTCCTGTAGTTGTAGAGTTAACGTGAAAATAGCTTGTTGTGTCACTGAGAAAGCCTCCTGGTCAGCCTTCTAGTTAAACAGCTTGTGTGCGTTTCAGTGGCAGGTGTGCCAAATAGTAGTTTTCAGGCACTTGGGGGATGCCCATCACACCAGCACTGCGGGAGCCTATTTCTCACCCAAGACCAGGTGAGACCCTCCTTTCCTCCACTGCCTCGCCCAGGCCCCCGCATTCTGGTTCTTTCTCACCACCCATTTTCATCAGGTTCAGCCCTGCACCAGCAGAGCAAGTCTTGGTTTCTCAAAGACCAGGATCTTAGTTCTAGGCTTTCTGTTAAAGGTCAGTGTATAAAATCAGGCAAATTTATGTGTCTATTGAGGCCTCGGGATCTCTGCAATTAAAACAAGAACTTGAGTTACAATACTATTCTTTTCCACTTCTGAATTTCTATAACTCCACACAATAGCTTTTTTATGAATTAGCTAAAAATTTTTCCAGATTATATTTTCCTAAGATTCACAAATATCTGTTACTTTATATTTAAAGATGCTATATTTAAGAAATGGAATAATTATTTACTTTTAAAAAGTAATTTAAGTCAAGAAATGTTTGATACTGAATGTTTACTATGAGTTCAAGTATGTAAGCTTAATTTTTGTGGTACTGTCGATAAACCACACAACGTGAGAGTTGTGGGTTAAGTTTTATCTGGGGCAAAATGAGGACCAGAGCCCAGGTGTCAGCACCTCAGAGAGCTTGGAGGAACTGCTCTGAAGTTGAGGGGGAGTTCAGCATTATATGAGATTTCATTGAAGGGGGACTTGCAGTCAAGTACACGTTAAGTCAGAGGCTGCTGCTAGTCAAGGGACAGGTGTCTCTGTTAATGATTTTAGTGCTTTTCTAGATAGGAGGAAATGCAAGAATTTGTGCTCATAAAATTTCCTGAAAATGTCTAACTATCTGAAAGATTTTCTGCCCATTTTCCCAGAGCACAGAGCGCCCCATTCCTGATCTCCACCCTGAACTACTTTCAGAGGGTGTTCAAGGTCAGCAGCTGCAGCGGCTCATGAATTAATCAAATCAGAGGAAGATGACAAGGGCCAATTTTTAGTTGACAATATGTATATATTGTAGGAAAAATGTTACTTTCCAACCCTACCCCTGTTTTACTTTTAGTTAGAGCTCAACTGATAACTGTTAGATGACTTAAGTCAGATGAGGGGTGAAGGAGTCGTCTCGTGAGCTGGCCAGTGCTCTATGTCAGCCTCCTTGATCACATTGAATTTTCTTTCTGTTCAAACAGCATGCATCTGATTTTATGAAGTTTGGAGCCTGTCCTGAGCACATGGGGTCTGGAGGTGGCCCTGTTCCTGTGGTCTTTGTTTATTCTGTGAATTATGGTGTGAATCTTTATGTGCCCAAGCTTCATCATAATTTCAAACTTTAAGGATTTAAATATGGGAGATGGATGCCAAGTTCTGGGAATAGATTTTCAGGATAACAGCCAGGATTGGTAAAAAGTAGGGAGAATGGATACAGCCTTTAAAAAAAAGTTATTTTACAATTTCTGGCAGATAAATTAAAGTCCTTGTTGGGATTCTATCAGGAATGTTTAATTGGGAGACCTACGTCCCATTTTCATGAAATAAAATACTTTTATTATTTGTTTAGTGCCTACTGTCTAACAAATAAGTATCCCCTTTGCATATAGTTTTATCGTTTAATCTCTACAAAGATTCCCTGGAGAACACACGTGTCACAGGTGAGGGAACCAAGATCATCCAGGGTAAGTGGCTGGAAGGCAGATGGGTTGGAGGGCTTACCCTCCTTCAGGCTGAGACAGAGACACCAAGGTTTATTGACAAGTGTGTAGCTGAAGTGGCTTATTTAATACTTTGCTTCCTTGATGAATTGGATCTCTTGAAATTGTTTATGTCTGGCTTATATTCCCCTCTCTCCTCTGCCTCAGGACTTCTCCTCGTAAGTAGTATGAATTCAGCCTAAGCTGATTCAGGAAAATCAGAAAATAAAAAATTAGCCCATACAAATGACTGCTTAGTCCTTGTAATTCAGTACTTCCTAAAACTCTCAGAAACGCAAGGAAGGTGTGTTACCTCGGGGACTGAGTGCATTTGAAGAGTGAAAAATGTTAAGTGTGATCTGGTAAAGGCGCAGGCTCTATAGACAAAGATCCGGGTTTGGATCCTGTCTCCATCAAGTACTGGAAACATGACCACCTAGAGCCTCAGTTTCTTCATGTGTTAAATGGGCTGATGGGGCTCACCTCCAATTGGTCAGGTCAAAATTAGATGGTACGAGTGACTCTCAGGCAGAATGCTTGGCAAATTGCTAGTTGCTCTTGCTGCTTTATAATGTCTTCTTAGGTAATTCCGTTGTCCATTGGCTTGAGAATACCCCCTCATTTGATTTAAGAAAAATAGCATACCTTAAGAATTTTAAAAATAAGGAATGAAGATTTACTGATTAATGCTGGGTGTATTTTTATAGGTCATTTATTAAAAAAAAGTAGGAGTTCTCTAAAGAGAATTTATTCAGTGTGCCTAGAATATGATTCAGTTAAAAATGATTTTCCTTTAAATACTTTTCAGAAATTTTCTGTGATATTTTTCTTGAAAAGTACTTGAAGATTTCTGAGGAGGTTTTACATTTAGAAAAGTTTATTCTTGTAACAATTGACACATTAAATAAATGATTCAAACCCTGGACAGCATAAAGCCCTGGCTTTTTTTTTTAAATATATATATAATTTTGTTGCTTAGTTCTATGACATTTTATTGGGTAGAATTATCTCCCATTTCCATTTTACAGGCAGAGAAGATGAGTCATACAATACTCACTATACAAAAGAAGCAGAAGCTGATTAATTTGGGCAGAAGAGTAAAAGGGTGTGGAGAAAAAAATCCTTGACTCGCAAACTGGACGCATTCTGTGGTGCTGTGCAGCTGAAACGGATTTGATTTTGCTTCTGGGTTGTCCTAGGTTTCGGCGCATGTGCCTGGAAATGTCTCTCGGGCAAAGATGCTTATTTAAGAAGGTTGTCATTGTAAATGTTCTTAAGAGGATTAAACAAATTCCACAGCAAATAAATGAACATGTTTGGAAGGTTTTCCACCCTCATGTAATTTCCAGAAAACAGACATGATTCACTTGCTAAACCAAACACACAGGTACAATAATGAGCCTGGCTCACATGACTGGACAGCATGGAGGGAGCCTCATCTATTGGCGTGGGTTACGCTGCAGTAACTGCACCTGAAATTTTAATTAGAATTTATTTACAGCGAGTGCTGCTTCCGCGTTTTTCTCCCCAAAATAAGGAAGCGCCCTCCTTGCCCGGCCATTAGTCTGCAGAGCCCCGCGGCTCACACACTCCCCTGCTCATCAGGAGGCTGATGGAGCCAGTTTGCTTAGACACACTTAGCTACACTCGCAGCGGGGATCATCAGTCTTTTCTGTGTGTTGATCTCCACGTGCAGGGGAGAAAATCGACTTTTGCTGCCGACAAACGCTAATTGACTACCAGTTGTTTCAGAGGGACTGTGATGTTGAAAACTTGTATCCCATTCATTTTTATATGTTGGATGCTGACAAATTTCACGGCAACACCTGCACGGTAAGTACACCCACCAGGGAGGGTGTCGGAGTTTGAATCTGTGTGTTTTAGTATTCAGATCCTGGCACTGGTCAGCTTTCAATGTTCTCGCTGGGTTTGGGAGACTGTTTCTGGAGCGATTTCTTTGGCTTCCAATAAATTTGCAAAGCCGTCTCCTTCAGTCGAGTTCTGATGAGTTCAGTTGGGAGGGGCATGTAAAATTGGGGCGGGCAGAGAGGTGCAATGAAAACTAGCCACCATCTGGTTACCTTTCATTTTTTGTGGGCCAAAAATGCTTGTCTTCTTTTCTTTTCTCCTCCATCCATCCCTTCAGGTCAGGGAGTCGTCTTCAAGAATTTCTTCCTAAAATGTAAAGTAATGATGAAGGCAGTGTGTTTCTGTGGTTGATTTCATTTGATTTGCTTTCATTGTTAAAGATTTTCTGGTGAGGTTTTTATGAGTTCTTAAAACTGGAAGAGCAGCAATACCAAGGAGAGAAAGTCAGAGAAACGAGTCAGCGGCCCCTGTGAGGTCTAGGGGACTAGGGCAGGAGGTGGGGCAGAGGCAGCACCGTGGCCTCCCCTGCAGCCCTGAGGGCAACGTGCGCATGTAAAGCCAGCGTCTCTTGTCACCATGTGTTCTAACAGGACTCCCACTAAAGGAATGCGAGGAGATTTGGGGAGGCCTTACCTTTTACCCTCTTGCCAAACATCTTTAATGCTGACTGTATTTATTCAAGATGACACAGAGATCACCTGCAGAGCGTGAGGGAGCGGTGCTTGCTTCCTGACTTGCCCGCCCCAGGCTCACTCATCAGACACCTGATTCTTTCAGGCACTGCAGTGCCCGTGGGGGGAGCTCTGCTCCTGGGGGTCTCTGCTCCTGTGGGTGGAGCTCTGCTCCTCGGGGAGCTGGGCACGGCAGTGCGCACATTGAAGCCGGCTGCACCATCGCTGATCCCACTCCAAATGGTGAGATGAGCACTTTGTGTAAGTAGTAGAGGTGGGATCCAGAGTCTTCCTGTGTCTAAGGAGTTCTGCAGTAAAGCCAACTTGGAGGAAAGAAAGAAAATGCCTACTGTCCCATGACTGTGTCCTAAGGGTTTAAAGCTCAATGTGGAGCAGACGTGAGATCTCATTCAGTAAATACTCTGGGGTCTTGACTCTGACTTGTCTTGAATTTGGCATTCTCATGTTATTTCTCTTAAAATATGTCTAAGCAATCATTTTTGTGTGATGGTTATGTGTGCGTAAGGGTCCTGAAGAAACTGTTGTGGATGGAAGTGTGGGCATCAGTGGTACCAGAAGGCCTGGTGGCCCTGGGGGCTGCCCGAGCTCCACACCATCTGTTACCAGCAGTCTTTCAGATTGCATCTTATTCCAGAGCTCATCGGGGCTCCCATCTCTCACTACGTGTCTTGAGAGAATATTTGTTCAGAGGGGAGGGGACGGGGTGCTTCCAAGTTTGGGTTCTGGAGTTCCCTGTCTAAAGGTGGCACTGGCACAAATCATTTATTCATGGAGTAATGAAGCCCCCCAGTCTCGTGGCTAATTGGGACTCCCTGTCCTTCTTCATGTTAGGAGCTGGAGGGCTTGGGTTAGGCCCCCAAAGCTGTTTTTTGGTGAGATTTCAGCCCTATCACACCACCTGGGTTGTCCTGTTTCAGTCACATGACTTTGATTTTTGCAGGTAGGTGTGACTCCTGGACAGTGACTGGGACTTCCAGGTTTCCCCTACAGTAGGGACACTGAAGAAAGTTCACCCCATAAGGTGTGTTCGGGGGCCTCGAGGACAAGTAGGGACCCACAGACAGATGTCTGGATGGGTGGCGATCAGGCCCGAGTCTCGGAAGAACAGAGATTCCATTACTGTTTTAACAGTGAAATTGAAGGAGTAATTCTGGAAGGTCTGATGCAACTGAGATTAAAATTATTATATGGTTTTTATTGTTAGCAGGAGTGGTTTTTAACCCTTAGACCCAGTCCCCCCTATTTATAATAAATATTTTGTAACCTTTCTTTTCTGGTGCCCGGAAGTGAACGTCATAGAAAATGTAACCTAACTATAAATATGATAAACAAATAGACAGGTAGATGGAAAGATGTGGTGTCTAAATTCTTATATTATGGGGTATTTTATATTCTATGCTAATTAGTGACCTCTCAGGACAAAAGGCACAAACAAAGGGAGTCACTTCTAATAAACTGTTTTTCCAAGCCTTACCTAACTGGGAAACAAGTGGCTTCAGAATGTTAGAGCACCTCCCATGTCCCCGGGGAAATCTCCTTGTCAGAGTTACACTTGCTGATGGTGTCCTGTGCTAAGTGCAAACAAATGCGGTTCGGAAGCTGCCCGGAGGCTGACTCCGGGGATTCCTTCTCTGTCGCAGCTGTGAGGGAGCATTGTCTTTCCTGACCACAACCACAGAGGCGATTTTGAATCTCTTAAAACTGCCATACCAGTGTATATCACAACCCTCACAAGATACGTTGAATAAAGTAGAAAACTTTAAGTGTCTCCTTTAGGATAGAAATAGGGTATGAAAGAAATAAATTAAAAAATTCTAGTGCCCGAATTTGTGCTACATTACACTGGCTGCATTATAAGGTTAGAAAACTTCATTACCGCTTTACATACCACATCTTGTAGTTAGATTTTATTTATCTTTTTTTTCTGTAAAGAAAAAACAATCATTTGATGAGTTCTTGTGTCAGAGGTGACGAGCAGAGAGCAAGTGTAAAACCGGGAATCGTGGTGCTGGTTAGTCTAAGACCATCTCCGTCACTGCGCAGATCATCTTTACTCATTTTACTGCACTTTTTGGAATCACATTCTCACTTGGAAAAACCCCTGTGTCAGTTGGATTTGCTAGTAAAACAATTATTTTCTTACCTAGAACATCAGTGATGTTTTCAAGATGATAAAAAAAAATTGCCCATGGCATTTAAACAGTTGCTTGTTCTCGTAACTCATGGCTCACGGTCTCGTATTTGTCACAATTGGAGAACTGTGTTTTCTTTGTGCAAATTCTCATTGCTTTGGTGAGGCAGGGACACTTGTCCTTACTGGATGGAGTATGATAGTAGTTTTTTGCATTCTCTCCCTAAATCTGGAGTCCTGTGTTATGTTTCCTGTTAACTTAAAAAATAGGAATATTGTTATTTACCTAAATATCTAACCTCACACCAGTGGTGCATATCAAATTGGTCCAAATAGGAATTCCAATGTTAAATGAAACAGTAATTTCACAACCCACATTTCCAAAAATTTGGATTGATGGTTCAATTATACCAGGGACATTAGCTGTTTTAATTGAATCAATCATTGCTTTCTTCAATAAAGTTTTCCATTCTATCTGCTCTTTTGGTTTATTGTTCTTCAGTGTTTCATTTGCTTTCTTTCCCAAAAATATATGATTTTGGCTTTTGTCATTGAATACCCTTACTGGTTTTGCTACCTCATGCTGGAGAGGAAGGCTTGTGACTGTTTTATAGTCACTGGTTTCATGGTTGTATGAGTGCTTAATGCCAAGTTGCAGGGGTGTGGAGACCTAATGAATTGTGTACATAAAAGGCTTAGTCTACACTGAGTGCAGGGTTAGTGTTCACAGCCCATGTCATCAGTATCATAATTAATCCATTACAATCATCCTCTATTAATCAGTGTTTTCCTTCTAACGTCTCCAGGAGAGGAATTGTAGTAGTCTAAATGCAAATCTTTGCCAAACTTTCAGTCAATTCAAAACCTTTAAAGCTTTGCTCTCAATAGGAATTTGTGCCTACTATCCCTAATTCTGCTCCTCCTGACCCAGGACGCGGTCTCCACAGCTGGTGATCCATGAGACACTGGATTCTTGATCCCATGGCTCTGTGTGTTCTGAGACATCTGGGGACTTCAGCACTGTTTTAGGGGCTTTGGGTCCCACCTCTTCATAGCATTGCTGAGATGAGATCTGTGGGTTCACCCTCATTGTTGAGTGTATGGTGCATTTTTTCTAGAACCAACACACGCCACCGTGGCAGCACTGCTTTGACCACGTGCTGGGGCAGCGTGTGCTTCAGTTCTTGGGTTTAAATTTTCTGTTCTAATTTCTATAATGGGGTATATTGACAGATACACTCCATGTAAACAGAAGCTCTGTGGGGTTTTCAGCAACTTCTAAGAGCATAAATATTCCTGAAGCAGCTAATCTTCCTCCCAACAAGTGAGGAGCAAGCCGGCAAGTCCTGGGTGCCTGTGGCCGCCAAGCTGTGCAGCCCAGGCTGCTCACCGAGGAGCAAGGAGAAAACCTTAAAAACCTACTTCCATGCTGTCTTTCACAGAATCTCAGAAATGAACATTTTAATATCTAAAGAGGGGTGATTTTTTAAAATAAATTTTTTATTTTATTCCTTTTTCAGTTTTATCAGGTAGAATTTTTACAGTTCAACGTCACATACACATATTGCATGTAAATACATGTATAGAGCATACTGCATTTTTTAGTTTACATATATGTACTAATTATTGTTTCTAAGAACAGATTAGAGCTTTAGATTTTTAAAATTAGTTACCAGAGGAATAAGGACATCTACAAAAGAATAAACAGAATATGGTAATCCAATCACAAAGGACAGTCAGATGTGCTTGCATATATTCAAGAAATCAAAACAATATTTAGTTCATTTGTGGTCTTATTATTATTGCTATTAATTTTAGATTCCCCATAAATGAAGTCATATGGCATTTTTCTTTCTCTTTCCACCCCACTTCACTTAGAATGACAGTCTTCATGTCCATCCATGTTGCTGCAAATGGCATCTTTTATGGCTGAGTAGTATTCCATTGTATATATGTATCACCTCGTCTTTATCCAGTCATGTGCTGATGGACATTTGTGTTGTTTACATGTTCAATGTTCTATGAACCTTCTGGCAACAATTACGGATTTTAAATATTTTCCACCTTAAAATCCTTCCTGAAGGAGATGTGGTAACTGGAATCAAAAACAGTTACAGCACAGGGTTGTTTGTGATGGGCCCTGGGGACTTGGTAGAAAGGTTGGCAGAAAGGATTTCAGATTCTGATCAAATGAGTCCTCCTCTTGTAGCCCTGCTGACCGCCTCTCTCACGGCCTGCCCTACAAGTCTGACCAGTCCCTTTTGTGAATCCTACTGTATTGTGCACAAATTTTGTCCAATTGGTGTCATCCAGTAGGGACCTTAAGAGAGGCACCCAAGCTCCTGTGTTGGTTTCTTCCATCAGCCCTTAACTTCCTTGGGAGCCAGGACTGTCTCATTGCCCCAAGGATCCCTAATGCCTAGTGAGATGCCTGATAAAGCTGGTACTTAACGAGCACATAGGTCAAATGGAAAAACCTGATCAAAAAAAGGCCCTCATTATTCAGACATGCCTACTTGAGCACATAGGGTAAAATGACATGTCTTCTTGGATTTGCTGTCAAATACTTCAACAAAGGACAAATAAAAGAACAAAGGTCTGAATAAAGGAAATATGGAAAAGTTTGTGAATTCCTTAATCTGGGTGATGGGCTGATTGTACTATACTTACTGATGTATACTTAAGTTAGTTTATAATTTTACTGTCATTAGCTGAATAGCAAGTATTAATACGTATTAATTAAAAACCTTAGAACTGAACAAACTTACCCCACACAAAATCCTTAATATCCTAGTAGTTTGTCTTTCAGAAATCTTTTCCCACAAAGACAAGAAAAAAGGGAAAGGCAGATCCGTGCAATATTTCCACGTTGTCAAAAGACCAAAGGCCGATACAAAAGAAGAGATTGTAAAAAAGATAAAGAGGCTGAAATCAATGTCCGGAAAACCTAGCTAACAATCCTAAATGGCCCAACTTAACTAACCTCAGCACTGCTGCATCAAGAATGGGGCAAATAGCACCTAGTGGATTTCTTTTTTAATAAATAAATAATAATCCAGTTCCTACCACAGGCAATTATGAGAAGACTGAGTATAATTTCTAACACCAACTAGTGTACAAATCATAATTTCTACTTGATTCAAACTGCTTCTTCTATAAAATTCGAATCTTTTTATTCTTAAGACGGATTTGTGGCCTATGACCTAGTGATAAAATTTTCAACTCGCTTGTATTCAAAAAGTTCACCATAGTGAGAGTTTATTACATCAAGTATTCATTTTTGGGAAACCCATGTGCCTTGTCACTCTCTTTCATAAGATTTCCTGTGGAAAATTCAATCCTTCATTCAGGAAAAGACTGAGCAATATATCTCATGGAAAACCTTCATAAACTGCAACACAAGAAAATGAAAATGACAGTGAGCAGCCAGTGAAGCTGGCAGACACACAGTGCACGGCTGTGTTCCCGCCTCAACTTTCTGTAACCAGCAGGGAAAATGTGCATTTCAAGAAATAGACATAAACACTTTTCAGGACCTGAGCACACAATTTCCCTTTCAGGGTTTAGTGGGCTTCCATTTAATTCTATGAGAAATGTTTAAAACAACAGAACAACAGCTGAGATAGGGTTTAAAGTAACTTTTATGTCTTAGTGAAAATAAAGCCAACTGATAGTTATCATTTTTACTTTATTTGATCTAATTCTCTTACTTTACCTCCCCAACCTCCTCCACAAAATGGTGGTGAACATCCCCTCCTGGGTCAGAAGGCAAAATAGAAAGTACCAATCAAATGGAGGTGTGCTTTGTTGTTTTATTTTTCAAAACAAACAAGTTTCATTCATGTGATTTAATAATTAACATCAGAAACAAAGTCTACTCAATAAATGGTAGCCAAAATATGTCATCATAGCTGCTCATCAGGTTTGGCCCCACATTACACACTTTTACATGGACATGTGCCATGTGCTGTCATGGGAAATGGTGAGTGGGGACAGGGCCTCTGCTCTCACAGGGCACACAGCCTGGTGGGGGAGGTGGTGTTCAATCATTGCCCTTTTTTTAATGTACTTACAAATTATGGGAAATGCTATTTAAAAAGAACAAAATGAGTCAATGAATGTGAAAAATACAAGGACAGTATTTAGGCTGTGGGAAGACAGGAAACCTCTTTGAAGAGCTGACACTCCACTGAGACCCAAAGGACAACTCCGGTGCTGCAGGTGAAGGGCAGGGACACATTGATAAAGGGCTGATATCCAGAATATACCAAAATCTCTTTAAACTCAACAAGAAGGATGAACAACCTGATTAAAAAATGAGCAAAATGCCTGAACACACACCTCATCAAAGAAGAAATCTAGATGCCAAAGAAGTCTATGGATAGATGCTCCACAGCATCTGTCATCAAGGGGATGCAGACTGAAATAGCAAGGTACCACTGCACACCTGTCAGAACTGCCAAAACACAGAACACTGACAGCACCGAATGCTGGTGAGGACGTGGAGCGTCAGGAATTCTCATGCATTGCTGGTGGGAATGTAAAATGGCCCAGATACTTTGGAAGATGGTCTGGCAATTTTTTACAAAACTAAACGTACTCCTAACATATGATCCAGCTACTGTGCTCCTTGGTGTTTACTCGACGAAATGGAAACTTATGTCCACACACAAAACTGCATACAGATGTTAATAGCAGCTTTATTCATAATCACCAGAACTCAGAAGCAACTAAGCTGTTCTTCAGTAGGTGAATGGATAAACTGTGGTCAAGCCAGAAAATGGACTATTATTTGGTGCTAAAATGAAATGAGATATCAAGGCATGGAAAGACACGGAGGAACCTTAAATGCGTATTACCAAGTGAAAGAAGCCAATCTGGGAAGGTTCCGCAACTGTCTGATTCCAACTGTATGGTGTTCTGGTAAAGGGAAAACCACAGAGACTAAAAGATCAGTGGCTGTCAGAGGCTAGAGGGGAAGGAGCAATGAATGAGGTGCAGCACTGAGCATTTTTAGGGTCACTAAGACAGACTACTCTGTATGATGCTGTGACGGTGGATACATGTCATTGGACATCTGTCCAAACCCACAGAGTGCACACCACCAAGTGTAAATCCTAGTGTCAAGTCTGGGCTCTGGGTGATGATGACGTGTCAGTGCAGGTTCACCCATTGTCGCAAATGCACGCTCTGGTGCAGGCGTCAATAGTGAGGAGGCTGTGGGGACAAACTGCAGTTCATACACCGAATCCAGCCCCAGCGACCGCTGTTAATAACGCTCTGTGGGTGTGTGGAATGTCCGGCTGCTCTGGCATCTGAACAGCAGAGCTGAGCAGCTGCACCAGAGATCAGGAGGTTTGCAGACCCTGAAATACTTACTCCCAAGCCCTTGACAGAAAAAGTCTGCTGAGCCCTGTTCTAAACGAATCAGAATTCACCCTCATGAGACAGGACAGCAGGGCCCAAACCAGGCATGGTTAATGGGACTGAAGCAATGTTTTAGTTCCAACACCTTTGCTGAAGTCCTGCAGATCCAGCGACAGACTGTAGCCAGGAAACGTCTGCAGAAGGAGTCGGTAGCAGGCCTTCCCGCCAGGCTCCGGGATGCCGGGGGCCGCACGCTGCACGGGGGCCACCCGCTTGAAGAAGGAGGACTTGCGGTGGAAGCTGATCAAATCATAGAGCTCGGAGAGGATGCTGCACTGCTGAATTCTCTCCTAGGAATGCTGAAGCACAGGGAGAAAAGCAACAAGCATCTGAACGAAACATGTAATTGAAAAAAGACCCGTAAAAATTTTCCCTTAAAACAGAGACCCAACGACACAGGAAGGAAGAGGAAGGCTGACTTCCTGCACTGATGGGACCGGATGCAGAAATGCAGGGAAGCAGCGCTGTGCAGACGCTCCAGACCCCCTCTGGGCCCCACCTTTCCGCGTTCCGCCTCTCCTTTTACTAGAAAGTTCCGTATTCCCTGAAACAGAGGAATCTGCTACCTAAACATGGGACACAGAGATGGGAAAGAGGAAAAGGAAGGGAAAGTAAAAGAACAACAGTTCATCTAGACCCTAGGGTTTGGGCGGGACTTTCACCAAACACACAACCTCTCAAAGCACAGAGCACACAGTGAGAGGCTGACAGAGTGTCTGCGACTTCTGCTCCTTAAACACCAGCTACCTGCCAGCACACGCTGTGCCCATTACTGAATCATTACAATCATTTCAGAAACTATTACTACCCCGGCTCACAGGCAAGGAAATCTGAAACTCGGGGAGGAATTATTATCATCCTGGACAAATTCCCACGGCCCAGAAGTGTCAGAGCCTCCGGCAGACCCTGGACTAAAATGCTCCTCATCACCACGGGCCCTGAGCCTCAGGCTGAGGCCACGTCAGGTCTGCACGGGCCCAGAGCACGAGTCTGTGGGACAGGGAGTGGTCCCACTTGAATTGCCAGGCCAAGGCCCTCAGGAACCTATGTAATGAAACCAAATCCCCAAACTCATTTCCAACCCACTGCCCTGTCCGGGAGGACTGCTCGGTACATCTGGCTTATCACCTGTGCACAGGCTGTGCAAGGGGCCCAGACATTGATGTGACGTCCCAATGGAAGTGGCTTGGAGACCGCTTCATCACAGGATAGACTCTCCCGGCTACCAACGTTAACTCTTCATTCCATTTCCAACTGGAAAGTAAGTTTAGACTTGTTTTCCTCTCCAGAAACAAAGAGAGTGGTAACATCAGCGGGAAACTCAAGACTCAGGAAGAGTCTCCTGGCAATTTGGAAGGATAGGCTGGGGAGGGAACAGAGACAGGGATCAGAAAGACCCGTGTTCCAGTCCAAAGTCTGCACATCACTCGCTTTGACAGTTTCCTTATTAATACAGGTGATAAAATCTAATTATGATTGTTGGGAAAACTAAATGAAATAACGTATGCCACTAGCATAGGTGTAAAATCCTCAATGAGTGTTCCAGAAATGGACGTGACCATGGTTAGATACTGTCTGCCAAGTCTTGTGTGCTAAGTTCACATCAGCCAGCCAGAGATGTGCCAGAGAATGCCTCAACAGCGAGCAGCCTTCACCAACTTGGAAACTCACAGTGTCCGAAGAACAGGCAGTGGTGGATGCTTTGGGACACTCTGGAGGTAGCACTCCAGTGATGACTTTATAAAGCTGGGGAGAATTTAGGGGACCATACAGTTCAAATACAGAAAACTCATTCCATGTCTACAAATATTCATCTCGAGCCATGATGATTCAGAGAGGAAATACATATTCAAACGTACATCATTTTCCCACATAAGTGCATCAAAACAATTTGGAAAGAATGTAACTTTCTTCTCTAGATCACACAGTGGGTATTACAAGGTTTGTACTGAAAGCCCTACGTGTAAATCATCTGCAAACGTAACTGGGTCCATTATCAGTCATCATCATTCGAAGGGAAGGATGGAAAAGAACAAAGCCAAGCTAATACGCTCCGGTATTTTGTTGGGTTACGATGTCACAGAGAAGACGGACAGGTCATCAAGGAACCACCCTGCCGTGATCACGAAGCCGCGGAGCGGGATGGGCGGCAAGATGTATGGGCCAGCCATAGCTGTGCCCGCGCTTCTAGGCAGGTACCCAGTCACTTCGACAAGGTGTCAAAAGTGTATGCCCACGTCCTCATCACCTGTCATGCACTAAAGAGAAATGGAAACCTATAAACGGCCAATAACCTCGGTGGGTACACGGTCCAAAGAGCAAAGTCACAGTTTGACAACTGGCCATCTCGGTTCCCTGGGATTCATTCTTGGAGAACCTTAAAAACCACTCCTCTGTCCTCAAGAAGTGCTGCCTACTTGTCCGATCTTTGGCTCAGGGATACAGCACGTTCACGTGGACTTTAATGTCTGCACAGATTTGACTGTCTTTCTCCAGGCTCACTTGTCCATTCTGAAGAGCCCTGAGTTAAGTCCAAATTCCATAAGATCAATTCCCTCCAGAGACAACTCAACGATTCTGCAATTACAAACCAACTGAACAGGACTGTCCTCAGCTAAAAATGTCACCCACCCTTCACTGTTTTCTTAATCTCCTCTCCTGGCTAATTGCAAGAGACTAACACCACCCTCCACCAAGTTCCCCAACTATGTCAAATAGAAAGTAAGGTCCATAAAAGAGGAGACAACTCCATAGTCACCTCTGAATTCCTAGCATATATTAATGTCAATAAATAGAACTATGATTATGGCTTCTTTCCTTTAAAACTTTTCTGGTTATTTAAATGAGACCATGGAAGGGAGGTGTTTGGGTCCAGGATCTTGATCCAGAAGACTCTGGAGACCTTTTTCGGAATGGCTGCCCACTGATTCATTCAAAACACAACTTCTCTTTCCGGGAGGAGCTGTGATTTTCTGCCAGGAGTTTGTTGTCACTCTCATGCCAGAACAGATTTAAACTAAATACTTACATTAGATATGTTATTTTTCCCCGCTTCCAAAAACATTGACTTTCCTTACTTCCTTGTCTTGAGGAATGCTTTTTTACTTTTCTTTCTAATTCACCCTTTTATAAAGCAGGATTCAGGATGTGCTTGGCCTTACATAAGAACAGCCATCCAACTCCCAGTATGAGAGGCCTGGGGCTAACCTCCTGCCCTCCTGTCAAGGCAACTGAAACTCAGTTCAGGAGCCAACTGGCCACCCAGGGCTTCTAAGGCTCGCGTATCTCCCAGAATCCTTGCTTTCTGGTTTGACTTGGCTTCTGAGGATTTCCCCTCACTTTCTTGACAATTAGCTCTGCAGCTTGAAAGATGAGGAAGGAAGGTCTTATTTCTTAATCAGCATTTTAAGGAACTTATGTAATGAAGGTTTTCAAGAGTTTCTAGAACCCTCCATTGCCGAGACAGAAAACACACTAGATAATTTCTAAATCTAGCTATCATGTGCATTTTTTCTTTGCTTTGGTTTTCTTAACTGCTAACAGACATTTTTAATTAAAAAATAAAATAAGGCCCCAAATAGGATAGAACATTGAAGAGGAAACAAAATTAAAGGGCAAAGACAGAAAAATGATAAGTACTCTACAAAGTTAATAGAAAACATACACTATGGATCAGATCAGCAATTCTCAGTAACAGCTAATTGAAACCTGACCATGAGGTAAAATGTCTCTCCTGTCAGGAGATGGCCAAGAGAAAACAGATTTAAATCAACAAACTAAAATTCTAAGTCTGGCGAGGTAGAGAAGTCTACCAGCTAAATGTGTTTTCTTCTGGAAAAGAGGGAGACACACAAGATCTTTTCTGTGGAGCCTGAGCCCAGGTGAAGACAGTGAAGTGAGCTCTGTAAGTACCCAATTAGCAAAGTGAGTGATGAATAAAGAGACGTGAGCTTTGGTGACAGAGATGATACTACTATTCACTTGTCCTGTAAGTATGTCTTCATGTTCAATGATCAATACCTCGGCGTCCTCAGGGATTGAGATTATAGGAAAATGCACAACCCGGGCCTAGACCTCCTCTATGATTGTGGCACTGCACTTAGATGTTTCAAGGGCACCTCCAACTCCACCTGCAAATAGCTGATTTCACGGTGCTCCTCCCATAGCCGTCCTGCCCAGGGATCCTGGTCGGGGGGCAAGGTCTCTCTGCCTCTCCCAGCTCAGTCCCATCACTCATAGATGTGACTGGACCCCTCCTTCAGGACCCAATTTCCTCAGTCAATGAGTCCCACCACCCACACCTCACCTACCAGATTCTCACTGGCACTCCCTCAGCACTGACTCTGTGCTGGGGACCACGCTGCACACTGTGCACACGTTATCTCACTGGATCTCCACAGAAGTCCTGGGAAGTCGGTATATCACTGCTTCAATTAATAAGATAAATTGTTTCACTTCCTTGAGTGTGTCATCCAAAGTGACACGGCTACTGAGCCACAAACCGGGGACTGAAAATCACTTGAAAATTGAACACTGCTATACCTCACAGCCACCCTACTCTGACTTATCACATCACCTCCTGCCGAGCCTTCTAAATGTTTCTAAGCATTCTACAAGACAAAAGTGATCTACGAGAGCACCCCTCTCCCCTACTTAAAATCTGACAATGACGTTCCACTTCCCTTAGGAGAAAGCCCCACCGGGCCTGAGCACAGCCCAATGGCCCGGCATCTGCGTTCCCTGCGCGGCCACGCCACCTCACCCACCACGCAGCGCTACATGTGCAGTGTCCAGGACAGGGATGCTGACTCCGTACAACCCGGGGCTCGTCTCACTCAAACAATGATCACCCTCTTCAGTGCTGACTCTCAGAAAATTGTTTTCTCTGGATGAATCAATATCTTTTTCCTTACAATTTCCCATCATTGATAATGAGCTCCCCCCAAAAGAGAGAAGACCTAATCCTCAGACTCCTTATCTGTAAAGTGTGAATAACAAGGAAATATGAGAGGTTTTAAGCGAAATAATATTCATGTGAAGCTAAAGGACAATTCCCAACATACAGTAAGCACTCAATATGTGCTTACTTAATATTAATAAGAATATAAAGCATTCCAGCAACCTTAAATCAATGCTTTATGGCTTTTTCCAAAAGATTACCGACAAACTATTGGACGAAACCCTTTGAGCAGATCCTCCCAAGCGTACTGGAATAGGTAAGCCTTGACTCCAGTTACAGCTGCAGCCAACCAGCACTACGGGGCGGGGGCAGTTTGCTCAAACTCGTACATGTTGTTTGAGCATTTAGTTGTAGTTATTGAATAAAGACAGGTATTATATAGTCAAAGCTCCTGAAACATAAATCTTCAAAGATTGATGCAAATTAGTTTCAAGTACAACACTCTCACTAGAAATTATTTGAAAATTATAGTCTTAGCTCCTCCACACATCGAAAGGGCATTTTCTTAATGTATCTGACTATATACACTGAGAGGATTGTTTAAAAGAAATTAAGATGAAGCCATCCTGAATAAGCTCTCAGTATCATCTGCACAAAGCCCCACCCAAGGGTCTCACTTCTCACTTACACATAGGTGTTCAGGTAGCTTAACCTGGTTCTTGGTTTCTTATGACACGGGGGTGGGAAGAATTGTGGATAGATTTATGTAGCAAATATAAATCTAGGGTATTTGCTGTGTAGGAATCCTAGAAATAAATAAATTGATATATAGTCCCACCCTTAGGAAGCTCAGCCTTTCCAATTACAACAGCATTAAAAATAAAATGAGAGATACATTTAACAAAATTTTACAAGATTTGCACATTGAACATTTTGAAGTATCACCAAAAAAAAATTAAAAGATCTACATATATGGAAGGCATCCCATGTTCATGGAATGGTAGACAATATTGTTAAAAATGTTAAGACTCCCCAAAGTGATCTACAAATTTAATGGAATCCCTATCAAAATTCCAGCTGACTTCTTTGCAAAAATTGAAAAACTGATGCCAAAATTCATATGGAAGTGCAAGGGACCCAGGTCAGCCAAAACAATCTTGAAAAAGAAGAACAAAGTTGGAGGACTCACTCAAAGGTTACTACAAATCTATAGTACTCAAGTCATTATGTTACTGGCATACGTTTGGATGCATAAGTCTATGAGACCCAATAAAAAATCCAGGGGGGAAAGTTACATTTACAGTCATTTTTCCAGAAATGTGCCAACAACACTCCATTGAAAGAATAGTCTATTCAACAAATGGTGCAGAGACACCTGGGTATCTGAAGGCAAAAGAATGAATCTGGAATCTGGACCCCCGTATTTTATTTAACAAATAAAATATTAATTCAAAATGGATCACAGACGGAAATGTAAAAACTAAATGTATAAACTTTCTAAAAGAAGACATAGTTTAAATCTTTGTGGTCCTAGGATAGGCTATGGCTTCCTAGATACAATACCAAGAGCACAAGTGAAAAAAAAGAAAGATAAAATGGACTTCATCAAAATTAAAACCATTTGTTACAAAGGACATCATCAAGAAAGTGAAATGAAAGGGGAAGGGGGTAGCTCAAGTGATAGAGTGCGTCCTTAGCAAGAAAAATAAAATGAATAAATCTAATTACCTCCCCTAGAAAGAAATTGTTTTAATGTGTAAAAAAAGTAAAGTGAAACGACAATCTGCAGAATAGGAGAAAAATTTTGCAAAGCATATATCTAATAAGAGACTAGTATCCAGGATATAAAACAAATGCTTACAACTGACCAATACAAAGAAAATAGACCCAATTTTTAAATATGCCAAGTATTTAAATAGATACACAATTGGCCAATAAGCATATGAAAAGATGCTCAGCATCACTAGCGAAATCAACATCAAAATGAGATCTGATTTTACACTCACTAGGATGGTTATAATCAAAACAAGGACAATAACAAGTGTCAGTCAGGAGGCAGAGAAATGGGAACCCTCAATACGCAGCCGTTGGAAAGGGGCAATGGTACAGCTTCTTTGGAAAAGCCTGGTGTTTCCTCAAAAGGTTAGAATTATATGGCACAGCAATTCCACTCCTACATATAGAGTCATCCCTCAGTATCCTCGGGATTTCCTTTCAGGAAACCCCCACCCTGGATACCATAATCCAAGGATGTTCGAGTCCCTTTACAATCAGCCATCTGGATCCATGAAGTGGAAACTACAGATATGGCGGGCCAACTGTACAGCCAACAGAAAGAAAATATATTCTCACAAAACTTGCACATCAATATTCATGGCAGTATCATTCAGAGTAGCCAAAGGTTACAAACAATATCCATCCATCAATGAACGGATAAACAAAATTACCAAGAATAGTCCCACAAACTTTTGGTCATTGAATCTTTGACAAAGGAGGTGAGAACATACAATGGAGTATAGACAGCCTCTTCAGAAAATGGTGTAGGGAAAAGTGGACAGCTGCATGTAAATCAATGAAGTTAGGCTACTCCCTCACAGCATACACAATAATAAATTAAAAATGGCTTAAAGACTTAAACATGTAGACAAGACACTATAAACCTCTTAGAAGAAAACATAGGCAAAACATCTGACATACATCTCAACAATGTTTTCCTAGAGCAGTCTACTCAAGCAATAGAAATACAAGCAAAGTAATACAAGTGGGATATAATTAAACTTACAAGCTTTTGCACAGAAAAGGAAACAAAAAGCAAAACAAAAAGACACTCTATGGAATGGGAGAAAACAGTTGCAATAAATGAAACTGACAAGGGCTTAATTCCCAGAATATGTAAACAGCTTTTACACTTAATAAGAAAGAAAAACAAACAATTCAATTCAAAAATGGGCAGAAGTCCTAAAGAAACATTTCTCCAATGAAGACATACAAATGGCCAATAGGCACATGAAAAAAATGCTCAATATCATTATCAGAGAAATGCAAATCAAAACTGCTATCAAGTCTCACATCTCACCAGTCCGAATAGCCATCATTCAGAAGTTCACAAATAAATGCTGGAGAGGCTCCGGAGAATTGGGAACCCTCCTACATTGTGGTTGGAATGCAGTTTGGTGGAGCCATTGTGGAAAACTGTACAGAGGTTCCTCAAAAGACAAAAAATTGACCTCCCATATGACCCAGCAATCCCACTCCTGGACATATATCCAGAAGGAACCCTAACTCAAAAAGACACTTTCACCCCAATGTTCACAGCAGCACTATTTACAATAGCAAGACATGGAAACAACCGAAATGTCCACTGAAAGATGACTGGATAAAGAGACTGTAGTATATTTCTCCAATAGACTACTATTCAGCCATAAAATAATAACAAAATAATGCCATTTGCAGCAACATGAATGGACCTGGAGAATGTCATTCTAAGAAAAGTAAGCCAGAAAGAGAAAGAAAAATACCATATGAGATCGCTCACATGTGGAATCTTAAAAAAAATAATCAAAAAACAAAGACACAAAAAGATAAATTTATCTACAGAACAGAAACAGACACAGAGACATAGAAACCAAACTATGGTTACCAGAGGGGAGAGGGTGTGGGAAGGAATATATTGGGAGTTCAAGATTTGCAGATACTGAGTATGTATAGAATAAACCGCAAGTTTATACTGTATAGCACAGGAGAATATATTTAATATCTTATAGTAACTTATGTTTAAAAAGAATATGAAAATGAATACAGATATGTTCCTATTTAACTGAATTGTTGTGCTGTACACAAGAAACTGACACAACATTATAAACTGACTAGACTTCAATGAAAATATTTTTAAATAGACCAAAAACGAAAAAAAAGAAAAAGGATATTATGAAACCAAAAGAATAAAGTACTGACTCAGGCTACAATATGGATAAACCTTGAAACTTTATGCTAAAATAAGCCAGACACAAAAGGACAAATAGTGCCCTTTAAGGTGAACTGTATCTAAGCGTTTACTGTACTACTTCTGTAAATTTTCCGGAGGTTTGAAGTCTATCAATATCAAAATAAAATGTATTATTCATTAAAATCATAAAACGCTTCCTCACAGGAGGGCTTTAATTATTAAATGCAGAAATGCATGTAAAGCTCCTGGAAAAACACATTGCACGTCCACACAGAGACACTGCTGTCACTGCCGCTCAGAGGGTGGTGCCAGCGCTGATGAGGGCTGCCTCCACTCGCTGCCCTGCAGACAGGAGTGAGGGCCTGGGCTCTGACAGGCAGGGTGAGCGTGACCCTGGGTCAGGCACAGCCATGCCCCAGACTCTGCGTTACCCAACTTTCTTATACAAACTGCAACATGTAATGTAAACACGCTACAGGGATGTATCTTACAACACAGGGAATACAGCCAATATTTACAGTAACTATAAATGGAGCATCTATTGTACACCTGAAACATATCATTTTAAATCAGCTATATCTTTGTAAAAAATTAAAAAATAACTTAAAAATGTTATCACTTTAATATTCAATTCGGTTTTTAAGTAACTACTAAACAGCTTAGAATGTATAAAAGCATTTAAATGTGCTGTTTGTTTACATATTTATTTACTTTCAGCCTCCTGCTAAAAGAGAAATTAAACAATTTTTTTAAACACACTTTAACAACCATAACAACAAAAAGGCAAAAGTGAGAGTGAAGAGAAAATGGAGATTCAATACTTAAATGAAACCAGGAGGAGGTAAAGTCATAAAAATGGATTCCCTGGAGTCAGGGCAAGTGTGAAAGGCCGACTAGAAATTCAGCTGTAAGATTCTTGGCAGCTAAAGCAAAAAGAAAAGATCATGGGGGGTGTGGTAGAGCGTGTTCTTAGCGTGCACGGGGTCCCGGGTTCAAGCCCCAGGGCCTCCACTAACAGATAAATACACCTAATTACCTACCCCCCCAAAAGAGTCCCAAAGAAAAGAAAAAGAGAAATTTCTTTCCAAAAAAACCTGATATTAAATACTTAAAAAAAAAAAAAAGAAATATAGAAAAGATGAGTGACACTGTGAAGGAAAAGCCCAGCTGGGCTAACGAGCTAAGTCACAAATCTAAGTGTGATAAGTGTTGGTTTACTGATCTAAGTATTGCTGGGCTAACTCGTAAATCTGAAGTTTAGTGTCAGTTTACTGGGCTAATAAGCTAACTCGTAAATCCAAGGTCAACAATTGTCAGTAACGTGATCTGTTCCAAATTCATAAGCTTCAGTGTACTGATTCCTTGCTTTTTGTTGTTTGAGCCTTATTGGCTAATAGCCCCTTACTTGTAATTAACCCTATAGAACCTCATGTGCAGGTCTTGGAGGTGCTCAGAGCTTCGGAACAGGAGCCCCTCTGAGCCCACCAGCATAATAAATCTCAGTGCTTGTTTCTTGGCTGGCCTGTTCTTTCAGTAACAACACAAGCGATAATGACCTTGAGATAAATCTGTCATGGCTGCTGGCAGGTCCCCATGTCTCACGTGGCAAAATCTGAAACATCCTTCTCACCACTCAGAGTCATCATAAGCCCACTCCACACTTCCCGCTGTTAAATGCAGGAGCACAGGCAGGGCCCGGCCTTTGCTCTCTCTGTGTCATCACAGAGAGACAGGATGGAAGGGGCAGAGCACAGCCATTCAAGGAAGGCCAAAGCAATTAACATCAAAATGGTGAAGGATTCAACCCCCAGTAGGCCTTGAGGCTCAGGATGAAGAGATTTAACTTCTAACAGAGCTTGAGCTTCATTATACACCCATTGTAATAGTAACATGGTGAATAACATGCCCCAAGGTACAATGGCAGTCCCAAGGCTAGCCACAAAAGGTCAAAGGGTGGGAAATGGCCAACTCCCTGGGAATCCCAGCCCTTTGCCCTTAGGCTGGTCCTTCTACATATTAGCAAATGAAACCACCAAGCCCAAGAAAACGAGCAACACAGCGCCACCTCGCGGTCACCCCTCTCTCTCCCTCTTCGGAGAAAGCCCACACTCTGTGGAGTGTGTACCTACTTTTAATCTGAGCACCCAAACCCCACACCTCGTGGCCTTTCTCTTGCCTTTCAATGTGTCTCTGTGAATAAATCTACCTTTTCTCAACACTGGCTTGCTCTTGAATACTTTACTGCACGAAGCCAAGGAACAAAATCTGGTGGGACACATCCCAGGGGCTCAACCAAATCCTGGGACACAGCCCTTCTCATGCCTCACGTTTTTTTCCTTGTATCAACAGGACTGGGTTGTGAAGGGAGCTCTGAGGCCCCAGCTAAGGGACAGAAGCCGCCCCCATGGCTCGAATTGGCGGGCAACCTCTTCCCCAGCTGGGGTCTTGGGGTCTGCCCGGTTCTCTGTGTTTCTCTGTTGTGCTGACTCCCCAGCCACAGAGCGTTCTCCCTAGGCCTGTCCCCACAAAACCCTTCTCTCCAAAATACAAGCACATCATGTCACAATCCTCTTGTTCAACCAGGAAATGCTTAACCCACTTTTTCCCTCCACAGTAAAGTACCTAACTGTCCTCCCTCCCATCCCAACACTTCTTTCTTTGTGAGAACTATGCACTCCCCACACACCATCCTGAACGCAGGTGCCTTGCTGGCTGGGACCGAGATGTTTCAGTCTCACACAGCCTGCATTCTTTCACTTTCCCCTTGTTACCATAAAAAAGCCTTTCCTGAGTCACCCACAAATCTGATTCTGAACTTCATAAAGTGCTGAGGTTGCAGTCACTGTGTGCATACCTCCCAGGTTTTGACTAAGTTTCCTTCACGAGATCATCATTAAGGAGCTGCATCAAGAAGCTGAAAGAGGATATTTTACATCTGAGTGGAGGAGCCTGCAAGAAATTTAAATGGCTTTCAAGAGAGAGTTAACCAGGGACAGAGAGGTCGCAGGTCCTAGTCAAGAGTGTCATGAGGCAAAATGTTCTTCAAAGACTCAGAGTGGCTTCTGAACGTGGAGTTGGCAGGGAGGAGGTGACACGCAGTGAGTGGGGTGAGTGACACAGGGTACGCTCCCCCAGCTGGGGAAGAATTGGATTTTGTTCTACTTTTCCAAACAATTTCTTAATACCTTTTTCTCCTATTGTCACATACCATTTCCTATGAATTAAGAATATCAATGTCAGTCATTTGGGCCGCTTGGGAGAGGCAACATGATGCCATTCACAGGGCTGGGACATGACAGCCACAACAGTCTAGGTTGAAAGACCAGTGGGGGTATTTCCATGGTGATCACGGGCATGCAGCAAACTCCCCAGCTTCAATGACCTCATCTCAAAGGTGGGGCAATAAAACTACCAAGAAAAGTGCGTGATGATTATGGAAGACATCTGTTTACTAGGTAAGTGCCCGTGACAGCTGCAGCTTAATGGGGAATGAGTATGATTAACAAGGCCCTGTCTATCTGGCCACACGCTCCCTGCCTTCCTGCCTTGGTGCAGCAGCAGAGTTTGTTTAGCTGAGATGAACGCCCCCAGAGCAGCCCCGACGGGAAAGCTCGCAGCTCTGCATTGTGAGGCCTGTTCCTTTCCTTCTCAGTGCTGATCACAGTTTGCTGTCATCTGTTTTTATGTTTATCCCTTTTGTAACTTCCTCTCCTCCGGAGTTTTTGCTCAAGCAGCGCAGGGCCAGGTGTGTCTTGCGGCCTGCCCGATATTCTGGGCTGGGAAACAGCCGACCACACATCTGGCTCTGGTGCTGAACGGAGAGGGCAGAAGGCCCTGGGGCCCATGCTGAACCGAGGCCCATGCACCCAAAATTATGGTCTGACTTTGGGCAAATTACACAGTCTTCTTTACCCTGAGATTCCTCATCTGTCCATGAAAATAACTGCCCATGGCACACAGAGTTACCAAGATTAAAGGAAATCACCAAATTCACAACATATTCAAGGGGCTACCAGTGCATCCTCAACAGACAAATGTTGCCTTTACGGCTCTGACACACGCCAAGCGGGGCGGCCACAAACAGTTAACACTGCTAAGTGCTTCATGTGTGCTACAATACTCTTTTGAACTTACAACAATCCCAGGAAGAAACGAATATTATCATGCCCATTTCACAGATTCACCAACAGGTTAAGAGATGTTACATTCTAGTCCAAGGCCGTATGGTGAGGAAATGGCGATTTAAACTGGAATCTGGGCCCAGGCTTAGGCTCCATCTCTCTCCCATCCACCTGACCACTTGCCTATGAATTCCACCTGTCCAATACACAAGTTTGCAGCCGGCCAGCTCTTAAATGCAATGTGTGCCACCATTTGTCAATGTTGGTTAATTACCATAAACTGTTCTCAGAAACCACTACAGAAAAGAAAGGTGGACTTAAGGAATTCTGCATTGCGTTCTCCTGTAATGTGCAGAAACCCTTCACTACACCACCAAATCCAAATGTATGCTTCCTCCATGTTTATGTTTGCACACGGCTTATTAAAGTAGAAGGTACCTGCAGTAATTCCATCTCGGTTGCTTTCCAAGGTTGCAGATTCTCCATAATCAGTCCGTGAATGAAAATACTACAATGTGAATGAAAATACTGCAACCATGTCAGTAAACAAAGAATGCTGAAACCAAGTCATCAGCGGCTGCTGCCACCCCCCAGCGAGTGCATGCCTGCAGCCCAGCCTCTCAGCCACTCACAGTGGTGCCCTCTGAGCGGACTCAGAGTAAGAAAGGACAGGATACTGGCCCTAGATACCTAGGTACCTGCCAAAGGGATGAATTCAATGACACAAATGTTTGCTTCCTCCCATACATAGAAAAGCACTAAATACTTGATCTTGAGATATCTGGTTTTCTTTAGATAACAAGCAATATTTTATTGTTCCAACTACCTGGTCTTTCTTGTAAAACTTCTATATATCCTAGCTCCTCCCCTACCTCTTGGGAGCAGTCCCTCAGAGTGATCTGAGAGGTTGCCATCCCGGCTCGAGTCCTCCAGCCAAATAAAACATAACTCTTAAAATTTAGGCTGAATGTTTATTTCAATGAAGTCCCAGAATAGACAGAACTCATCAATTCTGTAATGGAACACACTGGATCAGGAAACAAAAGCGTGTTTTAGTCTGGAAAAACTACGGTTTCCTCTTTCTTCCTGTCATTATACAATCCCACCAGAACTCATTAATTTGCTGTCTGCTCATCTGGCAACTAAACTCAGAGAAGAGTCAACTCAGCAGAGTGCTCTTCTCGGGAGAACAACCCGCAGCAGCACTGCAGGCTACCTGTCCTCCTGCACGCTCTGCTGACCCTTGGTGTCCTCCGTGACGACCAGGACAACAGAGCTGTTCCCAACAGCTGTGAAGTCCCACACGTTAAATAAACCATTTTATTTTATACGATATTTTACGTATATACCCATCTCTGAAAACAGCTTTGCTAGAAGCCCAAATATTCATCATCAATCTGCAAATGCAAATCCGGTCCGCAAGGGAAAACAAGACTTAAGAGGAAGATAAGGCGTCCAAAGTACTCTCCACAACCTAAGGCCTCCAAAGTCCCCTGCAGGGCCTTCAACCAAACTGCCTGCAGGCCTGCAGCTGCAGGCGGCAACATGTCTGCTTTTAAAGCAACCCTTTCCTGCCCTCGGACACTACAATGTCCCTCTACACCCTCCCATCTCAGGGTAAGAGCAGCCGCTGCAGAACCTCACAGGGCAGCACTGACAGGACTGGACAAAGAGGATCAGAGCTAAACTAAGCCTTCTGATGACACGAGCTTGTCACTCTGTCAATTTACAGATGAAGATATATATAGAGAGAGGTGGGGTGATCTTGCTCAAAGTCACACAGCTAATAAGTGGCAAAGTCTATAACTCTGCTCCTCCCTCCGGCGTGACGCCCCAGCTGGGACGCCCACAGGGTTCTCTCCTGCCTGCCAGACCAGTCCTTTACTGTAACTCATATAACACCACAGGGTCTGACCCTAGCCTACCTTTTCAGCATCTTTTCCCTGCAGTCTCGCAGGAACAAGGCGGTTTGGGCCATTGTATGACTTCTGGCTCCCAGAAGCCTCCATGCTCAGGCTGGTCTTGCCTGTGCATCCAGCACCCTGCTCAGAGGCTCTTCCTCCCCTGCAGGAACACGTTCCCACTCTCCGCATGACACCCCCTCAGGGAAGCCCTCTTCTCGCCCTCAGCACAGCAGGTGTCCCAGGCCACATCCCGAGCTGCCCCATTAGGACTGCGGGTGCCCAGGTTTGCTAGTCAGACCAGCAGCCTCAGAACCAGGGTTTATGCCCGGGTCACCCTGCAAACCTACTGCCCGCCTCACAGCCCCCAGCCAGCAGGTCACCTGAAAGTCGCAGCAAGTGCCCCACCCAATCCCAAAGTCTCTTCATTTGCCAGCACTGCTGATGACTGGTCTCCAACCTTTGGTCAGTTTTGCACAAAACAGCAGCTTCCACTGTGAAGCAGGGGGTTTTCTCTTCTGCTCCCCATCCTTACTGAAAACGTCTAGGGAAATGAAAAGGCCTTTTCTCAACCCTTTTCTGATGACACCCACCCACCCACAATACTCACATGCTCAAGAGATTTGGGTAAACCTGATTTTGTTTCCCTTACGCTAAGGGGCTCAAAACACTGCGGGATTCTTTCTCTTTTGAGGGTATTTTTACTCAGTTTATCGGCTTTAATCTGTTTTTGTCTCTCTCTTCAATATCCCTAGAAGTTGCCACTTCTTACTCCCTTCAGCAGCCTCCATCCCAACATCTAGTCTAGGAAATCAGCTGTGATGAGGGGCCCGGGGGCAGTCACAGAAGATGCAACTAAGGCACAGAGAGGTGACATAATTTGCCCGAGAAGATCAGCTTCAAGCCCCAACACTGTGTGTCACATCCCTCTGTTTAACTCTTATGCTAAGCAAGCGAACTTTTTGTAGATTATGGTTATAAACAGATGAGGTATGAAAATACATACAAGGACACACATCAACTCTAAGATGTTCATTAACTCCACTATTTTGTTTCTATTTATTTTATTTCTATTAAAAAAAATTAAGAACCTCTGCAGTCAATATAGCAAAATGTTACTGGGCTTTAAATACAGAATATAGAGGTTTTAAGTGTGTCATTACTCATCCTTATTTGTATGTTCACAAGACAAACTGATTTGAAAGTCTCTCTCCCCTCCCCTTACTCACTACTGGCTCTCACCTGAGCTCCCAAACCACACATCGAACAGCCTTTCACTTTACCCACAGCTGAACCCATCAGTTATCCCCCAGAACTCCCTCTAAAGTTTTCCCTCCTCAGAGCACAGCAGGACCATCATTTACCTCATTAATCCACCCAGAAACCTGTTCCTTACTCCATCCTACCTTCACAGACATCATTCATCCTTTCCTTTTTACCATCTAAACATGCCTTCAATCTGTTCGCTTTTACCCGCTGACCATCCCACCGCTCAAGTGGAAGCCACCAACACTGCCCACCTGGACACACGAGTCTCCCAAGTGGCCCCAAAGCCACTCTCCCCTACTTGAGACAAATGGGATTGTGTCACTCCCACTCTTTTAGGACTGTTTTCAAACCCACTCTTCTTAGAAGAAACCCCAATTTCTTCACCTGATGAATGTCTTTGCCATCAAATTGTCAGCTCAGGGAGGGGAGGACACGCCCTCTCCCCTAGGACCTGCCCTCTGGCAGAGCATCAGCATGGGAGGACCTGCTGAGCTGCACCAGCCTGTATTCTAACCCTGGTCTTGAGTTCTTAGCAAACTGCTTCAACTATCATTACAAAGTCAAGGTAGATTAGAAAGATTTTAGATGTTGAGCTAGACTATTGATTTGGGGATTTTGCACTAGCAACCTGCAAGTACATGTTCTAATGATTCTGTCTTCTTAAAACCACACCCAGATTTAAGTAGTATTTGTGGAATGTCTTCGGAGTAAAAGGGACTGTACTTTTACAGACTTTATGTTTTATACCATGAACAACCCGGACAGGGTCACAAGTGGAACCGCCTCACAAGTGACAGAAGACAGGTGACAGGCATATAGCAACAGGTCACAAAGATGGTAAGAGCAAAGTTGTTTCACCAACCCCCAAAAAATTTTTGAAAGAACTGAAAACTCTGAATTTTGAAAGTAAAATACTATCATATAAAGAAATAAAATAATCCTCTTCATCAGTGTTTCAAGATCTGACTCCAGAAATTTTAGCATGCCATATTGAATCCTAGCACAGAAAAATCAGATGGACTAGTGGTGAGTAAGTTCCAGGAAAACTGCAGTAATTCCTCCACTTGTAAAAAGACATAAGCTCACCTGTCGAAGATGAATGTAAACCGCATTCTGGAGAAATTCGGAAGCTCCCAGGCTCCGCTTCTGGATGGCAAGGACATGGACAGCTTTGAAACATGCTTCTAACTCAGTCACCAGCATTCTTACACTGCAGGGGGAAACGGAGGACCTCAGTCAAGAGCAGAGGTGTTCCTGTCGTGTCTCGCAGGCTGTGCCTCAGGGACTCAGTGCCCTGCAGCAGCCCGGCCCCAGTCGAGGACCCGCAGCGTGGCCCACCCAAGCAGGAGGGGCACTGGGCTTGAGAAACCGCATCCCCGATGGGGGCAAGAGGGGCTGGTGGGTTTGAGTGAACATATAAATGCCCATAGAAATATGCCTGCATTCATTCAAGTGATACAAGCAACAGTAGCAGGCTATTTAACAAAATTTCAACTGTCAGTGGAAATTTACCATTCCTTTCCTCTTGTCCCCTGCACTCTGAGACAGGCTTAGGCTCTCTCACACCGGCAGCTCTGATGCAATAGTTGTGAAGTCGTTTTACTTTGCTGCAAGTGTCCTCGCTCCCCGTGTGGCTGTGACTGTTGTCTCTTAACACAGTCAGATGTCTTCCTGGATCTCTCCCTGCGTTCTTTGTTCCTGCTCCTCAGATCCTAAGATAAAGGGCAAGTGAAGACACATGACCAGAAAAGGCACCGTGGACTTGAATGAAGTCCTCAGTGATCCCCTAGGTGAGTGCTGCCCACCCCTTACCTTCGATTCTCAAGGTTCTGCCCAGGGTGACATCCAGACAGGAGAGCGTCCTGGGCCAATTAAAAGCTGTGTGACTTGCGCCCTGGGACAGGTGCAGGAGCTGGTTCCAGAGCCATGCCCCTCCCCACCTCTGCTCCCCTCTCTCCCAAGGACCCACTGCCAAGCCCCCAGGTTCCCTGATATTCTGTCCTTCTCTTCTAATCTAATCCAAGCCCTTTTCCTCTTCCTTTATTCCCTAATCACCAGCTGAAGTGGTTTTTCAGTCATAGTATCTGAAAAAATTTTCCAGCAGCTGAAAAAGAGGTCTCCAGAGGTCAATGCCCATTTGCTGGTTCCTGAAGAGAGCCCCTGGTTATGGGGTCCGTCACCAACACCCACGGGGCATCAGACATGTTGCAGAGTCGACCACACCCAACAAGAGTTTGCTGTGACCCCAATGCCCGCACAGCATCCCTGCTCTCATAAATGTATTTGGCCCACTTATCCGTTACTAAGAAGCAAAAGTAAAAAAATTGCTCATGTTTCTTACTAAAATTATTTATGAGGTGGAAAAAGAAATTGTAATAGAAAAGAATAAATTTGACTGCATGTTAGATCTGCTCTTTGGCTTTAAACCTTTGCTGTTTTCTAGGCTCAGACTTGGTAGCTCTGTACCTTTTGTAAAAGAAAGTTGCCTTTAGCCTGAAATATCCAGGAGAGCCTATTCTCCGGGCTCTGATCTTTCACGATGTTAACTCTTCTGCACTTATGTAGAGATGGCAAGTTGCAAAATAGAGAATAAACTTTGTTTTTTTTTTTTTTGGAGGTTTTAGAGGGGCACCATGATTTGACCCACGTGGACAGCTGCAAGAACAAAGAATTCCAAGGAGAAACAATTCGTACGGCAAGAAGTTTGCAACAACCAACCACATCCCCGCCCCTTTTTAGTATAAAAGCGGACTGATTTCTGACTTGGGGGAGACGGTTCTCCAGCATGTCATTCTGCCATCTTCTTGGTCTGCCAGCTTTTCAAATAAAGTCACTATTCCTTGCTCCAACACCTCAATCTCCCGATTTATTGGCCTGCCATGCAGCAAGCAGTACGAGTTTCGACTTGGTAACAAGATGACTGCATTGGAGGTAGTATGTCTCCACTCTTTCCTCTTTTCCAATATGTAACATGCACATCATTTATGATCTAGTGCAAATAATTCATCAAAGACTACCACAAAAAGAAACTACACTCACCTAGCTATCATCACTGAAGTCAAAACCTATCAATTTTATATGCTGTTTAACAACACAACTAAAAAACCTAACATAGGGAATTGATTCCACAGAAATAAAATTATTTCTACTCCTTCGAAACCTTTTTTTCTTTTCTATTTTATTTTGTTTTGCATATTGAAAAGAAAATAAAAGAAAAATCATTTTATTTCATGTATTTTGTTATAGCTACATAATTTAAATACTACAAAGAGATTTAAATTGCAATAAAAAATTGTTCATATATTGTACAAAGATATATACACAATCAATGTGGATAAGGAAAGGAATGGACATTTACTAAAAATCCACTGCACATCCAGTCTTTTACAAGCATATCCTGGAATATAAGCTCTATGATCCAGGGGTCCCCCACCTGCATTCTCACTGCTGAGTCCCTTAGTAATCTTCTACCAAGGCACCAGCATAGAAAAACGCGATCAGTATTTTAGGTATAAATGAGGGAATTAGCTCATTCAATTCTAAAACAAAAACCCTAAAGTAAATACTGAACTTATTTACAGATAAAGAAAATTGGACACAAACAAGTACAGTTTCTTCCCCAAGTTCACAAAGCTAATAACTGGTAAAGGCAAGATTTGAACTCATCTGTCTGATTCTAAAAACTAAGGTGGAAATCCCTTATGACTGGGGAGGGTCCAGCAGCACAGCCTATCACCCTATCTTTGTTCAGATCTAGCCTTAGACAGCCTGAGACAGCACCCCATTCCTATGGAACTTGAGGGCAAATGATAACAATAAGGATTTTATATCCAGTAGTTTCTTAGGTATCATTTATATAAACTGTCAGCAGGACAGCAGAAAAACTCTGGGAAATATGAGTGGGTCCAGGGCTTTTTGCTGATTAGAAACTCAGTCTATCAGGACAGAGTGACCTTCCCATGAGAGGCCACACGGACCTAAACTTAAGGCAGCTGAGCAATGAAAACTAGCAAGACCCTGGAACTCAAGCAAGAAGGATCCCTGCCATCTCCCGCCCTGTTGCCTCTTCATCCACGTGGACACGAAGACAGAAGACATAGGTTCTTGTCTAAGTTACACTATCATGAATTCTCACCCATAAAAAGTTACGACTCTATGCTGTCCTAAGTCCTTTCCAACTCAAATATGTTGACACCAATATCTCAGAAGAATGTCTATGTCTCCACATCGTCTCTTCTATAAGGAGAATAGTTCTATGGCCACAAAGCAGAAATCCAATTAAAAACACCATGCACTAAGCAAGGTGAATATCTGCATAAGAGACTTTGCTCTCACACTCAGTGAATGAAAACTCAGGAAAATTGGTCCTTCTCCCTCAGCAAGTGGGAGGTAGGCTGATTGTGTGTGTGGGTGGGTGTGCATGTGTGTGTGTAAATCAAATACAATGACGTCTGGGATCTGTACAGATTTTTTTTAAGTTACTGTCATTTCATGAGGATGAGACACCCTTTAAAGTAATTTGAATCTAGTGTTCTGAGAGAGCCTCAGGATCTTTTGGTGGAGGAGGGGAAAGGAAAGGAGGAAAGAAGTAAATGAAGCAAAGGAGTAATAATACTGCAAGGGAAAGGCAAGACATTAATTTTGTTCCTACTTGCATCACAAACAAATTACGGACTGGCTTTGCCCCGATGTCCTGTCGAGCACTGAGTTGCAGATGAAGAGGTGACAGCCCATTTCTCACTGAGCTTGTGACTGTACGTGGCATCTTATAGAAACAAATCATTTATCCTGATCAAACACTCTAGCAGCAGGCCGTAATTCTCCTATTTTGAGAGACAAGAAAATAGGAGTTCAAAGAGGGTAGATAACTTGACAAAAGTCAGAGGACCAGTAAACAAGAGAGGATGAATTCAAACTCAGATCTGAATGCAGAGTCTCATCTTCCCACTCCCAGGACTGGAAAATCCTTAACACACAGACTCCCCAGCTCCCCTGCAGTGTTCCTGGCACCAAGCATTTCCCATGGTGATGGACTCCAGTTCTCACAGACACAGCGCTCTGTGCAGCCAATGACCTTGATCAGACCTTGATCATCTACCTGCCACGCCCACCAGGCTTCACCATAAAGGTAGGAAAGCTGGCTTTCAAGTGCATACAAAGCCACCCCTGGTCTAACGTGGGCTCTTCTGGGGCTTCTCCAGCCTAAATGCAGCCATGAAAGTGCTCAGAGTTTGTACATGAGCCACACTACCTCTCTCCATCTGTCTCCACACCTATATTTCTTAGCTATGACCATTTTGATAATATTGGAAACAAATTTTTAAAAACACAAAAGAAAGAATCCTCTAACAATTACTTAATACTTACAATTTTAAATGATTTGTTACAAAGTGAGTATTTACAAACCGAATCTGCCTTCCTAGGTGTCAGTTTAAACAGTTAAAAATATAATAGCAAAAAATTCTCACTTACAAAATTAACAAAAACATCAACAATAATCTGGAATAAACTCACAATTAATGCCCATGTTGTACATGGAGAAAACTACAGGACTGTACTGAGGGGTAAATAAGATGTGTGAATGTAGAGACATCAACATATTGCATGGAGGAAAACAGTTTTGTAAATATGAAAGTTCTCCTAAAAATAATTCAAAACTTAATAAAAATCCCATGAATACACTTATCTGATTTTTTTTTAACTTGAACAATATATTTTAGAATTCTTCAGGAATAATAAAATCATAATAATAGCCAAGAAAGTTTGGGATGGAAGAAAAGAACAAAAAAAAATCGCACTGTCAGATAATAATTAATTTTTACAATATGTAAGATATAGCGCTGGAGTAAGGAAGTAAGATTGACAGAAATAAATCATGAGCTCAAAAAGAGACTCTAGTGTACATAAGTATTTTATACATGTGGGATTTCAAATCAAAGAGCAAAGTATGAATTCAATAATTGTCCTGGGACAATCAGAGAATCACCTGGAAAGAACAAATTCTATTCCTGTCATAATGACCACAAAAAAAATTACAGATAGTGATGTAAATATTAAAATACTAATAACACCAAATACAACTCTTTGCTCACATTAATTCAACTTCTCCTCACTATAACAAGTACTATTATCATCTCCATCTTAGACATTAAATAAACCTACATAAGAGATTTATACCATTATAAGAAAGTATTTCTAAGAATAATAACAAAGATAAAACACAAAAGGAAGACATTTACTATCTTAAGAATATTTTGAGCCACAACAAAAATAAACCTACTGAACAAAATGAAACGAAAGAAATGACAAGGAAAAACTCTGTGATAGATGTTGAAGACAAGGGATTAATGTTCATAACATACAAAGAGCTGTCACAAAGCAAAAAGAAGCTTCCTCACTTAAATTTGTGCAAAGGACAAAATGGATCATTCACTTTTCAAAAGTCAGATGGCTAATCAGTGAAAAATGCTCAATACCTCACTGGTCATCAAATGCAAACTAAAACAATGAAAAAGCACTTTTGCTCATCTTATTGGTAAATACTTTTAAAAGATATTGTAGCTAGTGTCAATCTGTGGGAGAAAAAGCTGTGAGCGAACTTTTTGAAGGATGACATGTCAATGGATATGTAAACTCTGAAAAACGTGTGTACACACTGATTCAACCCCACTTCTAGGAATCATTTCGTTCAGAAAAAAAATCAGTTCAAATAGATGTACTGTTTACACTGGTGGGAAGAAAAGCTGAAGTGAAATCATATCCAGCGATAGAGAATTGGTTACATAAGTAATTCTACATTTCTCATTCCACACTGGAGAAGGAATTTCTAGTCACTTGAAAGTAGCCTGTGATGAAAGTAAATGTCAATGTCACATCCAGGGACTAAATTTCCAGAAGACTTAACTAAAGGCATGCTCATACAAGATCACAGGAATGTCTGTTAAAGAAAGATGCCAGTCAAACATCCTTTCTGACAGTGGAAAATGGAGAAAAGTTAAGTGTCCACCATCAAGACAATGATGCGGTAAATCACGGTGAGCTGTGGGCACTGAGGGGCCGGCGTTTCCCCGTGGCCCAGGGCCTTGTCCACAGCACTCTCCCACCAAAGGTGTCCTTGCACAAGAGACCACATCTGCACATCAGGAGACCCCTCCACTCTATCTGAAAGGACCGGGTGAGTCTGGAGTGAGAGGACGTCTATGATATACCCCTGAGTGAATAAAGCGAGCTGCAGAAAACATATAGTATGGCCTTATTTTTCAAAAAAGAATATATACACACATATACATAGATTTCTCATATGTATGTATGTATGTATGGGTATATATATATGTCATAGGCATAAAGGTCATGAAATATATACACCACATTGGCAACAGCTTTTACACTCAGGAAATAAGGGGAAGGGAGGTAGGGCTCTTTCGGTACCACCACAGTTCTCTTTTCAGTATTTCAGTTAAGTACACTTGGAATTTAAAAGTTTATTTAAGCCCGAAGTAAAATGGACGATGCCTCCACAAGACATAATGCTATACTGGTCATTAAAAATCATGCCAGGGGAGATAGAATATTGTAGAAAAACATGTAATAAGCCGAATGGAAAATGGAGGTCTCCACACAGTAAACAGGCACAGAGTGCTCACTGGTTTTTATGACAGAGCTGATACACACTGATGAAAAGAACAGAAAGTAGATGTTAAAGTGTTAATTATTATTTCTGAGTAGTGGGACCTGGATAGCCTTTTATGTCCCTTTGTTCAGACTTATTGTATTAAATATACATTATTTTTCATCTGAAAAAAGTATTTTTATATGTGTAGTACCACACATTGGAGAATAATACACGAGTACTTACAGAAACAAATAATTAGGAGACACTGCAGCAGCGCCACACAATGTAGAACGGGCGATCCTGATTAACACCGCGCAGTTACATAAGGACCCACAAAGTGAGAGCACCTGCTGTAACAGGGCGCGGCCCCCTTCTATTTGTCACTTGTGTCTTCAGGGCTGAGGCAGTTCTGAGGATGGCCAGTGTCAGTGTTGGTGTCTGGATGGATGCCACTGGATGAGAGGGCACCTGCAAGCCGAGAGGAATAACAGAAATCATCCTCTGCCTTTTCTGTCTTGTTTCTTTGTTACTTTAAAAGAGAGGCATAAATAAGATAAACTGTGTATCTTCCCTACTGAAATTTCAGTAATGAAACCGTTTTCAAAGTGTTCACAACTTATATTCTGCCTATAACCGTCTTTTCATCAAAGCTTCATATTTATTAAATGTTAATTAACTCAGTTAATTAACTCCCTGTTGAAACCTTCTACTATAGAACATGAAATGCACTATGTGAAAGGACCACTCCTGCAGGGACTAGCTTGGCTGTCTTGACAGCAGTGCAGTCAGCCCCCAACATCCCGTGGCTCTGAGCTCCTGATGCTGCTAAGAGAGCACGCTGCCGCCTCAGATGGAGAGGAACTGTGAAAGCATTTTCTGAATTCTACAGCACTGACAAAACATAACTGACAAATCCCAGGCTCCTTTGAAGCTGTCATTTTCGGTTTCTGGCCAACCCCCGTTAATGAGCAGAACCACCTCATTCCCGAGCAATGACACTCACTTGGTAAGGAGTTCTGGAGAAATTTCCAGGTATAGAATGTAATCAACTATATGTAGAATTCTGACAAAAGAAACAATGCTATACCCTGATTTTGGAAGACACTCAAAATATTCTCCTAAGTCTTTGTAGCTGGAAAGGTTGGGCTTCTCCTGAGCCACTTATTTATTTCACAGCCAGTGAGCATCTCCCACAAACCCTGTTACCCTGTGTCTGCTGGGAGCATCAGGTACACTCTTGCTGTCGATCTTATAAGTCACAGGGCAGAGGCGTGTGTCTCACGGCTGCAACCCTCACACAGGCCCGCCTCCAAGCCTCACAGTTTGAACTTGGCCCCATTTTCTAACCTGTTTATTTGGTATCTGTTCTTCTGTAAGCTGCCTGAAATGCTTTTTGGAACAAGTCAGAAGAATGAGTGTGTAGATAAATGGACAGATGGACAGGTGAGAGATGGGCAGACCGAAAGAGAGACTCCAAGAAAAGGGGAACAAAGAAAATTTCCTGTGCAAAACCCTCTTCTAGTCAGGGAAGAAAACCACCACGGAGAAGAGTGAAGAGGCAGGTAGCTTAGGACTGTTTCCTGGATTCCATGAAAAGTCACACCAAGAGATGAGAGGGTAGAACTATAAATAATAAAAGAAAAAAAGCACACATGCTTGAAAAATATATCTACAATATGTACTTTCTAAAGAATAGATTCAAATCAGCAGGGCCCAATACCACAATCCTTGGGTATTTACAGAAATGAGAATCCCATCTCCAAACCACAAGGCATCCCTTTGGAGCACTGAGAATCTACACGGGGCAGTCATAAAGCCATTACCGCAAAATCTATACTATCCTGCACTTACGAGGAACGAGCAGTTGTGCATGTGTGACAATTACAACCCATAGCACCTCTATGGGGGAGGGAAGCCTAGCGAGCTCCATCTCTGCAGGACAGAAAACCAGTCCTGGAGAGCCTAATCCGACCTACCAGTTCTCCATCTCACAGGACTGTTCATTCCAGAGCAGGACTCGAACTCGGACCCACGTTTGTAATCACGGTTCTACCATGCTTTGTGTGCTTATTTTGTGTATAATACATTTGTTTCTGGAATGAAAGGACATTTAATAAATGATCGGTTGTCTCGTCTATCTCATTAGCTCACAATCTTTATATTTTTGAATTGTAATCTTTTCCCCTGGAGAAAGGAACGGAAAGAGCAGTGGTCAGAATGAGCTGGGGCTCAATTCTTTATCTGTTACCACATCTCATCCAAGTCCCCAACCAGGGAGAAGGATCAAATGTCCTCTTCATCTTTTAAAGAGAGGTCTCCAGTGATGGAGACTTACTCAACTCCAAAACCAAGTCTGGGGGAAGGGAACATGCAGCAACCAGAGCAGTATCATGCATAGGAAGGTGAAAAGAGCTCAGGGGGTCAGCCTGATTTAATTTCAATCAATAAAAGAATACCACACACTAAAAATACTAGCATGCAATGGGTTTGTTCTTTCTTGACATCTAGCAAGTTTCCACAGCCCACATGTAACATTATCGTGAACCAGTGAAAGGAAGAGTCTACGGATAGGGAAAATCAATGCCACAGGCAGGCTGAAACCCAGGCTGGAGTTTAGGAAGAGAAAGGACATAGTTAAGAATTGGGGAAAGGCTGGAGGAAAAAATAATCACAAGGACTCTCAAGCATCATCCTACAATCATATAATCATTCATTCAAGAGAGAGTTACTGAGGTCCAATTTTGTGCAAGATTGTACACAAGGCAAAGCAAGAGCGCAGAGACCATGTTGGCAGCAAGGGGCGGGGCTAAAATACACTTCTGATCCCGGTACCTTGCACACTTGTCCTCAGTATAAAGGCAAAGAAAAAAAGTAAAATAATATTCTGTAAACTCAAAGCATTGCTGAAAAAAAAATTAAAGAAGACCTAAATACCTGGACAGACACGCCACGTACATTCCTGGATCAGAAGACAGTGCTCTTGGAATGGCAGTGCTCCCCAGAGTGATCCGTATATTCTATGTGGTCTTGATCACAATCCCAGTGGGCTCCTCTGCAAAAACTGATTATCTGCTGTTATAATTCATATGGGAATTCGAGGGTCTCAGTAACCAAAACAATCTTGAAAAAGAAGAATAACATGAGAGGACCTGTAATTCTCAATTTGAAACTTTACAACTGTATCTCTAGGTGAGATTAGAGGCCATTTTTAAGTTATTACTGTGTTTATCCTTATTTTCTAAATTCTCTAGAATGAATATAATTGTTATAATAAGGAAAATAAAAAGTAAGTTATCTTTTAAAACATGCACACCGATTCATTCATTGGAAAAAAAGTATTTTAACTATAAAGAGGTAAACAAATATCTAGTGAAAAAGGAGTACTTAAAAACAACAGTGCATTTACATTTTTAAGAAATTGAAAACTGAAAAGCACAAACACATCAAGTTTCTAGGGAGACAAATACAACAAATTAACACTTATTTTCAAAAATCCTAATTGAACAATGAAAACTCAAAGGGAAAATCGCGATTGACAGCTAAATGCAAACACATGGAGAGCAAAGGCCTAGAAATCACAGTTCCTTTAACTCTGCTACTACCTCAGTAGGGAAGGAAATTCCTCACTGAGGAGACAGTGGAATCCCATGCATAAGACAGGATACACAGTACAAACTGCGCTAGAATCGGGGGTGATTTTCTTAGAAGAATTCTAAAGTTACAACATTGCTGGAAAACTATAAATACACTGACAGACAGATTAAAACACACAGTCATATATATTATATAGAAACATACGAAGTCTGCTCCCATGTTACATAGAAATACAAACATATTTGTTCATTTATGGGCACCGATTACTTTTTCCCAGGTAGAATATTTCAACTAAAACAAAAAATCAATAATACACCCCTCTTGTCAAACCTTGTTGATAAGTTACTCTGCTATGTAATCAAAATATGCCTAAGATAGATCTAAAATAAGTGAAAAAGATCTTTGTATGGTTTCTTGAACTCTTCTCAACATTCCAAACTTAATTTTAAAATAGATCTCAGCAGTATTTCTATATTATCTTTTCCCTCGTGAAATGACCAATACAGTCTGTTGTCAAAATTCTGTCCTTACAATGATTCACGAACACCGTATCCTCACAAAACTGCTGGACAGCAAGTCACTATCCAGACACTGTGACCAAACAAACGAAACACAAGGAAGACAGTGACACTATTCTGGAGGGCTTACCGTCTGTGTCAACACCGGGGTTTTTATTTGATTGGTTTGATTGTGTAGCAAAATAAAATCAATCAATTATTTTCTTCTCTGAGCATTCTGTAAGTCATGACTCTTTTCAGTGTCATGAGCAGGAAAGACTTAAGCATGACTTGATTAGGTCAAATAGCAACAATCATCACCGGAGAGAGAGTAATAAAGAAGTTAAATGATAGCAATGTTTCTGCCTACATGAGACCTAAAATAAACCTACACTGATATCCGAAAGGAAAATGAGATGAGGTTCCCAATGAGAAAACAAACAAACAAGAAACCAAAAAAGGAAAGACTTTTTCATTAACGATTCCAGGCAGTAGTGGAGCATGGTGGTGAAGAGCACAGATGCTTGGGGACAATCATGAGGCTCTGAACTCCCACAGCACTGGGTAGCTTTGACACTCATAAGTCAGTGAAATTTTCTGCATCTCAGCCTCCTATCCATAGACTGGGTACAACAACAGCACCCGTCTCCTAGGACGGTCCTAAAAATTAAGATATTTTATATGTAAATTTTAAATAAAATACCTCAGATTTTAAATATTGCCCCAAAAGCACAAGGAAAAAAGAAAACAGAGATAAATTTGAGTTCATCAAATTTAAAACTTTGCTTCAAAGGACACCATCCAGAAAGTGAAATAAACAACACTGAGGAGAAAATATTTTCAAATAATTTATCTGATTAGGAATTTGTATCTCCAAATAAAAAAGAGCTCATACAATTCAACAAAAAAGACAACTAAATTAAAAAATGAATAAAGGATCCGAAATGGTATTTTTCAAGTAAAATATACAAATGGCCAATAAGCACAATGAAACGATGTTCAAAATCATTAGCTGTAAGGGAAATCATGTCAAAACTACTAGGAGAAACCGCTTCACACTCACTACATTAGGTTATATTTAAAAAAAGAATAACAAGAACTAATGAGGACACACAGGAATCAGAGATAGCAGCCCTTGCTGGTGAGATGTAACGCTGCGTGGCTATTTTGGAAAACAGCCTGGCAGGACCTCAGAGAGTTGAACAGTTGGTTTCTGAATGACCCAGCAATTCTGCTCTGTGGGCACACACGTAAGAGAACTGAAAACAAATGTCCACATAAAAACTCCTACAGGAATGTTCATGGTGCCATTATTCATCACAGCCAAAAAGAAGAAACAACCAAAATGCCTATCACCTGATGAATGGGTAAACAGAGGGGCCCAGCCATACAGTGGAATATTATTCAGCAATAGCAAAGCATGGAGTACTGACCCTGGCAACAACATGGACAAACATTGAAAACGTTACTCAGTGTGAAAGAAGTCAGTCACAATAGACGGTTCCATTTACATGAATTGACTCGATTTACATGAAATGTCCAGCACAGGCAAATCCACAGAGAGAGAAGAGTGGCTCCCTGGGGCTGGGGGAGGATGGGGAAGATGGGAATGAGTGCTTATGCATATGGGGTTTCCTGTTAGGAGGATGAAAATATTCTAAGATTGACTGGGATGCACAATTCTTGGCATACAGTAAAAACCGGTGTAAATATTAATGGGTGAATTGTATTAAAACTGTTAAGAATAAAAGCACCTCGGGCCAGTACCTTCCCATAGTAGATGCAAATTGCTAACTTTTATTACAGGAAGAAGAAACTGCCCTCAGCATGTAAGCAGGAGATCAGCAAATGTGAGTTAACCGAAATTGGACAAGAGCAGTTCACTTGAAACAGTTGCTGAGTGTATACGAAATATTCAGAATGAAGAAAATCAGTTTGACATCAAGATGAAGCATTCTGCTTCAAATGCAGATCAAGGATTCGGCAAGCCCACCTGCTAGAAATAACCAGAGAAGAAACCTGGTTCTTAAAACAAGCACCACATCCAACAAGGAAATGGTGGTGAGGAAAGCAGTCAGCCAAAAAACTGGAACAGTTTGCTACAAATAATTTCTCCACTGAAATTTCAAAAATAAAATGAAAGTGATGCAATGCTGCGCTGTCCTCACGTGAATGGGCTTCCTCCGGTGCTCGACAGTTCTGTAACACCGAATGAGAGACTCAGGAGAATCAGCATGGCTCCTGGGAGTCCCCAGGTGACTGCCCACCAGCACGCTGACCACCATCACATCTGCCAGGGTTGAATTGCAGACAAGAGACCAACTTCTGAAAGGCACAGGAAATGTTGGCAAGGGAAAAAATGGCTGCAGTCAGTCCTGGGACAGAAGCCCTGACAGCAGAGGCCAGAAGGCTGCAGGTGAACTGGAGTGGCCCTGGGGAAGGAAGGGACCACAAGGGAGCAGATCTCAATTCTCTTCTCTCTCTCCCTTGGGTAGGAGAGATAAAGCCTGCATCATTCTCACCTGGAACTGTAGGTTATGGCTGGCAGAAGTCGTACCGACACGGAATGATTATTCAAGACTCTGAGGGAAAAGTCCAGAAAAAGAGAAGGAGTAGGGAGCCAACTCCACAAGCCTCTCAAATGCTCCTATATTTACTGTGTATAACGAAAGGAAAAAGTCATTAACTGTTGTGTGATAGTAAGTAGGAACTTGAGGAAAGACGGGAGGAGACAGAGATTTTAGAATCCACAATGAGTACAAAGGCTTAGTGTATCTTTAGGGAAGTCATGGGATGAGGGGAATAAGATACATTCTTTAGATATGTGAATTACAAAGCAGACCACGAGACCAGCCAGGTCCTTGTTTTGGGGATAATAGACTATCTAAAAGCACACAAGCCCAGCTTTTATAGCTGAGGGCCTGGGTCCTTGCTTTGAAATGAGCAGAGTGCTATCTAAAGCATCAACTATGCAAGCAAAGCATTGTCTCTGCTTTTTAAGGCAAGGAGACAGGAGTGAGGATGCACAGGCTCCTGCTTGCAAAGCAGTTACTAAGCACACATTTTTCTTCTGAACATTGACAGGCGGCTGGGTTCTGTTACAATTTGTTAACCTAATCTTGGGCTCCCACATGTAACCATTATGGAACCATTATGGAGGACATCCTAGGATAACAAATCCTAGCTCTGGGTCTTTTACTGCCAGCTTCAGACACTCTAGCAGGATCTAGACACATCCCTGACTAACGATCCCACAGAACCACCCAGACTCTTAACTCCTGGTGCTTGAAACTTAATTTTAGCTCTACACAACTTAACAAAGAAAAGTTTCAGAGATAGAAGATATTACATTCTTTTATATCTCATCATATGAACTAATTTTTCTGATTGCTCTAAGCTGCTTCTAATTGGCAAAGCACCTAATTCTGCAGGTGAATTCAGTACTTTCCATTGGGCATAACTTGCCAGTTTGGGCTCGCTGAATTCTATTGGTCAAATACTGATACACTTAATTTATTTCATTGTTCATCAGTTTCAGCCGGGAGGAGAGGGAGTGTCACTCTGTTCCTCAGCCCACCCTCAACTCTTTTCGCATCAGCAACTCAGGCCTCCTGAAAATAAAACAAAGAATTTGTTTCCCTTCTACGCTTTCCACAAACCCAACAGGAAACATCAGCCTGGAGAAAGTATTCAACACAAATGTTCAAACAAAAATCTATAAAACCTGAAGCAACTCCATCTCCGAATCATGATACACAATGACATGAAAGTAAGTGTGTCAAGCACAAAACATGCGTGAGCCTGACCACCTCATTTCTATTCTTCAAAGGAAGGAAGGTTTTCATATTTTTTATTATCACTCTTTCTCATTGCTTCTGATTAAGCCAAAAATTAGTTTATGAAATAATTAAGCACTGCAATAACATATTTTTGTTATATCAATTATAGATGGCATTCAGAGGGGATAGGAAAACCCAGCTCTGTAAAAAATGCAAAATTTCTTCCCCTGTTAAGAACACGTATACAAAATGCAACAGAGAATTCAAATTCTTGTGGAGAGGAGCAAAAGCCACAGAACAAAAGCAAAGTCATTACAATGAGTCAATTCAAAATTCACTGGACAAACATGCTCAATGCATTCAAAGAATTTTAAAGGCACACTGCAAACCATTCACTTAATGATCTGCAGGCTAGAGGGAGCATTTCCCTCTTTAACAGACAACGGTAATCAAAAGGGTGCCCCTCCAAACAAAGACGAAAGATCAATCAGGTTTTTAACAGTTCTGATAAATCAGCATGTTCTAAAGAACAAAATTCAGAAATTTTAAACATTCATTCAAACCACAATGAAACAAGCACTTAAAAAAAAAGAAAAAAAACCCAAAGAAACTAAGCACATTGATCATGCACTTGGATCAATGAGAACGTCTTTTACCCTTCGAAGAAAGAACAGGCTATAGCCTTTTACTTGAAAATTAACACTACTTTAAAGATAACTCCTAAAACGGATTTCATCATTCATGTTGCCTTGAAAACTCTGAGGCACTTGTATCTGATCAGAAAAGCAATTCTGAGTAATAGTATGTTACAATTCAGCGCCAGTTTGCTTTAGAAGAAAAAAGAAAAGCTACTGTTCCTCAAATCCTGCAGAGTGTGAAGTGCCTCCCGGCCTCTTTCCCCTCCTGTTTTTAAACCTGATGCTCCCCAACCCTTCTGAAACAAGTGTGAGAACCTCGTATTCCCACCAATATGTCAAATGACTAAAGAATATCAATTTACTTGTGTAAATATATGCCTACATCTTGAATTGGAGGAGGAAGGTATCAGAGGGCTACATGGAACTTATTTCTACCTTCCTGAAATCACACACAAACACGTTCACACAGACACAAACACATACACACTGAATTACTGAGCACTTCACAAGCTTAGGAATTCCAACTTCTAGAAGATAACTTTGCAGTTAGTTTAAAATACAAAACTGTCAAGTTTTGAAAGACTTGATCATCTGCTAAATCATCCAAATATCAACGAGACCCAATTTGCCTTCTCTGTAGAATGTAATTTCCCATGATGTCAAAGCAGACCCTAAGAGGTACTGGATCCAAGACTCGTGTTTATCACTAGCTATTATCGTTTTTAAACAAGTAAACAGATTCAGAAAGGTATGTCCCAACATTTATTCTTATTGAAATAGCATATGTATTCAATTGTCTATACAGAAAATAGGTCCCATGATGGTGTTTAAGAGCTATTTTGTGTATTGCAATATTTATTTTTAAGTGAAGACAAGGAGGGTGGGTATTACTCAGTTGTAGAGCAATTGCTTACTATGCACAATGTGCTGGCTTCAATCCCCAGTAATCCCCCCCCAGAAAAAAGTGCTTATTTAAAAATAAGAAAAAAGTTATAAAAAAATACAGACTAAAAACCACTGCAATGTAGAAGTCAGAACTATAATAAAAAACATGAGTTTCTATCAAATACTGACTATATGTCAAACACAGGGACAACCACAAATCACCCCTGACAACCATCACGTGTGGTTCTCAGCAACCCTTCTAAGTAGACACGGATGAGAAGCCCAGCACTGCGGATGAGGAGACGGAGCTCGGAGGAGCCGGGGGTGCTGACTGTCCTGCTCCCTGTGACACCACGTCAGCCCAGGAAAAGTGCTGACAGAGCTGCAGTGAGGGGACATGCAGCTGCGTGGAAACTTCGAGAGCTGGGAGTCCCAGAAAACACGAAAAATTGTTCAGTGAAAAACCAGCTCAAATATATTACACTGTGTCACATTCTTTAAACAGGGAACATGACTGAGACCTTTTTGATGCCTCCGTGTCCTTTATGCCATCATCAGTTATTTGCTCTCTCAGCGTGACCAGTGATGATCTGGACCCCATATGAAGTGCACTCAGATGGCAGAGCTTTTAAAGCTTTTTTATGAAGTTTGTAAAACTCTGTCTATGCCTCACACAGGCGGTCATCCATCACTTCTCACCGGTGTGGACGTACCACCTGAAATCACTCCTTTCTGCTTTTTAAAATCCCTTCATCTAATCCAGACTTTTCAACAGCAAAGAATCAGCTCAACCACAGACAGTGAACAGCTGTTCACCAAATGGACTCGAACAGCCCATTGGACTACCTGGAAGCCCTTTTCTTCTATTAAACCCACTTCCGGGTACTTCATCATTTTCTGATTGGTGGACTTGGCCGCTGACTGGCCTACTCAGAGAGCTCCCAGCCTCACATCCAGGGGTGGGAGAGGGCCCTGCTCTTGGGAGAAATCAGTGAAGAAGGCTGACATCCTCCAGTCAGGACTGCACGTGTAGAAGTGCCATAACGTGCTCAGAAATTATACCGTCAGCACACCAGGGCTCCCATGGACTGGTTTCACATTAACCAAACTCACGAGACACTGATGCAAGAAAACCAGAAACTTAACTTATTAATGTAACAGAATATGTGAAATTATGAACCAGACTGAAATATCAGAGTTCAAACATGAGTACAGATTCTCCTCCACTGTCTAATAACGGGCAGGCAGTAACATGGCAAACATGGACAGAAGCAGAGCAGGAAGGGTTTCTAGATTAACTCAATGGACTAAATTTCTGTTATACCAACAGATCTACTGCCTGGAAAACAATTAACGCTAATCACGGTGCACTCTTCGTGGACAGTGGCTGAGACACGACTGTGAGCACCTGTGTAACTCTCCTTTCCCTGTCCTTATTGGGCAAACTGATGCACAGAGGTACAGATATCCAGGGATGCAGATACGTCTAAACTCCCAAAGCCCATCCCTGGGAGCCTCAAAACCAGACAGCCAGGGTTTAAATACCAGCTCTGCCACTTACTAGCTCTGTGACCTTGGCCAAATTACCCTCTGTGTGCCTCAGTTTCCACACTGTAAAACTGGGATAAAAATCAAACATTCCTTACTCGATTGTTGAGAAGATTGAAGGATTCATTTTAGTAAAACTCTCAGAAAAGAATGTAGCACATTATTAGTGCTCAACAAATGTCAAATTAATATTAAAGTGATTTACAAGTCTCCTTTCTAATCATCTTCTGTGTTTCCTGGCTAGACTAAGTCCCAAAGGAAATCCTTATTTCTCCTTTTATAAACTCTTGGGGAGCACCCTTCTGTTCCATACAACCACCTGTTTAAACTGAGGGAGGGGATGCCTCCTCCCCACTCCTCTTGGCCACGGAGAGTGCTTCTCCACACCACAGACCCATGGCCCACATCTAGCCTTTATCACACTAACAGAGTGAGGTGTGAGTCCGGAGAGACAAGCAGGGTATGTGAAACCGTTCCTTTCCTTCCAGTGCTGGCCACACTTGGGAAGCACCCGGGATGCTCAGCTCCATGGCAGGACAGCCCTGTGCATGATGGGGCAGGTCCTCTCAAGGGAAGGCTCATTGTGGCACAGAGTTACCTGGGACAGGGTGAGTCTCTACTTCTGGGACACAGTATAATGACACGCATTTTCCCACAGCCCTGAAGTTCATGGAGAACTTGGCTTCATCAGTAAAAATGAAGACATATATCACCTGCTTACTCTTTTCTGTCATCTCTCAGTTGGCTGCTGGAGACAACATGTGTATAAGTATTGGATCCCATTAAGCCCCAACATATTTGAAGTAACAAAAAATTCTGTGGCTTAACGTTGGTTCAGGGCGACTGTGTAACAGTTCTGACTTTGCTGATGCTAAATTATGGGTATAGGAACTATGGAAACTCCTCAAATATCTTTCATCATAAAACCAGCTTTCCTTATTTTCCTGTTTCTTAGTAATTGCCAAAGACTATCAAATGATGGCTTCTCACAAAACAGTAGCTAAAGTTTATGAGCCCTCTTGACATACCCACTGTGGTAAACACTTTACATAATTTCTAATTCTCACAATTCTACAAAGCAGATATGAGCATCCCCATCTCACAGAAGAGGGAAATCTCAGAACGAACTGACTTAGGCTCACGTGGCTCAGTGGCAGCGCGTGCACGCAAACCCATCAAAAAACTACACCCCTTCCTATATGTACCAAATCTCCTACCAATAATTAACACACAGCGGCGGGGTCAATACTCAGGGAACCCAGTACACTTTTCAGCTTTAAGGTGCTCCAGAGGCCGCTTCTAGCTGTTTAATAAATTCCCGGCTCACTGGTTTCTAGCACTGGAAGAAAAGTCCGATTTTGCCATTGTTTGCACAGCAAGTCTGAGATGTTCACAGCGAGATGACAGAATAAAACTAAGATATAAGCAGAATAATTTTTCCAGGTAGACAGACATAATGGAGACTGTGCTATTCTGAGGCATTAAGCAAAGAAATCAAAATAAAATAACGTTGTTTAAGCTTTCTTTAACAAATAGGAAAATTAAGAAGGTAAGAAGGTGCAACAGCGCCACCTATGGCTAAAAAGACCTTCCAGGTTGCCGGGAAACATGCAACACAAAATTGTCTGTAGGATCAGAAACGAGAGTCAGATAACTAAAATCTTCTGTAGCACATACTGCATTTTGTTTCGGGGTAAGGGAGGAGTATTCTGTATTTAATCTGATATTGCTAATACTCCTGAATATAAACAAAAGACATAGGCTTATGGAAACTCATCTTAGAGGAGGAAAGAAACCAGTCCAGTCACTTCATTTTACCGGAGGGGAGACTGAGACATGGGAACTGTCCTCCTTGCAATCGGCAGCAAAGCTCTCCTAGGCCTCATGTCTTGCACTGTAGCAAAAACCAACAGAACTTTACTAGGCCTATATTCATAAAAGTAAAGTCTGTATTTTTCCAAAAGTAGGTAATCTAAGTATCTTGCAAAATACTTCTCAAAGAGCCAGGAAATCATAAAAGTTTGTTGAAATACAAAAACATTTATTTACATATTAAAACAGCATGAGATTTATTCTATTAAAAAAGTTACATGTCAAATCAATGTTTTGATATTTTAAACCTGTTAAAAGTGCAAGAAAAAAAATCAAAATTTTCTTTAATCACAAAAGAGAGAAGATTATTCCCTGAAAATGATAAATGTGGATTTTTTTAAACTTAATGGATCTGGTCAGAATCCACGAATTTAAATGTCTGAGTGGATGTTACACGGCAACATGAATTCTGAGTTGTAACAATACACATTCTGTGTAAATAATCTTCAAGCTCGTCTGCTTAAGGCAATTTAACTAATCCCTGTCTCAATAGAATGATACAGATTTCATTAAAACTTCATAGTGCACTAAAAAAAAAATAAATGAATCCTTGTTACTTTAAGCCATATTCATATATATCATATGTATACATATTGAATATGCATCAGAAATAAGCCACCCCCTTTAGTATTCAGAGTTGATCCTTCTAAAATACCTGTCATTGTGACAGCACATTTTTATTAAGGACCTCTTGGGTGCTTTGTATACAAGGCGTCTAACTCTCACAGACAAGGAAAACGATATTACTCAAATTTCACAAATGAGGAAATGTACTTAAGCCATAAAAACAACTTACCTATTCATCATCAGGAAAGAAAAGAGTAATGATTTTACTTACAATATTCACTGACAATATTTTCTTCCATACTAAGACTACATAAAACCAATTCAGTCTTTCTAAGTATTTCTGTCAATAAGGGACACTAGAGAAAAGCAAGTAACATCACTTGCAATGGTTGGAATTTCAAAGCCCACTTCTCTTTTGCACTATAATCATTTTTAATATTTTGTTTTTAGTGCTCACAGAGCACTAAAATTAAAAAAAAAATTAACTTTTTAAGTCATTACCTGAGAATAAAACTTTTGTGTAAATGTACAATTTTAATTTATGCCACTCTGTCTCACATTCTCACTGGTGTCTCTCCTTTGAAGTCCTCATCAGGCTGAGATCACTAAAATTGGCCATTTATTGAGTCACAGGAGTTCGGGAAACCACGCAACGGGAGGCTGAATAGAGGAGCAATTAAAAATGCATTCTGTGCAGCCAGGGTTCCAGCACTGAGCTAGCCACTGCCAGCTGTGTGTAATTTGGGACAAGCTGCTCCATCTCTCAATCCCTCAGCTGCAAAAAAGGAGACACTGATACCTACTCTCAAACACCTGCTATGAAGTAAAACATGAGGAAAGAATTTTAGCCTTAGGCAGGTGTCCATTCAGAGCGAGTTTTGTCATTATGATGATGAGGATGGGTGTTAATAAATTAAGCTAGACCAGAAAGTAGAAATCACCATAAAGGAGAAACATTTAAATCAATGAACATTTCCTTTTGGATGGATTGCAGAATATTCTATTCATTTTTTTAATAAACCAAGATTTGTCCATTAATAATAGATTTACAGGTTCATGGACAAGTCTCCAGAAAAAGAATTAGAGGCCTCTAACCTCTGAATACTAAGAAAGTAAAGTTTAAAAAGAATTCTGGGGGAGATTATACCTCAATTGGAAAAGTATGTGCTTAGCAAGTATGTGGCCCTCAGTTCAGTCCCCAGTAACTCCATTTAAAAACTTTTTTTTTAAGAAATGGAGAATTAAACAAAAAGATGGAGGAATACAGAATTTTTTTAGAGACTCAACTCAGACTTCTGATGGGGAATAAAACATCCATTTCTCAGAGGAAATCTTGAAAACTATGTAAACTGGATCTGAGAAGTCTAGTCTTTTAACATTATTCAAGAATTCATATTACCAAGTCTTAAAACTACCTGATAACCCACAGTTGTGATAGTGATCATAACAGCTGCCAACACGGATCGAGCTCCGGCTAGGAATGCTATGTTCTGACATCTCTGACCCTGAGGCCTCACCAGGCTGAGAGCACTAAATTCGGACATTCATGAGCATCTCGTGTAAGTCCTCAATTTGTGCTTCTCACTCCCCCCTCACCAGGCCCTCTGAGGGAAGCACTGTTATCATCTTTGCCACCCGCAATTAAGGCCACTAAGGCACAGAGACTAAACCCGATCCAGGTCACACTGGCATTAAAGGACGTCTGTATTTCTGCTGTTTTACTTTTTACAAAGGAATCTGAGATATCAATTCAAGGGAGACTGTTAAATAATAAAGTCTGTCTGGTCTCCACCTCAAAGAGCACATAATATAGATTCCTGATGTAGGATGAGGCTGCCGCCACAAACTGACTCAGCTTGAAATTAATATCCAAGATGAAGCAGTGAATACACGTAAATATTCACGATTGTCAACTCTGCTCACGGGTCTGGGCCCTTCACTGCCTGAACGGCGGTGAAATCCCCACCCGTGTCAGGGAGGGAAGAGCGGCTCTTCCAGGTCGCACCCAGGCTTCACGGGCTGTTTCCCCTCACAGACTGTCGTCAACAATTAAAAAGCTCTCAAATTTTTTACACCATGCAAAACTGAAAGACATTTCTGCAGATGGAGCACTTTCTCAGGCTTAAACCTTTTTTGCCTACACTCAGCAAGGGGGAGAAAAGAAACATGACTCTGCAAAGACTCTGAGCCTCACCACTCACAGGAGTAGAACTGCCTCAGCACAAGATGACTGTTCACATTGCAGGGTGAGAACAAAATAAAGCCGCCCCAACCACAGGCACTCCCAGAGACAGCGCTCAGCAGTCTTCTGCACACTCACTGTTGTGCAGCCCTCACCACCATCTATTTCCAGAACACTCCATCATCCAAGAAGAAACCCCCTGTCACTATCAGTCATTCCCTAATCCCCCTCCACCCAGCCCCTTGCAACCATCACCTGCTCTCTGCCTCTGCATGTGCCTATTCTGAGCATTTCAGATCACTGAAGGCAACAATATGTGGCCGTTTATGTCTGGTTCCTTTCACTTAACGTACTATTATCAAGGCTTTTCCATGTTAAGTGGTATCAGCATCTCTCTCTTTTTTTTTTTTTTTGAAAACGTTAGTTTATTAAAAGTTGGTAAGTACTATCAAAAAGAGTAGAGTGGAGCATAAGGGGTGGGGATTCAAAGGGAAAAGGGTTGGTTGAGCAGTCAGGGTGGACTTCCCAGAACAGGTGGCATTTTTCATCTTCCCCTTTATTTTTTTTTTCCTTTTTATTCACCCTTACGTATGAATAATGTTCCACTACATGGAGATACTACATTCAGTTCACCCATTGAGCAGCTATTTATGGACGACATCCAGAATAATGAGTGTAAGAGGTGACTAGCAGGGATGGCATTTAAGCAAAGGGCAAGATGTGCTTTTAAAAAAAAAGCCAACAAACAGAGGCACAAGGAAATTCAGTGCGTTTCTGAGCAAAGTGCATGCTTGCTTCGGCAGGACTACCATGCAGGGCTGGGGAGGATATTGGCAGGAATCACGGGGAGGGAGTCACCTAAGAAGACTCCCCACCGAAATCAGCTCAGCCAATTCTCCTCCCTCATGTTTTTAGGTTTCTCTTATTTCATGTAATAGCACTTTAACTACACATCTGATCATGTGCATCAGACCAACTTACCTCGAAGCTACAGAAAATCATTCACTGACCGGAGCAGCTCCAGGACAAAACTGTGATGGACCAGGGAGTCCTGCAGCATCCCAGCCAGCAGGCACAAACCCCACATGTGCCTTGGTGATGTCCAGAAAATAAAATGCATGGAAATATCTCACTGCTGGTGCACAATATCTGCCCCCAAATTGCCCCAAAATCATGCTGGTAAAGCACTACTCAACCCTCTCACTACAAAAAAAAAAAAGAAAAAAAAAAGCTAAGAAGGCAAATTTAAGCTCTGCCATTGAAAACCAGCAACCATCAATGCCAGTATCTGAGCTGGAATGCTCCTGACTTCAAAAACCACTGCTCACTTATTTTTCAAACAGAAAAGCATATATGTATTCCACATAGATGATATTACAGTAGGATTTTTATTTTCGAAATTTCCAGTTCAACATTAGCACAAGAAAGATTATGTTTCAGCTTTTAAAAAACTCAATTATCTTCCACTTTCTTAATTTTGAACCTATTATTATTTTATAAATGGAGCAATGCTTCATATTATAAACCAAGTGTTTGGCTTCTGCAAACAAAACCTTTATGACCTCACTATTTCAGAGCAAACTTTAATGATGTTTTGAGAGGTGGGGCCTGGGGCGCTCACTAACAGCCCTTTACATACTGACAAGGATGTGCTATTAAGTAATGCAAAGGCTCTAAGTCCACATTAACTAGGAAACCAAAGAAACGACACCAAAGCCTTACTTTATCATTTTTAAATATTCCTATTTTTTGAATATTAAAGTTCTTAAAAGATATGATTTTTTTGAGAAAGACAACAGCTGTATTAAATTTCCTCTCACCAAGAAAGCAATTTTTATCAAGAGTAAAAACCCCTATGGAAATTCAAAAGACAGGACGTTTCTAGCTAAGTGAACATGCAGATCTGAACACAAACATAAATCCTATCAGATCTCACTCGAACCAGCTCAACAAAGTCCTGGGCTACCCTGGAACTTAGCTCTTTTCTTCCAAATGTTGGCTGAGCTAAGATCATCACACAAGGCAGGGAAGAAGAGAAGAGGAAAGTCCACCTGGCGGCCTCCATCTGTTTTCTTCAAGCCAAAAGGCGCCGCAAGGGCGGCCCCGCTAACAAGCCCTCCCCATAAGGAAATCCGGCATCCACACTGCCCCTGCCGTCCCCAAGCAGCCCCGATGCCCCTCTCCCACTTGTGGCCTCCCAGCCTGTGAATGGTCTTCTAATGTCACTCCCCAGTTGGTGGCACCCTCCCCCTCTTCCCCACTACACACACAAACACACACACACACACACACACACACACACGTGGAGCCAAGGCAGCCTTTCCAAAGCATAAATTTGATTACATCACCCCACTTCAAAGCCTTCAGAGGCTCCCTGGTAGAGTTTTAGCCCCACCCCCGACCCTGCTCGCCCATCCTCACCTCAGTACCCAGGTCCCCAGTGACCTCAGTGGCCCCCTGACCTGCTCCTACTTCCCACTTGCCTCCAGGCTCATTTTGACTGTTTCTCAAGGAAGCCTTCCCTCCCTCCAACCTCCACAATTTGTTCCTCTGTTCCTAGAACATTCTAGGCTAAGTCAACTTCTGACACTGCTAAGCTCCCAAGGAGCATTTTGCTTACTAATGTGGGTCCAACCTCTCTTCCCTAGACACTCAGAAGTGTGTGTGTTATGAATAAATGAATGATGGGGTGGGTCTCAATGGGACAGCCAGACCTGCTCTCGCCCGTCCCGACCTTTCTTACTGTAGAATATCAGAAGCAAAACCAGAAGTACCTTTCCTGAGGGTCACTTCCTGCTGACACCCTTCACTGCCTCCTGTGTCAGTTCTAGTAAAACCCAAGCTCTTCGAAAGCCCTCCACCCCAGGCCCTCTAGAGTGTCCTCCCCAGCAGGGGCACCCACAAGCCTGGACCACACATGGCACTCTCCCCGAGTCCCCACCGCACAAGCCTCCAGGCCTCTACCCAGGCTGCTCTGCCACATGAGACACAGTCTTCATGCTTTCTACTGGCTGATCCTTACTCTGTCTTCACAACTGAATGTAGAGCCCATTTCTTCCAGGAAGTCCTCTCTGATAATATCCTTTAGGTCTTGGCAGGTCTCCCTCTGTAGCAGCACTGCATGGTGACCAACTGGGTGTTTGCTTGCTCCTTTGGGACCACGACCTATTGGGGGCCACGTGGAAAGGAGTGAGAGATTACAAGAGGGGTGGGAGAAGCAAAAAGCAAAAATCACAGCTGAAGTCCCAAATTCAAGGATTCTTTCTCAGAAAAAGAATAAAATATTTCACACGAGTGCAATTTGGCTACTATTTTTGTGGCTTGCGGAAAGCAAGGGCTTGGTGTTCTAGTCCAAAACCCGGGTTACATGCAAAGAAATGTATATATTCATATCCAAAGGAAACCAGAGCTGCTCAACAACAGTTTGCAGTCAGAATTGAAAGGAATTTTGATAAAGGCAATGTCTCTCTCTCTCTCTTCTTTCTTTTCTGGCATCATATAATTTTAGAAGTATTTGCGTGACTAAGAGATGGCTACAGCCCGTGATTCTGCACTGGAGAGTTTGGGCTGAGGAAGCCCAGATTACATTCACTGTGTAAATGCAATCGCACCAACAAACTGACAAGTTCCCTTCTGGAGGAGCTGATGTTCCAAAGCAGGCAAACATATGCAGTAAGAAAACTCTAAATAAAAAGTAAGAAATTCAATGTTCTGTACTCAATTTCATTAGCTTTATGGGCCATTACCTGATAGTAAATCTTGTCTAATGAAACCCAAAAATAAATTGTGAACGTTGATTTTCTTCATCTGACTGTTTTATGCTAAATTTGGATATCAAACCCACAATCCATACGGACAGCTCAGGCCTATGCTGCAGCACAGCTACATCCCGTAGAAGAAAGTCTATCAAGGGAGAACTGGAGAGTTTCCCTTCAGAAGCTGCTAAGTCTGGTTTTGCACCTATACATCATTTGCAACCACTTCATCGTCAAAGGAGTAAGACCTTACCTCTGTGGGGCGTAAAGCACTGAGGTGCTTCAGAACAATCAAAGAACACTGAGCTTTGTGAATCAGTCCTGAGGCACTTAAATCGTACTTTTTCTGAAAGGCCCCAAAACTGACCCACTTCACCATTTCACGTACAACAGGGAGGTACCGGAATTAGTAGAGAAAACACGCCCTTGAAGTCTGACAAGACCCTGCTTGAATCCTGTTACAGCATTTACTACCCTCTAAACGGACCAATAACTTAACCCCTCTGAGAAGGCTTGCCAATCCGCAAAAGGGGTCTGCCACCACCCACCTGGGAGGCATGGATGTGAATGCAACACGCAAGTAGGGCGGCCGACTGGTACCTGACACGGGGCCTGGCTAGTTTCCCTCCGCTACCCTTGTCCCCCTTTAAACTTGTGCTGTTTCCCCGGTACCAAACGCCCGGAATAGACTGCCCGAAAATTCTGTGTATCCCTGGATACATGCCTTACCCTTAGGAGGCCAGAAAAACAACTGCCTTCTCCCCAGTCACTATCAATATTCTTAAGAGTCTGGATTTTTTTAACCTTTATTTTGCAGGGAGAATATTCCAGAATTTTTCAAGCACCAATCTCCAGGTTGGCTCCCCTCCCAGCGCCCTTCTCTTCTCACCTCAGATCCTCTGTCTGCCTTCTGTTCATTGGAAAGTGAGTCAGGAAGAGCGGGGACTCCCTAGGCCTCCTTCCCTCCCTGATATGTTAGTGTGACTACCTTCAACCCACGCCCCACTCCAACTCCAGCTTCTGAGGAGTCTACCCTCCCGGACCCTGCAGACTCTGCAACTTCCCAAGACACACACGTGGCCACGACCCTCCCTTCAGATTTCTTCCTGGCTGGCCCTGCCCACCCAACGTCCCCTTAAGGATAAATGACATTGCCCTGAAAATCCTAAACGCCGCTGACTGACACACCAAAGCTGCATGGTCTGGGCTTTCCTCCAACCCAGGCACAGACCTGCCCCCCCTCAGCCTCAGTCTGCAGCTCTCAAGATGATCTAATTCACATGCGCGGCTGTGAACACCAGCTAAGAATGACGACTCCCAACGTGTATCTCTAGTCCGGCTCCTTCAAATCAGCCCCAGGCTCATAGACCCGAGTGCCTCTATGAAGTCCTAACTTGGATGAAAAATGGCATCTTAAAAATGCCTCATGTCCACCATTTACTCTGGAATTCAATTTCTGGCAGGTACCTCCCATGCTCCCCATTTTAGTAACAGACCCAGCACTCACCTATGTGTTTAAGGTCACATTCAATTTCCCCTGTTCCCTCCCTCCAGCCCTGGCCTGGAATATTAGTCCTTCATTTCCGTCGCTAAGTCCATCTCAAGTCTGGTTCTGCAGGGACCACGGCCGGATCCCCACAAGCTCACAGCAAGGTGCACTGAGTCACAGTCCTCCGAAGGGTGCTCCCTGGAGGGGGAAGCATCTCCTGCCGCCGGTCACCACAGAAGGCACTGGATTCTCACAAAGGAGGCTCTGGAGAAGGGACTCAAGGTTCTCCCGTGATCTGAACTTTGAAGGTCCCCAAGTCTGGCGGAGCTCCTATTAGCAGACTCACTTGCCACTGAGCAGGTGAGGATGGAGGAGCCCAAGCAAGGCTGTCCTCACTCCGACCCCTGGGCCCTCGGGAGCCAAGGGAAAGGCCTGTGTCCAGGGCACAGCCCAACAATCACAGATCCCAGCCTGCATTTGCGAACCCGGACAGCCTAGACTCCTTCTACTTGCGAGACTTACTTCTGTTCTGTTCTCCCCCCCGAGAATGTGATGGACTTTTTCAGAATGTCTGGCCTGTCTCAAGCGAGACCAAGTCAGTGAAGGATGAAGTGTTCACATTTGGACTAGAGCATGAAAGGAGAAACAAGACCTCATGATCAGCATGATGGTGGTGGCCAAACTCTTCCCCTGGGTGAGATGAACAAGGGTGGGGGTGAGAATCCAAGGTCTTAGATTGGCTAAAGCATCTTCCTTCATGGTTGACTGGGGGTTGGAGGCTCACTACCGCAAACTAACGACACGGCTGTCAGTGGGGGATGACAGCTGCAACAAACACGGAGTCAGCTCTTTAATGCCAACATGAGTTAAAAGTAAAGGCCGGTGCAGGGAGGCCTGCACGGCTGCTGAGGCAAACCACAGACCCGGCTCTGAATGCCCACTGGCTGGAGCAAAGAGGAAGCTACGGTCCCTTTAACAGTCTCTGTGTCCACCAGATCCATGTAAGCCAGCTCCTTAGGAGAAGTACATGTTGTCCTGATACTCAGAAAAACCAGCCTCGTAAAGGGAACAAAAGAGTGGCATGGATTTTAGACCCACTTCTGCCCCTTTATGAAGGCAAAATAAAGTAAATGGCACGGGGAAGTTGAATACAAAAAAAAAAAAATATTAAATAACCAAACGGTGACTGATTCCTCCAACAGTGTCCACTGCAGCTGCTCACCCCCAAGCCTGCCATTTCCTCACCAGTTACCGCCGGTCAGGAAGCGCCGTCACGCACGTCACACAGAGACAGCCAGGAACCGCGTGCTGAGCACGTTTGTGTAAAAGCAGGAATCGAGCAAGATGCTGCAGACTTTGACTTGAAAAGATTACTCCATGAAAAGAATCCCTCAACAGCCGCCTAAATCAATTCGCATCTCACTTCTTCAAAACAATCAAACTAATTGAATAAGGGTGCATTTGTCACCAAATATAAGGAGGACCAAACAGGTTCCTCAAAGCAAAGATTTTAACAGATATCAAACACCAGTGGGTGATGTGCTAACAAAGCAAATATTCCAAAAAATTAGAAAATAACAAGATGACTAGGATAATGCATGGATCAAGGCACCTGAAAAGTTTCTGCTTTTTAAAGCGATGGAGACAGCACGGAGGGCGATCTAGCTATTTCCAATGCAGGATATGCACAGCCACCTTTTCAGACGCAACTGCATGGTAAAAGAGAAAAAAGAATAAAGAAAAAGGAAAAGAGGAACAAGCGAAAATTAGAAACCCACAAGAACAAAAATGACTTTGACAGCATGTACAAGAATTTACGTGAGTGTGTGAGGCCAGGGACGTGGGGACGGTGAGACCCACCCTCACCTCCTGCTCCAGGGAAGGCAGGGGCCTGAGGGGAGCGACGCTGCTTGGGGACCCCAACGTGGTCAGCGCCCCTAACCTAAACTCCACATACATGCGTCTAGGCAGCTTTTAAGCCACAAAATGTGGTTGCATTACAGGCTGGACAGTTTTACTCACTCCCAACGAGAGTAGAAGGAGAGAATTAGTCTCTGCTCCTGCACCAAAGCATTGTTTTAAAAATTAATGACTGTGGAATAGTAAAAGCAACAATGGAGTAAAAGTGACTGCAGGAGAACGTGCTTGACCCGAGCTCACTGGCAGCGTTATCTCACTGACGTTCAGATGCTGGCTGAGCCCTTATGGTACCAAAACAGACAGATCCACCAGGAGGGAGTTTAATACGCTGCTGTATTTTGATGCCTAGAGCCATGCCTTGTACACGAGGTTCTGGGTAAACAATGGTGACAGTGTCAACACTATGGGCTAAGCACACACCCAGCTACTCCGCCAAATCCCAAGGGCAGACTTCAAAAGGCAAATACAAGCTGGAATTCTCTGGTGGGTCTGCAGACTCAGAACTAAGCAGTTGCTGAGCAAAAATGTCACCAGTGCCTCCTAAGACAAAAGAGGAGGCCCTGGCAATGGGGCTCGGGCAGGGCTCCAGGCTTCCAATGCTCACCCACCAGTCTGTCCAGGGGGAGAACATGGTCCCTGCTTACGTGGCACAGATGAACCTACCTTGACTAACGCCTGGGGGCTCAGCAGGAGGTGACATGTGAGGTGAACGGAGCCAGCCTCGGTGTAGCCCGGTGCTGGCAGCTGTGCCCACAGCAGTGCCCAAGCACCTAAACCTGCCACCTCATCCCCAAGGAGCAGAAGGGGGTGCGGACGTGTAGATCACAGGGCCCTGCGAGGACAAATAAAGATCATGGCCACTACATGTCTCACCCCTTACTAAAGTCATAGAGGTATGTCCGGGAGGAACAGAAAATTCATCCAGAGCCTGCCAGGCACCACACGCAGGTGGGACTCGGGCCCCCTGTGCCTCTCACTCACAGGGCTGGTCTGGACTTTCTTTTTATCAATTCTCTGGCATCTTCTCCTCCAACTTACCAACAACCAGAAAGTAGGATTTGATCTTAGGTAAGTTCAAGAATCACAGAGCACTGCCTCCACAGCGGGCCCATGCCAGGTCCTCCGACCGTCACCTGTGGTACCGCCATGAGCGCCCTCCAGACTCAAGGCCCGAGGCCGTAGGGAGTGGGGGCACAGCTTCCCTCAATCTCCCCAGCAAAGGGGGACCACCTCTGGGCAAAGGCATCTCACCTCTTCTGCCCGAGGGAAAGCATGATAGATACACTGGGAAACAGAGCAGAAGTGGGGGGGTAGTAAGCCCAGGAGAGCTCGTCTGCACTTCCAAGGCAAAAGTGGGGCCGTTGACTTAATCACAGGGACAAAGTGAGGATGAATCTTTCCCTGCTTTGTCTCATTCTCCGTGATACGCCTTTCCCTGCATAAGGAGTTCATCCGGAATTCCCTGGAGGTGTTTCTGATGTCCTAACTTGGCATGCTGGCTGTCGGGGAGGAAGAGAGGGCCTGAACCCAGCAGGTGCTGGGCCTGGGAGGCAGGAGACACCGGCTCCAGACCCAGCTAAACCAGCGTCTCGTTCTGCCTCTCTGGATTCAGCATCTCATTTATAAGCAAAGGGATGAGACTGTCCCAGGCTGCCTAACAAAATTGAAATGAGAGCCATGTAAAGAAAGCTTCCCAGTTGCCACAATTAAAACGGTAAACAAAGAAACAAACAAACAAAAAACCAGATACTAGAATCTAATTTTAAGAACAGATCTTACTTAATCTGCTGTATGTAAAATACTATCATTTTGAAATGTAATCAATATATGAAAGTAACAAGATAGTTTACATACTTTTTACTAGACAAGTCTCAGCGTCTGATGCGCAATTGACCTACAGCACATCTCAGCTCAGACCAGCCTCTTCCCCAGCGCTCATAGCATCAGTGGCTGTGGCTACTCTATTGGACAGCAACTCCAGGGGTCCCACCAGAGGTCCTGGGTGAAAAGCGGGAGGAAGTCTCCACACTGAACCTAAAAGGATCTCTCTGAAACAAAGGCAGATTCACTTTTAAATGTCTGTAAACCGTCGGGCTGCACCTCCCTCCGCCCTTGGCTACAAGACAGCCCTCTTCCTTGCTGATCCCTTCCTGGATGTAGGGAAGGAACCCGGCACACAGCCAGGGTGGCCGGGCCTCCAGGTAGACTTACCTGCTGTCTGTGTCCAGTCCCATGAAGTCCTCCTTCTCAAACAAGGTGCAGAAGAGGGGGATCCTTTCCCCAGACTTGTCAGGGTCTCATCCAGCCACTTGGACTTGAGCAAGATTAACAGTGACTCAGTGAAGTCCTCGATCCTCTTCTCCACCACCCTGCAGTCCTCGTAGTTTGAAGGCCACGTTGGTGCGCAGCTGCTCGGCTACCTCCCCATGCAGCACAAAGACAAAGAGCTGAGAGTCATTAAGCGTGGTGCCATACAGCTCCTCTGTACATGGAGCTTCTCGAAGGCCTTGGCCTAGAGGCAGTCGGTAATGGTGACAAGGCCCACGACCGTGCGGTGGGTCTGGAAGTCACTCCATGCATTCTCGAACGCATAGTGGTGCCTTTAGTGGATACAGAGTGCCCACTGGGAGCCGCACGGGCTGATCTGGCTCACCAAGGAGATTGGTTTATAGATGCAAAAGAAATTGTCCTCTGAAATGATCCCCACGGGTTGGACGACCACGGGGAGAGTCTCGTATTCCTCAGCACACTGCACGTAGTCAGGGATGCTCATGTTGCAGGCCCTGCCGAGAGGGGAGAGGAGATCGAGGTAAATATTGTGCTGTGGGCTGCGGGCGCCTCTGGGTTGCAGTGACCTGGTGTGTACCAGCCAGAAGGCAAGGGAAGCACAAGCAAAGCCGGGGGTACAGTTTGTCCTCAGAGTCTGTACATGGTTACCGTAGCTCGGATCACATTACCCAGCTTTTGGTCTAGGCTTCCTGCCCCTGCAGAGAAGGGTCATTTCTTGTTTTCTGTTTCCAAGCACCTAGCAAGACCCTGATGCAAAGTCAGTGCTCAACACTGCGGAATAAAGAAATGAACAAAGGAACTGCTTTCCCCACCCCCCTTCAGCAGATTATAAAGAAAAGAACCGCAGTAGGATCAAAAGATCTGGATTTCAACACCAATTTATTTGAACTCCTAAACTGCAGAATAATGGATAAGAAAACTTGCCTTGGGGAAGAGGGTACAGCTCAGTGGTAGAGCACATACATAGCATGTACGAGGTCCTGGGTTCAATCCCCAGTACCTCATTTTAAAAAATGAAACAAATGAATAAACCTGATTACCCTTCTCAAAAAATATTTTTTAATTCAAAATTCAAAAAACACCTTGCAATTGACACAACATTGTAAACTTGACTATACTTCAATTAAAAAAAAAATCCTTGCCTTACAAGAATATATCTGGATTATGGAAGTTTGCAAATGTAAAATGCCTAGGGTACCACCTGCATAAAGAGGGGGGACTGTACAAATTTACTATCCCTCCTTTATGAGTTATATTTCCTTTGGGGGGTGTTATAAACTCTCAGAGCTAATTTTCTCAGATTAAAAAAAACAAAACAATACTTGATTCTCAGTACTGCTGAAGAATCAGATAAGCCTTTGAAAGCATCTTACCCACAGAGGTTACTCAATAAATGTTTGTTGAATGAATGAATAAACAAGCAAAGTGAATGCTGCTCCCTACCACAGACCATCATAATGGTACTTCCTGGAAATCCCAAGCCCACGTTACACACGACTACACACTAAACATGTGGGTGACCTGGGCAGGCCTGTGTGCTTCTCTAAGCCCCAGTTTAATCATAGATAGAAATGAGGGCAATAACACAAACCTCAAAGGGTTAGTGAGTCAGTAATGAATTGTAACCCAACTTTGCAAGATGGAACCATTAAGGAAAATTGGGCAAAGGGTCCATAGGCCCTCCGCATATTATCTCCTACAAGTACAGGGGAACCTACATTACATCTCAAAATAAAAAGTCTAATATTTTAAAGAGGCTATTGAGGTTAAATGAGCTCATTGTCTCAAATAAGGAACAAACAGTACAAGTACGACAATGCCTAGCCCATGAGATACACTCAGTTAACATTCCCACTGAACCCACTAATCCCTCCAACTTCAGAGCATGAGGATGGGTCCTCGTGGCCAAAGGCCACTGCACCTGAAGCTAACAAAGCTAATGGTCCCCACTTCCAATAGCCCCTGTCACCACCCTTGCTCTAATTTTCTATTTGTAATATTTTTTTTATTTAATAGAAACCCCCAATTGCATAGCCTTCAGGTCACCAAAACCTGACCACAGAGATCATGATGGCAGCCCTCCTTGGTGAAACAATAAAATGAAAAGCCATTTCCACAAGACCTCTGTGTAAATCTACTAGGGAACTTCATCTTGGACTGAGGAAGAGGACTGGGGAGGAGGGGGCAATCTGGGGGCACAGAGAAATATGGGCCACCTGTCCCACGATGGACTTTAGACTCAACCCTCGCCCTCCAGGTAATTAAAAATACACACCGACAGACTGCTATGGATAAGATTTTTTTAAAGAAATCCCTGACTCCCTAGCAGGTCTTGTTTCTACCGAGACACAGATGGCTTATGTGTATAATGTTTCACAAAAGCCTTAAAATATTATCACCCCAACTTGACACATTAAGAAACTGAGGTAGAGAAGTTTATCATATTGTACAAGATTAGAGAGAGGCCACGTCAGACACCGTATTTAAACCCAAGCCCCTGTTCCAGGGCTCACACTAGAAATTGTGACGTGCTGCCCCTTTCCTGCCCTCTCCCTTCAATAAATTTCTCAAGAGTCTTTTCTGTGCCATCTGGAATCACAATAACTTCAATTTTCCACAAAGAGCTATGTCACTCCCTGGAGGACATATCAAAATCTAAAGGGTTGGGATGGGAGGAGAGATTTCCATTTTCTGTTTCTCAAAGGAAACACGGCTTTAAAAGAAACTGAAAAGCACTTATCTAGTCTAAGCCCTCATTGTGCAGAGAAAGAAACGGAAGTTCAGAAGAGATGAGGAAAGGGCCTTATTAAAAAATATTGCTTCAGCGCAGCATCAAGCCAGCCCTGGGCACTGCTGGGGGAGGATCTGGGAGGCCCAAGAGAATGAGTGTTAGAAAAAGGAAAGAGAAGAAGCATACAAGGCCCTGTCTCTACACCACCATACCATGAAATTCCACCAAATTACCCAGTATGGGTGCAGCCAATATTGAGGTGGGCTAAACAGGTTATAGAAACCTCGAAGTCTCAACCATAGTGCAAATTACAACATTTACTCTGCTTTTTTCCCCAGTTCAAGCATCAACTCAGTGGGCACTCTGTTCCAGGGACTACACGAGGCCTGGAGTTCTCCCAAGTACAAATCTCTATTATCACGTGTGCAAACCACATAAAGGCCCACCAGAAGAAAAGTGCCCACAGAGAAGATGGAATTACTGAAGCTGAAAGAAGTCAACCAGCGTATGTTACTAGGAAAAATGATGCTGCTAGAAATTGACTCATGGAGATAGAAAGCAAACTGTGGTTAGCAGGCAGGAAAGGGGGGATTAACAGATACACATTAATAAATATAAAATAAATGACAAGGACCTACTATATAGCACAGGGAACTATATTCAATTTCTTGTAATGAGTTGTGCTAAAAACAATCTAAAACATATGTATATACATATGCATGTGTTTATAACTGAATCTCTGCTGTACACCTGAAACTAATATTGTAAATTGACTACACTTCATTAAAAATAATTTTAAAAAATAAGTATAAATAAAATCAACGCCATTAAGATAAAATAAAAGAACACACTTATCCCCTTAGCTGTAGGTGGTGAAGAATTCTGGTTAGAAGCACCAAGTCCACTGGATCACTCCAGCACTGGCTGTCACTATTTCTGACCATCAGACAGTCACTTGGCTTCACTGAGGTTACTTTTCTCTTCTGTGAAAGGCTACAGTGGCAACTAATGATGTATAGAATCTCATCATTCACAAGCCCAACAATTAGTGAGGACTTCCCATGGGCCAGGATCTGGAGAGATGAAAAGGTACGGTCCCAGATATATTCAAGGGTAGAAGAAGTTTATGCCATAAAGACATTTATTCTTCCTGTTTTGATAGACAGATTCAATGCAATTCTGATTAGAATTCCTACCAGAATTTTCATGGAATGTAACAAGTTAATTTATGGTCAGGAACAGCCAAGAAACTTCTTTAGAACCACCACTGGGGAGGGGTGGATAGGTCATTCATTTCCACTGTTCTTTCTGAAGTGATGAAAACGTTCTGGAATAATAATGGTTGCACCACTGTGAATATCCTAAAAGCTGCTGAATTGTACCATTTAAATGGGTGGAATTCATGGTGTGTGAACAATATCACAATAAAGCTGTTATATGAAAAAATATTCCTTGACAATTATTTTTCCCTCTATACAACTAGTCTACCCCACAATTTAAGAAAAACAAAAAACCAAAACAAACTATTCTGTGCCAGGAGCTTTTTAGGACTGCAACGTCCTTGGGTCTCCAACTCCTCTGGTGGTGCTGTTCCTGTTAACACACACTAGATGAGCTGGGCTAGTTAGGGACTGTAACTATGTTTTTAAAATCGACGGTCACACGTTTCACCCTGGGAGAGGGAAGGAAGGAGCATGTCACAGCCTCATGCCTTCAGCTCATTTTTAACTGAACCAAGCCCTGCTTTCAACACTGTAATCCCTGGCACTATAAAAACACGTGACATCAACAAGCACCGCCATCATAACACCTGAAAGTGTTCAAGGTACTTACCTGGGGCAGAAACACTGAGGGGGGAGACGGAAACTCCCTCAGCACTGGCGCTCACTTTTCCAGACTCCATCAGGAGAAACTGGGCTTTACAGCCTGAGGCTCTAAGCCCGGGAAGCAGGGCGCATGCCGCTGAGCTGGTCCTCAGGGAGCTGGAAAGGGAAAGGAGGGCAGCCCCGGGGTCCCAGGGCAGGGAAAGCGGGGGTGGGGACGCGGGCTGCAGCCCCGCTCTGAGGCCAGCCCCAGCCCCAGCCGCCCGCCCCCGATCGGGTCCGCAGAACCCGCCCACCCGGGACACAGCCCTCCCAGGGGCAGGGACGAGCCGGCGGCCAAGGAGAGGAAGCCCGGGAGGAGAGGACTCGTGGGCGGGAGAGGGGAAGGGGTCGCCAGCCGCGGACTGAGTGGAGCCCGGATGGGGCAAGAGGCGGCAGGTGCACACCTGGCCCTGGACAGCTGTGGCCAGGGCGCCGGGGTAGGTGGCGCGGGCAGAGGGGTCTGGCCCAAGAAATTCAGCTGAACACAGTCTGACTCGCGCCCTCGCTGGCTTTGACGCGCAGACCGCCCTCCCGCAGACGCCTGACCCCTTTCCCGGGAGCCCCCCACCTTGCATTTCCACAGCCAGAGGCCCCGACACCGGGCAGGAGCTAAAGGCCTACCTGTCGACAGAGCTGAGAAGCCTTTGGGGCCGATTCCCAGCTCGGAGCTGGAGCTTCCAACCCCCGGCCCAGCTGGCACAGACTGCGCATGCGCAGGAGGGCCAGAGATCCTCTCTTGGTTCTGTGATAGAGGCTGGGGCATCGAGGGAGGGAGAAGATGGGGGAGGAGGAGAGGAGGGGAAAAGTGGAGGGAGACAGATGGACAGGAGGAGCAGAGAGTAGGTAGGGATCTGGAGAGGGGAGGGGAGTAGCGGAGATGTAGAGAAAAAGCTTTACTTCTGGGGCACCCCGAAGGAGGCGGCAGACCTGCCTCTGTACCATTCTGTAACCCTTCAAGGCCCGCAGCTCAAGTTTTACCTCCCTGGTCCAGCCCTCCAGGCGATGCCTCTGCAGAACCCCTACGGGGATCACACCCGTTGTCCCCACGTGGAGCTGGGTTTCCTGTTGCTCTGGGAACCAAGCACCAGCAGGTGTTGTCTCTCAGAACTACCTTGGGAAGAGTACCTATTCCCCTTTTACAGGCTGGGAAACAGGCAGGCACGATCTCTGCCTTAGCTCCACTGTCCCAGGTGTTGGCCTTGCGGGGAGCGGGAGGCACAAGATCAGAGCCCCAGACAGAGCAGACTGCATGAGTGTTGGTGCATAGTCCCATCCCTCCTGGGTAAAACACACCTAACCCAAGTGGAACCATCAAGGGCTCACAGTAGGTTCCTGGGTGTGGGAGAGCTGTCCTCAGTTCCAGTGCCAAGCTTGCTAGGTAGATAGGAGTGTTACCGAGTCCAAATTCATTCTCCTCAGTGAAGGACAGGCCAATAAGTTGGGAGACCCGCTGCTGGGGCATGGAAAAGCAAGTTTCTGTAGAGCTAGATGGCAAACTAATGTCCTGGAAAACCATCTCCTCAAGTCAGAATTCAGGCTCGTTTCCTATGTGCTTGGTTGTTGCAAACTTCTTGGTGTAGGAATTCCTTGTTGTTAGAATCCTTTGTTCTTGCAGCTATCTGCCTGGGTCAAATCTCTGTAAACCTCCAACAAAACAAAAGTTATTTTCTATTCTGTAACTTGTTATCATTTTATGAATGGAAAAGTGTTAAATATCCTGAAAAGTCAGAGCCTTCAGAATAGGCTCTTCTGTATATTTCAGGCTCTAGGCAACATTGTTTTACAAGCAAGATGAAGCCTAGGAGACAGAGCAAAGGGTTAAAGTCAAAGGAACAGATCTAATATGGAGTCAGGTTTGTTTTTTTCTATTACCGAGGCAGAAGCCACTTGAGGATTTAAATCCCTTTAAGTTAAAAATAATTAAAACTTTAAAGGAATTTACATACATAGGTGGGAATGTGCATAGCATATCTGGAAAAGCACACAAAGGATAGTAAACAGTGGCATCGCCAGGGACGGCTGGAAGAACAGGGGATGAGGGAAAACTACTTTCACTTGTGTATTTTTGTGCTGTTTGAATTGTTTTTAACCATATGCATGTATTTCTTTTTCAGTTTAAAAAAAGTGTAATGGAGCAAAGTAGTAACAAACTCAGCAAATACAGCAGCCATGGAATCACTGAGCCATCAATTTGATTTCAGCCAGGAAGCATTTATTGACTCTCTCCTATGTGCCCAGTGCTGTTTTAAAACTTCTTTTATTATTATTAATTTTATTATTATTAATAATATTATTATTGATTTTATTAATAATATTATTATTGATATTATTATTATTATTATTATTATTATTATTATTATTATTATTATTATTATTATTATTATCATTTTATAAAATAATAACATGCTATCCCTCACCCCTGCCCATGGCTGGTGGAAAACCAACTGAGTTTTTATTGAGTTGTTTTCCAAGGAGTAGAGATGAGTTATAAACTGAACACATCTTCAGGGCAAAACAGGTGGAGTGGTTTTACAGCACGCCAGACAGCTATGAAGGGTTTTCAATAGAGGCACCCAGACGCTGAGAGAGAAATCCTCCAGGACCCTACAAAAAGCTGCCCAAACTTCCTTCTCCATGGCACTACTGAAATAGGAAAGAACAAATCTGACTCCATATTAGATCTGTTCCTTTGACTTTAAGAAAGCCAAGTTAATACACTCCGGTCTTTTCATGGGTTATGGTGTCACAGAGGAGATGGACAGGTTAACAAGGGACGACTCTGCAGTGATCACGGAGCCGGGGAGCGGGATGGGCAGAAAGATGTTTGACGCAGCCGCAGCTGGGACCGCGCTTCTAGGCAGGAACCCAAAGTCACCTCGACAAGGTGTCAAACACGTGTGTCCACATCCTCATCACCTGACATGTATTAACGAGAAATGGAAACCCATAAAATGCCAATAACCTTGGTGGATACACCGTCCAAATTGCAAAGTCACAGTTTGACAGCTGGCCATCTCGGTTCCCTGGGATTGATTCTTGGAGAAACTTAAAAACCACTCCTCTGTCCTCAAGAAGTGCTTTCTACTTGTCCGATCTTTGGCTCAGGGATACAACATGTTCAAGTGAACTTCAATGTCTGCACAGATTTGACTGTCTTTCTCCAGGTTCACTTGTCCTTTCTAAAGAGGCCTGAGCTAAGTCCATCCTCCGTAAGATCTATTCACTCCAGTGACAGCTCATTGAGCCTGCAATTAAAAGTCAACTGAACAAGGCTGTCTGTCCTCAGGTAAAAAGTTCACCCACCCTTCACTGATTTCTTAATCTCCTCTCCTGGCTAATTGCAACAGACTAACACCTCCCTCTACCAAGCTCCCCGACTATGTCAGTTTGTCTCCCCAAAGAGAAAGTAAGGTCCATAAAATAGGAGACAACTCCATAGTTGTTGCCGACGAAATGAATCACAGAGCTGCTGTGGTGCAAAATGTCTCCCGAGATTCGGGTTCCTTTATTTTTTATACCATCTACACAAAGGAGTAACTCTTGCCAAGCACAGAGAGTAAACATTTTTTAGGTTGACGCATGTGCACTACATCTAAGGCTTCCTTATCTTTATTACACTCAGACTCTCCTGTTCCCAGGCCTGTTCCTTTTGAGGAACTAATAAACATTCTTGTCTGCAAGCAATGTTTCCCCTGGGAATGGGCAGAGTCCCTTGGCAGGAATTTCTGTTTGCAGATAAGTCCGGCCACTTCTGTGAAATGTCCCGCGTGCAGGCACATCCACAGCTTCTATGCTAAGTTTCCTTCACATAGTTACCTCTGAATTCCTAGCATATAGTAATGTCAAAAAATAGAAATATGATAGTGGCTTCTTTCCTTTAAAACATTTCTGGTTATTTAAATGACCCTTGGAAGAGAGGTGTTTGCGGTCCAGTATCTTGATCCACAATACTCTGGAGGCCTTTTACGGAATGGCTGTTCACTGATCCATTCAAAACACAACTTCTCATTTCAGGAATAGTTGTGCTTTTCTGCCAGGAGTTTGTGGTCACTCACATGCCAGAACAGATTTAAACTATATCCTTACTTTGGATTTGTTATTTTTCCCCTCTTCCAAAAATATTGACATTCCTTACTTTCTTGCCTTGAGGATTTTTTTTCCTAGTTCAACCTTTAGTAAACCAGGCTTCTCGGGATGGGCTTGGCCTTACATATGATCAGCCATCCAACTCCCAGTGTGAGAGGAATCGGGCTCACCTCCTGCCCTCCTGTTAGGGCAACTAAATCTCAGTTCAGGAGCCAACAGGCACCCCAGGGCTTCTAAGGCTCGCTTATCTCCCAGAATCCCTGCTTTCTGGTTTGTCTTGGCTTCTGAGGATTTCCCCTCAGTTTCTTGACAACTAGCTGTGTAGCTTGAAAGATGAGGAAGGAAGGCTTTATTTCTTAATCAGCATTTCAAGGAACTTGTGTAATGAAGGTTTTCACGAGATTCTAGAACACTCCATTGCCGAGACAGAAAACAAACTAGATATTTTCTAAATTTAGATATCATGTGCATTTTTCTTTGTTTTTGTTTTCTTAACTGCTAACAGACATATTTAATTAAAAAAAATAACACCCCAAATAGGATAGAACATTGAAGGGGCATACAAAATTAAAGGACAAAGACAGAAAAATGATAAATACTGTACAAAATTAATATAATACATACACTATGGATCAGATCAGCAATTCTCAGTAACAGCTAATTGAAATATGATCATGAGGTAAAACGTCTCTCCTGTCAGGAGATGGCCAACAGAAAATAGAATTAATACAACAAACTAAAATTCTAAGTCTGGCGAGGTACAGAAGGCTACCAGCTAAATGTGTCTTCTTCTGGAAAAGAGGGAGGCTCACCAGCTCTTTACTGTGGAGCCTGAACCCAAGTGAGGGCGGTAAAGTGAGCTCTGTAAGTAACCAATTAACAAAGTGGGTGATGAATAAAGAGACGTGAGCTTTGATGACAGAGATGATACTACTATTCACTTGTCCTGTAAAGTATGTCTTCACGTTCAGTGATCAAACCTCAGCATCCTCAGGGATTGAGATTATAGGAAAATGCACAGCCCGGGCCCAGACCTCCTCTTTGAGCTCATGACATTGCACTTAGACGTCTCAAGGGCACCTCAAACTCCACCTGCAAAGAGCTGACTTCACGGTTCCCCTCCAATAGCAGTCCTGCCCAGGGCCCCTGGTTGGGGGACAAGGTCTCCCTCCCTATCCCAGCTCAGGCCCATCACTCACAGATGTGACTGGACCCCTCGTTCAGGGCCCAGATTTCCTAAGTCATGGAGTCCCACCACCCAAACCTGTCCTACCAGGTACTCAATGGCACTCACACAGCACTGACTCTGTGCTGGGGACCACGCTGCACACGGCACAGACGTAATCTCACTGGATCTCCACAGCAGTCTTGGGAAGTCGGTACATCACTGCTTTAATTGATTAGATAAATTGTTTCACTTCCTTGAGTGCGTCATCCAAAGTGACACGGCTACTGAGCCACAAACCTGGGACTGAAAACCACTTGAAAACTGAACACTGCTACACCTCGCAGCCACCCTTCTCTGACTCATCACATCACCTCCTGCCGAGACTTCTAAATGTTTCTAAGCATTCTACAAGACAAAAGTGATCTACGAGAGCACCCCACTCCCCTACTTAAAATCTGTCAATGACGGTCCACTGCCCTTAGGAGAAAGCCCCACCGGGCCTGAGCACAGCCCAACGGCCCCGCATCCAAGTTCCCTGCGCGGCCTCGCCGCCTCACCCACCACGCAGCCCTACACGTGCCGTGTCCAGGACAGGGATGCTGACTCCGTAAACCCGGGACTCATCTCAATCGAACAATGATCACCCTCTTCAGTGGTCACCCTCTTCATTGCTGACTCTCAGAAAAATATTTTCTCTGGATGAATCAATATCTTTTTCCTTACAACTTCCCGTCATTGATAATGAGCTCCCCCCAAAAGAGAGAAGACTTAATTCTCAGTCTCCTTATCTGTAAAGTGTGAATAACAAGGAAATATGTGAGGTTTTAAGAGAAATAATATTCATGTGAGGCTGAGGGACAATTCCCAACATACAGTAAGCACTCTATATGTGCTTACTTAATATTAATAAGAATATATTGCATTCCAGCAACCTTAAATCAATGTTTTATGGCTTTCTCCAACAGACTGACAAACTGTTGGATGAACCCCTTTGAGCAGATCAGCACAAGTGTACTGGGAGAGGTAAGTGCTGACTCAGGTTACAGCTGCAGCCAACCAGCACTACGGGGCGGGGGCAGTTTGCTCAAACTCTTACATGTTGCTTGAGCATTTAGTTGTCGTTATTGAATAAAGACAGGTGTTCTTTAGTCAAAGCTCCTGAAACATAAATCTTCAAAGACAGATGCAAATTAGGTTTAAAGAACAACACTCTCACTCGAAATTATTTGAAAATTATAATCTTAGCTCCTCTGCACATCAAAAGGCCATGTTCTTAATGTATCTGACTAAATACACCAAAAGGATTGTTTAAAAGAAATTAAGATGAAGCCATCCTGAATAAGCTCTCAGTATCAACTGCACAAAACCTCAACCAAGGGTCTCATTTCTCACTTCCAGATAGGTGTTCAGGTAGCTTAACGTGAGTCTTGGTTTCTTATCACATGGGGGTCAGAAGAGTTGTGGATAGATTTATGTAGCAAATATAAACCTAGAGTATTTGCTGTGTGGGAATCCTAGAAATAAACAAATTGATATATAGTCCCACCCTTAAGAAGCTCAGCCTTTCCATTTACAACAGCGTTAAAAATTAAATGAGAGATACATTTAACAAAAATTTACAAGATTTGTACATTGAATATTTTCAAGTATCACCGAAGTAAAATTTACAAGATCTACATATATGGAAGACATCTCATGTTCATGGAATGGTAGACAATATTGTTAAAAATGTTAAGACTCCCCAAAGTGATCTACAAATTCTGTGGAATCCCTATCAAAATTCCAGCTGACTTCTTTGTAAAAATTGAAAAACTGATCCCAAAATTCATATGGAATTGCAAGGGGCCCAGGACAGCCAAAACAATCTTGAAAAAGTAGAGCAAAGATGGAGGACTCACTTTAAAGTGTACAAAAACGCTATAGTACTCAAGTCAGTATGGTACTGGCATAAGTTTGGATTAATAAATCTATGAGACACTATAAAAACCCAGGGGGAAAAAACTTACATTTACATTCAGTTTTCCACAAGGGTGCCAACAACACTTCATTGAAAGTATAGTCTATTCAACAAATGGTGCAGTGACACCTGGGTATCTGCAGGGAAAAGAAGGTATCTGCAGGGAAAAGAATGAATCTGGAATATGGACCCCCATATTTTATATAACAAATAAATTTAATTCAAAATGGATCACAGACAGAAACGTAAAAACTAAATGTATAAACTTTTTAAAAGAAGACACAGTATAAATCTTTGTGGTCCTAGGATAGGCTTTGGTTTCCTAGATACAATACCAAGAGCACAAGTGATAGAAGAAAAAAGCAGATAAACTGGACTTCATCTAAATTAAACCTTTTTCTTAAAAAGGACATCATCAAGAAAGTGAAATGACAGTGGTTGGGGGTATCTCAAGTGATAGAGTGCGTGCTTAGCAAAAAAAATAAAATAAATCAATACATCTAATTACCTCCCCTATAAAGAATTTTGTTTTTAATGTTTAAAAATCTAAAGTGAAAGGACAATCTGCAGAATAGGAGAAAAAATTTGCATAGCATGTATCTAATAAGAGAGTTGTATCCAGGATATATAACAAATGCTTACAACTGAACAATACAAGAAAATAAACCAAATTTTTAAATTTGCCAAGGATTTAAGTAGATATACAAATGGCCAATAAGCATATGAAAAGATGCTCATCATCACTAGCCAAATCAAAATGAAAATGAGATCGCTTTTTACACCCACTAGGATGGTTATAATCAAAACATGGACAATAATAAGTGTCGTTCAGGAGGCAGAGAAACCTCATATGCAGCTAGTGGAAAGGGACAATGGTGTAGCTTCTTTGGAGAATTATGGTGTTTCCTCAAAAGGTTGGCGTTATCTGGTTCAGCAATTCCACTCCTACATATAGATTTATCCTTCAGTATCCTCGGGGGTTTGGTTCAAGAAACCCCCACCCTGGATAACATAATCCAAGGATGTTTGAGTCCCTTTACAGCCATCTGGATCCATGAAGTGGAAACTACAGATATGGCGGGCCAACTGTACAGCCAACAGAATGAAAACGTATTCTCACAAAATCTTGCACACCAATATTCATGGCAGTATCATTCAGAGTAGCCAAAGTTACAAACAATATCCATCCATCAATGAACGGATAAACAAAATTACCAAGCATAGGCCCACAAACTTTTGGTCATTGAATTTTTGACAAAGGAGGTGAGAACATACAATGGAGTAAAGACAGCCTCTTCAGCAAATGGTGTAGGGAAAACTGGACAGCTGCATGTAAATCAATGAAGTTAGACTACTCCCTCACTGCATACACAAAAATAAATTCAAAATGGCTTAAAGACTTAAACATGTCGACAAGATAGTATAAAACCCTTAGAAGAAAACATAGGCAAAACATCTGACATACATCTCAGCAATGTTCTCCTAGAGCAGTCTACTCAAGCAATAGAAGTACAAGCAAAAATATACAAGTGGGAAATAATTAAACTTACAAGCTTTTTCACAGCAAAGGAAACAGTAAGCAAAACAAAAAGACAACCTATGGAATGGGAGAATATATTTGCAATAAATGAGACTGACAAGGGCTTAATTCGCAGAATATGTAAACAGATTTACACGTAATAAGAAAGAAAAACAAACAATTCAATCCAAAAATGGGCAGAAGACCTAAAGAAACATTTCTCCAAGGAAGACATACAATTGGCCAATAGGCACATGAAAAAGTGCTCAATATCATTATCAGAGAAATGCAAATCAAAACTGCAATCAAGTATCACCTCTCACCAGTCAGAATAGCCACCATTCAGAAGTTCACAAACAATAAATGCTGGAGAAGCTGTGGAGAACAGGGAACCCTCCTACACTGTGGTGGGAATGCAGTTTGGTGGAGCCATTGTGGAAAACAGTATAGAGGTTCCTCAAAAGACAAAAAATTGACTTCCCATATGACCCAGCAATCCCACTCCTAGGCACATATCCAGAAGGAACCCTAATTCAAAAAGACACCTACACCCCAATGTTCACAGCAGCACTATTTACAATAGCAAGACATGGAAACAACCTAAATGTCCACTGACAGATGAATGGATAAAGAGGTTTTAGTATAATTGTAAAATAGACTACTATTCAGCCATAAAAATATAATAAATTAATGCCATTTGCAGCAACATGAATGGACCTAGAGAATGTCATTCTAAGTGAAGTAAGCCAGAAAGAGAAAGAAAAATACCATATGAGATCGCTCACATGTGGAATCTAAAAAAAAAACAAAAACCAAAAAACAAAAAAGAAAGAAACAAAAAGATAAAGTTATATACAGAACAGAAACAGACACAGAGACATAGAAACCAAACTATGGTTACCAGAGGGGAGAGGGTGTGGGAAGGAATAATTTGGGATTTCAAGATTTGCAGATACTGACTATGTATAGAATAAACAGCAAGTTTATACTGTATAGCACAGGAAATTATATTTAATATCTTATAGTAACTTATGTTTAAAAAGAATATGAAAATGAATACAGGTATATTCCTATATAACTGAATTGTTGTGCTGTACCCAAGAAACTGACACAACATTATAAACTGACTAGACTTCAATGAAAATATTTTTAAATAGACCAATAAGGAAAAAAAAGAAAAAGGATATTATCAAACCAAAAGAATAAAGTAATGATTCAGGCTACAATATGGATGAACCTTGAAACTTTATGCTAAAATAAGCCAGACAGAAAAGGACAAATAGTGCCCTTTTAGATGAACTGTATCTAAGCGTTTACTGTACTACTCCTGTAAATTTTCCGGAGGTTTGAAGTCTATCAATATCAAAATAAAATGTATTATTCATTAAAAACATAAAAGGATTCTTTAAAGGAGGGCTTTAATTATTAAATGCAGAAGTGCAAGTAAAGCTCCTGGAACAACACTTTTCATGTCCACAGACAGTCACTGCTTTCACTGCCACTCAGAGGGTGGTGCCAGCGCTGATGAAGGCTGCCTCCACTCACTCCCCTGCAGAGAGTTGTGAGAGCCTGGGCTCTGACAGGCAGGGTGACGGTGACCCTGTGTCAGACACAGCCATGCCCCAGACTCTGCGATAACCAACTTTCTTATACAAACTGCTCCATGTAACATAAACACGCTACAGGGATGTAACTTACAACACAGGGAATATAGCCAATGTTTTACAATAACTATAAATGGAGAATAACATTAAAAATTGTGCATCTATTGTACACCAGAAACATACCATATTGTAAATCAGCTATACCTTTATAAAAAAATTAAAAAATAATTTAAAAATGTTATCTCTTTAGTAGGCAATTTGGTTTTTAAGTAAATACTAAACAGCTTAGAATGTATAAAAGCATTAAAGTGTGATGTTTGTTTACATATTTATTTACTTTCAGCCTCCTGCTAAAAGAGAAATTAAACAATTTTTTTAAACACAGCTTAAAAACCATAACAACAAATAGACAAAGTGAGAGTGAAGAGAAAATGGAGATTCAATAATTAAATGAAACCAGGGGGAGGTAAAGTCATAAAAATGGATGCCATTAAGCCAGGGTAAGTGTTAAAGGCCTACTAGAAATTCAGCTGTAAGATTCTTGGCAGCTGATGTGAAGGAAAAGCTCAGCTGGGCTAACGAGCTAAGTCATAAATCTAAGTGTCATAAGTGTCGCTTTAGTGATCTAAGTTCTGCCGGGCTAACTCGTAAATCTGAAGTTTAGTGTTAGTTTACTGGGCTAACAAGCTAACTCGTAAATCCAATATCAACAAGTGTCAGTAACATGATCTGTTCCAAGTTGATAAGATCCAGTGTACTGATTCCTTGCTTTTTGTTGTTTGAGCCTTATTAGCTAATAGCCCCATACTTGTAATTAAACCTATAAAACCTCATGTGCACATCTTGGAGGTGCTCAGAGCTTCGGAGCAGAAGCCCCTCTGAGCCCGCCGGCATAATAAATCTGAGTACTCCAACCCTCCGAGTGGTGCTTGTTTCTTGGCTGGCCTGTGGTTTCTGTAACATTAAAGCAAAAAGAAAAAGATGATGGGGCGGGCGGGAGAGCTCAGTGGTAGAGAGTGTTCTTAGCGTGCACGGGGTCCCGGGTTCAAGCCCCAGGGCATCGACTAACAGATAAATATACCTAATTACCTACCCCCCCCAAAAGAGACCCAAAGAAAAGAAAACGAGAAATTTCTTTCCTAAAAAAACCTGATATTAAATTTAGATTAAATATTTTAAGAAAAATAGAAAAAGATGAGTGACACAAGCGATAATGCCCGAGAGATAAATCCGCGGTGGCTGCTGGAAGGTCCCCATATCCCACGTGCAAAAATCTGAAACAACCTTCTCACCACTCAGAGTCATCCTCAGCCCACCCCACTCCTCCCCCTGTTAAATGCAGGAGCACAGGCAGGGCCTGGCCTTTGCTCTCTTTGTGTCATCACAGTGAGACAGGATGGAAGGGGGCAGAGCACAGCCATTCAAGGAAGGCCACAGCAATTAACATCAAAATGGTGAAGGATTCAAACTCCAATAGGCCTTGAGGCTCAGGATGAAGAGATTTAACTTCTAGCAGAGCTTGAGCTTCATTATACAACCATTGTAATAGTAACATGGTGAATAATACACCCCCAGGCACCATGGGAGTCCCAAGGCTAGCCACAAAAGGTCAAAGGGTGGGAAATGGCAAACTCCCTGGGAATCCCAGCCCCTTGCCCTTAGGCTGGTCCTTCTACTTATTAGCATATGAAACCACCAAGCCCAAGAAAACAAGCAACACAGCGCCGCCTCGCGGTCAACCCTCTCTCTCCCTCTTCGGAGAACGCCCACGCTCTGTGGAGTGTGTACCTACTTTTAATCTGAGCACCCAACCCCCACACCTCGTGGCGATTCTCTTGCCTTTCAATGTATCTCTCTGAGTAAATCTACCTTTACTCAACAGTTGTCTGCTCTTGAATCATTTCCTACACGAAGCCAAAGACCAACATCTGGAGGGACAAATCCCAGGGGCTCAACTAATGTGTGGGACACAGCCCTTCTCATGCCCCACATCTGTTTTCTTGTATCAACAGGACTGGGTTGTGAAGGGAGTTCTTAGGCCCCAGCTAAGGGACAGAAGCAGCCCTGGCGTCGGTCCGGTTCTCTATGGTTTTCTGTTGTGCTGACTCCCAGCCACAGAGCGTTCTCCCTAGGCCTGTCCCCACAAAACCATTCTCTCCAAAATACAAGAACATCATGTCACAGTCCTCTTGTTCAACCAGGAAATGTTCAGCCCACTTTTTCCTTCCCCAGTAGAAACCTAACTGTTCTCCCTCCCATCCCACCTCTTCTTTCTTTGTGAGAACGCTGCTCTCCACACAGACCATCCTGAACGCAGGTGCCTTGCTGGCTGGGACCGAGATGTTTCAGTCTCACAGCCTGCGTCCTTTCACTTTACCCTTGCTACCTTAAGCCTTTCCTGAGTCTCCCACCCCTCTGATTCTGAACTTCACAAAGTGCTGAGGTTACAGTCACTATGTTCATACCTCCCAGGTTTTAGCTAGTTTTCCTTCGCAATATCTTCACTAAGGAGCTGCATCAAGAAGTTTAAAGAGGCTATTCTTACATTTGAACTGAGGAGTCTGCATAAAATTTAAATGGCTTTGAAGAGAGAGTTAACCAGGGACAGAGTTGTCGCAGGTCCTAGTCAAAAGTGTCATGAGGCAAAATGTTCTTCAAAGGCTCAGAGTGGCTTCTGAACACGGAGTCGGCAGGGAGGAGATGCCAGGCAGTGAGTGGAGTGAGTGACACTGGGTACACTTCCCCAGCTGGGGAAGAATTGGATTTTGTTCTAGTTTTCCAAACAATTTCTGACTACCATTTTCTCTTATTGTCACATACCATTTCCTACGAATTAAGAAAATCAATGTCAGTCATTTGGGTCACTTGGGAGAAGCTACGCGATGCCATTCACAGGGCTGTGATATAACAGCCACACCAGTCTAGGTTAAAAGACCAGTGGGGGTAATTTCCGAGGTATACAAGGGCATGCAGCAAACTCCCCAGCTTCAATGACCTCATCTCAAAGGTGGGGCCAATACAACTACCAAGCAATGCGCATGATGATTATGGCCAACATCTGTCTACAAGGTAAGTGCCCGTGACAGCTGCCGCTTAATGGTGAATGAGTACGATCAGCGAGGCTCAGTCTACCTGGCCACACGTGCCCTGCCTTCCTGCCTTGGTGCAGCAGCAGAGCTTGTTTAGCTGAGATGAACGCCCCCAGAGCAGCCCCGACGGGAAAGCTCCCATCTCTGCACAGCGAGGTGTGTTCCTTTCCTTCTCAAAGCTGATCACAGTTTGCTGTCGTCTGTTTTTATGTTTATCCCTTTAGTATCTGCCTCCCCTCCTGGGTTTTGCTCAAAAAGCACAGGGCCAGGTATGTCTTGCTGCCTGCTGGATATTCTGGGCTGGGAGACAGGCGAGCCCACACCTGCTGAACGGAGAGACCAGAAGGCCCAGGGGCCCATGCTGAACCGAGGACCCTGCACCCAAAATTATGGTCTGAGTTTGGGCAAATTACACAGTCTTATTTACCCTGTGATTCCTCATCTGTCCAAGAAAATAACTGCCCATGGCACATACAGTTACAAGGATTAAAGGAAATCACCAAATTCACAACATATTCAAGGGGCCACCAGTGCGTCCTCAACAGACACATGCTGCCTTTACGGCTCTGACACACGCTAAGTGGGGCGGACGGACGCAGTGAACACTGCTAAGTGCCAGTGTGTTAAGTGCTTCATGTGTGTTATAATATTGTTTACAACATGCAACAAACTCAGGAAGAAATGAATATTATCATGCCCATTTCACAGATTCACCAACAGGTTAAGGGAAGTTACACTCTAGTCCAAGGCCCTTTGGTGAGGAAATGGCTATTTAAGCCTGAATCTGAGCCCAGGCCTAGGATACGTCTCTCTCCAATCCACCTGACCACTTGCCTATGAAAGCCACCTGTCCAAAACACAAGTTTGCACAGGCCAGCTCTTAAATGCAATGTGTGCCACTGTTTGTCAATGTTGGTTAATTACCATAAACTGCTCTCCGAAACCGCTACAGAAAAGACAGGTGGACCCACATCCCTGCCCACAAAGAAGAGGAGTTCTGTCTTGCCTTCTCCTGTAGTGTGCAGAACACCTTCCCTACACCACCAAATCTTTTTTATATGCTTCATCCGTGTTTATGTTTGCACACGGCATATTAAACTAGAAGGTAACTGCAGTAATTCCATCTCGGTTGCTTTCCAAGGTTGCAGATTATCCATAATCAGTCCGTGAACGAAAATACTACAATGTGAATGAAAATACTGCAACCATGTCAGTAAACAAAGAATGCTGAAACCAAGTCAACTGCGGCTGCCGCCACCCCCCAGCGAGGACAGGCCTGCAGCCCAGCCTCTGCAGCCACTCACAATGGTGCCCTCTGAGGGGACTCAGAATAAGAAAGGACAGGATACTGGCCCTAGATAGCTAGGTGCTTGTCAAATGAATGAATTCAGTGAGCCCAAATGTTTGCTTCCTCCCATAAATATAAAAGCACTAAATTCTTTAACTTGAGATATCTGGTTTTCTTTAGATAACAAGCAATCTTTTATTGTTCCAACTACCTGGTCTTTGTTGTAAAGCTCCTATATTTCTTAGCTCCTCCCCTACGTCTTTGGAACAGTCCCTCAGAGCAATCTGAGAGGCTGTCATCCCCGCTGGAGTCCTCTCACCGAATAAAACTTAACTCTTAACTTTTATGCTGAACATTTATTTCAGTCGACACAACTTACAACAAACCCAGGAAGAAGTGAATTTTATCATGCCCATTTTACTGATTCACCAACAGGCTAAGTGAGGTTACATTCTATTCCAAATTCCTATGGTGTGGAAATGCCGATTTAAACCTGAAGCTGGGGTGCCCATGCCTGTGTTCCTTCTCTCTCCCATCTACCTCATCACTTCTCTGTGAAATCCACCTGTCCAATACACAAGTTTGCAGCCGGCCAGCTCTTAAATGCAATGTGTGCCACCATTTGTCAATGCTGGCTAATTACCATAAACTGCTCTCAGAAGCCGTTACAGAAAAAACAGGTGGACCCAATTCCCTGCCCACAAAGAAGAGGAATTCTGCCTTGCCTTCACCTGTAATGTGCAGAAACCCTTCCCTACACCACTAAATTCAAACGTATGCTTCATCCGTGTTTATGTTTGCACAGGACTCATGAAAGAACAAGGTGTCTGCAATAATTCCATCTCGGTTCCTTTCCAAATATACAGATTAGCCCAAATCAGATCCAGAACAGACACAACTCATCAAATCCGCAATGAAACACACTGGATTAAGAACAAAATGCTTGTCCTAGTCCAGAAAACTACGGGTCCCTCTTTCTTCCTGTCATTATACAATCCCACCAGAACTCAATAATTTGCTGTCTGCTCATCTGCCAACCAAACTCAGAGAAGAGTCAACTCAGCAGAGCGCCCTACTGGGGAGAACACCCCGCAGCAGCACTGCGAGCTTCTTGCCCTCCCGCATGCTCTGCTGACCCTTAGTGTCCTCCGTGACCAGGCCAAAAGAGCTGTTCCCAACAGCTGCAAAGACCCACACAGTAAATAAAAGCATTTTATTTTAGACGATATGTTACATATATACCCATCTCTGAAAGCAGCTTTTCCAGAAGCTCACATCTTCAACATTAATCTGCAAAGGCAATCCGGGTCCCCAAGGGAAAGCAAGTCTTAAGACGATGCTAAGGCCTCCAAAGTCCTCTCCAGAACCATCAATCAAACTGCCTGCAGGCCTGCAGCTGCAGGCGGCTACATGTCTGTTTTTAAAGCACCCCCCTCCTGCCTTCGTGTGCTAAAATGTCCCTCTACGCCCTCCCATCTCAGGGTAAGAACAGCCGCTGCAGAACCTCACAGGGCAGCACTGACAGGACTGGACACAGAGGATCAGAGCTAAACTAAGCCTTCTGATGACACGAGCTTGTCACTGTGTCACTTTACAGATGAAGATATATATAGAGAGAACTGGGGTGATCTTGCTCAAAGTCACACAGCTAATAAGTGGCAAAGTCTATAACTCTGCTCCTCCCTTCAGCGTGACGCCCCATCTGGGACGCTCACAGGGTTCTCTCGTGCCTGCCTGACCAGTCCTTTCCGGTCACTGATAACCCACCACAGGGTCTGTCCGCAGGCTGCCTTTTCAACATCTTTTCCCTCCAGTTTCTCAGGAAAAAGGCTGCTCCGGCCACTGTATGACTTCCGGCTCACCGAACCCTCCGTGCTCAGGCCAGTCATGCCTGTGTATCCGGCACCCTGCTCAGAGGCTCTTCCGTCCCTGCAGGTGGATTTTTCCACTCTCTGCAGGACACCCCCTCAAGGGAGCCTTCCTCTCGCCCTCAGCATGGCAGGTGTCCCAGGCCACATCCCGAGCTGCCCCATTAAGAATGCTTGTGCCCAGTTCTGCTAGTCAGACCAGCAGCTTCAGAGCCCAGGTTTATGCCCGGGTCACCAGGCAGAACTACTGCCCATCTCCCAGCCCCTACCCAGCAGGTCACCAGGAAGTCACAGTAGGTGCCCCACCCAATCCAGAAGGCTGTTCACTTGCCAGCACTGATGATGACTGGTTTCCAAACTTTGGTCAGTTTCACACAAAATAGCAGCTTTCACTTTGAAGCGGGGGGTTTTCCCTTCTGCTGTCCATCCTTACCGGAAACATCAAGGGAAACCAAATCGCCTTTTCTCAAATCTATTCTGATGACACATTTCCACCCACAATACTCACATACTCAAGAAGTTTGGGTCCACGTGGTTTTGTTTCCCTTACGCTAAGTGGCTCAAAAGACTTTGGGATTCTTTCTCTTTGGAGAGTATTTGTTTGTACTCAGCTTATCGGCTTTAACCTGTTTTTGTCTCTCTCGTCAGGGTCCGTGGCAGTTGCCACTTCTCTCTCCCTACAGCAGCCTCCCTCCCAACTTCTAATCTAGGAAATCAGCTGTGATGAGGGGCCCGGGGGAAGTCACAGAAGATGGATCTAAGGCACAGAGAGGCGACATAATTTGCCCGAGAAGATCAGCTTCAACCCCCAACAGTGTGTCACGTCCCTCTGTTTAACTCTTATGCTAAACTACTTAACTTTTAATAGATTATGGTTATAAACAGATGAGGTATCAAAATACATACAAGGACACACGTCAACTCTAAGATTTTCATTAACTCCACTATTTTGCTTCTATTTATTTTATTTGTATTAAAAGAATTAAGAACCTTTGCAGTCAATATAGCAAAATGTTAATGGGTTTTAAATCCAGAATATAGAGGCATAAGTGTATTACACTTTTTTCTATATTCACAAGATAAAATGATTTGAAGGTCTCTCTCCCCTGCCCCCTACCCACTACTGGCTCTCACCTGAACTCCCAGACCACACATCAAACAGCATTTCATTTTACCCACAGCTGAACTCATCAGTTTTCCCGCAGAACTCCCTCTGCAGCTTCCCCTCCTCAGAGCACAGCAGGACCATCATTTACCGTATTAATCCACCCAAAAACCCTGGCCTTACTCCATCCTACCCACACAGACATCATTCATCCTTTCATTTTACCATCTAACATGACTTCAATCTGTTCGCTTTTTCCCACTGACCATCCCACTTCTCAGGTGGAAGCCACAAATACTTCCCACATGGAATTATGAGTCTCCCAGTGGCCCCCCAGCCACTTTTCCCTACTTGACACAAATGGGATTCTGTCACTCCCACGCTTTTAAGACTCTTTTCAAACCCACTGTTCTTAGAAGAAACTCCAAGTTCTTCACCTGGTGAAGGTCTTTGCCATGAAACTATCAGCTCAGGGAGGGGAGGACCCGCCCTCTCCCCTCAGCCCCACCCTCTGGCAGAGCATCACCTCGGGAGGACCTGCTGAGCTACACAAGCCTGTATTCTAACCCTGGTCTTGAGTTCTTAGCAAACTGCTTCACTTATCCATACAAATCCAAGGTAGATTAGAAAGATGTTAGATATTTTACTAGACTTTTGATTTGGGGATTTTGCACTAGCAACCTGCAAGTACATGTTCTAATACTTCTGTCTTCTTAAAACCACACCCAGATTTCAGTGGTATCTGTGGAATGCTTTCAGAATAAAAGGAACTGTACTTTCACAGACTTTATGTTTTATAATATGAACAACCTGGACAGGGTCACGAATAGAACCGCCTAAAAAGTGACAGAAGACGGGTTAGAGGCATAAAGCAACAGGTCGCAAGGACAGTAAGAGCAAAGTTGTTTCTCCAAATCCACCCTAAAATGTGAAAGAACAGAAAATTCTGAATTTTGAAAGTAAAAGACTATCATATAAAAAATAAAATAATCCTCTTCATCAGGGTTTCAAGATCTGACTGCAGAATTTTTAGCAGGCCATACTGAATCCTAGCACAGAAAAATCAGATGGACTAGTGGTGAGTAAGTTCCAGGAAAACGGCAGTAAAACCTCCACTTGTAAGAGGACACACAACCTCTTGTCGAATGTGTTTGTAAACCACATTCTGCAGAAATTCAGAAGATTCAGGTTCCGCTTCCAGATGGTGATGACAAGGAAGAACCGCTTGGATGCACGCTTCTAACTGAGTCACCGGCATTCTAACACTGCAGGGGGAAAAGGAGGCCCTCGGTCAAGAGCAGAGGTGTTCCTGTCGTGTTTCACAGGCCGCGCCTCGGGCACTCAGTGCCCTGCAGCAGCCCGGCCCCAGGCGAGGACACGCAGCGTGGCCCCCAAAGCAGGAAGGGCACTGTGCTTGAGAAAACCCACCCCTGATTTGGGCAAGAGGGGCTGGTGGGGTTGAGTGAACCTATAAATGCCCACAGAAACACACCTGCAATCATTCAAGTGATACAACCAAAAGTAGCAGGCTATTTTGCAAAATTTCAATTGTCAGTGGAAATTTTACCATTCCTTTCTGCTTGTCCCCTGCACTCTGAGACAGGCTTAGGCTCTCTCACACCTGCAGGTCTGATGCAATAGTTGTGAAGTCATTTTACTTTGCTGCGATAGTCCTCGCTTCCCATGTCACTCTGTCTGTCCTCTCTTAACACAGTCGGATGTCTCTCCCTGAGTTCCTTGCTCCTGCTCCTCAGATCCTGAGATAAAGGGCAAGTGAAGACACATGACCAGAAAAGGCACTGTGGACTTGAACAAAGTCCTCAGTGACCCCCTAGGTGAGTGCTGCCTACCTGTCAACTTCAGTTCTCAAGGTTCTGCCCAGGGTGACATCCAGCCAGGAGAGTGGCCCAGGCCAATTAAAAGCTGTGTGGCTTGGGTGCGGGGACAGGTGCAGGAGCTGTTTCTGGAGCCGGGCCCCTCCACACCTCTGCTCCCCTCTCTCCCTAGGCCCAGCTGCCAAGCCCCCAGCCTCCCTGATCTTCTGCATTTCTCTTCTACTCTACTCCAAACAATTTTCCTCTTCCTTTTTTCCCAAATTATCCCCAGCTGGAGTGATTTTTCAATCACAGTATCTGAAAAAATTTCCTGCAGCCGAAAAAGAGGTCTCCAGAGGTCAATACCCATACGCTGTTTCGTGAATAGAGCCCCAGGCTGGGGGGAACCTCACCAACACTCCTGGGGGCATTAGACATGTTGTGGGGTCAACCACCCTCAACAAGAGTTTGCTGCGACCCCAAGGCCCGCACAGCATCCCTGCTCACAAAAATGTAGTCAGCCCACTTATCAGTTATTAAGAAGCAAAAATACAAAATTGCTTATGTTTCTTACTAAAATTATTTATGAGATGGAAAAAGAAATTGTAATAGGAAAGAAGAAATCTGACTCCGTGTTGGATCTGTTCCTTTGGCTTTAATCCTTTGCCCTGTTTTCTAGGCTCAGACTAGTTAGCTCTACACCTGTTTTGAAAGAAAGTTGACTTTAGCCTGAAATATACAGGAGAGCCTATTCTCTGGGCTCTGATCTTTAAGGATGTTAGCTCTTCTGCACTTATGTAGAGAGTTTCAAGTTGCAAAATAAAGAATAACCTTATTTTTGTTGAAGGTTTTACAGGGGCACCATGATTTCACCCACATGGACAGCTGCAAGGACAAAGGACACCAAGGACAAACAATTCGTACAGCAAGAAGTTTGCAACAACCAACCACACCCCCTCCCCTTTGCAGTATTAAAGGAGCATGAATTCTGACTTGGGGAAGAAGGTTCTCCAGGAAATCAGTCTGACATCTTCTGGGTCTGCCAGCTTTTCAGATAAAGTCACTATTCCTTGCCCCAACACCTCATCTCCCAGTTTATTGGCCTGTCATGCAGCAAGTAGAATGAGTTTGGACTCGGTAACAAAATACATTGGAGTTAGTATGTCTCCACTTCTTCCTCATTTCCAATATGTAGCATGCACATCATTTATGATCTAGTGAAAATAATTCATCAAAGACAACAATAACAAGAAACTCACCTAGCTATCAACACTGAAGTCACAACCTGTTAATTTTACATGCCATTTAACAACAAAACCAAAAAACTTAATATAAAGGCTTGATTCCATGGAAATAAAATTATTTCTAGTCCTACAAAAATTTTTCTTTTCTATTTTCTTTTGTTTTCATTATTGAAAGGAAAATAAAAATCAAATCATTTTATTTCACGTATTTTTGTTATAGCTACATATTTTAAATACTACAAAGAGATTTAAATTGCAACAAAAAGTTCACATATTAGTATAAATATATATATACAATCAATGGGGATTAGGAAAAGAATAGACATTTACTAAAAACCCACTGCACATCCAGTCTTTTACAAGCATATCCTGGAATATAAGCTCTATGATCCAGGGGTCCCCCACCCCCATTCTCATTGCCAACTCCCTTAGTAATCAACTACCAAGGCACTAGCATAGAACCACGCAATCAGTATTTTAGGTATAAGTGAGGCAATTAGCTCATTCAATTCTAAAACAAAAACCCTAAAATAAATACTGAACTTATTTACAGATAAAGAAAATTGGACACAAAAAAGTAAACTTTCTTCCTCAACGTCAAGAAGCTAATAACTGGTAAAGGCAAGATTTGAACTCGTATGCCTGATTCTAAAAACTAAGTTGGAAATCCCATTCCACTTGTGATGGTCCAGCAGCACAAACTATCACCCTATCTTTGTTCAGATCAAGCCTTAGACAGCCTGAGACAGCACCCCTTTCCTATGGAATTCGAGGGCAAATGATAAAAATAAGGGTTTTATATCCAGCAGTTTTCTTAGGTCTCATTTACATAAAGTGTCAGCAGGTCAGCAGAAAAACTCTGGGCAATGTGAGTGGGTCCAGAGCTTTTTGCTGATAAGAAACTCAATCTATCAGGATAGAGTGACATTCCCATGAGAGGCCACATGGACATAAACTAAAGGCAGCTGAGCAATGAAAACTAGCAAGACCCTGGAACTCAAGCAAGAAGGATACCTGCCATCCCACACCCATTTGCATCTTCATCCATGTGGACACAATGTCAGGAGACCCAGATTCTTGTCCAAGTTACACCATCATGGATTCTCACCCATAAAAATTTATGACTCTATGCTGTATTAAGTCCTTTCCAACTCAAATATGATGACACCAATATCTAAGCAGAATCTCTATGTCTCCACTTCCTCTCTTCTAGTAGGAGAATAATTCTATGGCCACAGAGAAATCCAATAAAAAACCATGCATGAAGCCAGGAGAAAGTCTGCTTAAGAGACTTTGCTCTCACGCTCAGTGAATGAAAACTCAGAAAAAGTGGTCCTTCTCCCTCAGGAATTGAGAGGTAGCCAGATGTGTGTATGTGTGTGTGTGTGTGTGTGTGTGTGTGTGTGTGTGTGTGTGTGTGTGTGTAAATCAAATACAGTCAAGTCTGGGATGTGAACAGATTTTTTTATGTCACTGTCATTTCTAGGGAATGAGACAACTTTTAAAGTAATTTGAATCTAGTGTTCTGAGAGAGTCTCAGGATCTTTTGTTGGAGGAAGGGAAAGGAAAGGAGGAGAGGTAAATGAAGCAAAGGAGTAAGAATACTGCTAGGGAAAGGCAAAACATTAATTTTGTTCCTACTGGCATAACATACAAATTAGGAACTGTCTTTCTCCTGATGTCGAGAACTGAGTTGCAGAAGAAACGACAGCCTATTTCTCACTGAGCTTGTGACTATACGTGACATCTTGTAGACACAGATAATTTACCCTGAACAAATGCTAGCAGCAGGTTGTAATTCTCCTGTTTTGAGAGACAAGAAAACAGGAGTTCAAAGAGGGTAGATAACTTGACAAAAGCCAGAGGAGCAGTAAACAAGAGAGGATGAATTCAAACTCAGATCTGAATGCAGAGTCTCATCTTCCCACTCCCAGGACTGGAAAATCCTTAACACACAGGCTCCCCAGCTCCCCTGCATTGTTCCTGGCACCAAGCATTTCCCATGGCAGAGGTCTCCAGTTCTCACAGACACAGCGCTCTGTGCAGCCAATGACCTTCATCGGATCTTGATCACCTACCTGCCACGCCCACCAGGCTTCACCATACAGGCAGGAAAGCTGGCTTTCAAGTGCATACGAAGCCACCCCCTGTCTAACCTGGGTTCTTCTGGGGCTTCTCCAGCCTAAATGCAGCCATGAAACTGCTCACAGTTTGTACATGAGCCACACTACCTCTCTCCATCTGTCTCCCCACCTATACTACTACTTAGCTATGACCATTTTGAGAATCTTGGAAACAAATTTTTAAAAACACAAAAGAAAGGATTCTGGAACAAGTACTTAATACTTACAATTTTAAATGACAAGTTACAAAGTGAGTATTTACAAACCGAATCTGCCTTCCTAGGTGTCAGTTTGAGCAGTTAATATATATAATAGCAAAAAATTTTCACTTACAAAATTAACAAAAACATCAACAATAATCTGGAATAAACTCTAAAACAATGCCCATGTTGTACATGGAGAAAGTACAGGACTGTACTGAGTGGTAAAGTAAGAGGTGTGAATGTAGAGACATCAACATATTGTATGGAGGAAAGTAGTTTTGTAAAGATGTACGTTCTCCTAAATATAATTCAAAACTTACTAAAAAATCCCATGACAACTCTTATCTGTTTTTTTTTTTTAACTTGAAAAAAGTATTTTAGAATTCTTCAGGAATAATAAAGTCATAATACTAGCCAAGAAAATTAGGGATGGACAAAAGAATCAAAAAAAATCGCATTGTCAGATATTAAATAAATTTTTACACTATGTTAGATATAGCACTAGAATAAGAAAGATTGACAGAAATAAACCATGAGCTCAAAAAGAGACTCTAGTATACATAAGTATTTTTTACAGTTGGGATTTCAAATCAAAGAGCCAAGTATGAATTCAATAATTGTCTTGGGACAATCAGAGAATCACCTGGAAAAAACAAATTCTATTCCAGTCACAATGACCACAAGAAAAATTACAGATAGTGATGTAAATATTAAAAAGTACTAATAACAGCAAATACAACTCTTTATTCATATTAATTCAACTTCTCCTCTCTATAACAAGTACTATTATCATCTCCATCTTAGAGATTAGAAAAACCTACAGAAGAGATATATACCATTATAAGAAAGTATTTCTAAGAATAAAATCAAGGATAAAACCCAAAGAGAAGACATTTACTATCTTAAGATTATTTTGGGCCACAACAAAAATAAACCTACTGAACAAAATGAAAGGCAAGATATGACAAGTAAAAGCTCTGTGATACATGTTGATGAAGACAAGGGGTTAATGTTCATAACATACAAAGAGCTGTCACAAAGCAACAAGAAGCTCCCTCACTTAAATGTGTGCAAAGGACAAAAGGGATCATTCACTTTTTAAAAGTCAGATGGCTAATGAGTGAAAAATGCTCAATACCTCTCTGGTCATCAAGTGCAAACTAAAACAAAGAAAAAGCACTTTTGCTCATCATATTGGCAAATGTTTTTAAAAGATATTCTAGCTAGTGTCCATCTTTGAGAGAACAAAATGTTAGCGATCTTTTTGGAGGACGACATATCAATGGATATGTAAACTCTGAAAAACATGTGTACACACACACTGAACTCCACTTTTAGGAATCGTTTCATTTAGAAAAAAAAATCAGTTCAAAAAGATGTACTCATCAGAGCATTTACACAGCACTTTTTACAATGGTGGGAAGAAAAGCTGAAGTGAAATCATATCCAGCGATAGACAATTGGTTACATAAGTTATTCTACATCTTTTCATTCCCCACAGGAGAAGGAATTTCTAGAGTCACTTGAAAGGAGCCTGTGATGTATGTAATTGTCACATCCAGGGACTGAATTTCCAGAAACCTTAACTAAAGGAATACTCATTCAAGGTCACAGGAATGTTTGTACAAAAAGGATGCCAGTCAAACACCTTTTCTGACAGTGGAAAATGGAGAAAATTTAAGTATCCACCATCAAGACAATGATGCCGTAAATCAAGGCGAGCTGTAGGCACTAAAGGGCCAGCATTTCGGCGTGGTCCAAGGCCTTGTCCACAGTACTCTCCCACCGAAGGAGTCCTTGCACAAGAGACCAAACCTACATATCAGGAGACCCCTCTACTCTATCTGAAAGGACCGGGTGAGTCTGGAGTGGGAGGAAGTCTATGATATACCCCTGAGTGAATAAACCGAGCTGCAGAAAACATATAGTATGGCCTTATTTTTCAATAAAGCATATATACACACACATATAGATAGATTTCTGATATACGTGTATGTATGAATGTGTATATATATATGACATAGGCATAAAGGTCATGACATATATACACCATATTTTCAGCAGTTTTTACTCTCAGGAAAAAAGGGGAAGGAATGTAGGGGCTTTTTGGCACCACCACAGTTCTCTTTTCAGTACTTCAGTTAAGTATACTTGGAATTTCAAAGTTTATTTAAGTCCGAACTAAAATGGAAGATGCCTCCACAAGACAGAATGCTATACTGGTCATTAAAAATCATGCTAGGGGGGATAGAAAATTGTAGAAAAACGTGTAATAAGCACAATGGATAATGGAGGTCTCCACACAGTAAAAAGGCACAGAGTGCTTGCTGGTTTTTATGACAGAGGAGATACACAATGATGAAAAGAACAGAAAATAGATGTTAAAGTGTTAATTATTATCTCTGAGTAGTGGGATCAGGATAGACCCTTTTGCCCCTTTTTTCAGACTTTTATATTAAATACACATTATTTTTCATCTAAAAAAAGCATTTTTAGATGTCTAGTACCACACATTGAAAAAAATACACGAGTACTTACAGAAACAATAACTAGGAGACACGGCAGCAGCGCCACACAATGTAGAAAGGGCGGTCCTGATTAAAACCATGCAGTTACATAAGGACCCACAAAGTGAGAGCACCTGCTGTAACAGGGTGCTGCCCCCTTCTATTTGTCAGTTGTGTCTTCAGGGCTGAGGCAGTTCTGAGCACGGCCAGTGTCAGTGCTGGTGTCTGGATGGATGCCACTGGAGGTGAGGGCACCTGCAAGCCGAGAGGAAGAACAGAAATCATCCTCTGCTTTTTCTGTCTTCTTTCTTTGTTACATTTAAAGAGAGGCATAAATAAGATAAACTAAATCGTCCCTACTGAAATTTCAGTAATGAAACCGTTTTCAAAGTGTTCACAACTTATATTCTGCCTATAACTGTCTTTTCAACAAAGCATCATATTTATTAAATGTTAATTAACACAGTAAATTAACTACCTGTTAAAACCTATTAAAGAACATGAAATGCACTACGTGAAAGCACCACGCCTGCAGTAACTACATTAGCTGTCTTCACGGCAGTGCAGTCAGCCCCCACCATCCCGTAGCCCTGAGCTCCTGATGCTGGTAAGAGAGCACGCTGCCACCTCAGATGGAGAGAAACGGTGAAAGTGTTTTCTGAAATGTACAGCACTGACAAAACATAACTGACAAATCCCAGGCTCCTTTGAGGCTGTCATTTTATGTTTCTGACCAACACCCGTCAATGAGCAGAACCACCACATTTCCGAGCCATGGGACTCACGTGGGAAGCAGTTTTGGAGAAATTTCCAGGTATAGAATGTAACCAACTATACATAGAACTCTGAAAAAATAAAAGATTCAATACCCTGATATGGAAGACACTCAAAATATTCTCCTAAGCCTTAGTAGCTGGAAAGGCTGGGCTTCTCCTAAGCCACTTATTTATTTCACAGCCAGTGAGCATCTCCTACAAACCCTGTTTCCCTGTGTTTGCTGGGAGCCTCAGGCACAATCTTGCTGTCGATCATATAAGTCACAGGGCAGACGCGTGTCTCTCACGCCTGCAACTCTAATAAAGGCCCGCCTCCTAGCCTCAAAGTTTGAACTTGGCCCCATTTTCTAACCTGTTTATTTGGTATCTGTTCTTCTGTAAGCTGCCTGAAATGCTTTTTGGAACAAGTCAGAAGAATGAGTGGGTAGAGAAATGGACAGTTGGACAGGTGAGAGTTGGGCAGACAGACAGAGAGACTTCAAGAAAAGGGGAACAAAGAAAATTCCCTATGCAGAACCCTCTTCTAGTCAGGGAAGAAAACCGCCACGGAGACGTGTGAAGAGGCAGGTGGCTTAGGGCTGTTTCCTGGATTCCATGAAAAGTCACACCAAGAGATGAGAGGGTAGAACTATAAATAATAAAAGAAAAAAGCATGCATGCTTGAAAAATATATCTACAATATGTACTTTCTAAAGAATAGATTCAAATCAGCAGGGCCCAATACCACAATCCTTGGGTATTTACAGAAATGAGAATCCCATCTCCAAACCACAAGGCATCCCTTAGGAGCACTGAGAGTCTTCACGGGGTGGTCATAAAGCCGTCACCGCAAAAGCTATGCTCTCCTGCACTTACGAGGAACGAGCAGCGGTGCTAGGGCTGCCCACGTGTGTCACTTACACCCCCCAGCACCTCTACGGTGGGGACGACTAGCGAGCCCCATCTCTGCAGGACAGAAAACTAGTCCGAGAGACGCTAAGCCGGCCAACCAGTTCTCCATCTCACAGGACTGGTCATTCCAGAGCAGGACTCGAACTCGGACCCACGTTTGTAATCACGGTTCTACCATGCTTTGTGTGCTTATTTTGTGTATAATACATTTGTTTCTGGCATGAAAGGACATTTAATAAATGATCGGTTGTCTCGTCTATCTCATTAGCTCACAATCTTTATATTTTTGAATTGTAATCTTTTCCCCTGGAGAAAGGAACGGAAAGAGCAGTGGTCAGAATGAGCTGGGGCTCAATTCTTTATCTGTTACCACATCTCATCCAAGTCCCCAACCAGGGAGAAGGATCAAATGTCCTCTTCATCTTTTAAAGAGAGGTCTCCAGTGATGGAGACTTACTCAACTCCAAAACCAAGTCTGGGGGAAGGGCACATGCAGCAACCAGAGCAGTATCATGTATAGGAAGGTGAAAAGAGCTCAGGGGGTCAGCCTGATTTAATTTCAATCGATAAAAGAATACAACACACTAAAAATACTAGCATGCAATGGATTGGCTCTTTCTTGACATCTAGCAAGTTTCCACAGCCCACATGTAACATTATCGTGAACTAGTGAAAGGAAGAGTCCACAGATAGGGAAAATCAATGCCACAGTCAGGCTGAAACCCAGGCTGGAGGAAAGGAAGAGAAAGGGCATAGTTAAGAATAGGGGAAAGTCTGGGAAAAAGATATCATCACAAGGATTCTCAAGCATCATTCAGCAATCATAAAATCATTCATTCAAGAGTTACTTAGGTCGTATTTTGTGCAAGATATTACAGAGGGCAAAGAAAGACCGCAGCGTCCATAGTAGCAGCAAGTGGTGGGGCTATAATACAGTTCTGATTCCGGTACCTTGCACACTTTTACTCAGTATAAAGGGAAATAATAAAGTAAAACAATACTATGTAAACTCTACACATTGTTGAAAAAAATTAAAGAAGACCTAAATACCTGGACAGACACACCACGCACATTCCTGGATCAGATGACAGCGCTCTTCGAATGTCAGTGTTCCACAGAGCGATCCATATATTCAACGTGGTTTCGATCACAAACCCAGTGGGCTCCTCTGCAGTAACTGACTAGCTGCTGCTACAATTCATATGGGAATTCGAGGGTCTCAAAACCAAAACGTACTTGAAAAAGAAGAACAATGTGAGAGGACATGTAATTCTCAATTTCAAACCTTACAACTGTATCTCCAGGTGAGATTAGAGGCCATTTTAAGTTATTACTGTGTTTATCCTTATTTTCTAAATTCTCTACAACGAATATACCTGTTAGAATAAGAAAAATAAAAAGTAAGGTATCTTTTAAAACATGCACAACGATTCATTCATTGGGAAAAATATTATTTTAACTATAAAGAAATAAACAAATATCTAGTGAAAAAGGACTACTTAAAAACAAGGGTGCATTTACATTTTTCATAAATTGAAAACTGAAAAGCACAAACACATCAAGTTTCTAGGGAGACCTGTGAAACATATTAGTAGTTATTTTCAAAAATTCTAATTGAACAATGAAAACTCAAGAAAGGGAAAATCGTGATTGACAGCCAACTGCAAACACATGGAGAGCAAAGGCCTAGAAATCACAGTTCCTTTAACTCTGCTACTAACTCAATAGGAGAGGAAATTCCTCCCTGAGGGGACAGTGGAATCCCATGCATAAGACAGGATACACAGTACAAACTGCACTAGAATCTGGGGTGATTTTCATAGAAGAATTCTTAAGTAACAACATTGCTGAAAAACTATAAAAACACTGACAGACAGATTAAAACACACAGTCATATATATTATATAGAAACATATGAAGTCTGCTCCCATGTTACATAGAAATACAAACATATTTGTGCATTTATAGGCACTGATTACTTTATCTCAGATACAATATTTCAACTAAAACAAAAAATCAATAATACACACCTCTTATCAAATCTACTTGATAAGTTACTCTGCTATGTAACCATAATGTGTCTAAGATAGATCTAAAATTAGTGAAAAAGATCTTTGTATGGTTTCTTGAATTCTTCTCAAAATTCCAAGCTTAATTTTAAAATAGATCTCAGCAGTATTTCTATATTATCTTTTCCCTCGTGAAATGAACAACATAGTCTGTTGTCAAAATTCTGTCCTTACAATGATTCACGAGCACCGTATCCTCACAAAACTGCTGGACAGCAAGGCGCTATCCAGACACTGTGACCAAACAAATGAAACACAATGAAGACAGTGACCCTATTCTGGAGGGCATATAATCTGTGTCAACACCGGGTATTCATTTGATTGGTTTGATTGGGTAGCAAGATGAAATCAATCAAGTACTTTCTTCTTTGAGCATTCTGTAAGTCATGACTCTTTTCAGTGTCATGAGCAGGAAAGAGTTAAGCATGACTTGATTAGGTCAAATAGCAACAATCATCACCGGAGAGTGAGTAATAAAGAAGTTAACTGATAGCAATACTTCTGCCTACATGAGACCTAAAATAAATCTACACTGATATCCGAAAGGAGAATGAGGAAATGAGGTCCCCAAAGAGAAAACAAACTAACAAGAAATCAAAAACGGAAACACTTTTTCATTAACGATTCCAGGAAGGAGTGGAGCATGTTGGTGAAAAGCACAGATGTTGGGGACAAACATTAGGGTCTGAACTCCCACAGCACTGCGTAGCTGTGACACTGATATGTCAGTGAAATTTTCTGCATCTCAGTCTCCTATCCATAGACTGGGGACAACAACCGCACCCATCTCCTAGAACGGTTTTACGAATTAAGTTATTTTATATATAAAATTTTAAATAAAATACCTCAGATTTTAAATAATACCCCAAAAGCACAAGGAACACAGAAAACAGAGATAAATTGGAGTTCATCAAAATTTAAAACTTTGCTTCAAAGGGCACCATCCAGAAAGTGAAAAACCAATACACAGGAGAAATTTTTTTCAAATCATTTATCTGATTAGGAATTTGTATGTCCAAATGAAAAAAAAAAATACCCTACAACTCAACAATAAAAAGGCAACTGAATTAAAAGGAGAATAAAGGATCTGAAAAGGTACTTTTCAAGGAAAATATACAAATGGCAAATAAGTACCATGAAACGATGTTCAATATCATTAGCTCTAAGGGAAATCAAGTCAAAACCACTAGAAGAAACCGCTTCACACCCACAACAATAGGTTATAATAAAAAAAAATAACAACCACTAATGAGGACACAGAGGAAGCGGAGCTCGCTGCAGTTGCTGGTGAGGACATAACACAGCGTGGCCACTTTGGTAAACAGCCTGGCAGGTCCTCAGGGAGTTGAACATTTGGTTTCTGAATGACCCAGCAATTCTGCTGTCTGGGCACACACGTAAGAGAACTGAAAACCAATGTCCACATAAAAACTCCTTAAGGAATGTTCGTGGCGACACTACTCATCACAGCCAAAAAGCAGAAACAACCCAAATGCCTATCACCTGATGAAAGGGTAAACAGTGGGGCCCAGCCATACAGTGGAATATTATTCAGCAATAGCAAATCATAGAGTACTGACCCAGGCCACAACGTGGACAAACATTGAAAACGTTACTCAGTGTGAAAGAAGTCAGTCACAATAGACGGTTCCACTTACATGAAGTGACTCGATTTAAATGAAATTTTCAGTACAGGCAAATCCACAGAGAGAGAAGAGTGGCTCATTGGGGATGGGGGAGGATGGGGAAGATGGGAATATCTGCTTATGCATACGGGGCTTCCTGTTGGGGGGAAGAAAATGTTCTAAGATTGAATGGGATGCAAAATTCTGGGCATAGAGTAAAAACCGCTGTACATTTTAATGGGTGAATTGTATTAAAACTGTTAAGAACAAAAGCACCTCGGGCCAGTACCTTCCCATAGTAAATGCAAATTGCTAAATTTTATTACAGGAAGAAGAAACTGCCCTCAGCATGAAAGCAGGAGATAAGCAAATGTGAGTTAACTGAAATTGGACAAGAGCATTTCACTTGAAACAGTTGCTGAGTGTACACGAAATATTCAGAAATAGGAAAATTAGATTCACATCACGAAGAAGCATTCTGCTTCAAATGCAGATCAAGGATTCGGCAAGCCCAGCTGCTAGAAATGACCAGAGAAGAAACCTGGGCTGTAAAACAAGCACAAGAGCCAGCAAGGAAGTGGTGATGTGGAAAGCAGGAGGCCGAAAATCTGGAACAGTTTGCTACAAATAATTTCTCCACTGAAAATTCAAAAATAAAATGAAAGTGATGTAATGCTCTGTTGACCTCACGTGAATGGGCTTCCTTCGGTTCTCGACTGTTCTGTAACCCCGATTGAGAGACTCAGGAGAATCAGCATGGCTCCTGGGAGTCCCCAAATGACTGCCCACCAGCACGCTGACCACCATCGCATCTGCCAGGGTTGAACTGCAGAGAAGAGACCAACTTCTGAAAGGAAATGTTGACATGGGAAGAAAAGGCTGCAGTCAGTCCTGGGACAGAGGCCCTCTGAGCAGAGGCCAGAAGGCTTCAGGTGAACTGCAGTGGCCCTGGGGCAGGAAGGGACCACGGGGAAGCGTATCTCAATTCTCTCCTCTCTCTCCCTCGGGTAGGAGAGATAAAGCCTGCATACTTCTCACCTGGAACTGTGGCATCTGGCTGGCAGAAGTCTTACCAGCACGGAATGATTATTCAAGACTCTGTGTAAAAAGTCAAGAAATCGAGAGGGAGTAGGGAGCCAACTCCACGAGCCTCTCAAATGCTCCCATATTTATTGTGTATAATCAAAGGAAAAATTCATCAACAGTTGTGAGATAGTAAGGAGGAACTTCGGGAAAGACGGGATGAGGCAGAGATTGTGAAATCCACAATGAGTACAAAGGATTAGTGTATCTTTAGGGAAGTCATGGGGTGAGGGGAACAAGATACATTTTTAGATATGTGAATTACAAAGCAGACCACCAGACCAGCCAGGTCCTTGTTTTGGGGATAATAGACTTTCTAACAGCACACAAGCCCAGCGTTTATAGCTGAGGGCCACGGTCCTTACTTTGCAACCAGCAGAGTGCTATCTAAAACCTCAACTATGCAAGCAAAGCATTGTCTCTGCTTTTTAAGGCAAGGAGACTGGTGTGAGGATGCACAGGCGCTTGCTTGCAAAGCAGTTTCTAAGCATATTTTTTTGTTATCAAAGTTCACAGGCGGCTGGGGTGTGTTACAGTTTGTTAAACCAATCATGGGCTTTCACATGGAACCATTATGGAGGACACCCTAGGATGACAAATCCTGCCTCTGGGTCTTTTCCTGCCATCTTCAGCCACTCTAGCAGGGTCTAGGCACATCCGTGAATAACGATCCTACAGAACCACCCACACTCTTAAATCCTGGTGCTTGAAACTTAATTTTAGCTCTACACAACTTACCGTAGAAAAGTTTCAGAAATAAAAGATATGATATCCCTTTTATATCTCATCATATTACTGATTTTTCTGATTGCTCTAAGCTGCTTCTACTTGGTAAAGCACATAATTCTACAGGTGAACTCAGTAATTTCCATTGGGCATATCTATCCATTTTGGGCTCGCTAACTTCTATTGGTCAAATATCGATACACTTAATTGATTTATTTGCTTATCAATTTCAGCCGGGAGGAGAGGGAGTGTCACTCTTTTCCTCAGCCCACCCTCAACTCTTTTCTCATCAAATCAGGACTCCTGAAAACAAAACAAAGTATTTGTTTCCCTTCTACTCTTTCCACAAACACAACAGGAAACATCAGCCTGGAGAAAGAATTCAACACAAATGTTAAAACAAAAATCTACAAACCTGAAGCAACTCCATCTCCGAATCATGATATACAATGAAATGAGAGTAAGTGTGTCAGGCACAAAGCATGCGTGAGCCTGACCACCTCATTTCTATTCTTCAAAGGAAGGAAGGTTTTTGTATTTTTTTTTATCATTCTTTGTCATTGTTTCTGATTATGCCAAAAAATAGTTTATGAAATAATTATGCACTGCAATAACAGATTTTTATTGTATCAATTATAGATGGCATTCAGAGGGAATAGGAAAACCCAGCTCTGTAAAAAATGCAAAATTTCTTCCCCTGTTAAGAACACGTATACAAAATGCAACAGAGAATTCAAATTCTTGTGGAGAGGAGCAAAAGCCACAGAACAAAAGCAAAGTCCTTACAATGAGTCGATTCAAAATTCACTGGACAAACATGCTCAATGCATTCAAAGAATATTAAAGGCACACTGCAAACCATTCACTTAATGATCTGCAGGCTAGAGGAAGCATTTCCCTCTTTAACAGACAACAGAATTCAATAGGGTGCCCCAACAAACAAGGACCAAAGAACAATCAGGTTTTTAACGGTTCTCATAAATCAGCATGTTCTAAACATCAAAATCGAGAAATTTTAAACATTCATTCAAACCACAATAAAACAAGCATTTCAAAAAAAAAAAAAAAAAAAAACCAAAGATACTAAGCACACATATCATGTACATAGATTAATGAGCATGTCTTGTACCGCTGGAAGAAAGAACAGGCTATAGCCTTTTACTTGAAAAATAAAACTACTTTTAAAGATAACTGCTAAAACACATTTCACCATTCATGTTGCCTTCAAAAATCTGAGGCACTTGTATCTGATCAGAAAAGCAATTCTGAGTAATAGTATGTTACAATTCAGTGCCAGTTTGCTTTAGAAGAAAATAGAAAAGCTACTGTCCCTCAAATCCTGCACAGAGTGTGAAGTGCCTCCCGGCCTCTTTCTCCTCCCGTTTTCTAAGCTCATGCTCCCCAACCCTTCTGAAACAAGTATGACAACCTCTTATTCCCAATATGCCAAATGACAAAAGAATATCAATTTATTTCTGTAAATATATGCCTACACCTTGAACTGGAGGAGAAAGGTATCAGAAGTCCATATGGAACTTATTTCTACCTTCCTGAAATCACACACATAAACGTTCACACAGACACAGACACATACCCCATGGATTACTGGACACTTCACAAGCTTACGAATTCCAACTTCTAGAAGATAACTTTGTAGTTAGTTTAAAATACAATTCTGTCAGCTTTTGAAAGCCTTGATCATCTGCTAAACCATCCAAATATCAAAGAGACCCAATTAGCCTTCTCTGTAGAATGTAATTTCCATTGATGGCAAAACAGACCCTAAGAAGTACTGGATCAAAGACTCGTGTTTATCACTACCTATGATCGTTTTTAAGCGCATTAACAGATTCAGAAATGTATGTCTCAACAACATTTATTCTTATTGAAATAGCATACGTGTTCAATTGTCTATACAGAGACTAGGTCCCATGATGGTGTTTAAGATCTATTTTGTGTATTGCAATATTTATTTTCAAGTGCAGACAAGGAGGGTGTGTATTACTCAGTTGTAGAGCACCTACTTAGCATGCACAATGTCCTGGCTTCAGTCCCCAGTACCTCCAAAAAAAATAAATAAAAATAAGTGCATATTTAAAAATAAGAATAAAGTTATAAAAAAAAAAAGCAGACTAAAAAGCACTGCAATCTAGGTGCTACAATTATACTAAAAAAAAAAGTGTTTCTATCAAATATTGACTATATGCCAATCACAGAGACAATCACAAATCACACCTGACAACCATCACGTGTGATTCTCAGCAAACCTACTAAGTAGACACGGATGAGCAACCTGGCACTGCGGATGAGGAGACGGATCTCAGAGGAGCCGTGGACGCTGACCGTCCTGCTCCCCGCAACACCACGTCAGCCCAGGGCAAGCGCTGACAGAGCTGCTCTGAGGGGACACCCAGCTGCATGGAGCCTTGGGGCACTGGGGAGTCCCAGAAAACACTAAAAATTGTTCAGTGAAAAACCAGCTCAAATATATTACATTGTGCCACATCCTTTAAAAAGGGAACATGACTGAGACTTTTTGATGCCTCCGTGTCCTTTCCGCCATCATCAATTATTTGCCCTCTCAGCGCGACCAGTGATGAACTGGACCCCATATGAAGTGCACTCAGATGGCAGAGCTTTTAAAGCTGTTTTATGAAGTTTGTAAGACTCTGTCTCTGCCTCACACAGGCGGTCATCCATCACTTCTCACTGGTGTGGACGTACCACCTGAAATCACTCCTTTCTCCTTTTTAAAATCCCTTCATCTAATCCAGACTTTTCAACAGCAAAGCAGCAGCTCACCACAGACAGTGGACAGCTTCTCACCAAATGGACTCGAGCAGCCAATCGGACTACCTGGAAGCCCTTTTCTTCTATTAAACCCACTTCCGGGTACTTCATCATTTTCTGATTGGTGGACTTGGCCACCGACTGGCCAACTCATAGAGCTCCCAGCCTCATATCCGGGGGAGGGAGAGGACCCTGCTGTTTGGAGAAATCAGTGAGGAAGGCGGACATCCTCCAGCCAGGTCTGCACGGGTAGAAGTGCGACAGTGTGCTCAGAAATTATACCGTTAGCATCCCTGGGCTCCCATGGACTGGTTTCACATTAACCAAGCTCATGACACACTGATGCAAGAAAACCAGAAACTTATTAATGTAACAGAAGAAGTGAAACTATAAACCAGACTGAAATATCAGAGTTCAACCATGAGTACATTTTCTCCTCCACAGCCCAATCACAGGCAGGCAGTCACATGGCAACCATGGACAGAAGCAGAGCAGGAAGGGTTTGTAGATTAACTCAATGGACTAAATTTCTGTTATACGAACAGATCTACTGCCTAGAAAATAATTAACGCTAATCACAGTGCACACTTCGTGGACAGTGGCCGAGACATGACAGTGAGCACCTGTGTAACTCTCCTTTCCCTGTCCTTTCTGGGCTAACTGATGCAAAGTGGTACAAAGATTCAGGGATGCAGATACCTCTAAACACCAAAAGCCCATCTCTGGGAGCCTCAAAACCAGACAGCCAGGGTTTAAATACCAGCTCTGCCACTTACTAGCTCTGTGACCTTGGCCAACTTACTTACCCTCTCCGTGCCGAAGTTTCCACACTGTAAAACTGGGATAACAATCAAACCTTCCTTACTCGCTTGTTGAGAAGATTGAAGGATTCATTTCTGTAAAACTCTCAGAAAAGAATGTAGCACATTTTTGGTGTTCAACAAATGTCAACTTAATATAAAAGTGATTTACAAGTCTCCCTTCTAATAATATTATGTGTTTCCTGGCTAGTATAAGTCCCAAAGAAAATCCTTATTTCTCCTGTTATAAACTCTTGGGGAGCACCCTCCCATTCCATCCCACCACCTGTTTAAACTAGGGAGGGGATGCCTCCTCCCCACTCCTCTGGGCCATGGAGAGTGCTTCTCCCTTCATACCCCTAGCCGCTGGATCACAGCTAGCCCTCGTCACACTAACAGGGTGAGGTGTGAGTCCGGGGAGACAAGCAGGGAATGTGAAACCCTACCTTTCCCTCCAGTGTTGGTCACCTTTGGGAAGCACCTGGGATGCTCAGCTCCATGTCAGAACAGCCCTGTGCATGAAGGGGCAGGTCCTCTCAAGGGAAGGCTCGCTGTGGCCCAGAGCTACCTGGGACAGGGTGAGTCTCTAATTCTGGGACACAGTATCATGACACACATTTTCCCACAGCCCTGAAGTTCATGGAGAACGTGGCTTCATCAGTAACAAAGAAGACATTTATGGCCTGCCTACTCTTTTGTGTCATCTCTCAGTTGGCTGCTGGAGACAACATGCATATAAGTATTGGATCCCCTTAGGCCCCAACATATATGAAGTAACAAAAATTCTGTGTCTTAACGTTGGTTCAGGGTGACTGTGTAACAGTTCTGACTCTGCTGATGCTTAATTATGGGTATAGGAACTATGGAACCTCCTCAAATATCTTTCATCATAAAACCTGCTTTTCTTGTTTTCCTGTTTCTTAGTAATCGCCAAAGACTATAAAATGATGGCTTCACACAAAACAGCAGCTAAAGATTATGAGCCCTCTTGACATACCCACTGTGGTAAACACTTTACATAATTTCTAATTCTCACAATTCTACAAAGCAGATACCAACGTCCCAATCTCACAGACGAGGGAAAAACTCAGAACGAACTGACTCAGGCTCACATGGCTCAGTGGCAGCGCGTGCACGCAAACCCAAGTCAAAAAACTACACCCCTTCCTACATGTACCAAATCCCCTACCACCAATTAACACACAGCAGTGGGGTCAATACTCAGGTAACTCAGTACACTTTTCAGCTTTAAGGTGCTCCAGAGGCCGCTACTAGCTGTTTTATAAATTCCCGGCTCACTGGTTTCTAACACTGGAAGAAAAGTCCGATTTTGCCATTGTTTACACAGCAAGTCTGAGATGTTCACAGCGAGATGACAGAATAAAACTAAAATATAAGCAGAACAATTTTTACAGGTAGACAGACATAATGGACATTGTGCTATTCTGAAGCATCAAGCAAAGAAATCAAAACAAAATAACGTTGTTTAAGCCTTCTTTAACAAACAGGAAAATTAAGACGGTAAGAAGGTGCAACAAGCGCCACCTATGGCTAAAAAGACCTTCCAGGTTGCCAGGAAGCATGCAACACAAAAATTGCCTGTAGGATCAGAAACGAGAATCAGATAACTAAAAGCTTCTGTAGCACATACTGCACTTTGCTTCGGGGGAAGCGAGGGTAACTCAGTATTTAATCTGATATTGCTAATACTCCTGAATATAAACAAAAGACACAGGCTCATGGAAACTCATCTTAGAAGAGGAAAGAATCCAGTCCAGCCACTTCATTTTACAGGAGGGGAGACTGAGACATGGGATCTGTCCTCCTTGCAATCGGCAGCAAATCTCTCCTAGGCCTCATGTCTTGCACTGTAGCAAAAACGAACAGATCTCTAGTAGGCCTATATTCATAAAAGTCGCGCCTGTATTTTTCCGAAAGTAGGTTATCTAAGTATCTTGCAACATACTTCTCAAAATCCAGGAAATCATACGTTTGTTGAAATACAAAACATTTATTTACATAATAAAACAGCATGAGCTTTATTGTCTCTATTAAAAAAGTTACATGTCAAATCAATGTTTTGATCTTTTAAAACTGTTAAGAGTGCAGGAAAAAAGATCAAAATTTTCTTTAATCACAAAAGAGAGAAGCTTATTCCCTGAAAATGATCAATGTGGATGTCAGAATCCAACGAATTTAAATGTCTGAGTGGATGGTTACACGGCAACATGACATCTGAGTTCTAACAATACACATTCTGTGTAAATAATCTTCAAGGTCGTCTGCTTAAGGCAATTTAACTAGTCCCTGTCTCACTAGAATGATACAGATTTCATTAAAACTTCATAGTGCACTGAAAAATAAATGAATCCTTGTTACTTTAAGCCATATTCATATATGTCATATATATACATATTAAATATGCATCAGTAATAAGCCACCCTCTTTAGTATTCAGAGTTGATCCTTCTAAAATATCTGTCATTGTGACAGCACATTTTTACTAAGCACCTCTTGGGTTCTTTGTATACAAGGCTACTAACTCTCACAGTCAGACAAGTTAAACGATATTACTCAAATTTCACAAATGAGGAAATGTACTTAAGCCACGAAAACAACTTATATATACATCATCAGGAAAGAAAAGAATAAAGATTTTCTTAAAATATTCACTGACAATCTTTTCTTCCATATTAAGACTACATAAAACCAATTCAGTCTTTGTAAGTATTTCTGTCAATAAGGGCCACTAGAGAAAAACAAGTAACATCATCACCAGTGGTTGGACTTTCAAAGCCCCCTTCTCATTTGCACTATAATTATTTTTAATGTTTTGTTTTTAGTGCTTACAGAGCACTAAAATACATAAAAATTAACTTTTTATGCCACTACCTGAGAATTAAACATCTGTGAAAGTGTACAATTTTAATTTATGCCACTCTGTCTCACATTCTCACTGGTGTCTCCCCTTTGAAGGCCTCATCAGGCTGAGATCACTAAAATCGGCCATTTATGGAGTCACAGGAGTTCGGGTAACCACTCAACGGGAGGCTGATTAGAGGAGCAATTAAGAATGCATCCTGTGCAGCCTGGATTCCAGCACCGAGCTAGCCACCGCCAGCTGCGTGTGATTTGGGACAAGCTGCTCCATCTCTCAATCCCTCAGCTGCAAAAAAGGAGACACTGATACCTACCGTCAAACACCTGCTATGAAGTAAAACATGAGGAAAGTATTTTAGCCTTAGGTAGGTGTCCACTCAGGGCGAGTTTGGTCATTATGATGATGAGGATGTCTGTTAATAAATTGAGATAGACCAAAAAGGAGAAATCACCTTAAAGGAGAAACATTTTAAGCCAATGAACATTTCCTTTTGGATGGATTGCAGAATATTCTATTCATTTTTTTAATAAACCAAGTTTTGTCCATTAATAATAGATTTACAGGTTCATGGACAAGTCTCCAGAAAAAGAATTAGAGGCCTCTATCCTCTGAATACTAAGAAAGTAAATTTTAAAAAAAATCAGGGGGGAGACTATACCTCATTTGAGAGAGTATGTGCTTAGCATGCATCTGGCCCTCAGTTCAGTCCCCACTAACTCAATTTAAAAACTTTTTTTTTAAGAAATGGAGAATTTAAGCAAAAAGATGGAGGAATACAGAAATTACTTAGAGACTCATCTCAGATTTAAGATGGGGAAAAAACCATCCATTTCTCAGAGGAAATCTTGAGAACTATGTAAACTGAATCTGAGATGTCTAGTCTTCTAACATTATTCATGAATTCATATTACCAAGTCTTAAAACTACCTGATAACCCACAGTTGTGATACTGATCACAACAGCTGCCAACACGGATCTAGCTCTGGCTAGGAATGCTCTGTTCTGACATCTCTGCCCCTGAGGCCTCACCAGGCTGAGAGCACTAAATTCAGTCATTCATGAGCATCTCGTGTAAGTCCTCCCTTTGTGCTCCTCACTCTCCCCTCACCAGGCCCTCTGAGGGAAACACTGTTATCATCATCCCCAACCGCAGATAAGGCCACTGAGGCACAGAGACTAAATCCTTTCCAGGTCATATTGGCATTAAAGGACGTCTGTATTTCTGCTGTTTTGCTTTTGACAAAGGAATCTGAGATATCAATTCAAGGGAGACTGTTAAATAATCAACTCTGTCAGGTCTTCACCTCAAAGAGCAGATACTATAAATCCCTGATGTAGGATGAGGCTGCCGCCACAAACTGACTCAGCTTGAAATTAATATCCAAGATGAAGCAGCAGATACACGTAAATATTCACGATTGTCAACTCCGCTCACGGGTCTGGGCCCTTCACTGCCTGAACTGGGCTGAATACTCCACCCGTGTCAGGGAGGGATGTGCGGCTTTTCCAGGTCTCCCCAAGGCTTCATGGGCTATTTCCCCCCACAGACTGTCCTCAGCAATTAAAAACCTCTGAAGATTTTTACACCATGCAAAACTGAAATACATTTCTGCAGATGGAGCACTTTCTCAGGCTTAAACTTATTTTGCCTACACTCAGCAGGGGGGAAAAAGAAACAAGACTCTGCAAAGTCTCTGATTCTCACCACTCACACTAGTAGAAAGGCCACTGCACAAGATGTCTCTTCAGAGTGCAGGGTGAGAAGAAAATAAAGCCGCCCCCAACCACAGGCACTCCCAGAGACAGAGCTCAGCAGTCTTCTGCACACTCACGGTTGTGCAGCCCTCATCACCATCTATTTCCAGAACACTTCATCACCCCAAAAGAATCCCCCTGTCACTAGCAGTCACTCCCTAACCCCCCTCCACCTAGCCCTTTGCAACCATCACCTGCTCTCCGCCTCTGCATGTGCCTATTCTGGGCATTTCAGATCACTGAAGTCAACAATATGTGGCCGTGTGTGTCTGCTTCCTTTCACTTCAGATGCTGTTGTCAAGGCTCGTCCATGTTGAAGTGGTATCAGCATCTCTTTTTTTTTTGAAAACATTAAAGTTTATTAGAGGGTTGTAAGTACTATCAAAAAGAGTAGAGTGGAGCATAAGTGATTGTGTTTCAAAGGGAAAAGGGCGGGTTGAGCAGTCAGAGTGGACTTCCCAGAACAGGTGGCCTTTTTCATTTTCCTCTTTTTCTTTTTTATTCACTCTTATGTCTGAATAATGTTTCACTAAATGGAGATTCTACATTCTGTTCATCCATTCAGCAGCTATGTATGGACGAGGTCCAGAAGGATGAGTGTAAGAAGCGACTTGCAGGGATGGCATTTAAGCAAAGGGCAAGATGTGCTTTCAAAAAAAAAAAGCCAACAAACAGAGGCGCAAGGAATTTCAGTGCGTTTCTGAGCAAAGTGCATGCTTGCTTCGGCAGGACAACCGTGCAGGGCTGGGGCGGATATTGGCAGGAATCACGGCGTGGGAGTCACCTGAGAAGACTCCCCACTGCACGCAGCTCAGCCAATTCTCCTCCCTCATCCTGTATTGTTAGAGCCATGTTTCTAGGTTTCTCTTATTTCAAGTAATAGCACTTTAACTACATATCTGATCATCTGCATCAGACCACTTTACCTCCAAGGCACAGAAAATTATTCACTAACCGGAGCAGCTCCAGGACGTAACCGTGATGGATTAGGGAGTTCTGCAGCATCCCAGCCTGCATGCACAAACCCCACATGTGCCCTGGTGATGTCCGGAAAATTAAACGCATGGAAATATCTCACTGCTGGTACACGACATCTGCCCTCAAATTGCCCCAAACTCATGCTGGCAAAGCACTACTCAGCCCTCTCACTACAAAAGAAAAAAAATGCTAAGAAGGCAAATTTAGGCTCTTCCATTGAAAACCAGCAACCATCAATGCCAGTATCTGAGCTGGAATGCTCCTGACTTCTAAAACAACTGCGCCGTTACTTTTCAAATGTGGAAGTCATATATGTATTCCACGTAGATGATATTACAGTAGGATTTTTCTTTTCAAAATTTCCAGTTGCAACATTAGCACAAGAAAGTTTATGTTTCAGCTTTAAAAAAATCAATTATCTTCCACTTTCTTAATTTTGAACCTATTATTATTTTATAAATGGAGCTATGCTGCATAATATAAACAAACTGTCTGAATTCTGCAAACAAGACCTTTATGACCTCACTATTTCAGAGCAAACTTTAATGATGTTTTGAGAGGTGGGGCCTGGGGTGCTTACTAACAGCTCTTTAAATACTGACAAGGATGTGCTATTAAGTAATGCAAAGGCTCTAACTCCACATTAGCTCAGAAACCAAAGAAACTACACCAAAGCCTTACTTTATCATTTTTAAATTTTGCTATTCTTTGGAATATTAAATTTCTTTAAAGATATGATTTTTTTTTTGAGAAAGACAAAAACTGTATTAAATTTCCTCTCACCAAGAAAGCAATCTTTATTAAGAATAAATACCCCATGGAAATCGAAATGACGGGAGGTTTCTAGCTAAGTGAACATGCAGATCTGAACAGAAATCTAAATCCTATCAGATCTCACTCGAACGAGCTCAACAAAGTCCTGGGCTACCCTGGAACTTAGCTCTTCTGTTCCAAAAGTTGGCTGAGCTAAGATCATCACACAAGGCAGGGAAGGAGAGAAGAGGAAAGTCCACCTGGCAGCCTCCATCTCTTGTCTTCCAGCCAAAAGTCGCCTCTCGGGCGACCCCGATAACAAGCCCTCCCCATAAGGAAATCCGGCATACACACTGCCCCTGCCGTCCCCAAGCAGCCCTGATGCCCCTCTCTCAGCCTGTGAATGGTCTTCTAGTGGCCCCCCCATTTGGTGGCACCCTCCCCCTCTTCCCCGCTACACACACACACACACACACACACACAGAGCAACGGCAGCCTTCCCAAATCACAAAGTTGATTACATCACCCCACTTCAAACCCTTCAGAGGCTCCCTGGTGGAATTCTAGCCCCGCCCCCGACACTGCTCACCCAGCCTCACCACAGTTCCCAGGTCCCCAGTGACCTCAGGGACCCCCTGTCCTGCTCCTACTTCCCACTTACCTCCAGGCTCATTTTGATTGTTTCCCAAGGAAGACTTCCCTCCCTCCAACCTCTGCAACTTGTTCCTCTATTCCTAGAACATTCTAGGCTAAGTCAACTTCTGACACTGCTAAGCTCACAAGAAGCAAATACATTTTGCTTACTAATGTGGGTCCACCCACTCTCCCCTTGACACACAGAAGTGCACGTGTTATGAATAAATGAATGACGGGGTGGGTCTCAAAGGGACAGACAGACCTGCTCTCACCCGTCCCGACCCTTCTGTCTGTAGAATATCAGAAGCAAAACCAGAAGTACCTTTCCTGAGGGTCACTTCCTGCTGACACCCTTCACTGCCTCCAGTGTCTGTTCAAATAAAACCCAACGTCTTCCAAAGCCCTTCACCCCAGGCTCTCTCCAGGGTCCTCCACAGCAGGGGAACACTCCACCCTGGACCACACAGGGCACTCTCCCCAGGTCCCCACCCCACAAGCCTCCAGGCCTCTGCCCGGGCTAAACCTGCCACCTGAGCCACACTCTTGACTCCTTCTCCAGGCTGACCCTTACTCTGTCCTCACGATTGAATGTAGAGCCCATTTCTTCAAGTAAGTCCTCTCTGATATTGCCCTTTAGGTCTTGGCAGGGCTCCATCTATAGCAAAAGTACATGGTGACCAACTGGGTGTTTGCCCACTCCTTTGAAACCACGAACTCTTGGGGGCCACGTGGAAAGGAGTGAGAGATTACAAGAGGGGCGGGGGAAGCAAAAAGCAAAAATCACAGCCCAAGTCCCAAATTCAAGGATTCTTTCTCAGAAAAAAGTATAAACTATTTCACACGTGTGCAATTTGGCTACTATTTTTGTGGCTTGTGGACAGCAAGAGCTTGGTGTTCTAGTCCAAAACCCAGATTACATGCAAAGAAATGTATATATTCATATCCAAAGGAAACCAGAGCTGCTCAACAACAGTTTGCAGTTAGAATAGAAAGGAACTTTGATAAAGGCAATCTCTCTCTCCCTCTTCTTTCTTTTCTGGCATCATATAATTTTAGAAGTATTTGCATGACTAAGAGATGGCTACAGCCCGTGATTCTGCACTGGAGTGTTTGGGGCTGAGGAAGCCCAGATTACATTCACTGCGTAAATGCAATCACACCAACACACAGATAGGTGCCGTGGTGGTGGAGCTGATGTTCCAAAGCAGGCAACATTACATTGTAAGAGAACTCAAAATAGAAAGTAAGAATTGCAATGTTCTGTACTCAATTTCATTCGATATATGGGTCATTAACTGATAGAATATCTTCACTAATGTAACCCAAAAATAAATTGTCAACGTCGATTTTCTTCATCTGACCGTATTATGCTAACTTTGGTTATCAAACCCTCACTCCATATGGAAAGCTCAGGCCTACGCTGCAGCAGTTACATCCCGTGGAAGAAAGCCGATCAAGGGAGAACTGGAGAGTTTCCCTTCAGAAGCTGCTAAGTCTGGTTTTGCACCTGTACGTCATTTGCAACCACGTCATCGTCAAGGAGTAAGACCTTACCTCTGTGGGGCGAAAATCACTGCGGTGCTTCTGAACCATTAAAGAACACTGAGTTTTGTGAAACAGTCCTGAGGGACTTAAATCGTACTTTTTGTGAAAGGCTCCAAAACTGACCCAATTCACCAATCCAGGTACAACAGGGAGGTACCGGAATTAGTAGATAGAACATGCCCTTGAAGTCTGACAAGGCCCTGCTTGAATACTGCTACAGCATTTACTAGCCGCTAAACGGACCAATTCCTTAACCCCTCTGAGAATTCTTCCCAATCCGCAAAAGGGGACTGCCACCGCCCACCTGGGAGGCATGGATGAGAATGCAACACGCAAGTAGGGCTGCCGACTGGTACCTGACACCGGGCCTGACTAGCGTCCCTCCGCTGCCCTTCTCCCCATTTAAACTTGCACTGTTCCCCCTGGTAAGGATCAAACCCCTGGAAAAGACTGCCCGAATCTTCTGTGTATCCCTGGATACATGCATTAAACTTAGGAGGCCAGAAAAACAACTGCCTCCTCCCCAGGCACTATCAATGTTCTTAAGAGTCTGGGTATTTTTAACTCAATTTTTCAGGGAGACTATTCCAGAACTTTGCAAGCACCATTCTCCAGGTTGGCTCCCCTCCCAGCGCCCATCTCTTCTCACCTCAGATCCTCTGTCTGATTGCCTTGTGTTCATTGGAAAGCGAGTCCAGTAGGGTGGTGACTCCCAAGGACTCCCTCCCTCCCACACAGGTGAGTGTGACTACTTTCTCCCCACTCCAACTCCAGCTTTTAGAAGTCTACCCTCCTGGACACTGCAGACTCTGCATCTTCCCAAGACACACACGTGGCCACGACCCTCCTTTCAGATTTCTTCCAGGCTGGCCCTGTCCAACCCCAGCCCCTTAAGGATAAATGGCATTAGTCTGAAAATCGCAAACGCCGCAGACTGACACACCAAAGCTGCATTGTCTGGGCTTTCCTCCAACCCAGGCACAGCCCTGCCCCACCTCAGCCTCAGTCTGCAGCTCTCAAGATGATCTAATTCACATGCGTGGCTGTGAACACCAGCTAAGAATGACTACTCCCAACGTGTATCTCTAGTCCGGCTCCTTCACCTGAGCCCCAGGGCCATAGACCCGAGTGCCTCTTTGAAGTCCTAACTTGGATGACAAATGGCATCTTAAAAATGCCTCATGTCCGCCATTTACTCTGGAATTCGATTCCTGGCAGGTACCTCCCAGACACCCCATTTTAGTAACAGCCCCAGCACCCAACTATGTGTTTGAGGTCACATTCAATTTCCACTGTTCCCTCCACCAAGCCCTGCCGTGGAATCAGTCCTGTTATATCCGTCGCTAAGCCCATCTCAAGTCTGGTTCTGCAGGGACCACGGCCGGAACCCCACAAGCTCACAGCATGGTGCACTGAGTCACAGTCCTCCAAAGGGTGCTCCCTGGAGGGGGAGGCATCTCCTGCCACTGGTCACCTCAGAAGGCACTGTATTCTCACAAAGGAGGCCCAGGATAAGGGACTCAAGGTTCTCCCGTGGTCTGAGTTTTGAAGGGCCCGAGGTGTGGGGGAGCTCCTAATTAGCAGACACACTTGCCAGTAAGCAGACGAGGATGGAGGAACCCAGGCAAGGCTGTTCTCACTCCGAACCCTGGGCTCTCGGGAGCCACGGGAAAGGCCTGTGTCCAGGGCATAGCCCGGCCATCACAGATCCCAGCCTGCATTTGCCAACCCGGACAGACTAGACTCCTTCTACTTGTGACATTTACTTCTGATCTGTTCCCCACCCACAATGTGATGGACTCTTTCAGATATTCTCTCCTGTCTGAAGCGAGACAAATTCAGCGATAAATGAAGTGTCCACATTTGGACCAGGGCATGAAAGGAGAAACAAGGCCTCATGGTCAGCATGATGGTGGTGGCCAAACACTTTCACCGGGTGAGATGAACCATGGTGGGGGTGAGAATCCAAGGTCCTACGTCGGCCAAAGCATCTTCCTTCACAGTTGACTGGGGTGTTGGAGACTCACTACCGCAAACTAACGACACGGCCGTCAGTGGTGGACGTCAGCTGCAACAGACACGGAGTCAGCTATTTACTGCCAACATGGGTTAAAAATAAAGGCCGGTGCAGGGAGGCCTGCACGGCTGCTGAGGCAAACCACAGACCCGGCTCTGAATGCCCACTGGCTGGAGCAGGGTGGATGCTAAGGTCCCCTTTAGCAGTCCCTATGTCCACCAGATCCAGGTGAGCCAGCTACTTAGGAGTAGGACATGTTGTCCTGATACTCAGATAAACCAGCCTCGTAAAGGGAACAAAAGAGTGGCATGGATTTTAGACCCACTTCTGCCCCTTTATGAAGGCAAAGTAAAGTAAATGGCACGGGAAGTAAAATGCAAAAAAAAAAAAAATTACTTAACAAAAGAGTGACTGCTTCCTCCAATAGCTGCTCACACCCGAGCCTGCCAATTCCTCACCAGTGACCGCCGGCCAGGCAGCGCCGTCATGCACGTCACACAGCGACAGCCAGGAACCGAGTGCCAAGCACGTGTGTGTAAAAGAAGGAATCGTGCAAGATGCTGCAGAATTTGACTTTACAAGTTTAAATACACCATGAAAAACATCCCTCAGCAGCCGCCTAAATGAATTCGCATCTCACTTCTTCAAAACAATCAAACAAATTTAATAAGGGCGCATTTGTCACCAAATATAAGGAGGACCATACTGGTTCCTTAAAGCAAGGATTTTAAGAGGTATCAAACACCAGTGGGGGATGTGCTAAAAAAAATTAGAAAATAAAAAGATGACAAGGATAATACATGGATCAAGGCAGCTGTTAAGTTTTTGCTTTTTAAAGCGATGGAGACAGCACGGAGGGCGATCTAGCTATTTCCAATGCAGGGTGTGCACAGCCCACATTTTCAGACACAACAAAATGCTCACAGGGCAGTACAAGAGAAAAAGGAATAAAGAAAAAGGAAAAGAGGAACAAGAGAAAATTAGAAACACACAAGAACAAAAATGACTTTGACAGCACATACAAGAATTTACGTGAGTGTGTGAGGCCAGGGACACGGGGATGGTGAGACCCACCCTCACCTCCTGCTCCAAGGGAGAGCAGGGGCCTGAGGGGAGCGGCGCTGCCGGGGGACCTCAACGTGGTCAGCGCCCCTAACCAAAACTCCACATACATGGGTCTAGGCAGGTCTTAAGCTACAAATTGTGGTCACATTTCAGGCTGGACAGTTTTACGCACTTCCACCAAGAGTAGTAGGAGAGAATTAGGCTCTGTTCCTGCACCAAAGCATTGTTTAAAAAATTAATGTCTGCGGAATAGTAAAAGCAACAATGGAGTAAAAGTGACTGGAGGAGAACGTGCTTGACCCGAGCTCACTGGCCACGTTATCTCACTGACGTTAAGATGCTGGCTGAGACCTTACGGTACCAAAACAGACAGACGCACCAGGAGGGAGGTTTAATGCGCTGCTATATTTTGATGCCGGGAGCCATGCCTGGTACACGAGGTTCTGGGTAAACAATGGTGACTGTGTCAACCACTATGGGCTAAGCACATATCCAGCTACTCCTCCAAATCCCACGGACAGATTTCAAAAGGCAAAAACAAGCAGGAATTCTCTGGTGGGTCCGCAGACTCAGAGCCAAGCAGTTGCTGAGCAAAAATGTCACCAGTGCCTCCTGTGACAAAAGAGGAGGCACTGGCCTGGGGGCTGGGGCAGGGCTCCAGGCTTCCACTGCTCACCCACCAGTCTGTCCAGGGCGAGAAGGTGGTCCCTGCTTACGTTGCACCGATGCACCTACCTTGACTGACGCCTGGGGGATAAGCAGGAGGTGACATGTGAGGTGAACGGAGCCAGCCTTTGTGTAGCACGGTGCTGGCAGCTGTGCCCTCAGCATTGCCCAGGCTCCTAAACCTGACAACTCATCTCCAAGGAGCAGATGGGGAGCGCGGGCATGTAGATCACAGGGCCCTGTGAGGACAAGGACAGATCATGGCCACGACATGCCTTGCCCCTTACTTAAGCATGCCCGGAGGAACAGAAAATTCATCCAGAGCCCGCTAGGCACCTCACGCAGGTGGGACTCGGTTCCTCTTGCCTATCACTCACAGGGCTGTTCTGGATATTCTTTTTATCAATTCTCTGGCATCTTCTCCTCCAACTTACCAACAACCAGAAAGTAGAATGTGATCTTAGTTGAGTTCAAGAATCACAGAGCACCGCCTCCACAGCGGGCCCGGCAGCACGTGTCAGGTCGTCCGACCATCACCTGTGGGACCGCCATGAGCCCTCTCCAGACTCAAGGACCGTGGCCGTAGGCCGGGGGGACACAGATTCCCTCACTCTCCCCAGCAAAGGGGGACCACCTCTCGGCAAAGGCATCTCACCCTCTTCTGCCCGAGGGACAGCACAATAGATACACGGGGAAATAGAGCAGAAGTTGGGGGGTTAGGCAGCCCAGAAGAGCTCGTCTGTAATTCCGAGGCAAAGTGGGGCCGTTGACTTAATCACAGGGACAAAGTGAGGATGAACATTTCTCTGCTCTTTCGCATACTCCGTGATACACCTTTCCCTGCATAAGGAGTTCATTCGGAGGTCCCTGGCGGTGTTTCTGATGTCCTAACATGGCATGCTGCCTGTCGGGCAGGAAGAGAGGGCCTGAGCCGAACAGGTGCTGAGCCTGGGAAGCAGGAGACACTGGATCCAAGCCAGCTCAACCAGCGCCTCGTTCTGCCTCTCGGGATTCAGCATCTCATCTATAAGCAAAGGGATGAGACTGTCGCAGGAAACGCTGCCCAACAGAAATGAAATGAGAGCCATGTAAAGAAAGTTTCCCAGTTGCCACATTTAAAATGGTAAACAAAGAAACAAACCAACAAACAAAAAACAAGTACTATAAACTGATTTTAAGAACATATCTTACATAATCTACTGTATGTAAAATACTATCATTTTGACATGTAATCAATAGAGGAAGTAACAAGATAGTTTATATGCTTTTAATAGACAAGCCTCAGCGTCTCATGTGCATTTGAACTACAGCACATCTCTGCACAGACCAGCCTCCTCCCCAGTGCTCCTAGCACCAGTGGCTGTGGCTAATCTATTGAACAGCAACTCCAGGGGTCCCACCAGGGTCCTGGCTGAAAAGCAGGAGTAAGTGCTCTAACACTATCACTAAAAGGATCTCTCTGAAACAAAGGCGGATTCACTTTTAAATGTCTGTAAACCGTCGGGCTGCACCTCCCTCCGCCCTTGGATACAAGACAGTCCTATTCCGTGCTGATCCATTTCTGGATGGAGAGAAGAAACCCGGCACACAGCCAGGGTGGATTGGCCTCAAGGTAAACTTACCTGCTGTCTGTGTCCAGTCCCATGAAGTCCTCCTTCTCAAACGGCATGCAGAGGAGTGGGATCTTGCCCCATACTTGTCAGGGGCCCCATCCAGCCACTTGGACTTGAGCAAGATGAAGAGTGACTCAGTGAAGTCCTCGATCCTCTTCTCCACCACCCTGCAGTCCTCGTAGATTGAAGGCCACGTCGGTGCGCGGCTGCTTGGCTACCTCCCCATGCAGCACAAAGACAAAGAGCTGAGAGTCATTAAGCGTGGTGCCATACAGCTCCTCTGCACGTGGAGCTTCTCGAAGGCCTTGGCCGAGAGGCAGTCGGTAATGGTGACAAGGCCCACAAACATGCGTTGGGTCTGGAAGCCGCTCCATCCATTCTTGGGCGCATAGTAGTGCCTGTAGTGCATACAGAGTGCGCCCTGGGATTGCACGGGCTGATCTGGCTCACCAAGGAGATGCGCTTATAGATGCAAAAGAAATTCTCCTCTGAGATGATCCCCACTGGTTTGACCACCACGGGAAGAGTCTCATAGTCCTCAGCACACTGCACGTAGTCAGGGATGCTCATGTTGCAGGCCCTGCCGAGAGGGGAGAGGAGATCGAGGTAAATATTGTGCTGTGGGCTGCGGGCGCCTCTGGGTTGCGGTGACCTGGTGTGTACCAGCCAGAAGGCAGGGGAAGCCCAAGCAAATCCAAGGGGTACAGTTTGTCCTTCAGAGCCTGCACATGGCTAACGTAGCTCGGATCACTTTACCCAGCTTTTGGTCTAGGCTTCCTGCTCCTGCAGAGAAGGGTCATTTCTTGTTTTCTGTTTCAAAGCACCTAGCAAGACCCTGATGCAAAGTCACTGCTCAAAAATGCGGAATAAAAAAATGAAAAAAGGAACTGCTTTCCGCAACCCCCTTCAGCAGAATATAAAGAAAAGGACAACAGTAGGAGCAAAAGATCTGGATTTCAATTCCAATTTATTTGAACCCCTAAGCTGCAGAATAATGGATAAGAAAATTTGCCTTGGGGAAGAGGGTACAGTTCAGTGGTAGAGCACATGCTTATCATGTACGAGGTCCCAGGACCTCATTTTAATAAATGAAACAAATAAATAAACCTAATTACCCTCCTCAAAAAATACTTTTTAATTCAAAATTCAAAAAACACCTTGCAATTGACACAACATTGTAAACTTGACTATACTACAATTAAAAAAAAAAAATCCTTGCCTTACAAGAGTATATCTGGATTATGGAAGTTTGCAAATGTAAAATGCCTAGGGTACCATCTGCATAAAAAGGGGTGACTACAAATTTACTATCCCTCCTTTATGAGCTATATTTCCTTCGGGGGGGTTATAACCTCTCAGAGCTAATTTTCTCAGATTTAAAAAAAGTAAACATTACCTGATTCTCAGTACTGCTGAAGAATCAGATAACCCTATGAAAGCATCTGACCCACAGAGTTTACTCAATAAATGTTTGTAGAATGAATGAATAAACAAGCAAAACGAATGCTGCTCCCTGCCATAGACTATCATAATGGTACGGCTTGGAAATCCCAAGCCCACGTTCCACCCGTCTCTACAATAACCATGTAGGTGTCCTGGGCAGGCGTGTGTGCTTCTCTAAGCCCCAGTTTAATCGTGAATAGAAATGATGGCAATAACACAAACCTCAAATTGTTAGTGAGTCAGTAATGAATCGTACCCCAAATTTGCAAGATGGAACCATTAAGGAAAACTGGGAAAAGGGTCCATAGGCCCTCTCCATATTATCTCTTACAACTACATGGGAATCTACATTATATCTCAAAATAAAATTTCTTCTTTTTTAAAGAAGCTATTGAGGTTAAATGTGCTCACTGTCTCAAAAAAGGAACACACAGAAAAAATAGGTCAATTCCCAGCACATGAGATACACTCAGTTAACATTCCCACTGAACCCACTGGTCCCTACAACTTCAGAGCAAGAGGATGGGTCCTCGTGGCCAGAGGCCACTGCACCTGAAGCTAACAAAGCTAATGGTGCTCACTTCCAAGAGCCCCTGTCACCACCCTTGTTCTAATTTTCTATTTGTAATTTTTTTTCTTTTTATTAAATAGAAACTCCCAATTGCATAGCCTTCACCTGACTAGACATCAAGATGGCAGCCCTTCAAAATCTGACCACAGAGATCATGATGGCAGCCCTTCTTGGTGAAACCAAAAAATTAAAAGCCATTTCCACAAGACCTCTGTGTAAATCTACTAGGGAACTTCATCCTGGACTGAGGAAGAGGACTGGGGAGGAGGGGGCAATCTGGTTCATAGAGAACTATGGGCCACCTGTCCCACGATGGAATTTAGACTCAACCATCACCCTCCAGGAAATTTAAAATACACAGCGACATAGTGCTATGGGCAAGATTTTTTTTTTTTTAAATCCCTGAATCATTTGCAGGTCTTGTTTCTACTGAGACACATATAGATTATGTGTATAATGTTTCACAAAACCCTTAAAATATTATCACCCCAACTTGACACATCAAGAAACTGAGGTAGAGAGGTTTGTCACATTGTGCAAGATTAAAGAGAGGCCACGACAGACACCATATTTAAATCAAAGCCCCTGCTCCAGTGCTCACACTAGAAAGTGTGACATACTGCCCCTTTTCTGCCCTCTCCCTGCAAGAAATCTCTGAAGAGTATTTTCTGTGCCACATGGAATCACAATCACATCAATTTTCCACAAAGAGCTATGTCACTCCTTGCAGGACGTAACAAAATCTAAAGTTTTGGGATGGGAGGAGAGATTTGCATTTTCTGTTTCTCAAAGGAAACATGGCTTTAAAAGAAACTGAAAAGCACTTATCTAGTCTAAGCCCTCATTGTGCAGAGAAAGAAACGGAGGGTCAGAAAAGATGAGGAAAGGGCCTTATTAACAAATATTGCCTCAGCGCAGCACTAAGCCAGCCCTGGGCACTGCTGGGGGAGGATCTGGGAGACCCAGGAGGATGAGTGTTAGAAAACGGAAAGAGAAGAAGCATACAAGGCCCTGTCTCTAAACCACTATACCATGAAATTCCACCATATTACCCAGTATGGGGGCGGCCAATAATAAGGTGGGGTAAACAGGTTACAGAAACCTGGAAGTCTCAACCATAGTGGAAATTCCAACATTTACTATGTTTTTTTCCCAGTTCAAGCATCAACTCAGTGGGCACTCTGTACCAGTGACTACACTAGGCCTGGAGTTCTCCCAAATACAGATCTCTATTACCACGTGTGCAAACCACATAAAGGCCACCAGAAGAAAAGCGCTCACAGATAACATGGAATTACTGAAACTGAAAGCAGCCAAAGAGCATATATTACTAGGAAAAACGGTGCTGCTAGAAATGGACTCATGGACATAGAAAGCAAACTGTGCTTAGCAGGCAGGAAAGGGGAGATTAACCGATACACATTAATAAATATAAAATAAATGACAAGGACCTACTATATAGCACAGGGAACTATATTCAATTTCTTGTAATGAGTTCTACTAAAAACAATCTAAAACATATGTAGATACATATGCATATGTTTATAACTGAATCTCTGCTGTACACCTGAAACTAACATTGTAAATTGACTACACTTCAATAAAAAATAAATTAAAAAAGTAAGTAAAAATAAAAGCAACGCCATTAAGAAAAAAAAAAAAGAATACTGTAATCCCCTTAGCTGTAGGTGCTGGAGAATCCTGGTTGCAAGAACCAAGTCCACTGGATCACTCCAGCACTGGCTGTCACTCTTTCTGACCATCAGAGAGTCACTTGGCTTCACTGAGGTTACTTTTCTCTTCTGTGAAAGGCTACAGTAGCAACTAAAGATGTATAGAATCTCATCATTCACAAGCCCAACAATTAGTGAGGACTTCCCATGGGCCAGGCTCTGGAGAGATGAAAAGATACAGTCCCAGATATATTCATGGTTAGAAGAAATTTATGCCATAAAGACATTAATTCTTCCTGTTTTGATACACAGATTCATTGCAATTCTGATTAGAATTCCTACCAGATATTTCATGGAATGTAACAAGTTAATTTATGGTCAGAAATAGGCAAGAAAGTTCTTTAGAAACACCACTGGGGAGGGGTGGGTATGTCACTCATTTCCACTGGTCTTTCTGATGTGATGAAAACGTTCTGGAATAATAATTGTTGCACAACTGTGAATATGCTAAAAGTTGCTGAATTGTACCATTTAAATGGATGGACTTCATGGTGTGTGAACAATATCACAATAAAGCTCTTATATGAAAAAATATTTCTTCACAATTATTTTTCCCTCTATACTACTAGTCTGCCCCACGATTTAAGAAAAACCAAAAACCAAAACAAACCAAACTGTGCCAGGAGCTCTTTAGGACTGCAATGTCCCTGGGTCTCCAACGCCTCTGGTGGTGCTGTTCCTGTTAAAGCACCCTAGCTGGGCTGGGCTAGTTAGGGACTGTAACTATCTTTTTAAAATCGACAGTTACACGTTTCACCCTGGGAGTGGGAAGGAAGGAGCATGTCACAGCCTCATGCCTTCAGCTCATTTTTTAATTGAACCAAGCCCTGCTTTCAACACTGTAATCCCTGGCACTATAAAAACACGTAACATCAACAAGCACCGCCATCATAACACCTGAAAGTGTTCAAGGTACTTACCTGGGGCAGAAACACTGAGGGAGGAGACAGAAGCTCGCTCAGCACTGAGGATTCACTTTCCCGACTCCACCAGAAGCTGGGCTTTAAAGCCGGAGGCTCTCAGCCCAGGGAGCAGCGCCCACGCCGCTGAACTTGTCCTCAGGGAGCAGGAAAGGAAGAGCAGGGCAGCCCCGGGGTCGCGGGGCAAGGAAAGCGGGGGGGGGGTTGGTGGAAACGCGGGCTGCAGCTCCGCTCGGAGGCCAGCCCCAGCCCCAGCCGCCTGCCGCAGTTCGGGTCCGCAGACCCCGCCCGCCCGGGACACAGCCCGCCCAGGGGCGGGGACGGGCCGGCGGCCGAGGAGAGGCAGCCCGGGAGGAGAGGACTCGCGGGCGGGAGAGGGGAAGGGGATGCCAGCCACGGACTGAGGGGAGCCCGGCTGGGTGAAAAGCTGCAGGTGCACACCTGGCCATGCACAGGTGTGGCCGGGGCGCCGGGGTAGGTGGCGCGGGCAGAGGGGTCTGGCCAGAGCAATTCAGCTGAACACAGGCTGACTGGCTCCCTGGGGAGGGCTGTGACATGCCGACCGCCCTCCCGCAGCCACCTGACCCCTTTCCCGGGAGCCCCCCACCTTGCACTTCCACAGCCAGAGGTCCCGGCCCCGGGCAGGAGCTAAAGGCCTACCGGCCGACAGAGCTGAGAAGGCTTTGGGGCCGATACCCGGCTCGGAGCTGGAGCTTCCAACCCGCGGTCCAGCTGGCACCGACTGCCCATGCGCAGGAGGGCCAGCGATCCACCCTGGTTTCTGCGAGAGAAGGTGGGGCAGCGAGGGAGGGAGAAGATGGGAGGGGGAGGAGAGGAGGGGAAAAGTGGAGGGAGACAGATGGACAGGAAGAGGAGAGAAAAGGGATGGATCTGGAGAGGGTAGGGTCGTAGCGGAGATGGAGAGAAAAAGCTTTACCTCTGGGGGCACCCCGAAGGAGGCGGCAGTCCTGCCTCTGTACCATTCAGTTACCCTTCAAGGCCCGAAGCTCATGTTTTACCTCTCGGATCCAGCCCTCCATCCGATGCTTCTGCAGAACCCCTATGGGTATCACACCCGTTGCCCCCACGCGGAGCTGGGTTTTCTGTTGCTCTGCGAACCAAACACCCACAGGTGTTGTCGCTCAGAACTACCTTGGGAAGAGTACCTATTCCCCTTTTACACGCTGGGAAACAGGCAGGCATGATCTCTGCCTTAGTTCCACTCTCCCAGGTGTTGGGCTGGCGGGGAGAGGGGTGGTACAAGATCAGAGCCCCAGACAGAGCAGACTGCCTGAGTGTTGGTGCACAGTCCCCATCCCTCCTGGGTAAACCACACCCCACCCTAGTGGAACCATCAAGGGCTCACAGTAGTTCCCTGGGTGTGGGAGAGCTATCCTCATGTAAAGGAAAAGCCCAGCTGGGCTAACAAGCTAAGTCACAAATCTAAGTGTGATAAGTGTCGGTTTACTGATCTAAATTCTGCTGGGCTAACTCGTAAATCTGAAGTTTAGTGTCAGTTTACTGGGCTAACAAGCTAACTCGTAAATCCAACCTCAACAGGTGTCAGTAACGTGATCTATTACAAGTTGATAAGCTCCAGTGTACTGATTCCTTGCTTTTTGTTGTTTGAGCCTCATTGGCTAATACCCCTTACTTGTAATTAACCCTTTAAAACCTCATGTGCATGTCTTGGAGGTGCTCAGAACTTCGGAGCAGAAGCCCCTCTGAGTCCGCAGGCATAATAAATCTGAGTACTCCAACCCTCCGAGTGGTGCTTGTTTCTTGGCTGGCCTGTTGTTTCCATAACACTCAGTTCCAGTGCCCAGCTTGCTAGGTAGATAGGAGTGTTACCGAGTCCAAATTCATTCTCCTCAGTGCAGGACAGGCCAATAAGTTGGGAGACCAGGTTTTGGGGCAAGGAATAGCAAGTCTCTGTAGACCTAGGTGGCAAACTAATGTCCTGGAAAACCATCTCCCCAAGTCAGAATTCAGGCTCCTTTCCTACGTGCTTGGTTGTTGCAAACTTCCTGGTGTAGGAATTCCTTCTTGTTAGAATCCTTTGTTCTTGCAGCTATCTGCCTGGGTCAAATCTCTGTAAACCTCCAACAAAACAAACGTTATTTTCTATTCTGTAATTTGTTATCTTTTTATGAATGAAAAGGTGTTAAATATCCTTAAAGGTCAGAGCCTTCAGAGTAGGCTCTCCTGTATATTTCAGGCTCTAAGCAACATTGTTTTACAAGCAAGATGAAGCCTAGGAGACAGAGCATAGGGTTAAAGTCAAATGAAAAAATCTAATATGCAGTCAGATTTGTTCTGTTCTATTACCCGGGCAGAAGCCACTTAAGGATTTAAATCCCTTTAAGTTAAAAATAACTAAAACTTTAAAGGAATTTACATACATAGTTGGGAATGTGCATACCATATCTGGAAAAGCATCCAAAGGATAGTAAACAGTGGCATCTCCAGGGAGGGCTGGAAGAACAGAGGATGAGGGTAAACTCTTTCACTTGTGTATTTTTGTGCTCTTTTTGAATTTTTTTAACCATTTGCATGTATTTCTTTTTCAGTTAAAAAAAATGTGTAATGTAGCAAAGGAGTAATTAGCTCAGCAAATACAGCAACCATGGAATCACTGAGTCATCACTTTTGACTTAAGCCAGGAAGCATTTATTGACTCTCTCCAATGTGCCCAGTGCTGTTTTAAGACTTCTTTTATGATTGTTATGTATTATTATTATTATTACTATTATTATTATTATTGTTATTATTATTTTATGAAATAATAACAAGGTATCCCCCACCCCTGCTATTGGCTGGTGGGAAACCAACTGAGTTTTTATTGAGTTGTTTTCCAAGGACTAGAGATGAGTTATAAACTGAACACATCTTCAGGGCAAAACAGGCGGAGTGGTTTTACAGCACGCCAGACAGCTATGAAGGGTTTTCAATAAAGGTGCCCAAAGTCTGAGAGAGAAAGCCTCCAGGGCCCTACAAAAAGCTGCCCAAACTGCCTTCTCCATGGCACTACTGAAATAGGAAAGAACAAATCTGACTCCATATTTGATCTGTTCCTTTGACTTTAAGAAAACCACGTTAATAAGCTCCGGTCTTTTCATGGGTTATGATGTCACAGAGGAGACGGACAGGTCAACAAGGAACCACTCTGCCGTGATCACTGAGCCGGGGAACGGGATGGGCGGCAAGATGTATGATGCAGACATAGCTGTGCCCGTGCTTCTAGGCAGGTAACTAAAGTCGCCTCGACAATGTGTCAAACACGTGTGCCCACGTCCTCATCACCTGACATGTATTAAAGTGAAATGGAAACCTATAAAAATCCAATACCCTTGGTGGGTACACCGTCCAAAGAGCAAAGTCACATTTTGACAACTGGCCATCCCGGTTCCCTGGGATTCATTCTTGGAGAACCTTAGAAACCACTCCTCTGTCCTTAAGAAGTGCTGCATATTTGTTCTATCTTTGGCTCAGTGATGGAGCATGTTCAAGTGAACTTTAATGTCTGCACAGATTTGACTGTCTTTCTCCAGTTTCACTTGTCCATTCTAAAGAGGCCTGAGCTAAGTCCATCCTCCGTAAGATCTATTCCCTCCAGTGACAGCTCATTGAGCCTGCAATTAAAAGCCAACTGAACAAGACTGTCTGTCCTCAGCTAAAAAGTTCACCCACCCTTCACTGCTTTCTTAATCTCCTCTCCAGGCTAATTGCAACAGACTAACACCTCCCTCTACCAAGCTCCCCAACTATGTCAGTTTGTCTCCCCAAAGAGAAAGTAAGGTCCATAAATGAGGAATCAACTCCATAGGCACCTCTGAATTCCTAGCATATAGTAATGTTAATAAATAGAACTATGATTATGGCTTCTTTCCTTTAAAACATTTCCGGTTATTTGAATGAGACCTTGGAAGAGAGGTGTTTGCCGTCCAGTATCTTGATCCACAAGACTCTGGAGGCCTTTTTCGGAATGGATGCTCACTGATTCATTCAAACCACAACTTCTCATTCCAGGAGTAGCTGTGCTTTTCTGCCAGGAGTTTGTGGTCACTCTCATGCCAGAAGAGCTTTAAACTATATCCTTACTTTGGATTTGTTATTTTTCCCCTCTTCCAACAAAATTGACTTTCCTTACTGTCTTGCCTTGAGGAATTTTTTTCCTAGTTCACCCTTTAGTAAACCATGCTTCTCGGGATTGGCTTGGCCTTACATATGATCAGTCATCCAACTCCCAGTGTGAGAGGCTTCGGGCTCACCTCCTGCCCTACTGTCAAGGCAACTGAAACTCAGTACAGGAGCCAACAGGCACCCCAGGGTGTCTAAGGCTCATGTATCACCCAGAATCCCTGCTTTCTGGTTTGTCTTAGCTTCTGAGGATTTCCTCTCCCTTTCTTGACAATTAGCTGTGCAGCTTGAAAGATGAGGAAGGAAGGTTTTATTTCTTAATCTGCATTTTAAGAAACTTGTGTAATGAAGGTTTTCACAACTTTCTACAACCCTCCATTGCCGAGACAGAAAACACACTAGATATTTTCTAAGTTTAGCTATCATGTGTATTTTTTCTTTTGTTTTCTTAACTGCAAACAGACATCTTTTAATTAAAAAAAATTAAGGCCCCAAATAGGATAGAGAAAGGGCATACAAATTTAAAGGGCAAAGACAGAAAAATGATAAATACTCTACAAGGTTAATATAATACTTACTCTATGGATCAGATCAGCAATTCTCAGTAACAGCTAATTGAAATATGACCATGAGGTAAAAGGTCTCTCTTGTCAGGAGATGGCTAACAGAAAAATAGAAATAAATCAACAAACTAAAATTCTAAGTCTGGCGAGGTACAGAAGGCTACCAGCAAATTGTGTCATCTTCTGGAAAGGAGGGAGGCTCACCAGCACTTTACTATGGAGCCTGAGCCCAGGGGAGGTCGGTGAAGTGAGCTCTGTAAGTACCCAATTAGCAAAGTGGGTGATGAATAAAGAGACGTGAGCTTTGATGACAGAGATGATACTACTATTCACTTGTCCTGTAAAGTATGTCTTCACTTTCAGTGATCAATACCTCGGTGTATTCAGGGATTAAGATTATAGGAAAATTCACAGCCTGGGCCCAGACCTCCCCTTTGAGCTCGTGACAAAGCACTTAGATGTCTCATGGGCAACACCAACTCCACCTGCAAAGAGCTGACTTCATGGTGCTCCTCCCATAGCCGTCCTGCCCAGGGCCCCTGGTCGGGGGGCAAGGACTCTCTGCCTCTCCCAGCTCAGGCCCATCACTCACAGATGTGACTGGACCCCTCGTTCAGGACCCAGATTTCCTCAGTCACCGAGTCCCAACACCCACACCTGTCTTACCAGATACTCACTGGCACTCACTCAGCACTGAATCTGTGCTGGGTACCATGCTGCACACTGTGCACACGTTATCTCACTGGATCTCCACAGCAGTCCTGGGAGGTCGGTACATCGCTGCTTTTATTGATTAGATAAATTGTTTCTCTTCCTTGAGTGCATCATCCAAAGTGACACGGCTACAGAGCCACAAAATTGGGACTGAAAACCACTTGAAAACTGAACACTGCTACACCTCGCAGCCACCCTTCTCTGACTCATCACATCACCTCCTGCCGAGACTTCTAAATGTTTCTAAGCATTCTACAAGACAAAAGTGATCTACGAGAGCACCCCTCTCCCCTACTTAAATTCTGTCAATGACGGTCCACTGCCCTTAGGAGAAAGCCCCACCGGGCCTGAGCACAGCCCAACGGCCCCGCATCCGAGTTCCCTGCTCGGCCTCACCGCCTCACCCACCACGCAGCCCTACACGTGCCGTGTCCAGGACAGGGATGCTGACTCCGTACAACCCGGGACTCATCTCAATCGAACAATGATCACCCTCTTCAGTGGTCACCCTCTTCATTGCTGACTCTCAGAAAAATATTTTCTCAGGATGAATCAATATCTTTTTCCATACAACTTCCCGTCATTGATAATGAGCTCCCCCCAAAAGAGAGAAGACATAATTCTCAGTCTCCTTATCTGTAAAGTGTGAATAACAAGGAAATATGTGAGGTTTTAAGAGAAATAATATTCATGTGAGGCTGAGGGACAATTCCCAACATACAGTAAGCACTCAATATATGCTTACTTAATATTAATAAGAATATATTGCATTCCAGCAACCTTAAATCAATGTTTTATGGCTTTCTCCAACAGACTGACAAACTGTTGGACGAACCCCTTTGAGCAGATCAGCACAAGCATACTGGAAAGGTAAGCGCTGACTCAGGTTACAGCTGCAGCCAACCAGCACTACGGGGCGGGGGCAGTTTCTCAGACTATTACATGTTGCTTGAGCATTTAATTGTCACTAATGAATAAAGACAGGTGTTCTTTTGTCAAAGCTCCTGAAACATAAATCTTCAAAGATTGATGCAAATTAGATTTCAAGTACAACACTCTCTCTAGAAATTATTTGATAATAGTCTTAGCTTCTCTGCACATCAAAAGGGCATGTTCTTAATGTATCTGACTACACCGAAAGTGTTGTTTAAAAGAAATTAAGATGAAGCCATCCTGAATAAGCTCTCAGTATCATCTGCACAAAGCTCCACCCAAGGGTCTCATTTCTCACTTCCACATAGGTGTTCAGGTAGCTTAACCTGGGTCTTGGTTTCTTATGGCACGGGGGTGGGAAGAGTTGTGGATAGATTTATGTACCAAATATAAACCTAGGGTATTTACTGCGTAGGAATCCTAGAAATAAACAAATTGATATATAGTCCTACCCTCAAGAATCTCAGACTTTCCATTTACAACAGCATTAAAAATAAAATGAGAGATACATGTAAGAAAAATTTACAAGATTTGTACATTGAATATTTTGAAGTATCACCCAAAAATTTTAAAAGATCTACATATATGGAAGATATACCATGTTGATGGAATGGTAGACAATATTGTTAAAAATGTTAAGACTCCCCAAAGTGATTTACAAATTCAGTGGAATCCCTATCAAAATTCCAGCTGACTTCTTTGCAAAAATTGAAAAACTTATCCCAAAATTCATATGGAAGTGCAAGGGGCCCAGGACAGCCAAAGCAATCTTGAAGAAGCAGAGCAAAGTGGGAGGACTCACTTTAAAGGGTACTAAAAACCTATAGTACTAAGTCAGTATGGTACTGGCATAAGTTTGGATAAATAAATCTATGAGACACAATAAAATCCCAGGGGGAAAAATCTTACATTTACATTCAGTTTTCCACAAGGGTGCCAACAACACTCCATGGAAAGAATAGTCTATTCAACAAATGGTGCAGGGAAAGCTGGGTATCTGCAGGCAAAAGAATGAATCTGGAATCTGGACCCCCATATTTTATATAACAAATAAAAATTAATTCAAAATGGATCAGAGACAGAAACGTAAAAACTAAACCTATAAACTTTCTAAAAGAAGACACAGTATAAATCTTTGAGGTCCTAGGATAGGCTTTGGTTTCCTACATACAATACGAAGAGCACAAGTGATAGAAGAAAAAAGCAGATAAACTGGACTTCATCAAATTTAAAACCTTTTTGTTACAGAGGACATCATCAAGAAAGTGAAATGACAGGGGAAGGGGGTATCTCAACTGATAGAGGGCGTGCTTAGCAAGAAAAATAAAATAAATCAATACATCTAATTACCTCACCTGTAAAGAAATTGTTTTAATGTTTAAAAGAACTAAAGTGAAAGCACAATCTGCAGAATAGGAGAAAAATTTTACAAAGCATGTATCTAATAAGAGACTAGTATTCAGGATATTTAACAAATGCTTACACCTGAACAATACAAAGAAAATCGACCCAATTTTTAAATTTTCCAAGGATTTAAAACAATACACAAATGGCCAATAAGCATATGAAAAGAAGCTCAGCATCACTAGCCAAGTCACAATGAAAATGAGATCTTATTTTACACCCACCAGGATGCTTATAATCAAAACATGCACAATAACAAGTGTTGTTCAGGAGGCAGAGATACCTCATATGTGGCCAGTGGAAAGGGACAATGGTGCAGCTTCTTTGGAGAAGTCTGTTGTTTCCTCAAAAGGTTAGAGTTATATGGCTCAGCAATTTCACTCCTACATGTAGAGTCATCCCTTAGTATCCTCGGGGGGTTGGTTTCAGGAACCCCCCATCCTGGATTCCATAATCCAAGGATGTTCGAGTCCCTTTACAATCAGCCATCTGGATCCATGAAGTGGAAACTACAGATATGGCGGGCCAACTGTACAGCCAACAGAATGAAAACATATTCTCACAAAAACTTGCACATCAATATTCATGGCAGTATCATTCAGAGTAGCCAAAGGTTACAAACAATATCCATCCATCAATGAACGGATAAACAAAATTACCAAGAATAGTCCCACAAACTTTTGGTCATTGAATCTTTGACAAAGGAGGTGAGAACATACAATGGAGTAGACAGCCTCTTCAGAAAATGGTGTAGGGAAAACTGGACAGCTGCATGTAAATCAATGAAGTTAGACTACTCCCACACAGCATACACAATAATAAATTCAAAATGGCTTAAAGACTTAAACATGTAGACAAGAAACTATAAACCTCTTGGAAGAAAACATAGGGAAAACATCTGGCATACATCTCAGCAATGTTCTCCTAGAGCAGTCTACTCAAGCAATAGAAATACAAGCAAAAATATACAAGTGGGATGTAATTAAGCTTACAAGCTTTTTCACAGCAAAAGAAACAGTAAGCAAAACAAAAAGGCAACCTATGGAATGGGAGAAAATATTTGCAATAAATGAGGCTGACAAGGGCTTAATTCCCAGAATATATAAACAGCTTTTACACTTCATAAGAAAGAAAAACAAACAACTCAATCCAAAAATGGGCAGAAGACCTAAAGAAACTTTTCTCCAATGAAGACATACAAATGGCTGATAGGCAGCTGAAAAAATGCTCAATATCGTTATCAGAGAAATGCAAATCAAAACTGCAATCAAATATCACATCTCGCCAGTCCGAATAGCCATCATTCAGAAGTTCACAAACAATAAATGCAGGAGAGGCTGTGGAGAACAGGGAACCCTCCTACACTGTGGTGGGAATGCAGTTTGGTGGAGCCATTGTGGAAAACAGTATAGAGGTTCCTCAAAAGACAAAAAATTGACCTCCCATATGACCCAGCAATCCCACTCCTAGGCACATATCCAGAAGGAACCCTAATTCAAAAAGACACCTACACCCCAATGTTCACAGCAGCACTATTTACAATAGCAAGACATGGAAACAACCTAAATGTCCACTGACAGATGACTGGATAAAGAGGTTGTAGTATATTTGTACAATAGACTGCTATTCAACCATAAAAAAAATAATAAAATAATGCCATTTGTAGCAACATGAATGGACCTGGAGAATGTCATTCTAAGTGAAGTAACCCAGAAAGAGAGAGAAAAATACCATATGAGATCGCTCACATGTGGAATCTAAAAAAAAAAAAAAAAAAAGGAAAAGCAACCAAACAAAAAGATAAACTTATCTACAGAACAGAAACTGACACAGAGACATCGAAACCAAACTATGGTTACCAGAGGGGAGAGGGTGTGGGAAGGAATAAATTGGGAGTTCAAGATTTGCAGATAGTATGTATAGAGTAAACAGCAAGTTTATACTGTATAGCACAGGAGAATATATTTAGTATCTTATAGTAACTTATGTTGAAAAAGAATATGAAAATGAATACAGGTATGTTCCTCTATAAATGAAGTGTTGTGCTGTACACAAGAAACTGATGCAACATTATAAACTGACTAGAATTCAATGAAAATATTTTTAAATAGACAAAAAACGAGAAAAAAAAAAGATATTATCAAATCAAAAGAATAAATTACTGATTGAGGCTACAACATGGATGGACCTTGAAAGTTTATACTAAAATAAGCCACACACAAAAGGGCAAATAGTGCCCTTTTAGGTGAACTGCTCTAAGCGTTTACTGTACTATTCCAGTACATTTTCTGGAGGTTTGAAGTCTATCAAAATCAAAATAAAATGTATTATTCATTAAAAACATAAAATGATTCCTCACAGGAGGGCTTTAATTATTAAATGCAGAAATGCATGTAAAGCTCCTGGAACAACAATTTGCATGTCCACAGAGAGTCACTGTTGTCACTGCCACTCAGAGGGTGGTGCCAGCGCTGATGAGGGCTGCCTCCACTCGCTCCCCTGCAGAGAGGAGTGAGGGCCTGGGCTCTGACAGGAAGGGTGACCATGAACATGGGTTAGACAGAGCCACTCCCCAGACTCTGCGTTACCCAGCTTTCTTATACAAACTGCTCCATCTAACATAAACACGCTACAGGGATGGATCTTACAACACAGGGAATATAGCCAATGTTTTACAATAACTATAAATGGAACATAAAAATAAAAATTGTGCAACTATTGTACACCTGAAACTTATATTGTACATCAGCTATACCTTTATAAAAAATTAAAAAATAATTTAAAATTTTATCACTTTAGTATTCAATTCGGTTTTTAAGTAACTACTAAACAGCTTAGAAAGTATAAAATATTTAAGTGTGATAAGTTTGTTTACATATTTATTTACTTTCAGCCTCCTGCTAAAAGAGAAATTAAACAATTTTTTAAACACAGCTTAACAACCATAACAACAAAAAGACAAAAGTGAGAGTGAAGACAAAATGGAGATTGAATACTTAAATGAAACCAGGGGAAGGTAAAGTCATAAAAATGAATGCCATGAAGTTAGGATAAGTGTTAAAGGCCGACTAGAAATTCAGCTGTAAGATTCTTGGCAGCTAAAGCAAAAAGTAAAAGATGATGGGACGGGTGGTAGAGCTCAGTGGTAGAGCGTGTGCTTAGCGTGCACGGGGTCCTGGGTTCAAGTGCCAGGGCCTCCACAAACAGATAAATACACGTAATTACCTACCCCCTAAAGAGCCCCAAAGAAAAGAAAAAGAGAAATTTGTTTCCTAAAAAATCCTGATATTAAATTTAGATTAAATACTTGAAAAAAAAATTAAAATAGAAAAGATGAGTGACACAAGTGATAATGCCCGTGAGATCAATCTGCAGTGGCTGCTGGCACGTCCCCATGTCCCACGTGGGGAAATCTGAAACATCCTTCTCACCACTCAGATTCATCCTCAGCCCAAACCACCCCACCCCCTGTTAAATGCAGGAGCACGGGTAGGGCACGGCCTTTGCTCTCTCTGTGTCATCAGAGTGAGACAGGATGGAAGGGGGCAGAGCACAGCCATTCAAGGAAGGCCACAACTATTAACATCAAAATGGTGAAGGATTCAATCCCCAATAGGCCTTGAGGCTCAAGATGAAGAGATATAACTTCTAGCAGAGCTTGAGCTTCATTATACACCCATTGTAATAGTAACATGGTGAATAACATGCCCCAAGGCACCATGGCCATCCCAAGGCTAGCCACAAAAGGTCACAGGGTGGGAAATGGCCAACTCCCTGGGAATCCCAGCCCCTTGCCCTTAGGCTGCTCAGTCTACTTATTAGCATATGAAATAACCAAGCCCAAGAAAACGAGCAACACAGCGCCACCTCGCGGTCACCACTCTCTCTCCCTCTTCCGAGAAGGCCCACACTCTGTCTGTGGAGTGTGTACCTACTTTTAATCTGAGCACCCGAACCCCACAACTCGTGGCCTTTCTCTTGCCTTTCAATGTGTCTCTGTGAATAAATCTACCATTACTCAACAGTGGCTTGCTCTTGAAATCTTTCCTGCATGAAGCCAAGGACCCACGTCTGGTGGGGCACATTCCAGGGGCTCAACCAAAGCCTGGGACACAGCCCTTCTCATGCCCCACATCTGTTTTCTTGTATCAACAGGACTGGGATATGAAGGGAGTTCTGAGGCCCCAGCTAAGGGACAGAAGCAGCACCCAGGGCTCAAAATGGCGGGCAGCCCCTCCCCCAGCAGGGGCCCTGAGGTCGGCCCTGTTCTCTGTGGTTCCCTGTTGTGCTGACCCCCTAGCCAGACAGCGTTCTCCTAGGCCTGTCCCCACAAAACCCTTCTCTCCAAAATACAAGCACATCATGTCACAGTCCTCTTATTCAACCAGGAAGTTTTCAGCGCACTTTTTCCTTCCCAAGTAAAGAATCTATCTGTCCTCCCTCCCATCTCACCACTTCTTTCTTTGTGAGAACTCTGTACTCCTCACATAACATCCTGAACGCAGCTGCCTTGCTAGCTGGGACCGAGATGCTTCAGTCTCACACAGCCTGCGTCCTTTCACTTTCCCTTTTCTACCTTAAAAAGCCTTTCCTGAGTCTCCCACCCCTCTGATTCTGAACTTCACAAAGTGCTGAGGTTGCAGTCACTGTGTGCATACCTCCCAGGTTTTGGCTAGTTTTCCTTCTCAAGATCTTCACTAAGGAGCTGCATCAAGAAGTTTAAAGAGGCTATTCTTACATCTGAGCTGAGGAGCCTGCATAAAATTTAAATGGCTTTGAAGAGAGAGTTAACCAGGGACAGAGAGGCCGCAGGTCCTAGTCAACAGTGTCATGAGGCAAAATGTTCTTCAAAGGCTCAGAGTGGCTTCTGAACACGGAGTCGGCAGGGAGGAGATGCCAGGCAGTGAGTGGGGTGAGTGACACTGGGTACGCTTCCCCAGCTGGGGAAGAATTGGATTTTGTTCTAGTTTTCCAAACAATTTCTGACTACCTTTTTCTCTTATTGTCACATACCATTTCCTACGAATTAAGAAAAATCAGTGTCAGTCATTTGCACCACTTGGTAGAAGCTACACGATGCCATTCACAGGGCTGGGATATAACAGCCACACCAGTCTAGGTTGAAAGACCAGTGGGGGTATTTCCAAGGTAATCATGGGAATGCAACAAACTCCCCAGCTTCAATTACCTCATCTCAAATGTGAGGCCAATAAAACTACCAAGCAAAGTGCGTGATGATTATGGCCGAAATCTGTTTACAAGGTAAGTGCCCGAAAGAGCTGCCGCTGAATGGGGAATGAGTATGATCAACGAGGCCAAGTCAACCTGGTCACACGCACCCTGCCTTCCTGCGTTGGTGCAGGACCGGAGTTTGTTTAGCTGAGATGAACGCCCCCAGAGCAGCCCCGAAGGGAAAGCTCCCAGCTCTGCGTGGCGAGGCGTGTTCCTTTCTTTCTCAGAGCTGATCACACTTTGCAGTCGTCTGTTTTTACATTTATCCCCTTAGTACCTGCCTCTCCTCCGGAGTTTTGCTTAAGCAGCACAGGTCCAGGTTTGTGTTGCTGCCTACTGGATATTCTGGCCTGGGAGACAGGCGACCCCACGTCTGGCTCTGGGGCTGAACGGAGAGGGCAGAAGGCCCAGGGGCCCATGCTGAACCGAGGCCCCAGCACCCAAAATTATGGTCTTACTTTGGGCAAATTACACAGTCTTCTTTACCCTGAGATTCCTCATCTGTCCATGAAAATAACTGCCCATGGCATATAGAGTTTCAAGGATTAAAGGAAATCACCAAATTCACAACCTATTCAAGGGGCTACCAGTGCATCCTCAACAGGCACATGCTACCTTTACGGCTGTGACACACGCTAAGCGGGGCGGACAGACACAGTGAACACTGCTAAGTGCCTGTTTATTAAGTGTTTCATGAGTGTTATAATACTGTTTACAACTTACAACAAACCCAGGAAGAAACGAATATTATAATGCACATTTCACAGATTCACCAACAGATTAAGGGAGGTTACACTCTAGTCCAAGGCCCTTTGGTGAGGAAATGGCGATTTAAACCTGTATCTGAGCCCAGGCCTGGGCTACATCTCTCTCCAATCCACCTGTCCAATACACAAGTTTGCACAGGCCAGCTCTTAAATGCAATGTGTGCCACCGTTTGTCAATGTTTGTTAGTTACCATAAACTGCTCTCAGAAACCGCTACAGAAAAGACAGGTGGACCCACATCCCTGCCAACAAAGTAGAGGTATTCTGCCTTGCCTTCTCCTGTAATGTGCAGAAACCCTTCCCTACACCACCAAATTCAAATGTATGCTTCATCCGTGTTTATGTTTGCACACGGAATATTAAAGTAGAAGGTACCTGCAGTAATTCTATCTCGGTTCCTTTCCAAGTTTCCAGATTATCCACAATCAGTCTGTGAATGAAAATACTACAATGTGAATGAAAATACTACAACCATGTCAGTAAACAAATAATGCTGAAACCAAGTCAACAGCGGCTGCCGCCATCCCCCAGCGAGGACAGGCCTGAAGTCCAGCCTCTACAGCCACTCACAACAGTGCCCTCTGAACAGAATGAGAATAAGACAAGACAGGATACTTGCCCTAGATAGCTAGGTGCTTGTCTAAAGAATGAATCCAGTGAGCCCAAATGATACATAGAAAATCACTAAACTCTTTAACTTGACATACCTGGCTTTTTTTAGATAACAATGTTTTATTGTTCCAACTACCTGGTCTTTGTTGTAAAGCTCCTATATATCCTAGCTCCTCCCCAACCTCTTCGGAGCAGTCCCTCAGAGCGATCTGAGAGGCTGTCATCCCGGCTCGAGTCCTCCCGCCAAATAAACATAACTCTTAACTTTTAGGCTGCACATGTATTTCAGTCAACAGATTTGGACACCAGGAAGGGACCCAGAGCAGACTTTCTCCACCTGAACTCTCCGAGTATCCGGATCCTTGGTACCAGCAGTGGCCCTTTGTGCCCATCCACCTCCTCGGGGAGTCCAGATGAATTTGGGTAAGTCTATCTTGGTTCTCGGATCTCCCATATTGGGTGATAATCCTGAGTTTTATTTGGCGGTGTATCCAGGTACCTGGCCCTCCAGTTGAAAGATACTGGGGGGGAATAACCCACCCAGTGGAGACATACTGGGTGGGGCCTGGTTGAAAGATAACGGGAAACACCCTTCTTTAGGAGACGTCCAAGGTGGGGCTGGTTGAAAGATACCAGGAAAATTCCCAGTGGAGACATCCAGAGTGGGTCCATGTTGAAAGACACTGGGGTCAGGACTGAGTGGTTAGGTAAGAGGCTGGTCTAATGTTTTCCTCAATTTGGTTACCTCCATTGAATTTTTCAGAATAAAAGTAAAACTCTTATGAGGAACCTTTCAACTCCAAAAACGGGACCCCCTTCCTGGCTGGTAACAGTTTTCTCAGATGACTGAGAAACTTGCAGGTGTGGTATAGGCAAAGACTTCATGCCATAGAGTTGTCCCTGTGGGAAAACCTACTAGCAATTTTATTCTGACAACCTTACCTTAGAATGAGGAATAGAACTTTCAAAAAAAAAAAAGAAAAAAAGAAAGAAAGGAAGAAAGAAAAGGAAAAAAAGATAAAGAAATGACAGATTGCCAGCCTCCAGCTAATACCCCAGCCAGGTTTATATACATACAAAACTTACAAATTTAATTGGGAATTAAAAAAAAATCTCACTCTTAAAGTAACTAAGCAGGCCTGATAAAAACATTTTTTGGAATTCTGGACTTATAAAAACCAAAACCCTTTTAGGGGGAACTTGGATTTCTCTTCCTGTGTCCTTGAAATATAAACGTTTTATCTTTCGCTGGGTGTTTTATGTGTGTGTATGTATGTATATATGTGTTTCCTTTTTGTTTTTAATGGAAAATTTGGACTCTGCCATGCAAAAGGTACAAGTATTGTGTACATATTGTGGCCACACAATTAAATTGGGATTCTCAACAATCCTTTGTACCAATTTTCAGGCATTTTGCCATCTTAACCTTTGTTGCATCAGTCTGGACCATGAACTGCTTTACCTTTTGGAGAGTAAACTTTTGAATTTTATTTAGGCAGCACCCCTACTCTCATTTGGAAAAACCTCTTCATCTTTTTCGTTTAAAATCACTATATATAAATAAATTGATGGCCATATGATGGATCCCTTAATTTGGAAAACTTTTAAATTGGTGAAAGTTGAAAGAGCTCTCATTATAAACAGCCATTTTATTGGTACCTATTAAAATCAAGTTTAAAGGTAGAACATATATCTAATGTTTAATCTAAGAACTTATTTTACAAAAACTGGTTTAAAAAGCTACATTTATGTTTTTCCTTTCCCATTAATGGTTTTAGAGATGTTAATAAAATCTTAGAATAATTAATGTTAATTAGGTTGAGTAACTGGAAAAAAGAATGTAAAAATTTCGAAAGATTTTTTTCTTAACAGAAAAAAAAAATAGATAAGGGGATTATCCAAAATGGGTAAATTTTTTTGATGGTTATTTTGAATGAGATAAATAAAATGGACATTTTTGGATTTAGAGACAAGGTTTTGATACTACACTACGTAAAGTTAAAAAAAAAATGGCCAAAGAGATCACCTACTGCCCCCCAAAATTAAAGTTCAAAGAATTCCGTTTTATTTGCCCCAGTTTAAAATGTATGTATGTATAGGGATAGATACATATAATATATGTAGACTGTGATGTTTGATCAATGACTGGGGCAACAGACCAATTAATCAAATTAAAAGTTGAGAAAGGCCTAAGTCCTTTGGCTCAAACTTGGGGATCCCAGAGACTTTTCTATAAAATTAGATACAGTGAAAAAAAAAATAAAAGAAAAGAAAAGAAGAAAAAGGCTTCTGGCATTCCTTCTAGAAATAAAAATTATTGATTAAACCTAATAAATATTAAAATTAAAGGTATAAGAGTTAATAAAATTGAGATAAAAGTTTGTAAAATTGGTATGTTTAAATGGGCTTTATATAAATTTTTGCTTAATTATGTTGTGGGATAGATATGTTTCAATGGAAAAACACTTCCCCTTCTTGGTATTACAAGGCTGGGCACATTTCTGTCCCTCAGAAAATATTAATTGAACAAAATAAAGGAAACCAATAGAGTTACATGAGCCGTCCAATATAATGTAAAACTAAAAACTAATATTCAGTGGCTAATAGAAAAATATAATAAGAGGTTTACCCTGGGTTTAACTTATAACTCAAGGAAAAGAGACCTTACTAAATGCCTTTTGCAAGCTTTGGAAGACAAGATAAATTGAACCTTAAAGTTTTAAAACATGGAATTCTTTGTTTACAGCTCTTCTCACTGATACAAAAAAGCCAAATAAGGAGATACAATTGGGCCTGCGTGACAGAGCAGTTCTCTGGGGAACTGGAAGTGTCTGTCATTGTCTTGCAGATCAGAAATGTATATACAGCAAACAGTGACCTAGGACTGAGCCTAATTAGCTCAATGAGAGAAAACATAAGGCCAAAGAAATTTTTGGCATTTTAGAACTCAGAACTCTGATGGGTCCGTCAGACTTTGTCAAGAAATCTTAAATGTCTTTTTCATAAATAGTAAGCCTTAGTGATTTGAGCAAGCAAATTAAGCTTACTCCAACTATTATTATACCTATCTTATAAGTAAGTTTTAAAGTGAAGCTATGAGATCTCTAGCTTTGTTCTGTTTATAAGCCTGAGTACACATTATAGATGTGAGATATTTCTACAGCTAAAAAAAAAAAAAAAAAAAAACAAAGTCAAAGAGCTCTGCTTAATTGACATAAAAAGTAATAGCTTACAAATTAAGTATTTTTAAAATAAAAACTGACTAAGTTGACCTTCAGGTTCACATGAACTGGAAAATATTCAATATTAAGATAACACTTGGTATTGTTTAGTTTAAGTATGTTCTAATTAATATAGACATCTTTAAAGTCATCAATATTAAGTATAATACCTTTAGTGTACCTAGGATTAATGAAAGTCAAATAAGATCCTGTTATATATGTTACAGATTTGTCAAAAAAAATAATAGTAATGTGGTGTGATAAAATTTGAAGTAAATTAAATGCAAATGAGATGAGAGTTTTGGGTAAATTTTTTAAAATATATATTTAAAATGTATGCTGAAGATAATCTCTAAATGTTTGGTATCTAAATTCTAGAGTTGTGCTAAATTAAGTTAAATGATAGGATTTTACTTAATAGCTATGCCATTTTCAGATAAAATAAGTTTGAAATATGAATTACTTAACATATGACTTCCTCTTACAGAGAAACTAAAGGTGTTTAGAAATATTAATAAATGCTTGGTGCCACTCTGAAATAGTCTCTATTATTAAGGGAAAGATCTCAGTATCCTAGGAAGATAAGATAAATGTGTAAAGGAAGATATAAGGAATGGAATTATATTTTGTTAATGAAAAATAGTGACTTTGTCCTGAATCTGGTTACTTCTGAATGGAAGAAAAAATAAGGGACACACTAATACGAGTATAGAAAGCTGGGGAAGGCTTGTGGAAGAGGAACCCTGAGGAAAGAGTTTTGTACGTGGTCAGAATTGGCTAAGTTTAGAATCAATTTGTGCAAAGTAAATGAATCTTAGAAGTAAGCTGGTACAAGACTACATTTGGTTTTCTCTCTGTTAAGGGGACAAAATTTTCTTAAAATATTAATCCACCTTCAGTAACAAATTGTAAAGCTTCTTATGCGACTTAAGTGATCTGTTGTGTCTTTACCTTTGAAATATTTTCTTGTTAATGAGTAAGTACTACTTTACAGTGATCTATACGTTTATCTGACCAAGTGTTTTGAAAACTTTTAACAAGCTCCCCAAATATCAATTTCTCATTAAAATTCTTTTAGTCTCCAGTTAACTATGGGATGCTACAAAGGGTCCCTGAAACATCTCAAAGAGAGATTTTAAAGTAGTAAGTTTCATTTGGCATGTTAACTAACATGGGAAGTATTGTCAAATGAATAATAAATCTTCCTAGGTTATATTGTATGAGAAAATATTATTAATATAGATATTCTAGAAATTATAGGGACTCCCTAACATTCTGGTATATCTGAAACGTTACCAGTCATAATTCTGGTTATTGTGACCAGGTTTCTTTATAGATTACAGTGTAATGTTGTTTAACCATGCTGTTAATTCTGTTGTCATTTATAGGCAGGTAATTGTTTTCTTCTGGTGATTTTGCAAAATACTCTCTCTTCAAGGAGATTTACTGATTTCTATTAAATTTCAAACTATAGCACTGAAATAAACTGGGTAAGAAATTTTAAAGGTCTAATGAAAACTCTGATTAAAAGAATTAGTTACGTGGGACTGAGTAAACTGATGAATATGGTTACAATTTTTGATTTTGTCTGAAATACTACTGGCTTTTAACCTGTTTACCAGACATAAAGAAACTCTTCTCCTTAAACTAGTTATGATTCACATCAATTTGATAAATTATACCTATGTAAGCAGACTTAGAACAGTTATCTTTTCTCTCTATCTGATCTCTCAAGAGACTAAAATCTTTAAGGTCCCCAGTGGCTCTATGAGATAAATTAGGAAGATCGTCTCCTAACAGGTATAGGAACCTCAAGGTATTTTAAGGACTTCAAAAAGAAAAGAATTTACCTAAATCTGTTAGGCAGAAATCTATGACAAGCCCTTGACGGGGCTTTCCTGGCCTTAGCAAACCTTATTAACATTCTAGCTTAAAAGTCCTTATTAAAAGTTCCAACACAGCCAATTTAAAAGAGCCTATATGATCAAATAATCAGACTTAACTTGTAAACAAATTCACCTTGATTTGACTATATTTGATAAAAATGAGGGAACTTTACAGAGAAAAAGATTATATTTTAGTGGATATTAAATTCTCGTTTTGTTAATTGAGGTCTATATTTAGTAAGACACTTCCCAGATCATTCCTTGCTGTCATGTTACATTGCTGCAAAGTTTAATTGAATTATTAAAAGGACACTGTATGTTTCTTTCTGAAGCTTAGTAATATATCCTTGGGTAAAGATCCAATGCCCCATGACATGCGGCCAGGGGATTATACATACTGGAACAGGCATGACTTTAAAAACTGTCTCCAACATGAATGGAAGGACTCTATCAGGTACTCTTAACTAGACCATACACAGCAAAGCTGAAGGAAACTGACTTTCAGATTCATTTCCAATCAGAAAGAGCCCCTGCAGTGCACTGGCCTATAGAGCACTGCTCACCTTAAAACAAGGCCCAAATGGAGAAAAAGCTACCAGGCCAGGATGAGAAGACGACGACATATGAGGTAGACAGCTGACCCAAGACACCAGACCAGGCCTGTTTACCAATTACTTTGATAATTTCTCCTACCTTTGATTATGAACTACTCCAATTGTTAAGTTTATGGTAAATTACCTATGTCTAGTACTTCTGTGTTACCTTGGTGGGTTTCCCTACTCCAAGGCTCTAACTAGATAGCCCTCAGAAACGTTATTCTAAAAAGGAAATTATAGTTCTGTTTAGGCCACTGTTGATCTTACAAGGTGGGAGACCTCACCTGGCCAATTAATACCTGCTCGAAGCCTGACCATAAATACGAACTTTCTCGTAAGATCACTCAAACTCAGTCAGAAACACAAGAAAAATTTTAACCCAAAAATATAACTTCTTGACTATTAAATTCTTAATCGTGACTTTATTAACGTTACTAGCTCTATTACTTATATCCTGTCTATTTTATAAGATTGTTTTCTCTTACATTTCCCAAAGTGTAGCTAGGCCTACAACAAGATTGATGATGGCAAATCATATTGAAGAAATACATAAAATTTATAACCCTGCATAAAATAATTATAACAGTGTGATTCTAGGTATGGGAATGAGCAACGAAGGGTACACATTTCCTGGATCATAACAGACTAGTAAGACAGGCCATCCAGAGAACTTTTAGTATCAACAGGGCCTGATAAAAACACCTAACACCTTGAATGGCAGGTCAGAAGTTTCTTCAACCTGAACTAGGAATGAGCCTTCATAGCACCCTGGGACAAAATTGGTCATGAAATGTCTCTCAAAATATTGGTCGAATTTAGGACCAAGGGGGAGCACTGTGAATGAAAATACTACAATGTGAATGAAAATACGGCAACCATGTCAGTAAACAAAGAATGCTGAAACCAAGTCATGAGCAGCTGCCACCATCTCCCAGGGAGGACAGGCCTGTGCATCCAGCACCCTGCTCAGAGGCTCTTCCTCCCCTGCTCAGCCTAGGCAGCCACTCAGAATGGTGCCCTCTGAGGGGACTCAGAATAAGAAAGGACAGAATACTGGCCCTAGATAACTAGGTGCTTGAAAAAGGAATGAATTCATTGAGCCAAAATGTTTACTTCCTCCCATACAAAGAAAATCACTAAATTCTTGAACTTGAGATGCCTGGATTTCTTTAGATAACAAGCAATCTTTTATTCTTCCAACTCCCTGGTCTTTGATGTAAAGTTCCTATATAATCCTAGCTCCTCCCCTACTTCTTGGGAGCAGTCCCTCAGACAGATTTGAAGGCTGTCATCCCGCCTCGAGTCCTCCCGCCAAATAAAGCATAACTCTAAACTTTCAGGCTACACATTTCTTTTCAGTCGACAAGTCCCAGAATAGACACAACTCATCAATTCTGTAATGGAACACACTGGATCAGGAAACAAAAGCATGTTCTAGTCCAGAAAAACTACGGGACCCTCTTTCTTCCTGTCATTATACAATCCCACCAGAACTCATTAATTTGCTGTCTGCTCATCTGGCAACCAAACTCAGAGAAGAGTCAACTCAGCAGAGTGCCGTGCTGGGGAGAACACCCCGCAGCAGCATGGCGGGCTGCCTGCCCTCCCGCACGCTCTGCTGACCCCTAGTGTCCTCCGTGGAGACCAGGCCAACAGAGCTATTCCCAACAGCTGCAAAGTCCCACACATTAAATAAAAGCGTTTTACTTTATACGATATGTTACGTATATAACCATCTCTGAAGACAGCTTTGCAAGAAGCCCAAATCTTCAACATTAATCTGCAAAGGCAAATGCTGACCCCAAGGGAAAACAAGTCTTAAAATGATGCTAAGGCCTCCAAAGTCCTCTCCAGGGCCATCAATCAAACTGCCTGCAGGCCTGCAGCTGCAGGCGGCTCCATGTCTGTTTTTAAAGCAACCCCTTCCTGCCGTCAGGTGCTACAATGCCCCTCTACGCCCTCCCATCTGAGGGTAAGAGCAGCCAATGCAGAACCTTGCAGGGAAGCACTGACAAGACTGGACACAGAGGATCAGAGCTAAACTAAGCCTTCTGATGACACGAGCTTGTCACTGTGTCATTTTACAGATGAAGATATATAGAGAGAGGTGGGGTGATCTTGCTCAAAGTCACACAGCTAATAAGTGGGAAAGTCTGTAACCCAGCTACACCCTCCGGTGTGACGCCCCCACTGGGACGCCCACAGGGTTCTCTCGTGCCTGCCGGACCAGTCCTTTACTGTCACTCATAATCCACCACAGGGTCTGACACTAGCCTGCCTTTTCAGCCTCTTCTCCCTCTAGTTTCTCAGGAACAAGGCTGCTCGGGACACTGTGTGACTTCCAGCTCCCCAAACCCTCCGTGCTCAGGGTGGTCTTGCCTGTGCATCCAGCACCCTGCTCAGAGGCTCTTCCTCCCCTGCAGGAGGACGTTTCCACTCTCCGCAGGGACACCCCCTCAGGGAAGCCCTCTTTTCGCCCTCAGCATGGCAGGTGTCCCAGGCCACATCCCGAGCTGCCCCATTAGGACTCCGGGTGCCCAGGTTTGCTAGTCAGACCAGCAGCCTCAGAGCCAGGGTTTATGCCCGGGTCACCCTGCAAACCTACTGCCCGCCACACAGCCCCCAGCCAGCAGGTCACCTGGAAGTCGCAGCAAGTGCCCCACCCAATCCCGAAGTCTCTTCATTTTTCAGCACCGCTGATGACTGGTCTCCAACCTTTGGTCAGTTTTGCACAAAACAGCAGCTTCCACTGTGAAGCAGGGGGTTTTCTCTTCTGCTCCCCATCCTTACTGGAAACGTCAAGGGAAACCAAAAGGCCTTTTCTCAACCCTTTTCTGATGACACCCTCCCACCCACAATATTCACATGCTCAAGAGCTTTGGGTCCACGTGGTTTTCTTTCCCATACGCTAAGTGGCTCAAAACACTGCGGGATTCTTTCTCCTTTGAGAGTATTTGTTTGTACTGAGTTTATCGGCTTGAATCACTTTTTGTGTCTCCCTTCAGTGTCCCTAGCAGTTGCCACTTCTTACTCCCTTCAGCAGCCTCCCTCCCAACATCTAGTCTAGGAAATCAGCTGTGATGAGGGGCCCGGGGGCAGTCACAGAAGATGGAACTAAGGCACAGAGAGGCGACATAATTTGCCTGAGAAGATCAGCTTCAAGCCCCAACACTGTGTGTCACGTCCCTCTGTTTAACTCTTATGCTAAACTAGTTAACTTTTTATAGATTATGGTTATAAACAGATGAGGTATCAAAATACATACAAGGACACACATCAACTCTATGATGTTCATTAACTCCACTATTTTGTTTCTATTTATTTTATTTCTGTTAAAAAAAAATTAGGAACCTCTGCAGTCAATATAGCAAAATGTTAATGGGTTTTAAATCCAGAATGTAGAGGCGTAAGTGTATCATTAATCATAATTACTTGTATGCTCACAAAATGATTTGACAGTCTCTCTCCCCTCCCGCTACTCGCTACTGGCTCTCACCTGAGCTCCCAGACCACACATCGAACAGCCTTTCACTTTACACACAGCTGAACTCATCAGTTTTCCCCCAGAGCTCCCTCTGCAGCTTTCCCTCCTCAGAGCACAGCAGGACCATCACTTACCTCATTAATCCACCCAGAAACCTGGGCCTAACTCCATCCTACCTTCACAGACATCATTCATCCTTTCCTTTTTACCATCTAAACATGCCTAAAGTCTGTTCGTTTTTTCCCAGTGACTGTCCCACTGACTGTCCCACCGCTCAGGTGGAAGCCACCAACACTGCACACCTGGACTCATGAGTCTCCCAAGTGGCCCCACAGCCGCTCTCCCATACTAGACACAAAAGGGGTATTGTCACTCCCGTGCTTTTATGACTCTTTTCAAACCTACTGTTCTTAAAAGAAACTCCAAGTTTTTCACCTGGTGAAGGTGTTTGCCATGAAACTTTGAGCTCAGGAACGGCAGGACCCCCCTCCTTCTTGGCCCTCCCCTTTCCCCAAGGCCCAGCCCTCTCCCCCTCAGCCCCGCCCTCTGGCACAGTGCTGGCTCAGGAGGACCTGCTGAGCTACACCAGCCTGTATTCTAACCCTGGTCTTGAGTTCTTAGCAAACTGCTTCACTTATCCATACAAATCCAAGGTAGATTAGAAAGATTTTAGATGTTGAGCTAGACTATTGATTTGGGGATTTTGCACTAGCAACCTGCAAGTACATGTTCTAATGATTCTGTCTTCTTAAAACCACAACCAGGTTTTAGTAGTATTTGTGGAATGTCTTCGGAGTAAAAGGGACTGTACTTTAACAGACTATATGTTTTATAACATGAACAACCCGGACAGGGTCACAAATGGAATCGCCTCACAAGTGACAGAAGACAGGTGAGAGGCACAAAGCAACAGATCTTAAAGATGGTAAGAGCAAAGTTGTTTCGCCAACCCCCCAAAAATTCCTGAAAGAACCAAAAATTCTGAATTTTGAAAGTAAAAGGCTATCATATATAGAAATAAAATAAATGATCCTCTTCATCAGTGTTTCAAGATCTGACTCCAGATATTTTAGCAGGCCATACTGAATCCTAGCACAGAAAAATCAGATGGACTAGTGGTGAGTAAGTTCCAGGAAAACGGCAGTAATTCCTCCACTTGTGTAAAGACATACACTCACCTGCCGAAGGTGAATGTAGAACGCATTCTGGAGAAATTTGGAAGCTTCCAGTGTCCGCTTCTGAATGGCAAGGACATGGACAGCTTGGGAGCATGCTTCTAACTCAGTCACCGGCATTCTTACACTGCAGGGGGAAAAGGAGGCCCTCAGTCGAGAGCAGAGATATTCCTGCGTGTCTCCCAGGCCGCGCCTCGGGGACTCAGTGCCCTGCAGCAGCCCGGCCACAGGCGAGGACACGTAGCGTGGCCCACCCAAGCAGGAGGGGCACTGTGTTTGAGAAATCCCATCCCCGATGGGGGCAAGAGGGGCTGGTGGGGTTGAGTGAACCTATAAATGCCCACAGAAATATGCCTGCATTCATTCAAGTGATACAAGCAACAGTAGCAGGCTATTTAACAAAATTTCAATTGTCAGTGGAAATTTTGCCATTCCTTTCCACTTGTCCCCTGCACTCTGAGACAGGCTTAGGCTCTCTCACACCTGCAACTCTGAAGCAATAGTTGTGAAGTAATTTTACTTTGCTGCAAGTGTCCTCGCTCCCCGTGTCACTGTGTCTGTCCTCTCTTAACACAGTCGGATATCTTCCTGGATCTCTACCTGAGTTCCTTTCTCCTCCTCCTCAGATCCTGAGATAAAGGACAAGTGAAGACACATGACCAGAAAAGGCACTGTGGACTTGACCGAAATCCACAGTGACCCCCTTGGTGAGTGCTGCCCACCCCTTACCTTCGATTCTCAAGGTTCTGCCCAGGGTGACATCCAGCCCAGAGAGGTGGCCCAATTAAAAGCTATGTGGCTTGGGCACGGGGACAGGTGCAGGAACTGGTTCCAGGGCCAGGCCCCTCCCCACGTCTGCTCCCCTCTCCCCCGAAGCCACGCTGCCAAGCACTCAGGCTCCGTGATCTGATGTCCTCTTCTACTCTACTCCAAACCCTTTTCCTTTTCCTTTTTTCCCTAATTATCCCCAGCTGGAGTGATTTTTCAATTGCAGTATCTAAAAAATTTCCTGCAACCGAAAATGAGGTCTCCAGATATCAATGCCCATATGCTGGCTCCTGAAGAGAGCCGTTGGCTAGGGGGACCCTCACCAACACTCACAGGGCATCAGACATGTTCCAGGGTCGGCCACCCCCAACAAGAGTTGCTGTGACCCCTATGCCCGCACAGCATCCCTGCTCACAAAAATATAGTTGGCCCACTTATCGGTTATTAAGAAGCAAAAATACAAAATTGCTCATGTTTCTTACTAAAATTATCTATGAAGTGGAAAAGGGAATTGTAATAGAAAAGAACAATTTTGACCCCATGTTAGGTCTGTTCCTTTGGCTTTAACCCTGTGCCCTGTTTTCTAGGCTCAGACTTGCTATCTCTGCACCATTTGTAAAAGAAAGTTGCCTTTAGACTGAAATATCCAGGACAGCCTCTTCTCCTGGCCGTGATCTTGAAGGATGCTAACTAATCTGCACTTATGTAGAGATGGCAAGTTGCAAACTAGAGAATAACTTTGTTTTATTTTTGGAAGTTTTACAAGGGCAAGATGATTTGATCCACATGGAAAGCTGCAAGAACAGCGGATTCAAAGGACAAGCAATTCATACAACAAGAAGTTTCCAACAACCAACTGCAGCCCGGCCCCTTTTTAGTATAAAAGGAGACTCAATTCTGACTTGGGGAAGATGGTTCTCCAGGACATCAGTCTGCCATCTTCTGGGTCTGCCAGCTTTGCAAATAAAGTCACTATTCCTTGCTCCAACACCTCATCTCTCAGTTTAATGGCCTGTCATTTGGTGAGCAGAATGAGTTTGGACTCGGTAACAAAATGACTGCATTGGAGGTAGTATGTCTCCACTCTTTCCTCGTTTCCAATATGTAACATGCACATTATTTATGATCTAGTGCAAATAATTCATCAAAGACAACCACAAAAAGAAACTATACTCACCCAGCTATCAACACTGAAGTCAAAACCTGTCAATTTTATATGCTGTTTAAGAACACAACCGAAAGACCTAACATAAGGAGTCGATTCCACGGAAATAAAATTATTTCTACTCCTTCAAAACTTTTTCTTTTCTTTTCTATTTTATTTTGTTTTGCTTATTGAAAAGAAAATAAAAGTCAAATCATTTTATTTCACGTATTTTTGTTATAGCTACATATTTTAAATACTACAAAAAGACTTAAATTGCAATAAAAAATTGTTCATATATTAGTATAAAGATATATACACAATCAATGGGGATTAGGAAAGGAATGGACATTTACTAGAAATCCACTGCAATCCAGTCTTTTACAAGCATATCATGGAATATAAGCTCTATTATCCAGGGAGCCTCACCCACATTCTCACTACTGAGTCCCTTAGTAATCAACCACTAAGTCACCAGCATAGAACCATGTGATCAGTATTTTAGGAATAAATGAGGGAATTAGCTCATTCAATTCTAAAACAAAAACCCTAAAATAAATACTGAACTTATTTACAGATAAAGAAAATTTGTCCCCAAAAACGTAAAGTTTCTTCCTCAAGGTCACAAAGCTAATAACTGGTAAAGGTAAGATTTGAACTAATCTGCCTGATTCTAAAAACTAAGGTGGAAATCCCATTCCACTGGGGAGTGTCCAGCTGCACAGTCTATCACCCTATCTTTGTTCAGAGCTGGCCTTAGACAGCCTGAGACAGCACCCCATTCCTGTGGAACTCGAGGGCAAATGATAACAATAAGGATTTTATATCCAGCAGTTTCTTAGGTCTCATGTATATAAAGTGTCAGCAGGTCAGCAGAAAATCTCTGGGAAACATGAGTGGGTCCAGACTTTTTGCTGATTAGAAACTCAATCTATCAGGATAGAGTGACCTTCCCATGAGAGGCCACATGGACATAAACTAAAGGCAGCTGAACAATGGAAACTAGCAAGACCCCGGAACTCAAGCAAGGATCCCTGCCATCCCCCACCCAGTTGCCTCTTCATCCGCGTGGACATGAAGATAGAAGACCTGGGTTCTTGTCCAAGTTAAACTATCATGGATACTCACCCATAAAAAGGTACGACTCTATGCTGTCCTAAGTCCTTTCCAACTCAAATATGATGACACCAATATCTCAGCAGAATATCTATGTCTCCACTTCCCCTCTTCTAATAGGAGACTAATTCTGTGGACACAAAGCAGAAATCCAATTTAAAAAACCATGCAAGAAGCCAGGCGAATTTCTGCTTAAGAGCCTTTGCTCTCACGCTCAGTGAATGAAAACTCAGAAAAAGTGGTCCTTCTCCCTCAGCAAATGGGAGGTTGCCTGATGTGTGTGTGTGTGTGTGTGTGTGTGTGTGTGTGTGTGTGTGTGTGTGTGTGTGTGTGTGTGTGTAAATCAAATATAATCATGTCTGGGACGTGTACAGATTATTTTTAATTTCACTGTAATTTCATGGGGATGAGCCAACATTTAAAGTAATTTGAATGTAGTGTTCTGAGACAGACTCAGTCTCTTTTGGTGGAGGAGGTGAAAGGGGAGAGTAAAGGAGGAAAGAGGTAAATGAAGCACAGAAGTAAGAATACTGCTAGGGAAAGGCAAGACGTTAATTTTGTTCCTCATTGCATCACATACAAATTAGGGACTGGCTTTCCCTCGATGTCTTATCGAGCACTGAGTTGCAGAAGAAGAGGCGACAGCCCATTTCTCACTGAGATTGTGACTGTACGTGGCATCTTATAGACACAAATCATTTACCCTGAGCAAACACTCTAGCAGCAGGCTGTAATTCTCCTGTTTTGAGAGACAAGAAAACAGGAGTTCAAAGCGGGTAGATAACTTGACAAAAGTCAGAGGACCAGTAAACCAGAGAGGATGAATTCAAACTCAGATCTGAATGCAGAGTCTCATCTTCCCACTCCCAGGGCTGGAAAATCCTTAACACACAGGCTCCCCAGCTCCCCTGCAGTGTTCCTGGCGCCAAGCATTTCCCATGGTAATGGTCTCCAGTTCTCACAGACACAGTGCTCTGTGTAGCCAATGACCTTGATCAGACCTTGATCATCTACCTGCCACGCCCACCAGGCTTCACCATACAGGCAGGAAAGCTGGCTTTCAAGTGCAGACAAAGTCACCCTTGTTCTAACCTGGGCTCTTCTGCAGCTTCTCCAGCCTAAAGGCAGCCATGAAAGTGCTCACAGTTTGTACGTGAGCCACACTACCTCTCTCCATCTGTGTCCCCACCTATACTACTTAGCTATGAACATTTTGAGAATCTTGGAAACAAATTTTTAAAAACAGAAAAGAAAGGATTCTGGAACAACTACTTAATACTTACAATTTTAAATGACAAGTTACAAAGTAAGTATTGACAAACCGAATCTTCCTTTCTAAATGTCAGTTTTAAGCATTTAAAAATATAATAGCAAAAAATTCTCACTTACAAAATTAACAAAAACATAAACAATAATCTGGAATAAATTCAAAAATAATGCCCATATTCTAAATGGAGAAACTTCACGACTGTACTGAGGGTTAAAGTAAGAGGTATGAATGTAGAGACATAAACATATTGCATGGAGAAAAGCAGTTTTGTAAAGATGTAAGTTCTCCTAAGAATAATTCAAAACTTACTAAAAAATCCCATGAAAATTCCAATCTGATTTTTTTTAACTTGAACAAAATATTTTGGAATTCTTCAGGAATAATAAAGTCATAATACTTGACAAGAAAATTTGGGATGGAAGAAAAGAATCAAAAAAAATCAGACTGCCAGTTATTAAATAAATTTTTACAATATGTAAGATATGGTGCTGGAGTAAGGAAAGGAGATTGACAGAAGGGAACCATGAGCTCAAAAAGAGACTCTAGTGTATGTAAGTATTTTGTACAGGTGGGATTTCAAATCAAAGAGAAAATTATGATTTCGATAATTGTCCTGGGACAGAGAATCACCTGGAAAGAATAAATTCCATTCCTGTCATAGTGACCACAAGATAAATTGCAGATAGTGATGTAAATATTAAAAAGTACTAGTAACAGCAAATAAAACTCTTTGCTCTTATTAACTCAACTTCTCCTCATTATAACATGTACTATTATAATCTCCATCTTAGAGATTAAAAAAACCTAGAGAAGAGATTTATTCCATTATAAGAGAGTATTTCTAAGAATAATGTCAAAGATAAAACCCATAAGGAAGACATTTACTATCCTAAGAATAGTTTGAGCCACAACAAATATCAAAAAACTTCCTGAACAAAATGAAAGGAAAGAAATGACAAGAAAAAGCTCTGTGATACATGTTGATGAATTCACGAAGTTAATTTTCATAACATACAAAAAGCTGTCACAAAGCAACAAGAAGCTCCCTCACTTAAATGTGGGCAAAGGACAAAAGGAATCATTCATTTTAAAAAAGTCAAATGGCTAATGAGTGAAAAATGCTCAAAACTTCACTGGTCATCAAATGCAAACAAAAACAATGAAAAAGCACTTTTGCTTATCATATTGGCAAATATTTTTAAGATATTCTAGCTAGTGTCCATCTGTGGGAGAACAAATCATGAGCGACTTTTTCAGGGGATGACATATCAATGGATTTGTAAGCTCTGAAAAACGTACATACACACTGACTCAACTCCACTTCTAGGAATCGTTTCCTTTAGGAAAAAAATTCAGTCCAAAAAGATGTACCCATCAGGGCATTTACACAGCACTGTATACAAAGGTGGGAAGAAAAACTGAAGTGAAATCATATCCAGCGATAGAGAATTGGTTACATAAGTAATTGTGCATTTTTTCATTCCCCAATGGAGAAGGAATTTCTAGTCACTTGAAAGGAGTCTGTGATGAATGTAAATGTCACATCCAGGGACTAAATTTCCAGAAGCCTTAACTAAAGGAATACACATACAAGATCACAGGAATGTCTGTACAAGAAGGATACAACTCAAACATTCTTTCTGACAGTGGAAAATGGAGAAAACTTAACTGTCCACCATCAAGACAATGATGCGGTAAATCAAGGCGAGCTGCGGGTGCTGAGGGAGCCAGCGTTTCACCGTGGTCCAGGGCCTTGTCCACAGCACTCTCCCACCAAATGTGTCCGTGGACAAGAGACGACACCCGCACATCAGGAGACCCCTCCAATCTATCTGAAAGGGCTGGGTGAGTCTGGAGTGGGAGGATGTCCATGATATACCCCTGAGTGAATAAAGCGAGCTGCAGAAAAACATATAGTATGGTCTCATTTTTAAATAAAGCATATATACACACACCTATACATTGATTTCTCATATGTGTATATATATGTATCTCATAGGCCTAAAGGTCATGAAATATATATACCAAATTTTCAACAGCTTTTACTCTCAGGAAATAATGGGAAGGGATTTAGGGGCCTTCCTGTACCACCACAGTTCTCTTTTAAGTATTTCAGTTAAGTATACTTGGAATTTAAAAGTTTACTTAAGTCCGATGTAAAATAGACGATGCCTCCATAAGACAGAATGCTACACTGGTCTTTAAAAATCATGCCAGGGGAGATAGAATATTGTAGAAAAACATGTAATAAGCCGAATGGAAAATGGAGGTCTCCGAACAGTAAACAGGGACGGAGTGCTTACTGGTTTTTATGACAGAGATGATACACATTGACGAAAAGAACAGAAAATAAATGTTAAATTGTTAATTATTATCTCTGAGTAGCGGGACCAGGATAGAATCTTTTGCCCCTTTTTTCAGACATATTATATTAAATGCACATTATTTTTTTATCTGAAAATAGCATTTTTAGACGTGTAGTACCACGCAGTGGGGAATAATACATGAATACTTACAGAAACAAGTAACTAGGAGACACCGCAGCAGCGCCACACAATGTAAAACGGGCAATCCTGATTGACACCGCTCAGTTACATAAAGATCCAGAAAGTGAGAGCACCTGCTGTAACAGGGCGTGGCCCCTTCTATTTGTCAGTTGTGTCTTCAGGGCTGAGGCAGTTCTGAGCACGGTGTCTGGATGGATGCTACTGGAGGTGAGGGCACCTGCAAGCAGAAAGGAAGAACAGAAACCATCCTCTGCCTTTTCTGTCTTGTTTCTTTGTTACTTTAAAAGAGGCATAAATAAGATAAACTGTGTATCTCCCCCACTGAAATTTCAGTAATGAAACCGTTTTTAAGGGCTTCAGAGCTTATATTCTGTCTATAACTGTCTTTTCAACAAAGCATGATATTTATTAAATGTTAATTGACTCAGTTAATTAACTCCCTGTTGAAACATTCAAGTAAAGAACATGAAAGGCCTTACGTAAAAGAACCACACCTGCAGTGACTAGCTCAGCTGTTTTGACGGCAATGCAGTCAGCCCCCACCATCCCGTGGCCCTGAGCTCCTGATGCTGGTAAGAGAGCACGCTGCCGCCTCAGATGGAGAGATACTGTGAAAGCATTTTTTGAACTCTACAGTACTGACAAAACATAACTGACAAATCCCAGGCTCCTTTGAAGCTGTCATTTTCGGTTTCTGGCCAACCCCAGTCAATGAGAAGTACCACCCCATTCCCGAGTCATAGGACTCACGTGGGAAAAATTTTGTAGAAATTTCCAGGTACAGAATGTAACCAACTATATGTAGAACTCTGACAAATGAAAAGATGAAATACTCTTGATGTTGAAGACACTCAAAATATTCTCCTAAGCCTTAGTAGCTGGAAAGGCTGGGCTTCTCCTAAGCCACTTATTTATTTCACAGCCAGTGAGCATCTCCCACAAACCCTGTTTCCCTGTGTCTGCTGGGAGCCTCAGGCACACTCTTGCTGTCGATCTTATAAGTCACAGGGCAGACGCGTGTCTCTCATGCCTGCCACCCTCACACAGGCTCGCCTCCTAGCCTCACTGTCTGAACTTGGCCCCATTTTCTCACCTGTTTATTTGGTATCTGTTCTTCTGTAAGCTGCCTGAAATGATTTTGGAACAAGTCAGAAGAATGAGTGGGTAGAGAAATGGACAGTTGGACAGGTGAGAGGTGGGCAGACAGACAGAGAGACTCCAAGAAAAGGGGAACAAAGAAAATTCCCTATGCAGAACCCTCTTCTAGTCAGGGAAGAAAACCGCCACAGAGACGTGTGAAGAGGCAGGTGGCTTAGGGCTGTTTCCTGGATTCCATGAAAAGTCCCACCAAGAGAGAGGGTAGAACTATAAATGATAAAAGAAAAAAGCATGCATGCTTGAAAAATATATCTACAATATGTACTTTCTAAAGAATAGATTCAAATCAGCAGGGCCCAATACCACAATCCTTGGGTATTTACAGAAATGAGAATCCCATCTCCAAACCACAAGGCATCCCTTCGGAGCACTGAGAGTCTACACGGGGCTGTTATAAAGCCTTCACCACAAAAGCTATGCTCTCCTGCACTTACGAGGAACGAGCAGCTGTGCTCGAGCTGCCCACGCGCATCATTTGCACCCTACAGCAACTCTACGGGGGAGGGACGCCTAGCGAACCCCATCTCTGCAGGACAGAAAACAAGCCCGGGAGAGGCTAAGCCGACCTAACAGTTCTCCATCTCACAGGACTGGTCACTCCAGAGCAGGACTCGAACTCGGACCCACGTTTGTAATCACGGTACTACCGTGCTTTGTGTGCTTTTTGTGTGTATAATACATTTGTTTCTGGCATGAAAGTATATTTAATAAATGATCGGTTGTCCTGTCTATCTCATTTGCTCACAATCAATCTTTATAGTGTTGAATTGTACTCTTTTTCCGTGGAGAAAGGAACGGAACGAGTGGGTGTTAGAATGAGGTGGGGCTCCATTCTTTATCTGTTACCTCATCTCATCCAAGTCCCCAACCAGGGAGAAGGAGCAAATGTTTTCTTCATCTTTTAAAGAGAGGGCTCCACTGATGGTGACTTAACTCCAAAACCAAGTCTGGGGAAAGGGCACATTCAGCAACCAGAGCATTATCACCTGTAGGAAGGCAAAAACAGCTCACGGGAGGGCTCAGGGGGTCACCCTGATTTAATTTCAATCGATAAAACAATAATGCACTCTAAAAATACTAGCATGCAATGGATTGGCTCTTTCTTGACATCTAGCAAGTTTCCACAGCCCACATGTAAAATTATCGTGAACCAGTGAAAGGAAGTGTCTACAGACAAGAAAAATCAATGCCACAGGTAAACTGAAACCCAGGCTGGAGGAAAGGAAGAGAAAGGGCATAGTAAAGAAGTGGGGAAAGGCTGGGGAAAAAAATCATCACACGGACTCTCAAGCATCATCCAACAAGCATATAATCATTCGAGAGAGAGAGTTACTGAGGTCCTATTCTGTGCAAGATTGTAGAGCGGGTGAAGCAAGAGCGCAGCGACCATGGTGGCAGCAAGTGGCGGGGCTCAAATACACTTCTGATCCCAGTACCTGGCACACTTGTCCTCAGTATAAAGGCAAAAAAAAAAAAAAAGTAAAATAACTCTGTAAACTCAAAGCATTGTTAAAAAAATTAAACAAAACCTAAATACCAAGACAGACAATCCACGCACATTGCTGGATCAGAAGACAGCGCTCTTGGAATGGCAGTGCTCCCCAGAACGATCCGTATATTCAACGTGGTCTCGATCACAATACCTGCGGGCTCCTCTGCAGAAACTGACTAGCTGCTGCTACAATTCATATGGGAATTCGAGGGTCTCAGTAACCAGAAGGTACTTGAAAAAGAAGAACAATGTGAGAGGACTTGTAATTCTCAATTTCAAACCTTACAACTGTATGTCTAGGTGAGATTAGAGGCCATTATGAAGTTATTACTGTGTTTATCCGTATTTTCTAAATTCTCTACAATGAATATAACTGTTACAATAAGAAAAATAAAAAGTAAGGTATCTTTTAAAACATGCACACCGATTCATTCATTGGGAAAAGAAATATTTTAACTATAAAGAGGTAACCAACTATCTAGTGAAAAGGACTACTTAAAAACAAGTGTGTATTTACATTTTTCATAAATTGAAAACTGAAAAGCACAAACAAATCAAGTTTCTAGGGAGACCGATGCAACAAATTAATAGTTATTTTCAAAAATTCTAATTGAACAATGAAAACTCAAGAAAGAGAAAATCGCGATTGACAGCCAACTGCAAACAAATGGAGAGCAAAGGCCTAGAAATCACAGTTCCTTTAACTCTGATACTAACTCAATAGAAGAGGAAATTCCTCCCTGTGGGGACAGTGGAATCCCATGCATAAGACAGGATACACAGTACAAACTGCACTAGAATGTGGCGTGATTTTCTTAGAAGAATTCTAAAGTTACAACATTGCTGAAACACTATAAAAACACTGACAGACAGATTAAAACACACAGTCATATATATTATATAGAAACATATGAAGTCTGCTCCCATGTTGCATAGAAATACAAACATATTTTTTCATTTATGGGCACTGAATATTATATCCCAGGTAGAATATTTCAACTAAAACAAATAATCAATAATACACACCTCTTGTCAAATCTACTTGATAAGGTACTCTGCTATGTAACCATAATGTGTCTAAGATAGATCTAAAATTAGTGAAAAAGATCTTTGTATGGTTTCTTGAACTCTTCTCAAAATTCCAAGCTTAATTTTAAAATAGATCTGAGCAGTATTTCTATATTAACTTTTCACTCGTGAAATGAACAGCACAGTCTGTTGTCAAAATTCTGTCCTTACAATGATTCACGAGCACTGTATCCTAACAAACCTGCTGGACAGCAAAACACTATCCAGACACTGTGACCAAACAAATGAAACACAAGGAAGGCAGTGACCCTATTCTGGAGGGCTTACCGTCTGTGTCAACTCTGGGGTTTTTATTTGATTGGTTTGATTGGGTAGCAAAATAAAATCAATCAAGTACTTTCTTCTTTAAGCATTCTGTAAGTCATGACTCTGTTGTTAGTGTCATGAGAAGGAAAGACTAAAGCAAGACTTCATTAGGTCAATTAGCAACAGCCATCACTGGGGAGTGAGTAATAAAGAAGTTAACTGATAGCAATGCTTCTGCCTACATGAGACCTAAAATAAACCTACACTGATCTCTTTAAGGAAAATGAGGAGATGAGGCCCCAATGAGAAAAACAAAAACTAACAAGAAATCAAAAAAGTAAAGTCTTTTTCATTATCGATTCCAGGAAGGAGTGGAGCATGGTGGTGAAGAGCACAGATGCTGGGGACAAACATGAGGGTCTGAACTCCCACAGCACTGGGTAGCTTTGACACTGATAAGTCAGTGAAATTTTCTGCATCCCCGTCTCCTATCCATAGACTGGGGACAACAACAGCACCCGTCTCCTAGAACGGTCCTAATAATTAAGTTATTTTATATATAAAAGTTTAAATAAAATACCTCAGATATTAAATATTACCCCAAAAGCACAAGGAAAAAGAAAACAGAGATAAATTGGAGTTCATCAAAATTTAAAACTTTGCTTCAAAGGACACCATCCAGAAAGTGAAAAAACAACACAAAGCAGAAAATTTTTTCAAATCATTTATCTGATAAGGAATTTGTATCTACCAAAAAAAAAAAAAAACAATAACAAAAACAAAAAGAACCTCCTACAACTCAACAATAAAAAGGCAACTCAATTAAAAAATGAATAGAGGATCTGAAAAATATTTTTCAAGGAAAATATACAAATGACCAATAAGCACAACGAAACGATGTTCAATATCATTAGCTGTAAGGGAAATCAAGTCAAAACCACTAGGAGAAACCGCTTCACACTCACTACAATAGGTTATAATCAAAAAAAGAGTAACAAGCACTAATGAGGACACAGAAGATGCAGAGGTCGCAGCCGTTCCTGGTGAGGATGTAACACAGCCTGGCCACTTTGGAAAAACGCCTGGCAGGTCCTTAGAGTGTTGAACATTTGGTTTCTGAATAACCAGGCAATTTTGCTTCCTGGGCACACACGTAAGAGAACTGAAAACAAATGTTCACATAAAAACTCCTACAGGAATATTCACGGTGCCATTACTCATCACAGCTAAAAAGCAGAAACAACACAAATGTCTATCACGTGATGAATGGGTAAACAGAGGGGCCCAGGCATACAGAGGAATATTATTCAGCAATAGCAAAGCATAGAGTACTGACCCAGGCCACAACGTGGACAAATATTGAAAACGTTACTCAGTGTGAAAGAAGTCAGTCACAATAGATGCTTCCACTTACATGAAGTAACTCGATTTACATGAAATTTCCAGCAGAGGCAAACCCACAGAGAGAGAAAAGTGGCTCCCTGGGGCTGTGGGAGGATGGGGAAGATGGGGATGTCTGCTTATGCGTAAGGAGCTTCCTGTTGGGGGGATGAAAATGTTCTAAGATTGAATGGGATGCACAATTCTGGGCATAGAGTAAAAACCACTGTACATTTTAATGGGTGAATTGTTATTAAAACTGTTAAGAACGAGAGCACCTCGGGCCAGTACCTTCCCATAGTAAATGCAAATTGCTAAATTTTATTACAGGAAGAAGAAACTGCCCTCAGCATGAAAGCAGGAGTTCAGCAAATGTGAGTTAACCGAAATTGGACAAGAGCATTTCACTTGAAACAGTTGCTGAGTGTACACAAAATATTAAGTCATGACAAGGAAAATCAGTTTGACATTCTGCTTCAAATGCAGATCAAGGATTCGGCAAGCCCAGCTGCTAGAAATGACCAGAGAAGAAACCTGGTTCTTTAAACAAGCACCAGAGCCAACAAGGAAATAGTGGTGAGGAAAGCAGGCGGCCGAAAATCTGGAACAGTTTGTTACAAATAATTTCTCCACTGAAAATTCAAAAATAAAATGAAAGTGATGTAATACTGTGTTGACCTCACGTGAATGGGCTTCCTCCGGTTCTCGACAGTTTTGTAACCCCGAATGAGAGACTCAGGAGAATCAGAATGGTTCCTGGGAGTCCCCAAATGACTGCCCACCAGCACGCTGACCACCATCACATCTGCCAGGGTGGAATTGCAGAGAAGAGACCAACTTCTGAAAGGCACAGGAAATATTGGCAAGGGAAAAAAAGGCTGATGTCAGTCTTGGGACAGAGGCCCTGAGAGCAGAGGCCAGAAGGCTGCAGGTGAACTGGAGTGGCCCTGGGGCAGGAAGGGACCACGGGGGAGCAGATCTCAATTCTCTTCTCTCTCTCCCTCGGGTAGGAGAGATAAAGTCTGCATCCTTCTCACCTGGAACTGTGGGTTCTGGCTGGCAGAAGTCTTACCGACATGGAATGAATGACTCAAGACTATGGAAAAAGGAAAGAAAGTGAGAGGGAGTAGGGAGCCAACTCCAAGAGCCTCTCAAATGCTCCCATATTTATTGTGTATAATCAAAGAAAATAGTCTTTAACAGTTGTGTGATAGTAAACAGGAACTTGGGGAAAGACAGGATGAGACAGAGATTGTAGAATCCACAATGAGTAAAAAGGCTTAGTTTACCTTTAGGGGAGTCATGGGGAGAGGCGAACAAGATAAATTCTTTAGATATTCATTACAAAGCAGACCACCAGTCCAGCCAGTTCCGTGTTTTGGGGATAATAGACTATCTAACAGCACGCACGCCCAGCATTTATAGCTGAGGGCCTGGGTCATTGCTGTGCAATGAACAGAGTGCTATCTAAAACCTCAAATATGCAAGCAAGGCATTGTCTCTGCTTTTTATGGCAAGGAGACAGGAGTGAGCATGCACAGGTGCTTGCTTGAAAGCAGTTACTAAGCACACTTTTTCTTCTTAAAGTTGACATGCGTCTGGTGTCTGTTAAATTTGTTAACCCAATCATGGGTTATCACATGGAACCATTATGGAGGACACCCTAGGATGACAAATCCTGGCTCTGGGTCTTTTCCTGCCAGCTTCGGCCATTCCAGCAGGGTCTAGACACATCCCTGAATAACGATCCCACAGAACCACCCAGACTCTTAACTCCTGGTGCTTGGAACTTAATTTTAGCTCTACACAACTTAACAGAGAAAAGTTTCAGAAATAATAGATATTATATTCTTTTTATATCTCATCATAGAACTGATTTTTCTGATTGCTCTAAGCTGCTTCTACTTGGTAAATCACCTAATTCTGCAGGTGAATTCAGTACTTTCCATTGCGCATAACTAGACAGTCTGGGCCCTCTGACTTCTATTGGTCAAATAAATACCGATACACCTAATTGATTTCATTGTTCATCAATTTCAGCCTGGAGGTGAGGGAGTGTCACTCTGTTCCTCAGCCCACCCTCTACTCTATACTCTTCAGCAACTCAGGCCTCCTGAATACAAAACGTAGCATCTGTTTCCCTTGATCTACACTTTCCACAAACGCAACAGGAAACATCAGCCTAGAGAATGAATTCAACACAAATGTTAAAACAAAAATCTACAAACCTGAAGCAACTCCATCTCCGAATCATGATACACAATGACATGAAAGTAAGGGTGTCAGGTACAAAGCACATGTGAGCCTGACCACCTCATTTCTATTCTTCAAAGGAAGGAAGGTTTTCATGTTTTTTATTATCATTCTTTGTCATTGTTTCTGATTAAGCCAAAAAATAGTTTATGAAATAATTAAGCACTGCAATAACAGATTTTCGCTGTATCAATTACAGAAGGCATTCAGAGGGGATAGGAAAACCCACCTATGTAAAAAATGCAAAATTTCTTCCCCTGTTAAGAACACGTATACAAAATGCAACAGAGAATTCAAATTCATGTGGAGAGGAGCAAAAGCCACAGAATCAAACAAAGTCATTACTATGAGTCAATTCAAAATTCACTGGACAAACATGCTCAATGCATTCAAAGAATTTTAAAGGCACACTGCAAACCATTCACTTAATGATCTACAGGCTAGAGGAAGAATTTTCCTCTTTAACAGACAACAGAAATCAATAGGTTGCCCCACCAAACGAGGACCAAACAACAATCAGGTTTTTAACAGTTCTGATATATCAGCATGTTCTAAACATCAAAATCCAGAAATTTTAAACATTCATTCACACCACAATGAAACAAGCACTTAAAAAAAAAAAAAACAATAACCCGAAGAAACTAAGCACAATTTTCATGTACCTGGATCAATGGGAACTTCTTGTAACGCTGGAAGAAAGAACAGGCTATAGCCTTTTACTTAAAAAATAAAACTACATTTAAAGATAACTGCTAAAACACATTTCATCATTCATGTTGCCTTGAAAAATCTGAGGCACTCGTATCTGATCAGAAAGGCAATTCTGAGTAATAGTATGTTACAATTCAGTGCCAGTTTGCTTTAGTAGAAAAAAGAAAAGCTACTGTTTCTCATCCTGCACAAAGAGTAAAGAACCTTCCTGCCTCTATCTCCTCCTATTTTCTAAGCTCATTCTCCCCAACCCTTCTGAAACAAGTATGAGAACCTTTTATTCCCACCAATATGCCAAATGACAAAAGAGTATCAATTTATTTGTATAAATATATGCCTACACCTTGAACTGGAAGAGAAAGGTATCAGAAGGCTATATGGAACTTATTTCTACCTTCCTGAAATCACACACACACACACACACACGTTCACAGAGACACAGACATGTACACACTGAATTACTGGGCAATTCACAAGCTGAGGACTTCCAATTTATAGAAGATAACTTTGTAGTTAGTTTAAAATACAAAACTGTCAGCTTTTGAAAGCCTTCATCATCTGCTAAATCATCCAAATATCAACGAGACCCAATTAGCCTTCTCTGTAGAATATAATTTCCCATGATGGCAAAACAGACCCTAAGTAGTGGATCCAAGACTCGTGTTTATCACTACCTATGATCGTTTTTAAACACGTGAACAGATTCAGAAAGTATGTCCCAACAACATTTATTCTTATTGAAATAGCATATGTATTCAATTGTCTATACAGAAAATAGGTCCCATGATGGTGTTTAAGAGCTATTTTGTGTATTGAAATATTTATTTTTAAGTTCAGACAAGGAGGGTCTGTATTACTCAGTTGTAGAACACCTGCTTAGCATGCACAATGTGTTGGCTTCAGTCCCCAGTACCTTCATAAAAATAAATAAAAATAAGTGCTTATTTAAAAATAAGAATAAATTTATAAAAAGAGTAAATGCAGACTAAAAACCACTGCAATCTAGGAGCCATAATTTTAATAAAAAACAAGAGTTTCTATCAAATATTCACTATATGACAATCACAGAGACAACCACAAATCGCCCCTGACAACCATCACGTGTGATTCTCAGCAACCCTACTAAGTAGACACCGAAGAGAAACCCAGCATTGCGGATGAAGAAACGGAGCTCGGAGGAGCCGGGGACGCTGACCGTCCTGCTCCCCGTGACAACACGTCATCCCAGGATGAGCGCTGACAGAGCTGCACTGAGGGGACACCCAGCTGTACGGAACCTTGGTGCACTGGGGAGTCCCAGAAAACACTCAAAACTGTTCAGTGAAGACCCAGCTCAAATATATTACATTGTGCCACATCCTTTAAACAGGGAACATGACTGAGACCTTTTTGATGCCTCCGTGTCCTTTCTGCCATTATCAATTATTTGCCCTCTCAGCATGCCCAGTCATGAATTGGACCCCATATGAAGTGCACTCAGATGGCAGAGCTTTTAAAGCTGTTTTATGAAGTTTGTAAGACTCTGTCTATGCCTCACACAGGCGGTCATCCATCACTTCTCACCGGTGTGGATGTACCACATGAAATCACACCTTTCTGCTTTTTAAAATCCCTCCATGTAATCCAGACTTTTCAACAGCAAAGAAGCAGCTCAACCAGAAACAGTGGATAGCTTTTCACCAAATGGACTCGAACAGCCCATCGGACTACCTGGAAGCCCTTTTTTTCTATTAAACCCACTTCCAAGGACTTCATCATTTTCTGATTGGTGGACTTGGCCTCTGACTGGCCTACTCTGAGAGCTCCCAGCCTCACATCCGGGCGTGGGAGAGGACCCTGCTGTTCGGGGAAATCAGTGCGGAAGGCGGAAATCTTCCACCCAGGTCCGCACGGGTAGAAGTGCCACAACGTGCTCAGAATATATACCGTCAGCAACACTGGGCTCCCATGGACTGATGTCACATTAACCAAACTCATGAGAGACTGATGCAAGAAAACCAGAAATTGAATTTATTAATGTAACAGGAGATGTGAAACTACGAACCAGACTGAAATATCAGAGTTCAACTATGAGTACAGATTCTCCTCAATGGCCCAATCACGGGCAGGCAGTCACATGGCAACCATGGACAGAAGCAGAGCAGGAAGGGTTTCTAGATTAACTCAATGGACTAAATTTCTGTTATACGAACAGATCTGCTGCCCAGAAGACATTTAACGCCAATCACGGTGCACTGTCCGTGGACAGTGGCTGAGACACGTCTGTGAGCACCTGTGTAACTTTCCATTCTCTGTCCTTTCTGGGCTAAGTGATGCACAGAGGTACAGAGATCCAGGGATGCAGATACCTCTAAACACCCAAAGCCCATCCCTGGGAGCCTGGAAACCAGACAGCCAGGGTTTAAATACCAGCTCTGCCACTTACTAGCTCTGTGACCTTGGCCAAATTACTTACTCTCTCCGTGCCTCAATTTCCACATTGTAAACCTGGGATAACAATCAAATCTCCCTTACTCACTTGTTGTGAAGATTGAAGGATTCCTTTCTGTAAAACGCTCAGAAAAGAATGTAGCACATGTTTGGTGCTCAACAAATGTGAATTTAATAAGAAAGTGATTTACAAGTCTCCCTACTAATCATCTTCTGTGTTTCATGGCTAGCCTGAGTCCCAAAGGAAATCCTTATTTCCCCTCTTATAAACTCTTGGGGAGCACCCTTCTCTTGCATCCCACCACCTGTTTAAACTGAGAGGAGGGATGCCTCCTCCACACTCCTCTGGTCCATGGAGAGTGCTTCCCCCTTCACTCCCCTGACCCCTGGCCAACGGCTAGCACTCTTCACAATAACAGATTGAGGTGTGAGTCCGGAGAGACAAGCAGGGCATATGAAACCTTTCCTTTCCCTCCAGTGTTGGCCACCCTTGGGAAGCACCCAGGATGCTCAGCTCCATGGCAGGGCAGCCCTGTGCAGGATGGGGCAGATCATCTTAAGGGAAGGCTCGCTGTGGCCCAGAGTTAACTGGGACTGCGTAAGTCTCTAATTCTGGGACACAGTATCATGACACGCATTTTCCCACAGCCCTGAATTTCATGGAGAACGTGGCTTCATCAGTAATAAAGGAGACATTTATCGCCTGTCTGTTCTTCTGTGTCATCTCTCAGTTGGCTGCTGGAGAAAACATGTGTATAAGTATTGGGTCCACTTAAGCCCCAATATATATGAAGTACCAAAAATCTCTGTGGCTTAACATTGGTTCAGGGCGACTGTGTAACGGTCCTGACTTTGCTGATGCTAAATTATGGGTATAGGAACTATGGAACCTCCTCAAATATCTTTCATCATAAAACCAGCTTTTCTTATTTTCCTGTTTCTTAGTAATTGCCAAAGACTGTAAAATGATGGCTTCATACAAAACAGGAGCTAAACTTTATGAGCCCTTTGACATTCCCACTGTGCTAAACAATTTACATAATTTCTAATTCTCACAATTCTGCAAAGCATATACGAGCATCCCCATCTCACAGACGAGGGAGAAACTCAGAACAAACTGACTCAGGCTCAAGTGGCTCAGTGGCAGCGTGTGCATGCAAACCCAAGTCAAATCACTACACCCCTTCTTCTATGTACAAAATCACCTCCCACCAAATGACACACAGCGGCTGGGTCAATACTAAGGGAACTCAGTACACTTTTCAGCTTTAAGGTGCTCAAGAGGCCGCTTCTAGCTGCTTTATAAAATCCCGGCTCACTGGTTGCTAACACCGGAATAAAAGACCGATTTTGCCATTGTTTGCACAGCAAGTCTGAAAAGTTCACAGCGAGATGACAGAATAAAACAAAGATATGAGCAGAATAATTTTTCCAGGTAGACAGACATAATGGACATTGTGCTATTCTGAAGCACTAAGCAAAGGAATCAAAGCAAAAAAAATTTGTTAAGCCTTTTACAAACAGGAAAATTAAGACTGTATGAAGGTGCAACAGCGCCTCCTATGGCTAAAAAGACCTTCCAGGTTGCCGGGAAAGATGCAACACAAAAATTGCCTGTTGAATCAGAAACAAGAATCAGATAAGTAAAAGCTTATGTAGCACATACTGCAGTTTGCTTCGGGGAAGGGAGGGGTATTCAGTATTTAATGTGACATTGCTAATACTCTTGAATATAAACAAAAGACCCAGGCTCATGGAAACTCATCCTAGAAGAGGAAAGAATCCAGTCCAGCCACTTCATTTTACAGGAGGGGAGACTGAGATCTGGGATCTGTCCTTCCGGCAATCAGCAGCAAAGCTCTCTCTCCTAGGCCTCATGTCATGCACTGTAGCAAAAACCAACAGATCTGTACTAGACCTCTATTCATAAAAGTCACGTCTGTATTTTTCCAACAGTAGGTAATCTAAGTATCTTGCAAAATACTTCTCAAAGAGCCAGGAAATCATACAGGTGTATTGAAATACAAAAACATTTATTTGCACATTAAAACAGCATGAGCTTTATTCTATTAAAAAAAGTGACATGTCAAATCAATGTTTTGATATTTTAAAACCTATTAAGCATGCAGAAAAATAAATCAAAATTTCTTTAATCACAAAAGAAAGAAGCTTATTCCCTTAAAATGATCAATGTGGATTTTTCTAAACTTAATAGTTCTGGTCAGATTTCTACGAATTTAAATGTCTGAGTGGATGGTTACACGGCAACATGAATTCTGAGTTGTAACAACACACATTCTGTGTAAATAATCTTCAAGGCCGTCTGCTTAAGGTGATTTAACTAGTCCCTGTCTCACTAGAATGATACAGATTTCATTAAACCTTCATACTGCACACACACACAAAACCCTGAATCCTTGTTACTTTAAGCCATATTCATATATTCATATATATGCATATTGAATATGCATCAGAAACAAGCCACCCTCTTTAGTATTCAGAGTTGATCCTTCTAAACTATCTGTCCTTGTGACAGCATATTTTTACTAAGCAGCTCTTGGGTGCTTCGTATACAAGGCGTCTACATCTCACAGTCAAACAAGGTAAACGGCATCACTCAAATTTCACAAATGGGGAAATGTACTTAAGCCATGAAAACAACTTACATATTCATCATCAGGAAAGAAAACAGTAAAGATTTTACTTACAATATTCACTGACAAAACTTTCCTCCATACTAAGACTACATAGAACAAATTCAGTCTTTGTAAATTTTTCTGTCAATAAGCACCACTAGAGAAAAACAAGCAACATCATTAGCAATGGTTGGACTTTCAAAGCCCACTCCTATTTTACCCTATAATCATTTTTAATGTTTTGTTTTTAGTGTTTACAGAGCACTAAAATAAAAAAAATAAACGTTTTAAGTCATTGCCTGAGAATGCAACATTTGTGAAAATGTACAATTTCAATTTATGCCACTCTGTCTCACATTCTCACTGGTGTCTCTCCTTTGAAGGCTTCATCAAACTGAGATCGCTAAAATCGTTCATTTATGGACTCACAGGAGTTCGGGAAACCACTCAACACGGGGCTGATCAGAGGAGCCATTGAGAAAGCATCCTGTGCAGCCTGGGTTCCAGCCCTGAGTCTGCCAGCGCCAGCTGTGTGAGATTTTGGACAAGCTGCACCATCTCTCAATCCCTCAGCTGCAAAAAAGGAGACACTGATACCTACCCTTAAACACCTGCTATGAGGTAAAACATGAGGAAAGCATTTTAGCCTTAGGGAGGTGTCCACTCAGAGCAAGCTTGGTCATTATGATGATGAGGATTACTTTTAATAAGTTAAGGCAGACAAAAAATTAGAAATCACCATAAAGGAGAAACATTTTATGTCAATGAGCATTTCCTTTTGAATGGATTGCAGAATGTTTTATAGAATTTTTTAATAAACCAAATTTTGTCCACTAATTATAGATTTACAGGTTCATGGACATGTCTCCATAAAAAGAATTAGAGGCCTCTAACCTCTGAATACTAAGAAAGAAAAGTTTAAAAAAAATCACGGGGGAGATTATACCTCACTTGAGAGAGTATGTGCTCAGCATGCATGAGACCCTCAGTTCAAACACCAGTAACTCCATTTAAAGACTTTTTTTTCAAGAAATGGAGAATTAAATCAAAAAGATGGAGGAATACAGAATTTTTTTAGAGACTCAACTCAGATTTAAGATGGGGGAAAAATATCCATTTCTCATAGGAAATCTTGAGAACTATGTAAACCGGATCTGAGTTGTCTAATCTTTTAACATTATTCATGAATTCATATTACCAAGTCTTAAAACTGCCTGATAACCCACAGTGGTGATACTGATCATAACAGCTGCCAACACGGATCGAGCTCCGGCTAGGACTGCTCTGTTCGGCCATCTCTGCCCCTGAGGCCTCACCAGGCTGAGAGCACTAAATTTTGTCATTCATGAGCATCTCGTGTAAGTCCTCCCTTTGTGCTCCTCAGTCTCCCCACACCAGCCCCTCTGAGGGAAGCACTGTTATCATCTTCCCCACCCGCAGGTAAGGCCACTGAGGCACAGAGACTAAACCTGCTCCAGGTCACATCGGCATTAAAGGACGTCTATATTTCTGCTGTTTTACTATTGACAAAGGAATCTGAGATATCAATTCAAGGGAGACTGTTAAATAATCAAGTCTGTCAGGTCTTCACCTCAAAGAGCAGATACTATAGATTCCTGATGTAGGATGAGGCTGCCGCCACAAACTGACTCAGCTTGAAATTAATATCCAAGATGAAGCAGCGGATACACGTAAATATTCACGATTGTCAACTCCGCTCACGGGTCTGGGCCCTTCACTGCCTGAACGGGGGTGAATTCCCCACCCCTGTCAGGGATGGAAGCGCGGCTCTTCCCAGTGTCACCCAGGCTTCACGGGCTGTTTCCCCCCACAGGCTGTTCTCAACGATTAAAAATCTCTCAAGATTTTTACACCATGCAAAACTGAAAGACATTTCTGCAGATGGAGCACTTTCTCAGGCTTAAAAATTGTTTGCTTACACTCAGCAAGGGGGAAAATAACACATGACTCTGCAAAGTCTCTGAGCCTCACCACTCACAGGAGTAGAATGGCCTCAGCACAAGATGACTCTTCACGGATGAGAACAAAATAAAGCCGCCCCCAACCACAGGCACTCCCAGAGACAGCGCTCAGCAGTCTTCTGCACACTCACGGTTGTGCAGCCCTCACCACCATCTATTTCCAGAACACTTCATCACCCCAGAAGAACAGCCCTGTCACTAGCAGTCACTCCCCAACCCCCCTCCACCCAGCCCCTTGCAACCATCACCTGCTCTCTGCCTCTGCATGTGCCTATTCTGAGCATTTCAGATCACTGAAGTCAACAATATGTGGCCGTTTGTGTCTGCTTCCTTTCACTTAACGTGCTGTTATCAAGGCTCGTCCATGTTGAAGTGGTATGAGCATCTCTCTCTTTTTTTTTTTTTGAAAGTGTTAAAGTTTATTAGAAGGTGGTAAGTACTATCAAAAAGAGTAGAGAGGAGCATAAGTGATTGGGTTTCAAAGGGAAAAGGGCGGGTTGAGCAGTCAGGGTGGACTTCCCAGAGCAGGTGGCTTTTTCATATTCCCCTTTATTTATTTTTTCTTTTTTATTCACTCTTACGTCTGAATAATGTTCCACTACATGGAGATACTACATTCTGTTCATCCATTCAGCAGCTATGTATGGACGAGGTCCAGAAGAATGAGTGTAAGAGGTGACTAGGCAGGGATGGCATTTAAGCAAAGGGCAAGATGTGCTTTCAAAAAAAAAAAAAGAAAAAGCCAACAAACAGAGGCACAAGGAAATTCAGCGCGTTTCTGAGAAAGTGCATGCTTGCTTCAGCACGACTGCCGTGCAGGGCTGGGGGGGTGGGGAGTGACAGGAGACACAATGAGGGAGTCACCTGAGAATATTCCCCATGCAAGCAGCTCAGCCAATTCTCCTCCCTCATCCTGTATTTTAGAGCCATTTTTGATAGGTTTTGTATTTCAAGTAACAGTACTTAGTTTCACATCTGATCATCTGCATCAGATCACCTTACCTCCAAGCCACAGAAAGTCATTCACTGACTGGAGCAGCTCCAAGACATAACGGTGATGGACCAGGGAGTCCTGCAGCATCCCGGCCTGCAGGCACAAACCCCCACATGTTCCATGGTGATGTCCGGAAAGTAAAATGCATGGAAATATCTCACTGCTTGTGCACGATATCTGCCCCCAAATTGCCCCAAAATCATGCTGGCAAAGCACTACTGAGCCCTCTCACTACAAAAAAAAAAAAAAAAAAAATAGAGAGAGAGAGAACAGAAAAGAAAAGAATAAAGCTAAGAAGGCATATTTAGGGTCTTCCATTGAAAACCAGCAAGCATCACTGCCAGTATCTCAGCTGGAATGGTCCTGTCTTCAAAAACCACTGCACAGTTACATTGCAAACGTGATAGACATATATGTATTCCACGTAGATGATATTACAGTAGGATTTTTCTTTTCAAAATTTCCAGTTCAACATTAACACAAGAGAGTTTATGTTTCAGCTTTAAAAAAATCAATTATCTTCCACTTTCTTAATTTTGAACCTATTATTATTTTATAAAGGGTGCTATGCTGCAAATTATAAACCAACTGTTTGGCTTCTGCCAACAAGAACTTTATGACTTCACTATTTCAGAGCAAGATTTAATGATGCTTTGAAAAGTGGGGCCTGGGGCGCTCACTAACAGCTCTTTAAATACTGACAAGGATGTGCTATTTAATAATGCAAAGGCTCTAACTCTACATTAACTCAGAAACCAAAGAAACTACACCAAAGCCTTACTTTATCATTTTTAAATTTTGCTATTCTTTTGAATATTAAATTTCTTAAAAGATAAGATTTTTTTTTGAGAAAGACAGCAGCTGTATTAAATTTCCTCTCACCAAGAAAGCAATCTTTATCAAGAATAAATACCCCTATGGAAATCCAAAAGACGGGACGTTTCTAGCTAAGTGAACATGCAGATCTCAACACAAGCCTAAATCCTATCAGATCTCACTTGAACGAGCTCAACAAAGTCCTGGACTACCCTGAAACTTAGCTCTTCTGTTCCAAATGTTGGCTGAGCTAAGATCATCACACAAGGCAGGGAAGAAGAGAAAAGTCCACCTGGCTGCATCCGTTTTCTTCCAGCCACAAGGTGCCGCTATCGGGTCCCCGTTAATAAGCCCTCCCCATGAGGAAATCCGGCATCCACACTGCCCCTGCCGTCCCCAAGCAGCCCCGACGCCCCTCTACCACTGGTGGCCCCCCAGCCTGTCAATGGTCTTCTAATGACCCTCCCAGTTGGTGGCACTCTCCCCCTCTTCCCCGCTTCACACACACACACACACACACATACACACACACACAGCCAGGACAGCCTTCCCAAAGCACAAATTTGATTATATCACCCCCACTTCAAACCCTTCAGAGGCTCCCTGGTAGAGTTCTAGCCCCACCCCCGACCCTGCTCGCCCAGCCTCACCTCAGTACCCAGGTCCCCAATGACCTCAGGTGCCCCCTGACCTGCTGCTACTTCCCACTTGCCTCCAGGCTCATTTTGACGGTTTGTCAAGGAAGTCTTCCTTCCCTCGAACCTCTGCACTTTGGGTTAGGTGCCCCTGCTGTGTTCCTAGAACATTCTACGCTAAGACAACTTCTGACACTGCTAAGCTCTCAAGAAGCAATACATTTTGCTTACTACTGTGAGTCCACCCTCTCTCCCCTGGACACTCAGAATTGCATGTGTTATGAATAAATGAATGAAGGGGTGGGTCTCAAAGGGACGGGCAGAGCTGCTCTCGCCCACCCCGACCACTTCTTTCTGTAGAACATCAGAAACAAAACCAGGAGTACCTCTCCTGAGGGTCACTTTCTGCTGACACACTTCACTGCCTCTTCTGTGTCAGTTCTAGTAAAAAACCAAGCTCCTCCAAAGCCCTCCATCCCTAGGCCCACTCCAGGGTCCTCCCAAGCAGGGGCACCCTCCACCCTGGACCACACAGTGCACTCTCCCCGAGTCCCCACCCCACAAGCCTCCAGGCCTCTACCCGGGCTGCTCCTGCCACCTGAGTCACCCTCTTGATTCCTTCTCCTGGCTGACTCTTACTCTGCCCTCATAACTGAATGTAGAGCCCATTTCTTCAAGGAAGCCCTCTCTGATGATGTCCTTTAGCTCTTGGCTGGGCTCCATCTACAGCAGGACTGCTTGGCGACCAACTGGTGTTTGTCCACCTGCTCCTCGGAGACCATGACCTCTTGGAGGCCACGTGGGAAAAAGGTGTGAGACGACAAGAGGGGTGGGAAGAGCGAAAAGCAAAATCACAGCCCAAGTCCCAGATTCAAGGATTCTGTCTCAGAAGAAAAGAATAAAATGTTTCATACGTATGTCATTTGGCTATGAGTTTTGTGGCTCATGGAAAGCAAGAGGTTGGTGTTCTAGTCTAAAATCCAAGTTACATGCAAAGAAATGTACATATTCATATCCAAAGGAAACCAGAGCTGCTCAACAACAGTTTGCAGTTAAAATCAAAGGAACTTTGATAAAGGCAATCTCTCTCTCTCTCTCTCTCTCTTTTTTTTTTTTTTTTGTATCATATAGTTGTAGAAGTATTTCTATAACTAAGTGATGGCTACAGCCTATGATTCTGCACTGGAGTGTTTGGGGCTGAGGAAGCTCAGATTACATGCACTGTGTAAATACAATCACACCAACACACTGACAGGCGCCCTAGTGGCTGAGCTGAAGTTCCAAAGCAGACAACCTTACGTTGCAAGACAGCTCTCATTAGAAAGTAAGGAATGCAATGTTCTGTACTCAATTACATACGTTATATGGGCCATTAAGCGATAATGCATCTTGTCTAATGAAACCCCAAAATAAATTGTTAACGTCGATTTTCTCCATCTGACCCTTCTTTGCTAACTTTGGATATCAAACCCTCACTCCATACGGAAAGCTCAGATCTACGCTGCAGCAGGTTACATCCCGTGGAAGAAAGCCTATCAAGGGAGAACTGGAGAGTTTCCCTTCAGAAGCTGCTAAGTCTGGTTTTGCACCTGTACGTCATTTGCAACCACGTCAGCGTCAAAGGAGTAAGACCTTACCTCTGTGGGGCGAAAATCACTGCGGTGCTTCTGAACCATTAAAGAACACTGAGTTTTGTGAAACAGTCCTGAGGTACTTAAATCGTACTTTTTGTGAAAGGCTCCAAAACTGACCCAATTCACCAATCCAGGTACAACAGGGAGGTAGCGGAATTAGTAGATAGAACATGCCCTTGAAGTCTGACAAGGCCCTGCTTGAATCCTGCTACAGCATTGACTAGCCGCTAAACGGACCAATTCCTTAACCCCTCTGAGAAGGCTTCCCAATCTGCAAAAGGGGGCTGCCACCGCCCACCTGGGAGACATGGATGTGAATGCAACACGCAAGTAGTGCGGCCGACTGGTACCTGACACGAGGCCTGGCTAGTTTCCCTCCGCTGCCCTTCTCCCCCTTTAAACTTGCATTGTTCCCCCTGGTAAGGGTCAAGCCCCCGGACCAGACTGCCCGATTCTTCTGTGTATCCCCGGATACATGCCTTACCTTTAGGAGGCCAGAAAAAGAACCATCTCCTCCAACGTCACTATCAATGTTCTTAAGAGTCTGGGTTTTTTTAACTCTATTTTGCAGGGAGACTATTCCAGAACTGTCCAACCACCATTCTCCACTTTGGCTCCTCTCCCAGCGACCGTCCCTTCTCACCTCAAATCTTCTGTCTGCTGGCCTTTTGTTCGTGGGAAAGAGAGTCCGCTAGGGTGGAGACTCCCTAGGCCTCTGTCCCTCCCTCACAGGTGAGTGTGACTACCTTCTCCCCACTCCCCACTCCGACTCCAGCTTCCGAGGAGGTTCCCCTCCCCGACCATGCAGCCTCTGCATCATCCCAAGACGCGCACGCGTGGCCACAACCCTCCCTTCAGATTTCTTCCTGGGTGGCCCTGCCCACCCCGAAGACCCTTAAGGATAAATGCCATTGCTCTGAAAATCCCAAACGCCACTGACTGACACACCAAAGCTGCATGGTCTGGGCTTTCCTCCAACCCAGGCACAGCCCTGCCCCGCCTCAGCCTCAGTCTGCACCTCTCGAGATGAGCTCATCCACCTGCACGGCTGTGAGCACCAGCTAAGAATGACGACTCCCAACGTGTATCTGTGGTCCGGCTCCTTCACCTGAGCCCCAGGGCCATAGACCCGAGTGCCTCTTTGAAGTCCTAACTTGGATGACAAATGGAATCTTAAAAATGCCTCATGTCCACCATTTACTCTAGAGTTCGATTCCTGGCAGGTACCTCCCAGGCTCCCGATTTTAGTAACAGACCCAGAACCCACCTAGGTATTTGAGGTCACATTCAATTTCCCCTGTTCCTCCCCCCGGCCCTGCCCTGGAAACAGTCCTGTCATTTCTATCGCTAAGCCAGTCTCAAGTCTGGTTCTGCAAGGACCATGGATGGAACCCCACAAGCTCATAACAAGGTGCAGTGCGTCACAGTCCTCCGAAGAGATCTCCCTGGAGGGGGAGGCATCTCCTGCCGCTGGTCACCTAAGAAGGCACTGGATTCTCACAAAGGAGGCCCAGGAGAAGGGACTCAAGGTTCTCCTGTGGTCTGAACTTTGAAGGGCCCGAGGTTTGGGGCAGTTCCTAGTTAGCAGACACACCTGCCAGTGAGCAGATGAGGATGGGGGAACCCAGGCAAGGCTTTTCTCACTCCGACCCCTGGGCTATCGGGAGCCACGGGAAAGGCCTGTGTCCAAGGCACAGCCCAGCCTTCACAGATCCCAGCCTGCATTTGCCAACCCAGATAGCCTAGACCCCTACTTGCTACTCTTACTTCTGTTCTGTTCCCCCCCAGAATGTGATGGACTCTTTCAGAAAGTCTGGCCTGTCTCAAGCGAGACCAAGTCAGTGAAGGATGAAGTGTCCAGAATTTGACCAGGGCATGAAAGGAGAAACAATGTCTCATGGCCAGCATGACGGTGGTGGCCAAACCCTTTCCCCGGGAGAGATGAACCAGGGTGTGGGTGAGAATGCAAGGTCACTTCACGGCTGACTGGGGTGTTGGAGACTCACTACCACAAACTAACGACACGGCCGTCAGTGGTGTCAGACAGCTGCCGTCAGCTGCAACAGACACGGAGTCAGCTATTTACTGCCAAAATGGGTTAATAGTAAAGGCTGGTACAGGGAGGCCTGCATGGCTGCTGAGGCAAACCACAGACCCGGCTCTGAATGCCCACTGGCTGGAGCAGAGAGGAAGCTACGGTCCCCTTTAGCGGCCCCTGTGTCCACCAGATCCAAGTGAGCCAGCTACTTAGGAGAAGGCCATGTTGTTCTGATACTCAGAAAAACCAGCCTCGTAAAGGGAAAATAAGAGTGGCATGGAGTTTAGACCCGCTCCTGCCTCTCTATGAAGGCAAAGTAAAGTAAATGGCACGGGGAAGGTGAATGCAAAAGCAAAAAACAAAAAACATAAAACCTGTGACTGCTTCCTCCAACAGCATCCCCTGCAGCTGCTCATCTCCGAGCCTGCCACTTTCTCACCAGTGACCACCGGCCAGGAAGCTCCGTCAAGCACGTCACACAGCGACAGCCCGGAACCTCGTGCCAAGCACGTTTGTGTGAAAGCCAGAATCAAGGAAGATGCTGCAGATTTTGACTTTCCAAGTTTAAATACTCCATGAAAAAAATCCCTCAGCAGCCGCCTAAATCAATTCGCATCTCGCTTCTTCAAAACAATCAAACAAATTTAATAAGGGCACATTTGTCACCAAACATAAGGAGGACCAAACTGGTTCCTCAAAGCAAGGATTTTAACAGGTATCAAACACCAGTGGGTGATGTGCTAACAAAACAAAAATTCCAAAAAACTAGAAAATAAAAAGATGACTAGGATAATATATGGATCAAGGCAACTGTTGAGGTTTTTGCTTTTTAAAGCGACGGGGACAGCACGGAGGACAATCTGGCTATTTCCAATGCAGGGTGTGCACAGTCCACTTTTCAGACGCAACAACATGCTCACAGGGCGGTACAAGATAGAAAGGGAAATAGAAAAAGGAAAAGAGGAACAGCGAAAATTAGAAACACATGAGAACAAAAATAACTGACAGCAATTACAAGAATTTACGTGAGTTTGGTGAGGACAGGGACGAGGGGACGGTGAGACCCACCCTCACCTATTGTTCCAGGGAAGGCAGGGGCCTGAGGCGAGGGGCGCTGCCGGGGGACCCCAACGTGGTCAGCGCCCCAAACCTAAACTTCACCTAGATGCGTGTAGACAGCTTTTGAGCTACAAAATGTGGTCGCATTTCAAGCTGGACAATTTTACTCACTCCCACCAAGAGTAACAGGAGAGAATTAGGCTCTGTTCCTGCACCAAAGCATTGTTTAAAAAAGTAATGACTGTGGAATAGTAAAAGCAACAATGGAGTAAAAGTGACTGGAGGAGAGCGTACTTGACCCGAGCTCACTGGCCGCGTTATCTCACTGACGTTCAGATGCTGGCTGAGCCCTTACGGTACCAAAACAGACAGACCCACCAGGAGGGAGGTTTAATGCGCTGCTGTATTTTGATGCCGAGAGCCATGCCTGGTACACGAGGTTCTGGGTAAACAATGGTGACAGTGTCAACCACTATGGGCTAAGCACACAACCAGCTACTCCGCCAAATCCCAAGGACACACTTCAAAAGGCAAAAACAAGCTGGCATTCTCTGGTGGGTCTGCAGACTCAGAGCCAAGCAGTTGCTGAGCAAACATGTCACCAGTGCATCCTGTGACAAAAGAGGAGGCACTGGCCAGGGGGCTGAGGCAGGGCTCCAGGCTTCCACTGCTCACCCACCATTCTGTGCAGGGGGAGAAGGTGGTCCCTGCTTACGTTGCACCGATGCACCTACATTGACTGACACCTGGAGACTGAGCAGGAGGTGACAGGTGACGGGAATGGAGCCAGCCTGGGAGTGGCACGGTGCTGGCATCTGTGCCCTCAGCTTTGCCCAGACCACTACATCTGCCAGCTCATCTACAAGAAGCAGAAGGGGAGAAAGCCGTGTAGATCACAGGGCCCTGCGAGGACAAGTACAGGTCATGGCCATGACATGCCTCGCCCCTTCCTTAAGCCATAGAGGTATGTCCGGGGAGGAAGTGAAAATTCATCCAGAGCCCGCCAGGCACCACAAGCAGGTGGGACTCGGGTCCCCTGTGCCTGTCACTCACAGGACTGGTCTGGACTATCTTTTTATCAATTCTCTGGCATCTTCTCCTCCAACTTACCAACAACCAGAAAGTAGAATCTGATTTTAGACTCACAGAGAATCGCAGAACACCTCCTCCACATCGGGCCCGGCAGCACGTGCCAGGTCCTCCGACCGTCACCTGTGGGACCGCCATGAGCCCTCTCCAGAGTCAAGGCCTGAGGCCGTAGGCCGGGGGGACACAGATTCCCACAATCTCCCCAGCAAAGGGGGACCACCTCTCGGCAAAGGCATCTCACCCTCTTCTGCCCGAGGGACATCTCGATAGATACACAGGGAAACAGAGCAGAAGGTGGGGGGTTAGGCAGCCCAGAAGAGCTCGTCTGCACTTCCAAGGCAAAGTGGGTCCGTTGACCTAATCACAGGGACAAAGTGAGGACGAATCTTTCCCTGCTGTGCCCCATACTCCGTGACACGCCTTTCCCTGCGTAAGGAGCTCATTTGGAAGCCCCTGGCAGTGTTTCTGTTGTCCTAAATTGGCATGGTGGTTGTCAGGCAGGGAGAGAGGGCCTGAGCCGTGCAGGTGCTGGACCTGGGAAGCAGGAGACACTGGCTCCACACCCAGCTCAACCAGCGCCTCATTCTGCATCTCAGGATTCAGCGTGATATCTATAAGCAAAGGGATGAGACTGTCCCAGGACAGGCTGTCCAACAGGAATGAAATGTGAGCCATGTAAAGAAAGTTTCCCAGTTGCCACATTTAAAGAGGTAACCCCCCAAAAAAACCCCTAGAAACTGATTTTAAGAACATATCTTACTTATTCTACTGTATGTAAAGTACTATCATTTTGACATGTAATCAATAAAGAAAGTAACAAGATAGTTTACATTCTTTTTACTAGACAAGTCTCAGCGTCTGATGTGCATTTGACCTAGAGCACATCTCAGCTCAGAGCAGCCTCCTCCCCAGCTCTCCTAGCATCAGTGGCTTTGGCTACTCTATTGGACAGCAACTCCAGGGGTCACACCAGGGTAATTGGCTGAAAAGCGGGAGTAAGTGTCCATAATAACCCTAAAAGAATCTCTCTGAAACAAAGGCGGATTCACTTTTAAACGTCTGAAAACAGGCGGGTTGCTCCTCCCTCACGCCTTGGCTACAAGACAGCCCTCCTCCTTGCTGATACCTTTCTGGATGTAGGGAAGCAACCCTTCACATAGCCAGGGTGGCCGGGCATCCAGGTAGACTTTCCTGCTCTCTGTGTCCAGTCCCACGAAGTCCTCCTTCTCAAACAGGATGTAGAGCAGGAGGATCTCGTCCCCAGACTTGTCGGATGCACCGTCCAGCCACTTGGACTTGATCATGATGAAGAGAGACTCAGTGAAGTCCTCGATCCTCTTCTCCACTACCCTGCAGTCCTCGTAAATTGAAGGCCACGTCGGTGCGCGGCTGCTCGGCCACCTCCCCATGCAGCACAAAGACAAAGAGCCGAGAGTCATAGAGCGTGGTGCCATACAGCTCCTCTGCACGTGGAGCTTCTCGAAGGTCTTGGCCAAGAGGCAGTCGGTAATGGTGACAAGGCCCACGACCTTGCGGTGGGTCTGGAAGTCGCTCCACCCATTCTCGGGTGCATAGTGGTGACTGTAGTGGATACAGAGTGCCCACTGCCAGCCGCACGGGCTGATCTGGCTCACCAAGGAGATTCGCTTATAGATGCACAACAAATTCTGCTCTGAGATGATCCCCACAGGTTGGAACACCACGGGGAGAGTCTGGTGGTCCTCAGCACACTGCACGTAGTCAGGGATGTTCATGTTGCAGGCCCTGACGAGAGGGAAGAAGAGACCGAGGTACATACTGTACTGCGGGCTGCGGGCCTCACTGGGTTGCGGTGACCTGGTGTGTACCAGTCAGAAGGCAGGGGAAGCCCAAGCAAAGCTGGGGGTACAGTTTGTCCTCAGCATCTGCACATGGCTACCGCAGCTCGGATCACATTACGCAGCTTTTGGTCTAGGCTTCCGCCCTCTGCAGAAAAGGGTCATTTCTTGTTTTCTGTTTCCAAGCACCTAGCCATGCCCTGATGCAAAGTCAGTGCTCAAAACTGCTGAATAAAGGAATGAATAAAGGAACTGCTTCCACACCCCTCAGCAGGATATAATGCAAAGAAACACAGTAGGATCAAAAGACCTGGATTTCAACTCCAATTTATTTGAACTCCTAAGATGCAGAATACTTGATAAGAAAACTTGCTTTGGGGAGGAGGGTACAGTTCAGTGGTAGAGCACATGCTTAGCATGTATGAGGTCCTGGGTTGAATCCTCAGTACCTCATTTTAAAAAAAAAGAAACAAATAAATAAACCTATTTACCCCCCAAAAAAATGCTTTTTGAATTCCAAATTCAAGAAAAAATAAAACACCTTGCAATTGACACAACATTGTAAACATGAGTATACTTCAATTAAAAAAAAAATCCTTGCCTTACAAGAATATATCTGGATTATGGAAGTTTACAAGTGTAAAATGCCTAGGGTACCACCTGCATGAGAAGAAGGAACTGTACAAATTTACTATCCCTCATTTATGAGCTATATTTCCTTTGGGGGGTATATAACCTCTCAGAGCTAATTTTCTCAGATTAAAAAAAAGAAGGAAACATTACCGGATTCTCCATACTGCTGAAGAATCAGATAAACCTATGATAGCATCTGACCCACAGAGTTTACTCAATAAATGCTTGTTGAGTGAATGAATAAACAAGCAAAGTGAATGCTGCTCCCTGCCACAGAGCATCATGATGGTACTGCCTGGAAATCCCAAGCCCACGTTTCACCCGACTCTACACTAACCATGGGTGACCTGGGCAGGCCTGTGTGCTCCTCTTAACCCCAGTTTAATCATGAATAGAAATGAGGGCAATAACACAAACCTCAAAGGGTTAGTGAGTCATTACTGAATTGTATCCCAACTTTGCAAGATGGAACCTTTAAAGAAATTTGGGCAAAAAGTCCGTAGGCCCTCTCCATATTATCTCTTACAACTACATGGGAATCTACAATATATCTCAAAATAAAAAGTCTAATTTATTAAAGAGGCTATTGAGGTTAAATGAGCTCACTGTCTCAAATAAAGAACACACAGTACAAATAGGTCAATGCCCAGCCCATGAGATACACTCAGTAAACATTCCCACTGAGCCCACTGGTCCCTCCAACTTCAGAGCACGATGATGTGTCCTCATGGCCAGAGGCCCCTGCACCTGAAACTAACAAAGATAATGGTCCCCACTTTCAAGAGCCCCTGCCACCACCATAGGTCTAATTTTGTACTTGTAATTTTTTTTCTTTTTATTAAATAGAAAAACGTAATTGCATAGCCTTCAGGTCACCAAAACCTGACTACAGAGATCATGATGGCAGCCCTTCTTCGTGAAACAATAAAATGAAAAGCCATTTCCACAAGATCTCTGTGTAAATCTACTAGGGAACTTCATCCTGGACTGAGAGGAAGAGGACTGGGGAAGAGGGGGCAATCTGCGGCACACAGACCCATGGGCCACCTGTCCCACGATGGACTTTAGACCCAACACTCACCCTCAAGGAACTTCAAAATAGACACAGACAGAGTGCTGTAGACAAGATTCTTTTTTTTTAAAAGAAATCCCTGATTCTCTCGCAGGTTTTGTTTCTACCGAGAAACAAATGTCTTATGTGTATGTTTCACAAAAGATTTAAATTATTATCACCCCAACTTGACGCATTAAGAAACTGAGGGAGAGAGGTTTATCACATTGTGCAAGATTAGAGAGAGGCAAAAAAAAAAAAAAGATTAGAGAGAGGCCATGTCGGACACTGTATTTAAACCCAAGCCCCTGTTCCAGTGCTCACACTAGAAAGTGGGATATACTGCCCCTTTACTGCCCTCTCCCTGCAATAAATGTCTGAAGAGTCTTTTCTGTGCCACCTGGAATCACAATCACTTCAATTTTCCACAAAGAGCTATGTCACTCCTTGGAGGATGTGTCAAAATCTATATGTTGAATGGGAGGAGAGATTTGTATTTTCTGTTTCTCAAAGGAAACATGGCTTAAAAGAAACTGAAAAGCACTTTTCTAGTCTAAGTCTTCATTGTGCAGAGAAGGAAACGGAGGCTCAGAAGGGATGAGGAAAGGGCCTTATTAACAAATATTGCCTCAGCGCAGCACCAAGCCAGCCTTGGGCACTTCTGGGGGAGGATCTGGAAGGCCCAGGAGAATGAGTCTTAGAAAACGGAAAGAGAAGAAGCATACAAGGCCCCGTCTCTACACCACCATACCATGAAGTTCCACCAAATTACCCAGTATGGGTGCAGCCAACATTAAGGTGGGCTAAACAGGTTAAAGAAACCTGGAAGTCTCAACCATAGTGGAAATTCCAACATTTACTATGTTTTTTTTCCCAGTTCAAGCATCAGCTCAGTGGGCACTCTGTACCAGGCACTACACGAGGCCTGGAGTTCTCCCAAATACACAACTCTTATATCACGTGTGCAAACCACACACAGGCCCACCAGAAGGAAAATGTCCACAGATAAGATGGAATTACTGAAACTGAAAGCAGCCAACCAGCATATATTACTAGCAAAAACGGTGCTGCTAGAAATAGACTCATGGACAAAGAAAGCAAACTGTGGTTAGCAGGCAGGAAAAGGGGGATTAACAGATACACATTAATAAATATAAAATAAATGACAAGGACCTACTATATAGCACAGGGAACTATATTCAATTTCTTGTAATGAGTTCTACTAAAAACAATCTAAAACATATGTAGATACATATGCATATGTTTCTAACTGAATCTCTGCTGTACATCTGAAACTAACATTCTAAATTGACTACACTTCAATAAAAAATAATTTTAAAAAATAAGTAAAAATAAAAGCAACGCCATTTAGAAAAAATTAAAGAATACTCTGATCCCCTTAGATGTAGGTGCTGGAGAATTCTGGTTACAAACACCAAGTCCACTGGATCACTCCAGCACTGGCTGTCACTCTTTCTGACCATCAGAGAGTCACTTGGCTTCAGTGAGTTTGCTTTTCTCTTCTGTGAAAGGCTTCAGTTGCAACTAACGATGTATAGAATCTCATCATTCAGAAACCCAACAATTAAAGAGGACTTCCCATGGGCCAGGCTCTGGAAATATGAAAATATAGGGTCCGAGATATATTCATGGGTAGAAGAAATTTATGCCATAAAGACATTAATTCTTCTTGCTTTGATAGACAGATTCAATACAATTCTGTTTAGATTTCCTACCAGAGTTTTTATGGGTAACAAGATAATTTATGGTCAGGAACAACCAAGAAACTTCTTTAGAACCAGCACTGGGAAGGGGTGGATAGGTCATTCATTTCCACTGGTCTTTCTGAAGTGATGAAAACGTTCTGGAATATTAATGGTTGCACCACTGTGAATATGCTAAAGCTGCTGAATTGTAGCATTTAAGTGGGTGGACTTCATGGTGTGTGAACAATATCACAAAAAAGATGTTAAATGAAAAAATATTTCTTGACAATTATTTTTCCCTCTATACAACTAGTCTGCCCCACAATTTAAGAAGAACAAAAAAACCAAAACAAACCAAATTTTGCCAGGAGCTCTTTAGGACTGCAATGTCCCTGAGTCTCCAAAGCCTCTGGTGGTGCTGTTCCTGTTAACACACCCTAGCTGGGCTGGGCTAGTTAGGGACTGTAACTATCTTTTTAAGATCGAAGGTCACACGTTTCACCCTGGGAGAGGGAAGGATGGAGGATGTCACAGCCTCATGCCTTCAGCTCATTTTTAACTGAACCAAGCCTTGCTTTCAACACTGTAATCCCTCTCACTATAAAAACAGTGACATCATCAAGCACCGCCATCAAAACACGTGAAAGTGTTCAAGGTACTTACCTGGGGCAGAAACACTAAGGGAGGAGAAGGAAGCTCGCTCAGCACTGACGCTCCCTTTTCCCGACTCCACCAGGAGAAGCTGGGGTTCACAGCCGGAGGCTCTCAGCCCGGGGAGCAGCGCCCACACCACTGAGCTGGTCCCCAGGGAGCGGGAAAGGGAGAGGAGGGCAGCCCCGTGGTCGCGGGGCAGGGAAAGCGGGGGTGGGGGACGCGGGCTGTAGCCCCGCTCGGAGGCCAGCCCCAGCCCCAGCCGCCCGCCCCCGTCCGGGTCCGCAGAACCCGCCCGCCCGGGACACAGCCCGCCCAGGGGCGGGGACGGGCCGGCGGCCGAGGAGAGGCAGCCCGGGAGGAGAGGACTCGCGGGCGGGAGAGGGGAAGGGGACGCCAGCCGCGGACTGAGGGGAGCCCGGCTGGGGCGAGAGGCGGCAGGTGCACACCTGGCCCTGGACAGCTGTGGCCGGGGCGCCGGGGCAGGAGCCAAAGTCCTACCGGGCGAAAGAGCTGAGAAGCCTTTGGGGCCGATCCCCGGCTCGGAGGTGCAGCTTCCAACCCTCGGTCCAGCTGGCACCGACTACACATGCGCAGGAGGGCCAGCGATCCTCTCTGGGTTCTGCGCGAGAAGGTGGGGAAGCGAGGGACGGAGAAGATGGGAGGAGGAGGGGAGAAGGGGAAAAGTGGAGGGAGAGACATGGACAGGAGGAGCAGAGAGAAGGCAGGGATCTGGAGGGTGGAGGAGAGTAGCAGAGATGGAGAGAAATAGTTTTAACTCTGGGGGCATCCTGAAGGAGGCAGCAGTCCTGCCTCTGCACACTTCTCTAACCCTTCAAGGCCCGCAGCTCAAGTTTTACCTCCCTGGACCAGCCCTCCACCCAAGGCCTCTGCAGGACCCCTACGGGGATCACACCCGTTGCCCCCAAGCGGAGCTGGGTTTCCTTTTGCTCTGGGAACCAAGCACCCGCAGGTGTTGTCGCTCAGAACTACCTTGGAAAGAGTACATATTCCCCTTTTACACGCTGGGACACAGGCAGGCAAGATCTCTGCCTTACCTCCACTGTCCCAGGTGTTGTTCTGGCGGGGAGCGGGAGGTACAAGGTCAGATCCCAAAAGGAGCATACTGCCTGAGTTTTGGTGCATAGTCCCCATCCTTCCTGGGTAAACCACACTCCACCCTCGGGGAACCATCAAGGGCACACAGTATGTCCCTGGGTGTGGGATAGCTGCCCTCAATTCCAGTGCCCAGCTTGCTAGGAAGATAGGAGGGTTACTGAGTCCAAATTCATTCTCCTTAGTGCAGGACAGGCCAGTAAGTTGGGAGACCAGGTGTTGGGGCATGGAATAGCAACTTTCTGTAGACCTAGATGGCAAACTAATGTCCTGGAAAACCATCTCCCCAAGTCAGAATTCAGGCTCCTTTCCTACGAGCTTGGTTTTTGCAATCTTCTTGATGTAGTAATTCTTTGTTGTTTGAATCCTTTGTTCTTGCAGCTATGTGCCTGGGTCAGATCCCTGTAAACCTCCAACAAAACAAACGTTATTTTCTATTATGTTACTTGTTATCTTTATATGACTGGAAAAGTGTTAAATATCCTTAAAGGTCAGAGCATTCAAAATAGGCTCTCCTGTATATTTTAGGCCCTAGGCAACATTGTTTTACAAGCAAGATGAAGCCTTGGAGACAGAGCACAGGGTTAAGTCAAAGGAACAGATCTAATATGGAGTCAGATTTGTTCTTTTCTATTACCAGGGCAGAAGACACTTGAGGATTTAAATCCCTTTAAGTTAAAAATAAGTAATACTTTAAAGGAATTTACATACATAGGTCGGAATGTGCATAGCATATCTGGAAAACACACAAAGGATTGTAAACAGTGGCATCTCCAGGGAGGGCTGAAAGAAGAGGGGATGAGGGAAAACTTCTTTCACTTGTGTATTTTTGTGCTCTGTTTGAAATTTTTTAACCACATGCATGTATTTCTTTTTCAGTTAAAAAAAATGTGTAATGGAGCAACGGAGTAGCAAGCTCAGCAAATACAGCAGCCATGGAATCACTGAGCCATCACTTTTGATTTCAGCCAGGAAGCATTTATTGACTCTCTCCTATGTGCCCAGTGCTGTTTTAAGACTTCTTTTATTTTTTTTTATAAAATAATAAAGTGCTATTCCTCACCCCTGCCCATGGCTGGTGGAAAACCAACTGAGTTTTTATTGAGTTGTTTTCCAAGAAGTAGAGATCAGTTATAAACAGAACACATCTTCAGGGCAAAACAGGCGGAGTGGTTTTCCAGCAGGCCAGATAGCTATGAAGGGTTTTCAACAGAGGCACACAGAGGCTGAGAGAGAAAGCCTCCAGGACCCTACAAAAAGCTGCCCAAACTGCCTTCTCCATGGCACTACTGAAATAGGAAAGAAAAAATCTGACTCCATATTAGATCTGTTCCTTTGACTTTAACCCTGTGCCCTGTTTCCTAGGCTTAGTCTTGTTGGTTCTGCACCTTTTGTAAAACAATGTTGCCTAGAGCCTGAAATATACAGGAGACCCTATTCTCAAGGCTCTGACTTTGAAGGATATTAACACTTTTCTATTCACATAAAGATAACAAGTTACAGAATAGAAAACAACATTTGTTTGTTGGAGGTTTACACGGATGTGACCCAGGTGAAGAGCTGCAAGAACAAAGGATTCTAACAACAAAGAATTCATACACCAAGTTTGCAACAACCAAGCATTCCCACTTCCCATTTTTAATATAAGAAGAGCCTGAAATCTGACTTGGGGTGATGGTTCCCCAGGATATTATTCTACCATTTCTCAGCTGGCTTTCCAAATTAAAGTCGCTATTTCTTGCCCCAAAACCTGGTCTCCCGATTTATTGGCCTGTAAAGCCCGAGCAGAACAAGCCTGGACTCGGAAACACAGACATTGAAAGTACCCATTTGGTATAATAAATGACCTGCTTCTACTCATCTTCCTGACGTTTTATTCTCTTGACCACTCCTGCTATGTTTATGAAAAACCTGTCATGTGGATACATTTCCACCTCTAGCCACTACCCTTCCAGGTAAGAACTGATGCCAAGAAGGCAATGGAAGTTGCTAGAAGGTATTACCTGGACAAAATAGAGCAGAAGTGGGTTCTGGCTGATGTTCAGGAGCAGGCTGGAACACCTGACAAGATGTTATAAGTACGGATAGACAGCTGGGCACCAAAGGAGAAGCTTCTAAACTTCCATGAGGGACTTGTTGGATAGGAAGGAAAAGTCCCAGACTATAGCTCGGATCCCACCACGAGCTTCCTGGGCGAGTCTGGGCAAGTAATTTAAAATCTCTAGGCCCGTGCTGTCCAACATGGGAGCCACCAGCAACATGCAGGATTATGAAGTTATTCTGTAGCCAGACAGAATTATAAAAAGACATTTTATTGCAAAGGCCCAGCAGGTATAATATTTAAAAACATTATTGGCTATCTTGACCTAACGAGTTATTTTTGTATGTGTAGGTTTCTGTGGTTTGTAAGGCCTGTGACTAATGTTTCCGTTACAGTGAAGTGTTTTGAAATTATAAGTTACTGGACACAGTACCCTCATATCACAGTTGAAAAAAACTGATCCACATAAGCAAGGTGATCTGACTTATTAGTTATGAGCAGGGGCTCTGGGGCCAGCCTGCCTGAGTATAAATTCTCACTCTGCCTCCAGGGGGTTCTGTGTGAATCTTGGACAAATTATTGTTGTTTTTGTTGTCGTTGTTATTATTTGTGCCTCTTTTTCCTTACCTTTTAAGTAGCGAGGAATATGTAGACTCTATCTCCTACTGTGTTGGCAGGATTAAATGAGTAAACGTCTGTGCTGCCCACTTCCCTGGGTTTCAGCATTCTCCAGGCAATCAGTGCCAAACTCAGAGGCATTCTCCACTGTCTTCGTCAGTCTGGGATGCTGTAACAAATTACCGTGGGTCGGGTGGCTTAAACAACCAGCATATTCCTTATGGTTTGGAGGCTGAGACTTTCAAGATCAATGTATCCTTGAGAGGATTGCCAGCTCGAAGATGGCTGTCTTCCCAATATCTCCATATCCCAGAGAGCAGAGAGAAGCAAGCACTCTGGGGGCTTGTATAAGAACACTAATCCCATTCATGAGGGCTCTACTCTCATGAACCTCATTTTATCCTACTAATCACCTCCCAAAGGCCCCACCTCCCAATACCATCACCCTGGGAGATGGGGTTTCGACATATGGATTTTGAGGGGATGCAAACATTCAGTCCACACATCGGCTAAGTCTCCCCAACATGCAGTCATCAAACCTGTAGCTAATTTCAAAGTAATATTTATGTCTCTCTGCCCATTTCCATTCCTACATCCACTATCACTGAAGCCCTGTTACATTTTATTCCTTATTTTTCTGGTAGAGATTTAATTGATTCCTCTAACTACAATGCTCCCCTCACTCCAGTCTGCTTAACAGCCCTGCCAGGTAGGTCTTCCTTAAAACACCTTCCCACTTCACCTGGTTGTTTTTTAGTTGTAAATGTCAGAATCCTCTCCACACCCCATCCTATACCTTTAATCAGTTACACTACGCCTCACTATGTTATTTTCCTCTTACCAATGTAAGAAATTTCCATAAGCTTAAGAGCTTAAACCAGCACAGATTTATCAGCTTATGGCTGTGGAGGTCAGAGATCCAACACAGTTCTCATTGGGCTAAATTCAAGGTAGCAGCAGGGTTCCTTCCTTCTAGAGGGTCTAGAAGAGAATGTTTCCTTGTTGTTGTTTTTTTCCAGTTTCCAGAGGTCACCCACCTTCCGTAACTTGTGCCCCACGACTTCCTCCATTTTCATGGTCAGCAGCCTTTCTGAACATTGCTCTATGGCTACACCTCCCTCTGATTTTAAACTCAGCTGGGAAATGTCCTCCATTTCAAGGACCCCTGTGATTACATTCGGCCCACCTGGACAATCCAGGCTACTCACCCTATTGTCTCATCTCAGGATCCCCTTTTCCCATCCCATTCAGGCATTATGAATGTGGCTGTGACACTCACCTTGTGTAACATTTCCTCTCATGAGCATTTTATGGTTCAAGGCACATATGAATGACTTTTTGTTTTTCTTCCTTAGCCTTTCTACATTCAGTATGTCTGGTGAGATTATATGAATCCTTTTTATTTGTCCCCCTGCACTAATCTTTAATAATGTATCATGGGTTTAAAATGCTAACTGATAGACAATTTAGAAGACAGAAATCCTCTAAGATTTTTGTCCTAAAATATCTGTCATGCATTTTGCCATGTAAGGTAACATGTCACAGGTGGCTACCCTGTGGCCGGGGAGGGACATGATTCTGCCATCACACTCCCCTCATTCTCACCAATGTGCTGATCACCTAACCAAGGACCTATGCTCCCCGCTTCGCTCACTTCCTCCTCCTTTCCATTGACTACCCTGTTCCCATCGCTTCCTTCATTCAGCACATCAGGATTTCATGACCACATTCTTCTCTAAATGGAATGGGTATCTTGAATCTAATGTCTGACAACTGTTCTTACTGTATATGCACACACTGACCTGCACATAACCCCGTCCAGCTCTTTATTTTCCTAGAATCTCCCAGAGGAATCAGTTCCATGATGATGGTGATGATGATGATGATACTGACAATGATGACAGGGACCTCTCAAGGATTCTGATAAAGAGAGGATCAATAAAGGGAGGGAATCATTGCAAAGTTGCCCCAGAGACAGGCTTAAAAGTAAATAACTGCTATAGTGTTTAATGAAATTGCCTAATATTTAACTATTTTTAAAACTTTATATCACTGAATTTAAAATTTTAACGGGAATTCTCATTCACCAGTAACCAAGATTCAACTCTAGGACCAAAGTCTAAGGATTTCAATCTTCTAACAAATTGTCCACTAGCCTTTTAAACACGTGATCCTTTTAAAAAGCTTAGTGCTGGGCTGAAAATAAGCAGGATTCATATAATCTCACCAGACACAGTGAATGTGGAAAGACTAAGGAAGAAAAACAAAAAGCCATTCATAACGTCTTGAACTTCACGTTGCTCACAGGAGAAAATGTTAGCCAAGGTGAGCGTCACATCAACATGACGCCTGAGTGGGATGGGGAAGCTGATCTTCCTCATCAGACATTTATCCTGATTTGTTAGATGCCAACACAGTTTCCTCATTGGATTTGCTTCTAACAAGTATGGAAGAATTTACGTTCTACCAAAAGCAGTCTAAACATTTTCCCCTGCTGTCAGGTCTCTGGACTGAATGTCCCCACAAGAAGGACATGAATATGTTTCATAGGGAATTCTTCCTGAGAAGCAACAGGATTTTCGAGGGAAGAACTGCAGGCCCCCCATGGAGGGCTGGAGGAGGGCTAGAGGGGGCACTGGAAAAACAGCAGGAGTGAGTTCAGATACCACCGCTCAGGTCGCCAAAGACAGCATTGCTATCTCTGAGGATATGACATTCTCCCAAAAGTTCCATGAGTGAAGGTACCTGTGAACACTAAGCAGGTTGTTAAGAAACAGCAGCACATAATTTGCGTCACAGCTCAATTACAGTATGTTTTGATATTTGGAAAATAATTAGCCCATTTTCCTTTGAAACTGCAGCAGTAGCAATAGAAATAAAAAAGGCTGAGCCGTCTTGGAGACAACAATCAATAAACAATTCTAAATCTGCAGGATTCCTTGACGATATGCAAGCAATGAGCTAGATGTGTGCTGCAGATACCTCTTACTGCAGGGCTCACTCCTGCAAAGCATAGAACTAGTTTTCTCAGCAGACAGAGGGAACCAAGTCAAGATTCCAAATCTTGAGAGATTTACTATATGGCAGGAAAGATCACACAAGTACATCCAGCCAAATATGAATAAATGTAATCAAATATTATCAAATGTGATTGGAGCACAGATGAAACAGAAATTCCTTTCACCTGGGATCTAGAGAGATTTCTTCAGAAAATGTGGCTTTGGAGATGGCCAAAGACATGGGTGGAATTTTGGCAGAACAGGATGTAAGGAATTTTAAAACTGATTCTAAAATTCATATAAAAATTCAAAGGATCCCAAATATCCAAAACAATTTTGAACAAGAAAAACAAAGTTGGAAGACTTGCACTATCTGATTTTCAGCCTTTTTTTTTTTTTTTTTAAACTACAGTAATCAGAAAGTATGGTGTTGGTGTAAAACAGGAAAATAGAATAATGGAGCAGAATAGAATGTTCAGAACTAAACCAACACTTATATAGACAATTGATTCTCCAAAAGGATGCAGTGGAGAAAGGATCTTTTCAACAAGTAGTGCTGGAAGAATTAGAGAGTGATATGCAAAAAAAAAAAAAAAAAAAGAACTTTGATCCACACCTCACAAAATATACAAAAATTAAGTCACAATGGATCATAGATCTTAATAGGAAATCTAAAACTATAAAACAGGTAGGAGAAAAAGCATAGGCTTAAGCTTTATGACCTTGGGTTTGGCAAATATTTCTTTGCTATGACACCAAAAGTATAATCTATTTTAAATAGAAACTGATAGAGTGAACTTTATCAAAATGAAGACTCTTCAAAGCTGTTCAAAACACTGCTAAGCAAATGAAAAGACAAGCCATAGACAGAAGCTATTTGCAGATCATATATCTGATAAAGGTCTCTCTTTGTATCTGATCCAGAATAAAGAGGTCTCAAAACTCAATAATAATGCAAACACCTGAATGAATGAATGAGGCCAGAAAACACACTTCAGTAAAGATATCCAGATGGATAATAAGCATATGAAAAGATGCTGATTAAAGATGCCATTAGTCATTAGAGAAATGCTTTTAAAAACCACAGTGAGATACTAGTACACATATATACAAGAATGAATACGATTAGAAAGACCGACCTTACAAAGTGCTGGTAAGGAAGTAGAGCAACCAGAGCTGATACACACCACAAGGAATTTACAATAGTACAACCATTTTGGAAAAGTCTTTAACAGTTTCTTTAAAAAAGGTAAATACCTATCTACCATATAACCCAGATATTCCTCATCTGGTGCTTTAGAAAAGAAAACCATATGTCCATATAAAGACTTGTAACCAAATATTCACTGCAATTTTATTTATAATAGCTCAAGTTGTAAATAACCCATGCATCCATCAAGAAGTAAATGGAGAAACAAATGATGGTCTATCCAAACACTGCTCACAACAAACTATTCAGTAAAAACTCAGCACTAAACAATACTCTGCTATAAGAAAAATAAGCTATTAATACAGCAACACAGATGACTCTCAAAATAATTACACTGAATGAAAGAAGTCAGACAACATAGAGTAGATACTGCATTAATCCATTCATACAAGGATCTTGAAAATGCAGACCAATATGTTGTGATGGAAAGCAGATCAATGGTTTCCAGGGGAAGAGATGGGGAGGGAGGGAGGGACAACAAATGGCAGGAGAGAAGCTTTGTGGGTGATGGGTATGTTCACTCTCTTGAATGTGGTCATGGTTTCTTGGGGATATACTTATGTCAAAACGTATTAGCTGTACACTTTATACGTGTGAAAATTACTTTGCCAAGTATACCTCAAAGCTGTTTTAAGAAAAAAGGCACTTCAGTCCTGATCCACCTCAGCGCCTGATTGGAGCGGCATGATCAGTCCCTCACCCTGTTTGCCTAACAGGAAGGTAGAAAACCTCTCACGGAAAATAACATGGATTTTTCATTTGCAATGTCTGCCATGTAATAAAGAATTTCAAGACATGCAACATGTCAAGACTATATAACGGATAATATGAGAATAAGAAACATTAGACAAAGGATGCAAACCCCCAGGTGATGTAGGCATCAGAGTTACCAATAAAGGCTATAAAATACTTTTAATATATTCAAGAAAATAAGGAAATTATGGGAGAATAGACAACAGGGTAAAGACTTTCACCAGAGAAATATACTGGAATGTATTTTTAAGAGAAATCAAACAGATACTCTAGAACTGAAGCTTTCAGCTCTGGAAACAGGTAAACAGAGCTAATTAGGATCCCTTTTAAGTAAAACTTTCAGTAATGCCGGGTAAAATACAACAACAAATGTAACACAGAGCTAACTATGGAAAGAGAAGTTCCCAGGTGACAATACAAAGAGGACACTTAAAGGCCAGAGTGGTAATCTTGTGAGCTGATGCCACCACACCCTGGAGGGAAGGGGTTTTAATCTGCACATAAATAGAGATACAATGTCCATTTAGGAAAAAGGGTCCATACCAGATGTAGAAGACTCTTCCTTTATATCTATATAGTCAGAGACAGAGATGTAAAGTGGCAGCAGAGGTCACAGTGACACAGGGCCCTGGGCCAAGGAGTGTGAACACCTCTGCAAGCTGGGAAAGGTAGGAAGACGAATCCCTCCCTAGAGCCTCGGTGTGGAACGTAGTCTTGGCCACACGTTGGTTTTAGCCCACTGACAATGACTTTGCACTTCTGCACAATAGAACAGTGAGATGATGAATGTGTATTGCTTTAAGCCACTGAGTCTGTGGTCCTTTGTTACAACAGCAAAAGGAAAGAAACTCAGGAACCAACATGAACATGAACCCCAAGCTGCCTGCTGTGCTGGCAGGAAGTTCTTTGTCTCTGAACCTGGGGGAGTCTCCTGTCTTCTGGCAGCATCCACAAACTACCTCATGCTAACTTGACAGCTTGCAGAGGGTTAAATCTTAACCCTGCACAGTTCTTGATATTTACTTAATAAAAATGATGGTGTCATCATGGGTATTTTTCCATCTTTTAAATACCCTTCAGTCTTCTAATAAAGCTACCTCTAATTGAGAGACAGTGTAGTTTTCAATCTTCATAATAAATAACTGTGGTTTTATTTGGTTACTTAAATTATGAATAATAATATTCACATTAGTAAAAGTTATTAAAATCAACATTGTTTAATGAAAATATCATTTCTTTTTGCATGAACATGTATTAACTACAATAAATGTTCCATGCTTTGTTCTACGATTTACTGTTAGAGCCTTAAAGAATAATATTTTCCTCAAAAGATATTATGGCAAAGGGATTTCTTTTGGTGGAACAGTTCCTACATCAAATCTGGTGCATGGCTCAGGCCACTGGGAACCTAGAGATGATAGATATTAGGAGGCATTATAAACACAAAATGATTTTTAAAGGAATTAAACAACTGGATGTGTGAAAACAAAGAATCTGAGAATATTCTAGTGAAATAAATGTATTTTTCAGCTTAAGCAAGACACTGGGTGAATAAATCTAAAATGAAAAAACCACCCAGAGATCAGCAGTGAGTCATGCATGCAGTGTGACTGATCAAAACCAAGTTGTTTCCAAACCAGTGTGCAGGCTTGATGCCTTCATGAATCAAGTCTGTGTGGCACCAGGCCATCTCGAATACATGTTGATGAGGTATTTATAAGCCCTTCACCATCCCAGCACAAAGCCCACACATGAGCCACAAGACCATCACCTACACATCTGCAAAACACACAGCATGGTGAATAGCACTTTTCTTGTTCAGTAGCCGGTGGCAGGGCACTGTGAGCAGACAGAGATACAGGGACACATAGACACAGAGGCACTTCCCCTCACTCAGCTGATAACCTTCCGTGCATTCCTGGGGACAGGATTGTCATAAAATGCACCATGGATTGATCCTCCTCCTAGGAAAGGAACGGTAGGGCTGTCCTCAGGTTGGAGCAAGGGTGGCCGGAGGATCTCAGAAGAGCTGTTTCAGCACAACCAATAGAAATGTCGGCCACCGTGACCACGAGAGACAGGTCTCCTGCCATCCCGGTAGGCACTTGGGCTCCTGACAAAAGCTGGGCTCAGTAAAGGCTTGAGTAGTAGAAGGCACAGACCTGAGGGATGCCCCAGCAAGAGACAGGAGGTAGGGCCTGGTTTATACTGCTCTGGGTGTATCCCAGCCTCATCCGAATACGAAATCAGAAATTTGCAAAACAGCAGAGCTGGGATGGATCATCTACTCCAGACTCCTCACCTTACAGTTTAAAGGGTGGCAGCCCTGGGAGGCAAAGCAACGTGCTAAAGGCAGAGCGTGGAAGTGGCAGCGCCAGATGAAACGCACCATGGCAACCCCCGTTCAAGGCCGCTGACACTGAGGACGGGGCCAAGGTTTCCAACGAGGAGAATGAGACAGTGTAAATACTTTGTTCCCCCCAAAACCCCAAATGGCACAAAAACTAAGGCACAAAAACTCACCTTAACTAGCTCTCTTCTGAGGGGGCTCTCTTCTGTCTCCGTCTTTCTGTCTGTCTCCATTTCTCTCTCTCAGACACAAACACATACAATTTTGTGAAAGGGGACTTCCTGCCATACAAAGACAGACTTCACATCTTCAGAGAAACACTTGACAAAGCACATTTCCAATTCAAGTCTTTGTGTGAGGTCTGGGCAACTGGCTTATTTTCTAGAACAATCGGTGGTTCCAAAATCAGGAGATCATCTTCCCCAAAGGAAGAGTTCTGGTCCGTGTTGATGAAGCTGGGGGTGTCACATTTCATGAGCCCGTTCGGCTCCTCCTCTGGCCACCTGCTGCATCTGATGGCTTCCTGGAGCCGAACATCACTGTCAAGGGCTATGGTTGGGATACCAGCTTTGGCCTTGTCCAAGCGGTCCACTTCATTGACGTAGCAGTGAAAGAGGGACCTAGATTCGTCATTGTGCTGCCAGAGAACCCCTTGGGCACCAGCGGTCTTCCAAAGTCCGACACAAAGCTGTTCAGTCTGAATCTCTTCTCGGGAGACTCTGCATTGCAATAAAGAAAACCAAAATAAAAGATCGCTCACACTCTAGCTCGGTGACCTGAAGACTTATAGTTTTTGATATCTGCTGAGAGCAAATCCCTGCACAGAGCATGCTGACAAGCACTGGAAGTGAGAGACATCACTTTCGAACACATACAATTACACCCAAGGCAAAAGTCTCGTGAGGGCCCTTGGACCATCGTGAAAAGACATCCCTCCCTGAGAATCCTCAATACTGGTGCATCGCACACCAGTGTTTCTCAGTGGGACACTCAGATCATCTTCATCAGAATTAGTTAAAGTGCTTCTTAAAATGCAGAATTCTGGGGTGCACACCCTCAGAGTCTCCAGAAGTAGGGACCGGCAGTCTGTATTTTCATAGCCCCCAAGATCACTAAACATGCTCAGGTTTAGCACCGCGGTCTACATCGGGTCACCTGAGCATCGACAATGCTGTCTCATGAGGTGGGGGGGTGCCATGTGTGTCAGTGTGCTGTCCTACCCACGTGTCTCCCCTGATTCTCAGAACTGACAGTGCAGTCCCATTGGGCAAGAAATACCACCATTTCACAATGCATACGCAGGGCGCCTGACTGACAGATACAATCAGTGCTAGGAAAGGGGACAAAACTCAGGTTCCTCATCGCTTGTTTCACTTACTGTGGGACAAATGATCAATTCAAGGGTAATAAATCAGTGTATGAGTGAATAACATGACTCTCGTTAGTCCCACGAGTGCCTGGAAGAGCGAGCCTGGGCACACTGAGAATCATAACAGCCCATCTACTTAATTGTCATCCTCCCCAGGTTTATGTAAAGGTTACTTCCACCCAGGCAGTGACCCCTGAAGGGCAAGAATCATGTCTGAACACACTCTCAAATCCAGAACAGAACCTGACAACAATTAGGCTCTGGGGTCTGTGTTTAGCGAGTGTGGAATCTCAGTGATGCCAGCTTTTAGACCTTGCCTTCCCATCCCACCCCTCACGATATGGCCCTTATGACCAGCTCTCCCGGGGCTGGGGCCACGGAACCCATTTACAGGACTGGAAGAATCTGATCATGTAAACCATCCCCCAGATTATCATCAAGAGTCACCTGCATTTCAGGGATCAGTAATCCCAGAAGCTTTGCAGTTCAGGCAGGTGAGGGATTTTTATATCAGCTCTGTCTTCTACTGTGACTGCCTGGGTGACATCAGACAAGGAATTCTCAAAAGCCTGAGCTTTTCCTTTCAGGAATAATCTAAATAACAAATCTCGTTGACCACTCAACAAGTGTGATGTGAAGATCAATGACTTACACAGGAGTACAACATTCACTAGGTCATGGATTTAGAATCAGAGAAAAATCATTTGAGAAAGATTGACAGAATGTAGCTTTAATGCAAATTTAAGTATTCTTACCTTTCAGTAAATCATCTTCTTCCCCAACTTATCACTTCACCCAAGTTTAAAAGATGTTTGAGAACAGGGATGAGTGTGCCAGCAATCTGGGACCCAATAACCTAAAATGTCACCTAGGAAAAAGAGGGGAGTAACACATTTTTAAAAAGCATGGTGAGGATGGCGGGGCCATCCCCCAACTCCAGACTAAGAAGCTCTAAGTAATAGATTTCCTGCCTGCCTGGGGCATCAGCTGATGTGAAAACCCACCCAGAAACCTCACTGTCCAGCAGCTCCTCTGTAACACAGGCTACACTTTCTCAGAATTAAGAATTGGGGCCAGTAACCACTTCGCTGAAGAATAAAGACAAAGAAGAAGAAGAGAGTTCTGCCCCTCCCCAGGGGAGAGCCCAGACCTTGGGCTGCATGCCCTGAGCCCACCTCCCAGGAGAAGGATAAACTGGAGAAGGGAGTCCTGCGAAACTGGGGCAGCAAATGTTGAGATGGGAACAAATTGACCGGCTGGCCAGGGACAGCCCCCTCCGTCGCTGCCTTGGCGGCTGCCTCCGCCCCCTCAGCACATCCTGCCCACTTCCGGTGGTTAAGCTGTCAGGGAAACAGTGCTTTGCGACCTGGGGCAACAGAGGCTGCCCCCAGGCCAAGCTGCGGGGGAAATGGGATCTAAACCACCAGCTCCCAAGCGGCAAGCTCCATACGCCCGACAACAACCCGCCGCCCCCGCACCCTACAGCACCCCCGGGGCAATATGTCCTGGAGAAGGGTGACCCGGGAATGAGGGGCAGCAGAGGCCACCCCCACGTCAGGCCTCCAGAGAGATGGGAGCTTATCCTCCAGCCCGCCAGGGGCAGACCCCCCTCCTCTCCAACCCCTGATGTCACCGCGCCCACCTCCCAGGAGCAACCTGACCGGGTGTGGGGTTTCAGGCTAATCTTGGGCGGGAGAGGCCGACCCCAGGCCAGGTCAGGGGAGAGGAGAAGAAGTGGCCCCATTAGGCGGGGCAGCCGGCCGTCGCAGCTGCCTCTGCCCCTCGACAGCATCGCGCCCGCCTCCCAGGAGCAAGCTGACCTGGAGACGGCATCCGGCTTCTTGGGCAGCAGAGTACGCAACCAGGTTTGGCCGTGGGGAAGAGGAGAGCAAATTGACAGGCTCCGCGCTGCAGGTCCTCTACCCCTGACGTCGCCTCCCACACACCTTAAAGTCACCGCCCAGGGCGCCCCTCCCCCAGCAGGCTAAATGGGACAGGTGTGTCTGGTGATCTGAGGCAGGAGAGGCCACTCCCACACCAGGCCATCGGGGAGACGGGAGCCAATCCACCAGCTCCCCAAGGCAGCCCCCTACCCCCACAGCAGCCACCGCTCCTGCCCCCTGACCGCACGGTGGCCGCCTCTAGGGAGCAGGCTGACCTAGAGATGGACGTCCGGCGAACTAGGGACAACAGGGACCGCCCCCAGGGCAAACCATGGGGAGAAATGGGAGCAAATGGACCGGCTCCATGGGAAAACCTGCCGCTGCTGCCACCACCTCCAACGTAACACGCCCGCCTCCTGGGGCCAGGCCGACTAGGATACATGTGTCTCTTAACCCAGGGCAAGAGACACCGCCCCCAGGACAAGCCGCGGGGAAGATGGGAGCAAATGTGCCCGCTCCCCCGCTGCAGGCCCCCGACCCCCGCCACCCGTGCACCCTGACTACCCTGCCTCCCGCCCCCAGCAGGCAAAGTGGGAAAGGGTTGTCCCGGGACCTGGCGCAGCAGAGGCCGCCTGCAGGCCACGCGGCACAGACATGGGAGCTAATCCTCAAGCTCCCCCGGGGCAGCCTCCCTATCCCCGCAGCCACCACCTTCCCAGCCCCCTGACTGCACCGCACCCATCTCCCAGGAGCAAGCTCACCTGGAGTCGGACCTCAGGCAAATCTCTGGCGGCAGAGGTCGCCCCCAGGCCGGGCCGCGGGGGAGAGAAGAAATGGAGCAGCTCCTTGGAACGGACCCCAACCCCCAGCCGCCGCCGCCGCCGCCGCCTCCCAGGACCAAGCTCACCTGGAGACCGGCGTCCCGCCTCTACGGCAGCAGAAGCCGCCCCTTGCTCCGCCGCGGGGAAGAGCGGAGCGAATTGACCGGCTTCCGTGCGGCAGCCCCCCTTTCCCCGTGGGCCCTGCACCTTAACCACACCGCCTCCACTCCCCACTCAGCAAGCTGAGTGGGACAGGTGTGTGAGGCGACCTGGGACAGCAGAGACAGCTCCCAGGCCCGGCAGCCGGGAGAAGGCAGCTATTCCATCAGTTCGCCAGGGGCAGCCCCGCTCCGCCCCCTTGCCGCTGCCACCGCTCCCTGACCTAACCGCCCCACCACCCAGGAGCAAGCTTACCTGGAGTCCAACATCTGGCGAATCTCCGGCGGCCAACGCCCCCCCAGGCCAGGCTGCAGGGAAGAGAAGAAATCGACCGGCTTGCCCGGGCAGCCTCCCACCCACCGCCGCCGCCGCCGCCGCCGCCGCCCCCTCCGCCACCCCAGACCATTGCACTAATCTCCCGGGGTCAGGCTGACTGCGAGGATGTGCACTTGCCTTCTGACCCTGGCCACGTGCCTGAGCACCTTCCTGCACCCCTACACTCCCTGTACCTCTACACCCCTGCCACTCTCTGCACTTCCGCACTGCCTGCACCCTCCACAGCCCCTGCACCCCTGCCACCACTTACACCTTTGCACTGCGTACACTCCTGCACCCCTGCTTGTCCCACACACCACCTCTTGGGCCTGTGGCAGAGTCTCTGCTTTTAGACCAATGCACAGGAACTCACATCTTTGCCAGTATATGATGCATCAGTGGACGTCTGGGGTTGGCTGCAGGAAGGTACATGTTCCCGGTCACTAGCCTGGGCCACTAGGGTGATCTCTGTGAGGTCACCCAGGACGGGCTCAGAGATGCTGTTCTCTGGGAAGAGAGGAGTTGAAACCGGTCTTGAGGGCAGAGCTGTGCTCACCAGGTCGTCCACGCTTCATGTTTTACACAGGGTTTCGGAGAAGTGAAATGGATCCGGCCAAGTAAGACCGGCCTGCTGTGCGCCCACCTCAGTCCTGGGCTCTGAGGCAGACCGACTGGCTCCCACCGTCAGGACACAGTTTGGGCACCTGAATGGTCCCTTGGAGGCATCCTATCACTTCTCAGGAAGAAGTCCGGCTGCTTCCACCCTATGGCCCTCCCTCCCACTGTGCTGGCCTCAGGAAGGTTCCTTATTTGGGGAAGAAGGCAGCCCACCCCCTACCCCACCCCTCACCTTTCTCTAACCCAGGCTGGTGCTTTCTCTGCCCTTCAGAGTCTGGAAAGCCATTTCTCTTCAGGTATGTCCCTTCTGAGATGGACTTGCTTCCACTCAATTCTAGGCGAGGATGCACCATGGAATGCACTGGCTAAGAGAACCAAAATAAATAGTTTCTTCTGTGAGGTTTTCTGTTTATCTACTGGGGCTGGGCTGTGTGTAGTTTGCTACAGCTATTCGTGCGAGAGGCTAAAGCCACCCGTGTGTCCTTGTTTTCATCTCCCCGCTGTCTTTGGGTTCTCCCTAGACACTCCTGAGACATTTACTTCTTTTAATTTTATTCCTGTTATTACACAGGGGCCCTACTGACATGGAGGTAAGGTGTTGGGGGAGCGGGACAGAGCAGGGCATCTGTAGTCCTGTGATTAGTTCTCATTGAGCCTGTGCCCTGAGCTGTGACCTCCACAAGTGTGTCTCTTTCCCCCACCCCAATTTGGGTGACACAGAAGGTATTTCCCTTCCCCCAGGTAGGTTAGGCTCTGGGAAAATAATTTCTCATAAAAAAAAAAAAACAAAACACAACCCCCCACAATGGAAGAGAATGTTCTGGGTGTATTTCAATAGAGCTATTTTTTCCTTTCCTGGCAGGAACCATGAGGAGTTTTCCTATGATCTTCACTCTGAGAACAGGATACGGTCCTGGAGGTAAAATGCATGAAAAAGAGCAGGGGGCCCCTCTGACTGGCCCCCTGGAGTTGTCACACTCGGACTTCCCCACGCTGAGCCTCCAGCTGGCCTCAGGGACCTGTTAAATCTGCCTGCCCCCGGGGTTCTTACAAAAGCGGGTTCTGCCCTGGGAGCTGTGACTCTCCAAGCCTGCCCGGCTGCCTCTCTGTGTTGGGAGCAGCTTTCCCCCTCAGTTTTCTTGTGGATCTAAGAAGAGCAGTGGGTTTGCAGCTCCCTCAGCTCTGGTGTTGTTTTCAGGACAGAAGGAGCAACTTCTGAGCTCCACACGAGCTGGACCAGAGGCTGGAAGACTCCCCTCCTCTGCCTCCATGCAGACAATCAGTGGCTGTGGTTCTAGCCGAGTTTCTGAAGATGTGGATTTAAACACACACATCCCAGCCCCCACAGGAGCACACAGTCCCATAAATCCCTACAACTTCCACTGGTAACTACGGAACTGATGAGGACACGGGTTTCGGGGCTGCAGAGGCCTGACTGCATGACTTTCTCCATGGCCTATTAATGTGGTTGTTATAGGCCTTGTCTGAAGTGGCTTGCTTACCGCACCTGGTACATGGGAAATATAAAATAAGTACTAGAACCTCCACTTTTTCTCCCTCTTGGGCCTTCCAACCTAAAAAGTAATACGTGAACTCAGACGGCCTAGTCACCACAATGAGGTCCGACCAGCCCGGCTCTCCTGAGTGATGGGCACTGACTTGCGCATTAACTCGGAACAGTAGGGGAACCGCCTTCCTCTAACTGGGCCTCTCCCCACACCAGGCACGCCCTCAGCTGAGAAGGGGCCAACTCCCCCATTGAGGTGTGTGCTGGTGGCTTCAGTGTGACCTGGCCCTGCCGGGACATGAACCTGCAGTGAGGTGGAGTGTCAGGAGGAGGGGGGGTCCCTGCTGGGGCAACAGGGGGCCCGGTAGCACCCTGCGCAGCCTGGTGCCTGGGGCTCCCCAACATCTCCTACGGCCCCCGGGTCGGCTCTGGTCTGGGCCACTCCATGCACCCTCCCAGTATCTTTTCATTGAGTCCCTTTTTTGCTTTTATCAGCCAGAGGTGGCTTCTGTTGCTTGTTCAATGAAACAGTGCATCAGGAAACCAGACTATTTCTAAGATCAGTGAAATACGAACTTTGGTCAGCTCGCCGGGCAGACTGTGCAGCACAAATTCCCGCACAGGGCTGTGCAAATGCCTTACGTGAAGGGTCCTCATCATCTGTCTTCAGAGATACAGAAGCTCGTGGTTCAGGTAAAACCTCAGGGAGGGATTGAGGAATCCAAAGCTGGTTGGTTTCAAAGACTAACCGGTCGGACCAGACCCCTGAGCTGTGGTCAGAAGCCTGGCTCAATGTCACGCAGACTCAGCGCCCTAAGTGTCCGGTGGGACCGGTGCTGTTTCCTTTACAGGCTCTCGTTGGGGGGTCACTGTAGCCCCTTACACTCAGCAGGGAATCCAGCCCTCTTAGCCCCCACCCTGAGTGTTCCATGACACAAATCTCGGGAGTGTTTAATTTTCATCTTTGTTTAGGAGGATGAAGGTGGGGCAAGAGGAGAGATAAATTCACACTTAGTGACACCAAGTCACAGCCAGTACCTCCTCCTCGGAGAGCTATGTGCTCCCACAGTGGTGGCTGGGGGGATGGGCAGAGCCCCTCCTCTGGTCACAGAGGGACTCACTCCTCTGACTGCAACTGATGGGTTGGACAACCAATCCAGAGGGGACAGAGCATCTTTCCCGGGAATTTGGAACTGACACACAGAAATTAATTTCACTCATCTGGGGATTGGGAGGAGGGTGGGAATCAAATGAAACCAGAGCAGGAGAGAAAGTTACAAGTGAATGAGAGAGAGACAGAGAGACTGAACTTGTGAGAGTAAATAGTGTGAAGGAAGGATAACAATCAGGGCACAGAGGAATTCCAGCTCCTGGCTGTCTAGTGTGTCCCAGCCCATCAACAAACCTGCGGGATGGTTAACATCATTCCAGTTT